>NW_005871056.1:15395535-15461940 GCF_000147115.1 Myotis lucifugus
TTTGAACCTGTTTCTATCTTCACTGCTTCTACAGTGGGGCCTTGACTTACGAGTGTCCCGACTAACGAGTTTTTTGAGATACCAGCTGTCTCTCCACCGATTTTTTGCATTGAGTTGACAGAGTAATTTGAGTTAATGAGCTCCTTAACGAGCTCGATCTCGGAAGGAATTAAACTCGTAAGTCAAGGCCCCACTGTATTCCCATCCAGAGCCCTATTGCCTTCCCTCTACTACTTAAAGGCTTCTTCACTAATGAGTCTACCGCCCTTCTCTCTCGCCCTGCTACAGTCCACTCTCCATGAAGCAGAGGTCCTCTTAAAATGGAAGTCTGGCCGAAACCGGTTTGGCTCGGTGGATAGAGCGTCAGCTTGCGGACTGAAAGGTCCCAGGTTCGATTCCGGTCAAGGGCATGTACCTGGGTTTCGGGCACATCCCCAGTAGGAGATGTGCAGGAGGCAGCTGATCGATATTTCTCTCTATCTCTCTCCCTTCCTCTCTGTAAAAAATCAATAAAATATATTTTTTTAAAAAAATGGAAGTCTGACCATCTCACTTCCCTATATGAAATCATGCAAGAGCTTTCCAATTTTTAAAGAACAAAACCCAAATCTCACCATGATCGGCATAGCCTTGGCTTCCCCTTTCTCTTACTCACTGTGATCCTGTTACCCTGGTTTCTTGCCTTTTCCATGATTGGACCAATTCTTCTGCGCCTCAGGGCCTTCTTTCATGCTGTTCCTCTGCCTGTAATGCTTACAGGTTTCAGCTCAAATGTAATTTCCTCAAAGAAGCCTTCCCTGACTACCCTACCTAAGACAGGTCCTTGTTATAGACTCTCACAGTGGCATTTGCTGTTCCTCTGGAGCACTTTCACAACCTAATGAGATAATCAGCTGTGTGATTATTATTGGTTGCCTCCATTAGAAGGCAGAGGCCTTGGGGATCTACACTATGGATCCATAATGGCTATAGCAACCTGCCTGTTTCTCACCAAGATTTTGTTCAGTGAAAGCAGGAGGGCTAAAAGAGTGAGGGGTGAAAGGTGGGTGATTAAGAAGGCAGAAGAAAGAATGGCTGCCAACTTAGTCTCTCCTTCCTATCATGCCTTTCAGCTCCATGACTTCCTCTCCCTGGTCAGGTCTACCTGAACGATGTCCCGCTCAGCATAGCGGCCCCTAGAGGATACACGTACATCATCACCATCCAACTCTTCCATTGCTGTAAAAAAGACACCCCTCAGCTGATTGACCTCTCCCACACCAACCAACCCATGCGGCCCCTTCCCTCTTAGCTCCCCTTCAGAGTCATCATGAGAATGCCTCATGATTGTCAAAGTCCTGCAATTATTAGGCATTGCTATGGCATTATTATTATGCCTTTCCACACATTCCATCCTCCCAGAAATCCCAAGAGGGAAGTATTCAGATCAACAGCCTTGGTTATGATGAAGAAACAGGTTCAGAAAAGGTCTGTGACTTGGCCAAGGTTCAACACAGACATCCATCGTATTTTTGGGGGAGGGGCAGGCCTGGGTGCCCAGTTTCTCCTTTATTTTCCCCAATTATTGGTCCCACTCAGGGACAACCCCCATCCTACTCACCCTCAAACATGGCTGGTCCCACACCAACAATAATGATAGACATGGGCAGTGAGGAGGCCTGTGAGGGAAAGAGGATGAATGTCTGGGGTGAGTAGCCATAATAAAGGAGGTGACTGTTGAGAGCAATTTTTTGTGCATGTGTTATATTTCTGCACATCTTGCAAGTAGAGGCACTGATTTCCTTTGTTCCAGACTATTTTTGCAAGGGTGTCTGCATGTCAAAGATATAGTGTCTTTCTTTAGAGCCAAGGGCACCTTTGTTTAATGCCCAGTATAATAAAATGTCTCACACTGGAACAAAGTGGAGAAACTGGGCACCCAGGCCTGTCTTCCAAACATTACTTCCCATTATAAAACATAGGGGTTTCCTAAGCTCAGGGTTTCTGTTCTATAATGCAGCTGACTGGATGCAGGTGTCCTCTGGCCCTCTTAACATCATCTTGTGGGAATTGGGGCTTAGAGAATAAGAGAAAATGCTGATACTTGAGCTACTGCTATTGCTGGGAATAACAGAGTTCTTTGTCCCTGTTCCACAAGTCTTGTGTCTTTTGCTAGCATTCATGAAACTGGCAGGCTAAATTGTTAGCTTTAAACCTCTTGACAAGTATTACTTAATTTAATAAATATTAAATTAAAATCTCAATCCCTTCACAGTTATTAACAGTGACCCCTCCCTGCCAAGTCCTCCTCCTCAGACTCACACTGACAATGGCCTCCTTGGTCTGTGTCATGTCAGAGATGACTCCATCGGTGATGATGAGCAGGACATAGTACTGGGAACCATCAGAGATTTTGGCTGCAGCCCTGGGTGAGAGGCCAAGAACAGAATCCAGCTGAAAGCCCAGAGAGACCAATGAGAACACCCCACTCCTAGAGCTTCCACAGGCAGCGTATAAGTGCCAGGCAAGGATTGGGGTTTCTGAAGCTCATGCTCCTTCCCCAGACCTGAGTGCCTGCCACTGTCTGCCCGTAACATTTATGGAGCACGTAATATGGTAGGTTCTGTGTTAGGCACTGAAGGTACACCACGAGAAAAAACAACTCTATCCCAGCCCTCTCAATGGGAGGCAGATATTGATTCAAGAATCACTGAAATGGGTATAAAATTACACTTATTATGAGTGCTGTGTTAGAAAAGGACACTGCTGTGAGGGTGTATCGTAGGGATTCCTGGCATAGTCCGAATCAGCGAAGGCTTATTTAAGGAAACAATGTTTGAGAATGAAGGAGAGGTTAAATGAAGGGGGGATCAGTCCAGGTAGAAGGAATAGCATGGCCAAAGGTCCTGTGATGGGACTGAAGGAAGCCCACCCTGTCTGGAGCCTAGAAAGTGAGGGAAACAGACGGGACCATGTGGCTGAGGTGGGGCAGGAGCCAGACCACACGGGACTGTGTTGCCCCGGGAAGATTTTGGTATTTATACAAGAGCATGACCAGAGGCTGATGGCCTCCTCTCTTCACTCATCTCACCTGTTTCACCTCACTCCCTTCTCCCCTCTGCTGAACATAGCCCATTTCCTGGGCTGCTGGGTCCCCGGTCAGTATAACTGCTGTTCTCAGAACTCCTTTTTCTTCTCTTACTATTAATCTTTGAACCCAAGATTTTTCCATGTGAAAAGGACTTCAGAAGTAATTGAGTCCAGTCCCCTTATCTTACATATTCAAAAAACAAGGCCTTGAGAGAGCACAAAGGCCATGGTAGAGCCAGGTCTCCTGACATCCATTCTCAAGCCCTGTGTGTGCTGGAAAGGATGCAACTACACTATCCATTAAAGTATTCCTAGCCACATATGGCTATTGAAATGTAAGTGAATTAAGTTAAATAGAATTAAACATTTCATTCCTTATTCACCCTATGTTTCAAGTATTCAGTGTCCATATGTGACCATATTGGACATCACAGTTACAGAACATTTCTATCATCACAGAAAGTTCTATTGGACTGTGCTGGTATTTAAGCCTAATATCTAAAAATCAGAGGAAAGCATGGTGGAGAACTCAAATAGCTATGGCTCAGTTTGCCCAGTGCCTAGGGTGGGATTGGGTTATAATCTTCCTTAGCAGCCCCTGTTCCCTTTCTGAATTCTGGCCACAGCCTCTTCATAGGCCTGGACTGGTACCATTTCCTGTCACTGATTTTACAAATATCATTGCACACTGGCTGTGTGTCAAGCACCAAGCTCAGTGCTAAGCATGCAGCAGAGAATAGGATATTGTCCTGGGGAGGTGAATGCTTATACCATTATGATACATTGAGGTTAGGGCTTTGAGGACGTAACATCTAACCTAAGACAAAAATGAGTACAAGTTAGCCAGATGAAGATGTTGCCGAGGTAGAAGAGAGGAGTGGGAGGAGAGAGGGGAGGTAAAAGGAAAAGTGTTCCAGAGAGAGGGTTTGCATGTGCAAACCAAGATATATGTTCTAGTGGCATACGTAGGACTACAGGAGCGAGATGAGGCTGGTACCGTGGGTGAAGGCCCACACACGAAGGGATTTGTGAGCCAGGGGCAATGGGAGGTACGTCTCTGTAGACACCTGGCATTACCAAGGCCATTCAGACCTCTGAGATGGGTGACTGGCTGGGGAGGCCAGTCTGTGCCCCACTTGGCTACTGGATGGTAAAAAATGAAGAGTCATCTATGATCATTAAAATCATAGCTGCATGCCGAGACCGGTTTGGCTCAGTGGATGGAGCATCGGCCTGCGGACCGAGGGGTTTCAGGTTCGATTCCGGTCAAGGGCATGTACCTGGGTTGCGGGCACATCCCCAGTGGGAGGTGTGCAGGAGGCGGCTGATCGGTGTTTCTCTCTCATCGATGTTTCTAGCTCTCTGTCTCTCTCCCTTCCTCTCTGTAAAGGATCAATAGAATATATTTAAAAAAAAAAATCATAGCTGCAGCCTGGCCATCATGGTTCAGTGGTTGAGTGTCGACCTATGAACCAGGAGGTCACAGTTCGATTCCTGGTCAGGGCATATGCGAGGGTTGCAGGCTCGATCCCCAGTAGGGGGGGCGTGTAGGAGGCAGCCAGTCAATGATTCTTTCTCCATCACTGATGTTTCTATCTCTCTTTCCCTCTCCCTTCAATAAAAATGTATTTTAAAAAACACCCTTAGCTGCACACTTGTAATTTAATCCTTATAATCATTCTATAAGGTAGGCACATTTTTATTCCTATTTTTTAAATGAGAGAATTGAAGTTCAGAGACATTAAAAAGCATCCTCAAGGGATGGTGAGGCCATGGTCCAACTCCATGCTTGACCAACTGAGCCTAACGCCTGAGCTCTTGATGCCCTCTCTCCATTCCCAGGCTGTTCTTCGGATACTCCTCCATTCCACATACAGGGCACATTCTGATCCTAGTATACTGTTCACTCTTTCCTGAGCTTGCCCCTTCACACCTCTGTGCTTTCCACATGTGGTCCTTCTGTCAGACCTACTCTACTCCATTCTCTGATAAAGTTCAACTTGCCCTCTAGACCCAGAGTGGCAGCCCCCTTCATGAGAAGGCTGCCTTGGATTTCTCAGACTCGGTTATACCCTCCCCTCCTCTCCCTCTGCCTTCTAGGATATCGCCCACTGAAATGGGCTGTTCTCACACCCATTTGGGTACCAACTTGTGTGCCTAGGGGGACCCAAGGCAACAGAATACATGTCCCATCCATTGTACTGTATGATCATGTGGATAAAGCTAGATGACTCTATGTACACTTAAAACACCTTTTTTTCTAAATTAAAGCAAACATGGACACAGTGTGAGAAGAATGTAAAATGTGTATGAATTTTTAAGATAAAATATGGGGACTTCAAAGACATGTTCAGTCTGGCTGCTTTCAGCTGTGCCCCCAGATTCCCCTGGGGGAAGCAGTCACTTGCCTTTGCTGACAGGCGACTTGCTGGAAAAGTCTGGGAAGCTCTAGCCTACAGAAGGTAATGATTTATTTATATTTCTGTCTCTTGCACCACGGTGGGAACTCCCAAGGGCAGAGATTAAATCTGATTCATCTGTGAGTCTCAGTGCCTCAGCAGAGAACTGAGCTCACAGCTGATGCCCTCTGAATAGTAATAACTATAATAATAGTAACAGTAATAGCTAACATCTATAGTACTTATGATGTGGCAGGCACTGTTCTAAGTGCTTGACAGATGTTAACTTAGTTAGTCTTCACAACCCTGTGATATGGGTATTATTATCACCATTGTACAACTGAGGAAACAGACACAGGGAGGTTAAGAGCCTTGCCCAGAGTCAAACAGCTATAAGAGGTAGAGTGTGTGTATGAGCTAGTCTGACTCCACATTCATGTTACATTGCTCCTTTTCTTAATGCTTATCTATTTATTTGTTCATTCTCACCGGAGCATATTTTTCCATTGATTTTTAAAGAGAGTGGAAGGGAGGGGGAGAGACAGAGAGAGAGAAAAATTGATGTGAGAGAGACACATCAATTGGTTGCCTCTGCACGCAGCCTGACCAGGGCCAGGGATCAAGCCCACAACCGAGGTAGGTGTCCTTGACCAGAATCAAACCTGAGACCCTTCAGTCTGTGGGCCGACTCTCTATCCACTGAGCCAAACCGGTTAGGGCTTCTTAATGTTTATTAAATGAATGAATGAATGAATGAGTGAACTTTTCCAAGATAATATTTAAGGAGTCTGTTTAATAACAACTAAAGAATATGCTCAGGCTCTACTATTAAGTGAAAAAATCAGTAGTGAAATATTATATGTAATTTGACTGCAATTATGGATGCATAAGGAAAAGACTGTCAAAATACATATATATATATATGTTGGGCAGTATTCTGGGTGATTTCTTATTTCTCCATTCTTGAAATTTTCTATAGCAATGTTATGCGTTATATTACTTTTATAATTAAAGAAACTATCATCCTTATTATGAATTAAAAAATAATTTTTTACTAGGGAAAAAGGAAGTCTATGGACATATAAATCTCCCTGAAATCCTTCCACTTTTATTAATTTTGTTTCTTTTTTTTATAATATATATTTTATTGATTTCAGAGAGGACGGGAGAGATAGAAACATCAATGATGAGAGAGAATCATTGATTGGTTGCCTCCTGAACACCTCCCACTGGGGGTCAAGCCTGCAACCCAGGCATGGGCCCCTGACCGGAATTGAACCCAGGACCCCTTAGTTCCCAGGCCAACACTCTATCCATCGAGCCAAACCAGCCAGGGCTAGTTTTGTTTCTTTATTTCATATTTTTACTTTCAAGCTTTCTGAGGTACTTAGTTTTAGTTGGTCTCTTCTATTCAGCATTTAGTATGACTTATTTTTAAATTTAATCAGAGAGTATTTTTCCTTTAGTAGGTGAGCTTATCCAACTTGTGTTTATTGATACATGTTTAGTTTTAGTTCTGTCATTTTTTAATTTGCATTTACAAAATAATTTGATATGTGATCTGGACTTTATTTTGTTTATTTTTATTCTGAAAATTTGGAGTTACTGTCTGGCCTGTGTGGCTCTGTGGTTGAGCATCGACCCATGCACCAAGAGGTTGCTGGTTTGATTCCCTGTCGGCATACGCCCAGGTTGCAGGCTAGATCCCCAGTAGGGGCATGCAGGAAGCAGCCGATCAATGTTTCTCTATCATTGATGTTTCTATCTTTCTCCCTCTCCCTCTCCCTTCTTCTCTCTCTAAAAAATCAATAAAAACATATTTAAAGTCTGTTTAAAAATTGGGGTTACTCATATTTTTATTTGTTTTTTAAATCCTTACCTGAGGATATGTTTTTATTGATTTTAGAGAGAGAGACATGGATGTGAGAGAGAAACATCAATTGGTTGCTTCCCATATGTGCCCGAACCAGGCAGGGAAATGAATGAACCTGCAACCCAGGTATGTACCAGGAATCAAACCCACGACCCTTCGGTCCATGGGCGGATACTCTAAGCACTGAGCCAAACCAGCCAGGGCATACTCTTATATTTTTTATTAATTTATTTTTTAAAATATATTTTTATTGATTTCAAAGAGGAAGGGAGAGGGAGAGAGAGATAGAAGCATCAATGATGAGAGAGAACCATCGATTGGCTGCCTCCTGCATGCCCCCCACAGGGGAACAAGCCTGCAACATGTGCCCCTGACTGGAATCGAACCCAGGACCCTTCAGTCCGCAGGCCAACACTCCATCCACTAAGCCAAACCAGCTAGGGCACTCTTATGTTTTTTAATCTGTTTTTTATTGAGCACTTAACTATGGTCAGACACTGTACTAATAATTATTTTTTCTTTTTTTTTACCATCATTAAAATTTTTTAAATTTATGATTATGCATTCATTGGTTGCTTCTTGTATGTACCCTGACCGGGAATTGAACCTGCAACCTTGGAGTATTGGCATGACGCTCTAACCAACTGAGCTACCCAGCCAGGGCTTTGTGCTAATAATTCTTTTTAAAAAAATATATATTTTGTTGATTTTTTTACAGAGAGGAAGGGAGAGGAATAGAGAGTTAGAAACATCGATGAGAGAGAAACATCAATCAGCTGCCTCCTGCACACCCCCCACTGGGGATGTGTCCGCAACCAAGGTACATGCCCTTGCCTGGAATTGAACCTGGGACCCTTCAGTCTGCAGGCCAACGCTCTATCCACTGAGCCAAACCGGTCAGGGCTGTGCTAATAATTTTTACATTGTTATCTAATTGCAACCTCCCAATAACTCTATAAAGAAGGGGCTATTGTTATCCATTATTACACCCATAATGGAGGCTTAGAGAGGCTAAATTGTATAAGTCACAGAGTGAGTGGTGGAAACAGGATCACTTCCAGATCTGATGCCAAAGCTTGTAACTTAACTGTTGTGCTATAGGCCTTTCTCTCCCCCAAACTTGATGTTTCAGTTGTTCCCAGGGAGTGGGGCTGGGGTAATTTGCTGATACCCTCTCTGACCCAGAATAAGGCATATATAACCTCTTTATACCAAGGGCTGGCTAACACAAACTTTCACCCTCTCCCCAAAGCCCAAGTTCACTAAGAATGGTTCTAACTATCCTTGGGAAGTCAGTCCCCTGTCTGGGTCCCCTTGTTCTCCTCAAACTCCATCGAGTTATCTTACCTGGCCACCTGGTTGATGACAGGAGCAAAATAGGTGGGCCCGTAGAGCTGCACTGTACGCAGGCTCTGGAAGTAGCTCTCCAGCACACCCTCAATGCCCGCACAGTTGGGGTCCTCATCATTGTTGTTCTGTCAGGGAAGATGCCCTGCTGGGCTGGGCCCATGCAGGGTACATCCAGTAGTGCTCTGATCCAAGCTCACTCCTTCGTTTTATCATCACTCTCTTTTCATGCCCCACCCACCAAACTCCAGCCCTGCTCCCCCTCCCTGCTCTTCTCCCCTATTATAGCTTCCTGCTTCTCTGCAGGTCCATGACCCTTAGAAGAAATGTAAATAGAAGAAATTTGTCAACTTGGGTGGGCCAGATGCCAGGGCATGGAGTGTAGGCTCTGGCCCATACCATACCAGGGGGAACTGATGGGAGATCCGTCCCTCTGGGGGCAGCTTGGCCCCAAAGCCGTAGGCTGGGAAGAGCTTGTCACTGTCATAGTCCTGGATGATTTCTCCCACTGCCTTGAGGGCCATGGCATAGGCGCTGAGCTGGTAGGGACTCATGTAGTGCAGGGAGGTTGGCTGCAGGGGATTCCCTGTAGGGACACAGGAGCCCCAGCCTTAATGTCACCTTGCTCATGCATCTATTCATCTGCCTATCCTGGTATGCATCCATACATCTATCCATTCATCCACCCTTTACCCATGTACTCCCTTATTATTTTATCCAATCATCCATATATTCATTTGTCCATCTGTCCACCCACCAACCCTTACATTTATCCATCAATTTATCTACCTATCCACACATTCACCCACCCACTAGCATAAATCCATCTGTCTACCTATATCCATCTGCCTTTTCCTTCTCTTATCCAACCATCCATCCATCCATCCATCCATCCATCCATCCACTTGTCCACCTCCATTTCTTTCTTTTCCATCCATCCATACAGCCATATTCATCTGTCCACCCATCCATTCATCCCTATCCATTCCATTTATTCACTTGCCTATCCTCATATAGATCCATCCACCTGTCCACTCATTCATTCCCCATCTACTTACCCATTGTTGCCCCTAATTTAAACATCTGTCCATTTACCCACCCACATACTCATCCATGCGTCCTATTGTTCTCACGAACACATCTACCCTCTCTGTTCATCTGTCTACCCAACCAGTCATCACTCACCACCCATTCCTCTATCCATCTGTCCTTATACCCCTATTCTCTCCCATTCATTCATTTACTCATCCACCTCTTGAACTATCTGTCCTTTCAACTTTCCTGATCCATTCACACACTTATTTTCCTATACCCTCTGCTCACCCTTACGCCCAATAATCTCTCCCCAACATTCCTGCCCAGTACTAGCCTCACTGGGCTTTGCCTCAAGCCTCGGCTTACTGGGTACATGAACTCTTATCCCTAGCTTGGAATCCAGACCAATCTTAAGGGCTTCCTCCACATCCCATTCCCCAAACCATGCCTCACCATTAGAAGCTGTGAAGTCAATGGCTACTGTGAAGTTCAGCTGGGTCCTGTCAGGGAAATAGATGGATTGAGAAGTGAGGGACCAATACTTATTGTACCAGGATTTCTCAAACACTAGTGTGCATATGAACCACCTGGGGATCATATTAAAATATATATTCTAATCTGGATTATCTGATTGGAACCTGAGATTCTATATTTTTAACAAACTTCCAAGTGATGCAGATGCTGCTAGTCCATGGAGCACACTTTGGGTAGCAGAATTAAATGCCTACTATATGACAAGTGTATTACATGTAATTTAACTTAACCCTTACTATAGCCTGAAAGTAGTAATTCACATCTCCATTTTACATAGGAGAAAAGCAAGGATCAGAGAAGCAAAGCACCTTTCTCAGGTCTGCCTGCCTCCACTGAACCAAGCAGAATGTCCCTATAGTCTGCTTGGGCTTTCCCTCTCTCTTGACCTCTCCCCTCTTGCCTAGACATAACTTTGTATAGGTCCCAGGCAGATTACTGGGGCCACCTGTGAAGACCACTGGTCTGGAATCTTAGGACTGGCTCTAAGCCAGCCCCAGGTGCTGCTCATCCATGGCCTCATTTAAGCCATGACTTCAAGGGAGTCTGAGAGCCAGGGATGAAGCCTCGAGAACACTATGCGTTTTACAGAGTGCTTTATAGTTTGCCAAGTGTTTTAAAGTTTGTTTTCATGATCTCATTGGATCCTGACAATTCATAAATAAAAAAACTGAGGCTCAGAACTGGGAGGAACTCGTTTAGCCCAAAGCTTAGCCTGTAACTCACCCTCCTTTGATGTAATCGACAAAAGTGAATTCAGAGTCCACAGAGAAAGAGAGCAGTGTCACCTGTGGGATAGAAAAGGCAGCCCTGCTACTTTGGAAAGGGCAGTTGGAGTGGCAGAAGGGAAAGAGACCCATGATGCCACCCCTGCCACACCCTGACCCACCTTCTCCAATTTCGGAAAGGGCAAAAAGAGGAAGCTGTCGGAAACATATTTGAATTTCCAAAGGTATATTAAATTGGGAAATACAATTTAGATTTTTAAAAAATATATTCTACAAAAAGAGTAAAGAGCAAAAAATTTCCACAGTTGAGAAAAAAAGAGGAAAAACTTAATGGTGCCACTTTGTGCCCAACATTACTAATCCAAGTAATGTGTACCTACAGCCTTTTGGTACCCCCAACATGCTATGTCAATGGAGATAGACACAGAAGGATCCAGGGAAGGTCAGAGCTCCAGGGAGCACTCACAGTTCCCGAGTTGACATATTTCTTCTTCTTACATTTCTTCCGAGGGTTAAGTACCTAAGTGAGGAAGATAACAGTGATGGTGGGAAACCGAGGGAGGGAACTACAGACTGATCACACTGGGATGAGGGATGACGTGGACAACCTGGGCAGGGCTGGAGCTCTCACCTCATATACTGTAAACTGGTTCTGGGCCTTGCTCAGCTCCCGGTAGCTGGTGGTGAACTCACCAATGAAGTCATGGCTGCAATGAGGCCAGGGGTGGGTGAGTAGCAGCTGCTGCTGGCTTGGAACCAGGCCTAAAAACAGACTTTTATTCTCACTATCCTCTTACTCTACTTGAGCTGTAGGGCATTGGTGCTAGTGCCAGAAGAATGGCCAAGCTAAGGGGAAGAGAAGGGAAGAGACCGTGTACTAGAGAGATAACTGAGGGGATCAGTTGTACCCAAGGTCTTGGTATCTATCATCACCCTTCCTGGTTCCCAAAGCCACTTTGGGGGTTCTAGTGAATGTACTACACATTATAGGGTACTGTTTGGGTTAAGTACAGGAGAAGGCAGTTCTACCTTCCATCCCGGTCCCAGTCATACACATCGATCTTCACTGTTCTGAAATGCAAAAGATAAAGATAGGCTGGGTGTGTATGACAAATCTTAGAAACACCCCCACCTTTACCTTACACAAATTATCTTCCCATCTACCCATCAGTCCTTCCATCACCGTTCCTCCCATTTGTCCATCTATTCTATCTATTCATTCATCAATCCATGCACAATACCCAACTATCTACTGCCACTACCAGTACTACTATTACTACTGCTGCTGTTTGTACCACTATTGCTATTCTTTACCACGTCCTACTATATTCCAAGCATTGTTCCCAGAACTTTCACAGATTGTCTCATTTATCAACCAGCTTATAAAGTAAGTACTATTATTCTTACTTTTTGGATAAGGAAGCTGAAGTACAAAAACAAAACAAAATAGTAACTTGACTAAGGATCATAACTGAGCTGAGATTAAACTCAGACATCCTGGTTCCAAAGACCTTGTTCTTAACTTAAGTCACCCCCATATGTCTATCTATCTATGTGGCAGTCCATTCAACCATCTATCTATCCATCTAGCCACCCATTTACCCATATATTCACCAATCCAATTACATATTAATTCCTATCTTTGTCCATCCATCTAACTATATATGCAGCCATTCACTGACTCATTGATGCATGCAAGCATCCATCTGCCTGACCATTCATCTCTCCAACCAAACATCTGACCATCTGATATCTGTTCATCTGATATTCCATTCATCTATAACCATTTCTGTGCCCATCCATCTTTCCACCCACCTATCTTCATACTGCCCATTTATTAGTTTATATGGTCACCCTGTCCATCTGTTTTATACTCATCCATCAACTAATCTATCCATCCATCTACTATCCATTAATCTGTCCACCCATCAATATACCTATCACTCCATTTATTTATCCTCCTGCTTTTCCAATCACCCCTCTGCCTCTCTAGTCCACCAATGAGAGATCCACCCCACCAATCTCTCATATAGCCATCCATCTATTTATCCATTTACTCATCTATACATAATCTGTCCATCCACTAATCCAGCCATCAGTCCACTTATCCATCCATATATCTCCCCCTCTACCCAACCATCAATCCTCTTATAACACCCATCCATATACCCACCCATCAATTCACCAGTCTACATCCATCCATCTGACAATCCACCCATGTATCTTCTCACTCATTTGTTCATTTGCCCATCCATCCATCCATCCATCCATCCATCCATCCATCCATCCACTTATCCATCCATGTGGCTATCCATTTGCTTCTCCATCCAATCATCTCCATGCCCAAAACTGTCTCACTGAGCAGGATCCTCTAACACTATTATGACTCTCTGACATCATTCTAGGGCCCCACTCTCATGCCCTTGTCCTCTTACTCCCTAGCTTATGCTGAAGCAGACCTGTCATAGTCTCCATTGCACAGTGCCCGCACAGGGATGCTGAAGGGCTGCCACACGGGGTTCAGTGTGTTTTTCACAACCTCTGTCTTGTGGCAGATGGTGAACCTGGAGAGGAGCAAGAGATTAAAGCTTGCCTTTGGGTAGGACTGAGCCCAGAGAGAAGGCCTGATACTCTTAGAGATTTCGGGGATTCTCCCACTTGTTAAGCACATGTTGTGTGCTGCCTTGAATGAATTCTGGACTCAGGTCCTGGTGGAGTCTATGATGCCCAACCTAAGAACCCTAATGGGCCCATGGTCACAGCGGGAGAGGATGGGTGCCACTGGAGAGTAGTGACTCACGTGCCATCCTCATTGCTCCTGTAGAACACAAGGAAGGGGTCTGATTTCCCAAAGAAGTCCTTCTTGTCCAGCTTGTTTGCACACAGCTGCATGGTAGCAATGTCCTAGGGATGAAGTTGGGCTGTTGACCTTGAATGTCCCATAGTCTCAGACAGTCCACTAAAGGGAGTTTGGGGAGAGAAGCAAGCCTTCTGGGTCTAGCATGTGGCCCTTACTGACCCGGCAATTGCTAAGCTCTTCTGCGGTCAGCAATATGGTCCCACACTTCTTTCCTGGTACACCCCTGGAAGCAGAAAAAGCCTCTTTGTGAGGGGGGAGAGTAGGCAACAAGGATTGGGGTGGCCAATCTGGGATTGGGTGGGTGGGCCAGGGATTTATTTTGCTATTTACTGACAGTCCCCTGAGTGTGTCCCCTTCTATTCTGAGTGGCTCCTAGTGGGGAAGGGCTTAACTTTGACTGGGGAGGGGTCTATAGTCTTGTTTGGGGCTAATATAACCTAGGTGGGCATCTCATAATGGTATAATGAGAAAGACATAGGATTTAAAAGTCCTGGAATTTCTATCCAAACCTGGAGTAAAGGGCCTATTTGTCAGATCAAAGATGCTGTGCTTTCCAAAGACTGTGAAGAGTGAAATATAAAAGACAAGTGAAGCCTGGCCAGCGTGGCTCAGTAGTTGAGCCGTGACCCATGAAGCAAGAGGTCACTGGTTCGATTCCCAGTCAGGGCACATGCCCGGTTGCCAGGCTCCAATCCCAGTAGAGGGCGTGCAGGAAGCAGCAGATCAATGATGTTTCTCTCTCATCGATATTTTCCATCTCTCTATCCCTCTCCTTTCCCCTCTCTCTAAAATAAATAAAAACATATTTTAAAAAAAAAGACAGCCAGAACTGGTTTGGCTCGGTGGATGGAGCATCGGCCTGCGGACTCAAGGGTCCCGGGTTCGGTCCCGGTCAGGGGCGTGTGCCTTGGTTGCGGGCACATCCCCGGTGGGGGGCGTGCAGGAGGCGGCTGGTTGATGTTTCTCTCTCATTGATGTTTCTGGCTCTCTGTCCCTCTCTCTTCCTCTCTGTAAAAAATCAATAAAATATATTTTTAAAAAAAGACAAGGGACACCCTGGCCGGTGTTTCTAAGTGGTCAGAGCTTCGGACTGTGCACCGCCAAAGGGTCATAGGTTCATTTCCCAGGCAAGGGCATTTGTACCTCGGTTGTAGGTTAGATCCCCAGCACCGGTAGGTCGGGTACTGAAGGAGGCAACCAATTGATATGTCTCTCTCACATTGATGTTTCTGTCTCTCTCTCCCTCTCCCTCCCTTTCACTCTCTTTAGAAATCAATGGATTAACAACAACAACAAAAGACAAGGGAAGCCTTAACCTCTCCTAACCCATGTGCATGAAGGTTGCATACCAGGACATCTATCTCCAACTTGCCTTGGGTCTCCAAACAGTCAGGAACCTTGTTTACATGGACCTATGAACCCTGATCCTAAAAAAGATCCCAAGTATGGGAGAGGAAAGCTAGGTCAGAAGTGTTCCGAATTCAAGTCCTGGCACCAATTTGCTATGTGATTTTTCCCATTTTTAAAATGAGAATTTTGAACCATTTATTTGGCTTCTTCGATCTTTGACCTTTTGTACTTTAAAAAGACAAGTGTGATGAGTACAGGGATTCTTCACCTGCACATCCAGGACAAAGTCACTGATCCTACTGCCTTCTCACTGCTTTTCACCTTCTTGATGTTCTCTCTCATCTCCTCACCCAATGTAAATTCCAGTCAGTGATTATAATAGTCACTACCTTGCATCCTACCCTTTTCCCTTGTCCTTCTCTCACTTTAATATACTTATTTGTTAAAACCACTGCCCTAGTTAAACCCAATTCTCTGCCCAACCCATACTGCACCGATACAACTGATATGACCAGAGGAAAACATATAATCATGCTAACTGCTCTCATTTTAAAATTTATTTATTTATTTATTTATTTATTTATTTATTTATTTGAGAGAGAGAAACATTGACTTGTTGTTCCACTTATTTATGCATGCATTGGTTGATTCTTGTATGTGCCCTGACTGGGATCAAACCCACAACCTTGGCATATTGGAATGATGCTGTAATCAACTGAGCTATCCCAGTCAGGGCTCTAATTGGTCTTATTTTATTATATATATATATTTAAAATATGTTTTTATTGATTTCAGAGAGGAAGGGAGAAGGATAGAGATAGAAACATCAATGATGCGAGAGAATCTTCGATCAGCTGCCTCCTGCACACCCCCTACTGGGTAGCAAGCCCACAACTCGGGCATGTGCCCTGACCAGGAATTGAACGGTGATCTCCTGGTTCATAGGTCAATGCTCAATCACTGAACAACACTGGCCAGCTAGTCTCATTATAAATGCATGACCACAAACCTCAAGAGGGTCCGTCTATAGTCATACTGTAGGTCCCAAGATCCTTTACTCTGCAGTTCTGCTAGGTGGCAGTTTCACTCCTTCTTTACTCTCCTCAAACCCAAAAAGCCTCCTCCCCCATCCTCACTCTCAGCCAATGACCTTGTTTCCTATTTCACTGACAAGACTGAAGCAACCAGAAGAGAATGTCCACAGACCCACCACGTCTCCTCTGCCTCCGGTATCTTCACCCACACAACCATCTTCCTACCAACGCTATAAATGACTATGCACGTGTCTACTTACCCCTCCACTGTGTGCTACATTCCCATCTTCTTGCCTACCTACACAAGGACATCACTCCAGCAATTCCCCCTCATTTTGTTATTTCAGTTTCCACTGGGTCTTTCCCTTTAACATACAAATGTGGTATAATTTTTCTCATGTTAAAAAATTAAAAAACTATTCTTTTTTTACAAAATTGATTTTTAGAGAGAGAAGAAGGGAGAGGGATAGAGAGATAGAAACATCGATGAGAAGAAAACATCGATCAGCTGCTTCCTGCACACCGCAAGCGGGGCATGTGCCCTGACCAGGAATCGAACCAGTGATCTCTTGGTTCATGGGTCGATGCTCATCACAGAGCCACACCGGCCAGGCACAAAACTATTCTTGACCTCACTTTCCTCTAGCCACCCCTCCTTTTCTCTTCTATTCTTTGCAGCAAAGCCCATTGAAAGATTCCTTGATTCCCTTCTCTTCATTCTTTTCTAAATTTCTCCAACTCTCTCTCCTTCAAAACTATGCTTGTCAGAGTCACCAGTGACCTCTATCTTGCCAAGTCCATTGGCAAATTCCTAATTCTTACCTTACTTAACATGCAGAAGTTTTTGACATGGTAGTCACTTTCCTCCTTGATCCAAGTCTTTCACTTTGCTTCCAGGACAACACCACCTAATGCTTCTTCTTAGTCTCCTTTTCTAGTTCCATCTCATGGAGTCTCAGTCTTTGACCCTCTCTCTCTCCACTTATCTAGTCTTATGGCCTTAAAGAGCATCTAAGACTCATGTATCTTTTTAAAAAAAATTTATTATTGTTTTCAGAGAGGAAGGGAGAGGGAGAAACATCAATGATAATCATTGATTGGCTGCCTACTGCACACCCCCTACTGGGGATCAAGCCTGCAACCCAGCAACCCAGGCATGTGCCCTTGACTGGAATCGAACCTGGAACCTTTCAGTCGAAAAGCCAATGCTCTATCCATTGAGCAAAACCAGCTAGGGCAAGACTCATGTATCTTATTGTCTACTTGACATCTCCATTCGAATGTCTAATAAAAATTATGAAATTCAACAAGTCAGACTGAACTTCTGATAGAATTCCCCACCAACTTACTTCTCCCTGAATTTTTTTTTTTAACCATCTCAGTTTATGACAACTCCATCCATCCTGTTGTTCAAGTCAAAGGCTTTGGTGTCATCCTTGACTCCTCTTTTCCTCTGACATTCATATTCAATCTGTCAAGAAACTTGGCTCCACCTTCACAGTATATCCAGAATCTGACCACTTCTCCCCTCCTTCACTGCTACCTCCCTGGACTACTATAATAGCCTTCCAGTTGACTCTTTGCTTCTACCTTTGTTGCACCAAGATCTATTCTAAACCCAGCAGCCAGCATCATACTTTGAAAGCATTGTCATATTATGTCACTTCTCTGCTTAGAACTCTCCAGTGACTTCCAACTCAGAGCAAAAGCTAAACTCCTTACAATGGCTATAAGGTCCTCACTGTTAACTCTCCAACATCACTTCCTCCTTTCCCCTTGCTCCCCTGGCTCCAGCCACACTGGCTTCTTGCTGCTCTTGGAACATATCAGGCTTTTGCACTGGCAGTTTCCTCTGCCTGGAATATTCCTCCTCCAGACATCTGCATGGCTCACTCCCCTCCTTCCTTCAGGTCATTGCTCCAAAGTTACCTCTCCAAGAGGCCCACTTAACCATTTTGTTTCAATCCCCCTAATTCTGCTCTACTTAGCTTTTTACCGTGGCACTTACTGTCTAATATGTTATGTAATTTACTTATTATGTCTATTTTGTAGGTCTCACCCCCCACTCCTTAGTATAAGCTCCCCAAGGGCAGGAACCTTTGTTCTGTTCACATTACAGCCTAAGCCCCTTAAACAGTGGCTGACAGAGTATATGCCCAGGAATATTTGTGAAATGGATATATCCCTGGTATCTAGCACAGGGAATGGCATATGAAACATGCTAATAAATATTTAGTACATAATGGAAATTCCAGAGGACTTGACTTAGTGAGTGGAAACCTCATGGAAGAGAAGAGCTTGGAAGTGGACCTTATAGGTTGAAAGACTTAGAAAACCAGTGAGGAGAGAGAGAAAACATGCCAGGCCTGAGATAGACTTTAACACAATCCTAGAGATTAGAGCTTCCCCCTCGAGGGTGATGGGAACCATTGAAGGCTCCTGACCAGGGGGAATCCCAGCTTCTACTACTACCAGGTCAGCAGGATCTTTGGGAGGAGAATTTGGAGGCACCCACCCTTCCCCCCTCACTCCTTCCAGTTCAGCTTACGTGAGGGGTCGCTCTACGCGGCTACCCTGGCCTCCAATCACCTCTCCCAGGGCCAGGAACGCTTGTCCCAGGAAATCCTGCACAGGGACACGGAGTCAGCGAGGCCTGGGGGGGCTGGGGGTGCAGAGTCCCAGCCCAGCCCTGGAGAAGAGGCCACACCAGCCCAGCCACAACGACCAGGGTGTTTCAAGGAGGCGGGACATAGCAAGAACCACCGCCCAGCCGGTGCTTTAAAAGAGCAGGGGGCGGGCGGGCGGGCGTGGGGGAAGGGGGGGTGTTCCCTAAGCAAGCTCCCCTTCTTGGTCCTGTCATTTTAAGCTGCTCTCCATGTTGCCATCCCACCCCTCACCTCCACCCTCCCCACTCCGCCCAGCCGGGTTCAGCCTCACCTTCTACAGGACCCAGCAGCGGCCGAGAAGAAAGACGAGCAGTGAGTAGGAGGCACAGGTGGGAAGCCGAGGCAGGAACCGGAGAAGGGCCGGGAAGGGTGGGTTCGGACCAGAGAAGGTAGAGTCGGGGTTAAGAGGTAGGAGGGTTCCAAAGAGGGTCGTTTCACCCTGAGCGACG
This sequence comes from Myotis lucifugus, assembly GCF_000147115.1. Lineage (NCBI taxonomy): Eukaryota > Metazoa > Chordata > Mammalia > Chiroptera > Vespertilionidae > Myotis > Myotis lucifugus. Next base: position 15,414,877 of record NW_005871056.1, read on the forward strand.
CACGTGTGCCCAGACCGCGAGGGGACGCTCGCTCACCGGTTTGGAGATGTTGGTTTTGGAGTCGACGTTGTACCTGGAAAGAGAGTAGGAGCAGCGTCGGGCGGGGCCCGTAGGGGAGAGCCTGGAAAGGGGGTCGAGTTTCAAGTGCTGGTTAAAACTGCGGCCAGAATTAAACCGGATCTCCTTTGGGGTAGGAGTCAGAGTCGCAGAGGGTCAGACCTGTGCGAGGCCAAATCAGGGCCTGCTGTGGGCGGGGGCGGGGGCGGGGGGTGAGGGGGGCGGGACCTAGACGCAGGTGGAGCTAAATTAGGGAGCAGAGTTGTGGGCAGGACCAGGCTCGGATGTGACCTAAGGGCAGGGCGAAGCCGACGTGGGGCGGAGTTAAGATTAGAGTGGACCCCCCACTTCTAAGTGGGACCGAACTGGGCCTTGGGGAGGAACTAGCCCGGGATGCCAGGTGGGGGTGTAGCCAGCCAGAATTTCGGGTGGATCCAGGTCGGGGGGCGGTCCAAGCCAGAATTCTGGGCGGGGCTCACACATCGAAGCGCAGGTTTTGCTTTTCTTCAAAGAAATAGTCAAGGACGAATTTGCGCACGAAGTCTGGGTTCAGCGTGTTGTCGATCACCTCGGTCCGTCCGAACTGGATAGGGGGGTGGGGGGTGCTGAGAGTCAGCGTGGAGCCTGCAAAGTGGGGTGGGGGTTTGATTCCCGGGGGCAGCTCTGGGCTGAAAGAGGACTCGCGGACTCACCTCCCTCCACTCCTGGCTGGCCCGGCTCTGCGTGTAAAGCACCACCACTGCAGGCGGGAGTGGGGGCGGGGAGAGAAGGACGCCAGGTCAGTCTGCACCCCCTCCCCGCTCCTCAGTCGCGCCCGCACACCGAGTTGCCCTCCATCCCGCCCAGGTGCCGCCTACTGGGGTCGGACTTGGAGAAGGTGTCGAGGTCCAGCAGGTTCCTAGAGAAAGCGACAGACAGACGGAGAGAGGGTGGGTCATTCTGAACCCCACCGCCTCAACTCGGCCCTGAGTTGGGCACCCGGGGGAGGCATGGGGCTCAAATCGCACCTCCCTTCCTCATTCCTATATCCAGCCTGGGTCCGCGTTGTTAGCACCCTGGACAGCACCGGAAAGCTCAGCCCAAGGACCGCTTCCCTGCGGGCTGGACAGGTCCGTGTCCACAGTGTCCCCAGGAATGAGGGTTAGCCCCAGAACTTTGTCCTCCTGGGGCCCAGAATCTACTGGATCCCCGCGACCCATCCCTTGAACCCGCAGGCTAAGTGAGCCCTTTTTTTGCGGGTGCGACTGTTCAAGGAAATCCCCTCCCCTAACAGGGAGTCTGCATCCACGATTTTCCTGCTCCAGATGCTTCTTCCCCCCGGGTCTAGCCCCTGTCCGCCCTAGCCCCGGAGCCGGTTGGGGCTGGGCAGTGCCTACACCCTCTCCAGCTGGCCAGCTCACCGGCAGGACACGGTAATCTCAATCTTGGTAGCCGGAACGCTGCGTTCAGAGGCTCCACTGAGAGACATGGCTGGTCTCTCAGCTGGTCCGGTGGCCGGAGCAGCGGAGGGCTAGGAGTACCGGCGGCGGCGCCGGCCCCTGTGCTCCCTCAGTGGCGGCTGCACTCCCTCCAGCACTGTGCGCTCTCCCGCCGCTCACGCCTGGACTGTGGCCGCCGGCAGCAACTCCAGAAGGCAACACAGCCCCGCCCAGCCCTGCGGGGGGCCCCCGCCCCATTGGAGCAGCCTCGGGCTGTCCGGGAACCTTACCCAGACCCCCTCCAACCCACACCTTGGGAGAATCCTTCCAGGGCATTTTTTCTGGGGCAAATCCCACGCCTCCTGAAGAGCTATCCACAGCGCTGAAGGGTTTGGGGCACCTGATGGGCAATTGGGACCTTTCCGCTACCTAAGCCCTCCCTCAACAGTCGGCTTCTCCCCCTCCCACTGCCGCCCTGCCTAGGTCTCTGAACAGAAAGTCACACATTTGTTCACATTAACTGTGCGACCTTGGGCAAGTTACTCAACATCTCTGTGGCTCAATCTCATTAGTAGAAAGGCCATTATAGCACCTACTTGGGGCTGTTGTAAAATTTTATTGAGATAATCCATGAAAAGCACTTGGCACAAGGTGTTATACACAGTAAATTCTCAAGAATGTTTGCTTCCTCTGTGCACTCATACCAATGACCTCTCTTGTATTAAGAGTCAGAGCTCATCCTAGCTGGTTTGGCTCAGTGCATAGAGTGTCAGCCTACGGACCAAGTGGTCCTGGGTTCGATTCCAGTCAAGGGCACATCCCTTGGTTGCAGGCTCCTTCCCTGGCCTGGGTCCTGGTGGGGGCAGGAGGCAACCAATCGATGTGAGCACATTGATGTTTCTTTCCCTCTGTCTTCCACTCTCTCTCAAAAGATCAATGGAGCCCTGACTGGTTTGGCTCAGTGGATAGAGCGTTGGCCTTCGGACTCAAGGGTTCCATGTTTGATTCCATGTTTGATTCCGGTCAAGGGCATGTACCTTGGTTGCGGGCACATCCCCAGCAGGGGGTGTGCAGGAGGCAGCTGTTCGATGTCTCTCTCTCATTGATGTTTCTAACTCTCTATCCCTCTCCCTTCCTCTCTGTAAAAAAAATCAATAAAAATATATCTTAAAAAAATATATCAATGGAAAAATATCCTCGGGTGAGGATTAATATAATAAAAAAAAATAACCCATTAAAAAAACAGCAGCAGCCAGAGCTCAGTAAAACAGTGGCTATTAACAGCACTGTGCAAAGCCCTACCCAGGTCTTTGAACTCTAATGAATTCATGGTGTTAGAGATGCAGACAATCTGTGAGGATGCAGCCCTCTTGGTCTTGCTGTAGATGAGAGCGGTGGTCACACAGATCCATCCTCTCCACACCAACTACTGCCTCCCAAGTCCTAGAAGCCAGTCCTTCCACTATAGGCAGAGGCTGCAGGTCACTTGTACTAGGACTGTGTTGCCTGCAGAATTTAAAATGAACATACACACCCCCACCCTGTTCCCACCTAAATGAAAATGTCAGCAACCGCAAGTCTAAATTTCAGGCAGCCCTAAGAATCTGCATAGATAAACAGATTCCCTAGGTGACTAGAGCCTAATCAGCCCTGAGGACAACTGCTTCAACCCCTTAACAGTCTATGACTACATGTCCCCATCTCACTGAGGAGACTATCATGGCTCAAGAGTTGAGGTATAGCCCCCAAGCCCCTTTTTCCAGCAAAGGACAGTGAGACCTTCCAAATAACTTCACAAAGATAGCAACCAAATGAGAATGCCCAAAAGCGCTGCTGTTCAAAAAGACTGATTTTATTTTGTGTCAAATTGCCTATTCTCAGTGCAGGTGACCCCCCTCCTCCCCAGGAAACACATGGAAAGGGGGGGGGGGGGTGCCATCTGTGAAGTCTTGGCCTCCATGAGGCCCCAGGGAACCCCATACAGTTCTGAGTTGGTGGGAATCCCGGCAATGATTAGAGTGGGTGGGAGGCAGTGACAAGAGGAGGGGTGGTGGTCACCAGTTAGGAAGCTGAGGTTTGGAGAACCCTGTCCTTGGCCCTGCTCGGCTTTGGGGCTGCCATGTGCATGATGCAGATGGGGGAGTGAGGACATTTTTCCCGACTTTTAAAAAAGCACCCTTTGGCCAGGCATGGCTTTGATTCCACTCAGGGCTCAGGTGAGAGAGAAGCAGGAAACTGTTGTGGGCAGGCTGCTTCATAAGGTGCTGCTGCTGGTGCCCCGGAGTCCGACACCACGCACAAACTGCTCCAGCAGGCCCCCAATGGCACCAGAAGGACTGGGGGCTACTGCCCGAAGCCCCACTGTGCTGCTGTATGCAGCCAAGAAGGCTGAGCGCACCTCCTGCAGGCGAGTCTCCCGTTCACTCAGGGCTGCGAGCCTACAGAGAGGAGAAAAGAATAAATGCATCACCATGGGGCAGGAGCCAACATCCTTATCCTCATGTCACAATGCTTATCCTTCTGTCTTCATCAGCACAAGACGGATGTCTGTCCTGTGGTCACACTACCCTATGGTTCAGGCCCCAAACATTTGATCCTGTTCCCCTCTTAAACCATTCCTCTCCGTTTTCAGGTTACTGTTCCTACCTAGCAGCAGCACCTTTTATTGGGGCACTGGCCTGACTTCCTATGGGGAACAACCATCTCTGTGATAATGAGGGAGGGGAGAAGCCAAGCAGGAGGGAGTTTGCTCCAACAGCTGTTGGCTTCCATTCCTTAGTAGGAACAAGCCGAGTTACAAGCCATACCTCTCATTGTAGGGAGAGACCCTAGTATCAGGCACCAGGCCTTGGCTAACCAAAGGCCTCAGCTTTCTTGAGGCCAGGACACGACGTGGAGCATCCTGGGAGAAAATTCTTGGCAGTGCCCTGGAGAAGCCAGGGTCCTCACTGGAAACCCCCAATGTTCTAGCTCAGCCGTGGGCAAACTACGGCCCGTGGGCCGGATCCGGCCCGTTTGAAATGAATAAAACTAAAAAAAAAAAGACCGTACCCTTTTATGTAATGATGTTTACTTTGAATTTATATTAGTTCACACAAACACTCCATCCATGCTTTTGTTCCGGCCCTCCGGTCCAGTTTAAGAACCCATTGTGGCCCTCGAGTCAAAAAGTTTGCCCACCCCTGTTATAGCTACACCTTTTTTTAGTCACTGTGACCCCAGGTAAACAGCTAGGAGAGTGCTGGCTTTTCCAGCAAAATTCCTGTTCTGATTCCATGTATTTTTCTTTCTCTGGCCTCTATAGGCACTGATCAGAAGATAGGAAACCCCTCCTCTCTCACTGGCCTGGAATTACAAGTCAAGAAGGAGGTAAGTGCATGAAAACTTAGACTTATCAATGTGTAGCTCCATATGAGACTGTCTGACACCTTGAAGCAGCGGCCGCCAACCGGTGGTCCATGGACCACTGGTGGTCTGTGTGGTCCAAAAGATTGGTGACCACTGCCTTGAAGGATTCTTTAATAGAAGACGCCTGAGGTACCAGTCACATCCAATACCTGGACTAAAAGGCATGCAGTCTAGAGGTGGGAGGGACATGGAATCAGAGAAAAAGTCAGGAACTCAAATGGAGGGAGACAGGTGACACACCTACATACGATGAACTCTCATGTTCCCATCCATCTAAGCACAAAGACTAGCCCTGACTAACTTACCCCAAAATTTCCTGAAAGAGACCAATCTCTGGATAATCCCTCCTGGGAATTTGTCAGAAGCAGCATAAATGTCCACAATTCCCAAGCCCAAATGATTTGCACCTGAGGGCCTGGGGAACAGTCCTGGGTAAGTATGGGGAGAGCAGATCTAGGGAAGTAGACTGGTGGCAGTGAAGAGTGTGTGTGTGTGTGTGTGTGTGTGTGTGTGTGTGTGTGTGTGAGAGAGAGAGAGAGAGAGAGAGAGAGAGAGAGAGAGAGAGAGGGAGAGAGAGGGAGAGAAATAAGGAGGTGGAGGAGGGAGGGAAGGAAGAAAGAAAAGGAGGGAGGAAGGGGAGGGGAAGGGAGAAGAGGAGAGGGAAGAGGAGGAAGAGGAGGAGGAGGAAGAGGAGGAGATTGTTTTAGAGAGAAACAAAGTCAAGTAGCTCTTACAGCAGCACTAAGAAAATGGAGCTGATACTGGATTCCTGCAATACCATGAACAACTCCCAAGTATTTCTTGACATTTGGGGCAAATGCATGGCCCTAGATCTTTTTTACTTTCTAAGGTTTCATACAGGCTTGAGGCTATGTGTGCATCTTCAGCTTTTTCTTAGAGAAAGTCCAATTAGTGGTTTGTATTCACAGGGAACATCCAAAGGTCTGTATGAGAGCACTTCTGGGAGACAGGGGGAGAGATCACAATCTATTTAGAGACAACAAAACTGGAGTCCAGACAGGAAATATGATTCACTTGTGGACACATGGTAGGCAATGGATAGGCAGGGACTGGAGCTACCATAGTGCCATTAGCTTTTCTCAAGAGATGAGCTAACAGGCTCAGAGAAGTCAAGGCTGATACCCCAAGACATAGCTGGTGAGCAGAGCAGTTAAGATTCCGACTAAATTTCCCTGATAATAAAGCCCAAGCACATACTGAGTGACTTCACCCCTGGAGGCCATGAGATCATGTAGAACCTAGCCCTCCTCTGGGAACCACCAGAACCAACCAGAATTCTGAACTATGAGCTCAGAGAGCTGCCTAAGGTATAAATTGTAGGATGTGGGACCAGAGTTGCCTATTTCAGTGGCTAATGCCAGGTAAGTGAGGGATGCTATTAAGCAGGGGCAGAGATGTCTGTTTACTCCAGAGATAACTCTTAGGCCAGTGTGACAAATAGAAAGTCCCTACAGAAAGGTGCAACTATCTTTTTTAATCTCAAAAATCGAAGATAGGGACCTTGTTTCTGGCTTAAGGGCATGGCTAGAGGCTATACCAGGCACTAGTGGCCTCTTAACTCCCCAGTTGCAAGGCCAGGGCCTGTGAGTGCCATCCTGGAATACCAAGGTCCAGCCCTTGCCTGCCCTCAGCAGGGATCTTCTCAACTCCCAGGGCAGCTTGTCTCCAACCAGTGAGCACTGGTGGGAATGAGCTGGATTTCTGGTGGGGGGATGAATCCCTAACCCGAGTTCATTCACCTGTGGTAGGGAGGTGAGGTCCCTCAGGCAGCCACAGCTGAGGTACAGGCCAACAAGCTCACCAGAGGCCCTCCCCACTCCTGACACCTATGCAGCAGCAGAGCAGGCAGGGGGCAGGTGACTGCTACAAGGGCAGCTGCTCAAGTAGATACTTTATAGGAGTTGGAAGTCCAATATTTTGTATGCTTTTATAGGCTTGCAAGAGGATTTTATAGGCTTGGGATTTTAATTTTTCCTGACCAGAGGCAAAAGCAGAAGACAAAAATGAGGAGGGATTGCCATGGAACCCTTGGTTCTAATGGGGAGGAGCACAGCCTTAGAGCTAACCCAGCAACATTCTGGCTTTGGTCTCCACCATACACCTACCTTCACTTCCCCACTGTTCTGCTTTCAAAGGATTCTCCTGTCAGGCAAAGCCTTGGACAGAAATAGAATCTTCTATAGTTACAGTCCAGCCAGCTTTCCCTCAGGATGTGCCCCAAGACACCCGTGGATGGGTGTTAGAGGCTGGGGAGAGCGAACACACACTCCAACGCACTTTCTGAGCAGCCCATAATAGGCCTCCTCCATACCTCAGGTCCATGAGCAGCAAGTATACTTAGCTAAGACACTGGGGTGGGGCAGGGATCCCAAGCCAGCTCCCTGGGGCAGGCTGCTGCCTCATTCCTGACCAGCATGGTTGTGTGCTCACCAGCTTTTGATATGGGCAGGGGAGCATCCTGCCTTCTCAAGCAAGACACTTACAGACAACTGTTAGGGAGCTCCTCCGGGAAGCTGAAAGGGAGAGAGGAGTCTGGGTGCAGGACAGCCCGTTCCTGAATACTGCCACAGCCTGTTACCATCTGCCAGCTGCCAAAGTCTGTGGAGAGAGAGGATCCGGGCAGGGAATGGTCCACTGATCTGGGGCAGAGAGGAGAAAGGGGAGATGATGCACAGTCAGTCATATGCCTGACAGGGGAAGCACTGGAGGGGTGGGGGTTGGCTGCTACGGTGGCCCTGGGCCATGGCCGCAAGGTTCTGTTGGTGGAGCATCTGTAAAGTCAACCACTTTCTCCAAAAGTGCAAAGACAGCTGGATAGACCAAGAAAGAAGAATACAGACCATAAGGCAGGCTCAGCTGTGAAGACAATGCTTAATGCAAAGACTTTCAGAAGCAAAAGAAGAGCAAAGCATGGTGACAAGAGGTGAGCCATCAACCAAAGCCTGCCCTGGTGTCTGACAGAACAAGTGAAATATCCACAGCACCAAAAGGAGGGGAGCAAGGCTGGATGCCCCTTACTCCCCAGCACACAGATTAGCATGGAGGCTACACAGAGCCCAGGGCCACTGAGCTCCTGTCAGAGACGTGGGAGAAAAGCCTCTTGGGGAGAGGGGAGGGTGGTGACCTAGATTAAGAGCCCTAGCCCCACTCTGCAGTGCCTTCCAGGAGCCCTAGTTTGCATTCACAAGCACACCCAGCTAACTCACTGGCTATGCCCAGAGGGAAGGGATGAATCAGGCAGGCAACTTGACAGCTTCATCAGGCCTGTTTCAGATGGAAGTTTGTGAAGTGCAGGGAGAGGAAAATGGTATTGGGAATCTACTGTGCCACCTCCTCCTCACTCAGAGCCAACCCCTCTGCCATCTCTGGGCAACAGCGCAGCCATTAGAAGAGGAAGGAAGAGAGGGATATATCAAACAAACCCTTCCATCAGCTACCCCATGTCCCAGACCCCAGAGATGCATCATCTTTGATGCTTGACCCTTTATTCTTTAATTCAAGAATAGCAGAAGGTGCTCCTGTAGGGACCCAGAATCAGAGTAGAAGCATGAATAGTGGTGTAGGGAGTATGGAACAGAGAAAAACGTTCACTGATCTTGGCCCACACAGTTGGCTGACGTAAAGAGCGACAGTCCCCCATCACCTCCCATACCTACCTTAACCATTCCCATTTTAGAGACAGGGGAATGTCAGCCCAGACAGGTGAAGGCACTTGCCCAAGGTCCCACAGCCAGGCAGCACAAGAAAAGATTTTTAAAGCCAAGTTTGATTACAGATTTGTCCTACAACAGAACTACCTTGAGACCAGGGAAAACAGATGGCTTTCTACATTAAAGTCACCATGAATCAGAACCTCCTGTAACACAGAGACTTGCCACATTCATCATTCCTGCTAAACTCCGGAAGGTGTGTGACAGCAGCATTAGAGATGAGAACAGGATGTGGTCTGGTACCTGGTGGAAGATCCTAGTGCCCAACAAAGCAGGGCATTCTTGTTTCTAGATGGAGACTAGAAACTCAGGCTGTAGGACTCAGGCTGTCTGTAAATCAGAGAGACAGGAGAGGACAGGCCATGCCATAGTCTGGTGCCTGCCCTCGGCTTCCTCCAGGTCAGGCCTTCAGTCAGCACAACCCCGCTAACATCAGCCTGGCTCCACAAATCTCATCTACTATTCAAACTTTAGGGTAGTTTCTTTTCCAGTTTTAGTGGCTGTGAGAGAAGAATTCCTAAACACCAGAGTGTTGAGGGACTGAAAGGGATGCTGAGTAGAAGAGGCTGGCAGAATGAGGCACTCCTGGGGCAAGGACCACGGTTTCTTATACCTCAACCTTACTCACCCAGGGCCAGCAGAGACTCAGACCACCAATGGGAAAATATTGGACAGACAGAATGTGGTTGCAGTGAGGTTCCCTGCAGGGATTCCTGGTTTGGGGCTAGTCACTTCCCTTTACTTCCCCAGTGTCCAGCAGGTAGCACCCCCAGGCAAGAATGACACCTGGAGCAGCCAGGAGCAGCTGTGAGATGGGATAGCTAGCAGACAGCAGCAGGGTACATGATCCCAGGGGACTGAAGCCATCTCAGCAAGCAGCCATCTTCTGCATCTTTTTCAAGAGTGAGAACAGGCTCCTACTTGAGGCTTTTGTCAAAGAAAGGGTTGCAAAGCAACTGTTCAGCTCCTGGGTTTGAGAACAAAGGACTGTGCTAAGCAGAGATGTGCTTATAAATGCAAGTATGGATTAGCTGGCTAGAGGGGACACCTAGAGATGAAAGGAAAGAGTCACCAGAAGGGAGCACCTGAACCTGCCTAATGAAAGGAAAACTTCAAGTCAGCCTCAGTACAAAGTAACTCAACCATTTTTAATAAGACCCCAGACCCTTTCTCAAGCACGGGGGGGGGGGGGGGGGGGGGGGGTTGGGCCCCCCCCCCCCTTTTTTCAGAAATAGAGGAAAAAAGGGGGCCAAGTAACCCCAAAATGGGGAAATGGGGGCCGGGTTGGTAAGGGCCTCTTTTCCTATCCCCCTAATCCAAAGGCCCCGGGGGGTGGGTTCTTAGGGAAATTTTCCCCCCCAAAAAGGAAAAGGCCCAGGGCCAGGAAGGGGAACCCTTTAAACCCGGGTCAAAGGGGAAAAGGGAACCCCTTTTTTTGGGTGAATTTTTTTTTGTAAAAGGGGTTTTAAAATTTAAAAAAAAAATAAAAAAAATTAGGCTTTTTTTTTAATTGGGTGCCAAAATCAAAAAAATTCTATATTTTAAAACGCCCCCGAGGTTAGGGTTTTTAAAAAATTTGAAAACCTGCCGAAAACAGGTTTTCCTCCGTTCTCCTCGGTTGCGGGCACATCCATCCCCAGTAGATGTGCAGGAGGCAGCTGATCGATGTTTCTCTCTCATCGATGTTTCTAACTCTCTATCTCTCTCCCTTCCTCTCTGTAAAAAATCAATAAAATATATTAAAAAAAAAAAATGCTGACACGCTGAGCTCAAAAGGTTCGCCATCGCTGGCCTAGGCCCTCTTCACAGCACCAAGAAAGCTGCAACTCTCACGTTCCCCCCACTTCCTGCTAGATACTTGCTGTGGGCCAACTAGGGCCGGTGTCTTTTTAAAATTTATTTTTTGATCTTCACCTAAAGATATGTTTTTATTGATTTTAGAGAGGAAGGGAGTGTGGGAAAGAGAAAAACATCGATGTGAGAGAGAAACATTGATAGGTCACCTCCCATACCTACCCTGACCAGTGATCGAACTCTGCAACCAAGTTTTGGTGCATGGGACGATTGTCCAACCAACTGAGCCACACTGGCCAGGGCCAGGCAGGTGTTTTCTAGACAGTCCTTTTTAGAAGGGGGTAGAAGGATACCTATACAAGCCAAACTGGTGCAACCCACATAGCTAAAGCAAGAAAAAAAAGATCTGGCCTGGCCTTTTATCTGCCCAGTGCCCTGACATGGCTCACTGGCCCTCAGATATGTAACTAATAAGGACAAATCCTTAATCACAGCCCTGACCAGTTTGGCTCGGTGGATAGAGCATTGGCGTGTGGACTGAAGTCCTGGGTTCGATTCCAGCCAAGGGCATGTATGTACCTTGGTTGCAGGTACATCCCCAGTCAGGGGTGTGCAGGAGGCAGCTGATCGATGTTTCTCTCATCGATGTTTCTAACTCTCTATCCCTCTCCCTTCCTCAAAATCCTTAATCACAGCTACAGTTTACTGAGCATTTGTGGAATAGATGAGTATTTACTACGTGCCAGGTATTCATTATCTCATTTAAACACAATGAGAGGCCAGGTTCATTACTCCCCCTTTAAAGATGGGATTCAAGAAACTGAGCTTACAACTACAGCCCACAGATGGGTGCACTTGAAGCACTCAGCTTGGGTGACTGGGGAGGCTACACCATGGGGCACTACAGGATACCTACTACATAGGCCACTCTACCAAGACTGGGAGATGAAGCAGCTCTACCTAACACACAGAAACAAACATGGAGAGGCAGCAAAATGAGGAGACAAAGAAACATGTCCCAAATGAAAGAACAGACAAAACTCCAGAAACAGATCTAAAAATGGAGGCACGCAGTCTACCAGATGCACAGTTCAAAACCCAGGTTATGCCTTGGCTGGTGTGGCTCAGTTGGCTGAGCGTTGTCCCATGCACCGAAAGGTCACCAGTTCAATTCCTGGTCAGGTCACATGCTCAGGTTCTGGGTTTGATCCCAGGTGGGGTGTGTGCGATGTTGCTTCCCTCTCGCATAGATGTTTCATTCTCTTTCCTTCTCCCTTCCTCTCTCTCTCTAAAATAAAAACATATTTAAAAGACAAACAACAAAAAAACCCTCTCCAGTTATAAGGATGTTCAATGAACTTCAGGGAAGAGTAGATGAACTTAGCAAAAACTTCAATAAAGAGATAGGATCCATAAAAATGGAGATAGAAGCATAAAGAAGAACCAGTCAGAAATGAATACAATAACGGAAATGAAAAATACATCAGAGGGAAATCAATAATAGAGTAGATGAAGCAGAGGATCGAATCAACGATTCAGAAGACAAGGAAGCAGAAAACACCCAATCAGAACAATAAAAAGAAAAAAGAATCCAAAAAATGAGGCGTGTTAAGGGACAACTTCAAGTGTACCAACATTCTCATCTTGGGGGTGCTGGAAAGAGAAGACATAGAGTGAGAAATTGAGAACCTACTTGAAGAAGTAATGACTGAAAATTTCCCTAACCTGGTCAAGGAAAAAGATACATAAGTCCAGGAAGCACAGAGAGCCCCAAACAATATGAACCCAGAGGCCCACATCAAGACGCATCATAATTGCCCTAGCCGGTTTGGCTCAGTGGATAGAACATCGGCCTGCGGACTGAAGGGTCCTGGGTTCGATTCCAGTCAAAGACACATGCCTGGGTTGCAGGCTCGATCCCCAGTAGGGGGCGTGCAGGAGGCAGCTGATCAATGATTCTCATCAATGATGTTTCTATTTCTCTCTCCCTCTCCCTTCCTCTCTGAAATCAATAAAAATATATTTTAAAAAATACATCATAATTAAAATGCAAAAGGTTAAAGACAGAGACTCTTAAGAGAAAACAGTTAGTTACCTACAAGGGAGTGCCCATAAGACTGTCAGCTGATTTCCAACAAAATTTTGCAGGCCAGAAGGGACTGGCATGAAATATTCTAAGTGATGAAAAGCAACAACCTACAACCAAGATTATCATTTAGAATCAAAGGACAGATAAAGAGCTTTCCAGACAGGAAAAAGCTAAAGGAGGTCATCACCACCAAAACAGTGTAAGAAATGCTAAAGGGCCTTCTTTAACCGTTTGAGTCCCAAGCAGCGCAATTGCGCTGCTTGGTATTTCTTGACATAAAATAAAACAAGCGCTATCACGCTGTTTGGGTCTTTTTGTACTCATTTAGAGAAAGCGCGGTTGCGCTGTTTGGGATTCTTCGACAGTGTTTTTTCAATACCCCCTGGGACTCAAACGAATCGTATGTTTTCTCGACATAAAATCTCAGCAGCGCGATCGCGCTGCTTGGGACTCAAACGGTTAAGAAAAAAGAAAAAAAAAGAAAAAAAATATGAAGAAAAATGGCAATAAATGCATATCAACAATTACTTTAAATGCAAATAGATTAAATACTCCAGTCAAAAGACATACAGTGGCTGAATGGATAACAAAACTAGACCCTTATATATGCCGTCTATTAGAGACTCACTTCAGATCAAAAGACATATACAGACTTAAAGGGATGGAAAAGATATTTTATAAAGATGCAAACAAGCGCCGAAACCGGTTTGGCTCAGTGGATAGAGCGTCGGCCTGCGGACTGAAAGGTCCTGGGTTCGATTCCGGTCAAGGGCATGTACCTGGGTTGCGGGCACATCCCCAGTGGGAGATGTGCAGGAGGCAGCTGATCGATGTTTCTCTCTCATCAATGTTTCTAACTCTCTATCTCTCTCCCTTCCTCTCTGTAAAAAAATCAATAAAATATATTTTAAAAAAAAGATGGAAACAAGCAAAAGGCTAGGGTAGCAATACTTATACCAGACAAAATAGACTTTAATCAAAGGCTATAACAAGAGACAAAGAAGGACTCAGTAATTCCACTTCTGGGTATTTATCTGAAGAAACCCAAAACACTACATTGAAAAACTATCCGCATGCATATGTTGATTGAAGCATTATTTACAACAGCCAAGATATGGAAGCAACCTAAGTGTTCATCAATAGATAAATGAATAAAAGAAGTGGTGCATATGTACAATGAAATATGACTCAGTCAAAAAAGAATGAAATGTAGCCATCAGCAACAACATGTATGGACTTAGAGGGTATTGTGCTGAATGAAAGAAGTCAGATAAAGACAAATGCCATATAATTTCACTTATATGTGGAATCTAAAAAACAAAATAAATGAAGCAGACGAAAAACAGACTCAAAGATACAGGGAACATTTTGATGGTTGCCAGATGGAGGGGGTACAGGAAGATGGGTGAAAAAGGTGAAGGGATTGAGAAGTACAAATTGGCAGTCATAAAACAGTCATGGGGATGTAAAGCACAGCATAGGGAATATAGTCAATGATATTATAATAACTATATATGGTGTCAGATGGGTACCAGACCTAGTGGGGTTACGACTTAATTTATATAAATGTATAATCACTGGGTTGTACACCTGAAAAATAAAAAAACAAGACAGGGCAGTCAGTAATGCATTTAGAATCCTGCCCATCAAAAATACATAGAAATAGGCCAAGGTTTGGTAAAATTTTCATTTATTTCTAAAATTCACTTATGTAAAATTCCCTATTCTCCTCTGAAGCCATGTATACCAAGGACTGGCAAAACAACAACAACAACAACAAAAAACCAACCAAAAAAAAACACCAACAACCTGAGCTCAGAAGGAAAGTGATTTTTCCAAGTCACAAAGTTAGAAGTGAAACTCAGGTTTGACCAAAGCCAATGCTAGATCCATAATACACTGATTTTTCTTCCTGATAATGAATGGGTGGTAGGGACCTCAGGGATTGCTTCAGTGATGGACACGTACCTTCCAACTGGACTAAAGCATAGAGCTTCTGATCTATGGATAGAAAAGAAGTCAGTATGTGATCCTTGGATGTGAGAGAGGAAGCAGGGTGTCCCAGGAGTGAGTGGCCACCACTAGTGAAGTTGGATAGAAGACAAAGATAGCATATAGGAGGCAAGAGGAAAGAACCAAAGACTGCCTTTTCCACTGTGCTTCTCCACATGAACCGTTATTTTTCTTTCCTGTTTAAACCCATTTGAGATGGTTTTTCTGTTACTTACACCTGAAAGCACCTGAGTTGATGGCTGATGATGAAGGCTTGAATATACATAGCTAGGAAGGAAGGACCTAGGAGTTGCCTAAGTCTCTGATGAGAAATTAGAATCCCAAAATCATCAAGTGACATGTCTGAAGTCATGCAGGGAATGAATATTTTACTTGAGGGGGCTGGGTGTCACCTAATCCACATACCAACCCCCCACCAAAGCCTAAGCCTCTAGATGATGATCTCACAGCCTCTACCCAAGGGAATGCCTCCAGGAATGGGGCCTTATGGGAAGAATCCTTCAATTCAACAAGGACCTGAATTCATAGAGAAACTGGCTTTAGAGATGGCTAAATGGGATTTCTTACATTTGAAAAAAGGAACATCACTTTCTCCCAGGCAGGCCTTTAACCATTAGCACATATGTACACACATGTATGTGACCCAACCAGGGACCTCTGAATTTCTGCAGCAGTCCAAAAGAGAGGTCTTTTAGAACTCCAAGTTTTCTCTTCAGGATCTCAAGCTGGTAATGCCTTTAGGCTTCTCACACTCATCCTGGGTCTGGAGCTGTGGCCTCATGCAAAAACACATCAAACATGGGATAGGAGCCCTATGTATTGCAGAAAGCAATCTGGTTTCTCTGCTTCATTAAACACAGCCTGGGACAAAGCTCACTGCTTATAATAAGCAGTTAGTAGGTGGTGGATAGGGGAAAAGCAGCTAGCTGGGAGGTAGAGTTGGTTCCTATGTTACTACTTAGGTATTTAACCAGGCTGCTGGGTGACCCTCAGCCCAGTTCAGATGCTCTTCAGGCTTTGCTTGGCTTCATGCTGGGCACAGTGCTAGCACTATTCCTCCTCAGGCATGGGCAGAGCTGTGCTAGCAACCCTGCACCCCTAACGATGTCTAACGCTGGAGCAGAGACCAAGGTGACACGGAGCTGGGCCACTTACTAACCACGGCTTGGGGGGCATATGAGCTTGGAGCACTGGTACTGCCTCTTCCCAGCCTCCAGCCCCCAGCCCTGTAGCTAATGAGAGATTTAACAATGGTTCCAAAATGGAGCTCAATCAGAAGCTGTTGCAATGGCAGCTAATAATGCAAAAAGGCCACGGATTCCTCATGAAGGGTATGGGTTAGGGCTGGGTACGAAGAAGTACCCCCACAGAAGTTTCTTCCCAACTTGACACCTACTTCTTCACTTTAAACAAAGCGTTACCAATTCCTTTTATAGGGAAGTCCTGCTTTAAAAGAGATATACTGTGGAATTTGGAGCACACGAAACCCAGAGAATTCACATTATGAGAGGAATTTTGGCTGCCACAGATAGCTTTACTAAAGGGTTTCTTTCCATACAGTTCCTCTACTGCATTAAAAAGCTGATTGGCTGTTGTTACCTAAGAGAGGCAGGGCAGCTAATGACAGAATCCCTCAGGCACTTTAAGATAAAAGAGACTAAATTAATTTTAATGTTAATGGAAATACATAATTAGAATGCTCCAAATCTGAATAATCTAGTATTTCAAAACCTCTGGCAAATAGGCATCAAATCCAGAACCTTGTCGCCTGGCCAGTCCAGGCAGACTCCAAGTGGGCATTCCCAGAATAGCCCAGCAGAGTCACCAAACACCTCACAGCAGCCCACCTCACGCCTTTCTGTCCCACTTTGGTCCAGCTGTCCCAGCTTCAACCAGGCCCTCGCACACAGGGCTGAGAAGCCAGAGGACATTCCAACCCTTCTCAGCCTCTGAGGGAGGGTCCTTGGTTGTTATCCTGGACTGGCCATTTGAGTCTGAGTCGCCCAGTCAAGCGGAGAACCACCATTGAGACTCAGGGAAACAATCCCAAAATTTGAAAGTAGGCTCTATGGGCAGGAAGAAGGGAAAAATAAAAAGCTAAGTGTAGGAAGAGGTGATGGATTGCTGCCCCAGCAGGGGTGCCCCCAGCAGCTGGACAGTTAAGACCAGGGCAGAGCCCTAGCTGGTTTGGCTCAGTGGATAGAGCGTGGGCCTGTGGACTGAAGGGTCCTGGGTTTGATTCCGATCAAGGGCACATGCCTGGGTTGAGGGCTCGATCCCCAGTAGGGGGCGTGCAGGAGGCAGCCAATCAATGATTCTCATCATTGATGTTTCTATCTCTCTCTCTCCCTCTCCCTTCCTCTCTGAAATCAATAAAAATATATTCTTAAAAAAAAAAAAAGACGAGGGCAGGGCCTCAGAGGTCAAGAGCAATCTTTCTGTTCCCTTCCCAACTGTCCAGCAATGCTGCTGGACAGAAAGAAGGTGGAGGTGATGAGCAAGAACTCCAGTCCAAAACAGGGAGGGTCACACAGAGCTGCAGCAGCTCTGGACCTGCCCCAGGAAGCCTGGGCATGCAGACAAAGGTGGGCAGTGGGTATACATAGAGTGTGAACAAGCACAGGTACGCTTGCCCAGCACCCTCCACAAACTCTCCCGTGCGGTCAGAGAGGTTGTGGTCTGTTTAATAGATTCAGCTACAGCACAGGCAGACATGTTAGTGCTCCTAGCTGAAGGGCTCACCTTCAGAGGTGAGTGCATAAGACCCATGTGAACAGTGCCATCTGGAGCTCTACTACTCATCTGCTCTGCCTGCGTGGGGAGGGGCTCTTCCCCATCACCTGCTTTTGCCCACAGAGAAAAACCAGAGGATGGTGATGAGAGGAGAGTTCCAGAAGTTTTGGGTTTTTCCTTGTAAATATGCTTGTGACTTCGGGGCTCATTTCCTCCTTGATATACAGGCCTAAAACTAGGCAGATTAGGCTCCAATCCAGGGTGGACTTCAATGCTTACTCTCCTTTGTTATTTTTTATTTTCTAAAGTTTATTTAATGATTGATTTTTCTTTTTGTAAATATACATATTTTTTATTTATTTCAGAGAGGAAGGGAGAGAAAGATAGAAACACCAATGATGAGAATCATTGATTGGCTGCCTCCTGCACACTCCCTACTGGGGATTAAGCCTGCAAACCGGGCATGTGTCCTGACCGGGAATCAAACCATGACCTCCTGGTTCATAGGTCAATACTCAACCACTGAGCCACACTGACAGGGCAATACTTAAGCTATTTCTGAAATGCCCATTTCTCCCTAGAATTTATTAAGGACCTCCTAAGTCCCACACTGCTTTGTTTTCTCCAGAAGGGTCAGACATTCTTAAGGCTTTAGAAAACAAAGCAATTCACAGAATTCTTTCCCTGGGATATGGCATGGAAAAAGAGGTATGGAGTCAGCTCAGAAATGCTTTCCCCAAGTGTCAGACCATCCCTCAAACCTAAGCCCTGCCTGTGCTCAGCTTTAATCTGATCTAGGAGACATCATTCCTGCAGCAAATCCAGCCACACCTGTCCATCATGGCTGAGCGGCTCCCGTTCTCGGTATGCAGTCTCCTGAAGTTCGCCCCAGCCTCGCACGTCTAGCCTGCTCTCTATGATCTGTTCTCCTCATTGCTCTACCAATTCAGACAGAATATGAGAGCCAGAGGAGACTCAGGATCTAGATCCATCTCTTTCATGAGAATGTGAGGTCCATAGGGAAGGGGGTGGGGTAGTGGGCTGAGACCTGCCAAAGGCAACAGGTGAAGGCAACCCCGACTCTCTGTCCATCTCATCACAACCACTACGCCTTCTGAATTCCCCATCTGCCAGGGTTCTGGGAAGGAGTCTCAAGCCACTCTGCAAAACAGCTCTTGCTCTGTGCCCAAACATTAACCCATCCTCCAGACAGTGAGTTGGTCTCCAAGCTTGTCAATTCCCCCTAGCCTCCTAGGTATATCGCCCACCAGGCTGCATGCCAGGAACCCTGTCTTAAGACTGCATCCGAGGCACCACCTCAGGTGCTAGAACCCTACTCTCCAACCTTATTAACAGGGGAGGGCTAGCCACCTCCTCCATTAGAGGCTCTGGAGCTCCTCACCTGGTTTTGGGGACCTCCAAAGGACTGCTACCTATCCTGAAAAAGTTGTCAGAATGGTTCGAGGAGGAGGAGCTGGAAGACTTGGCTTCGATCAGCCCCTGATGGGAAGGCAGGCGGTCCTCCGAGGGCTGTGGCCGGTTCCAGAGCACACTCTGTGGAGAGGATGAGTGGCTCTTCCTCCTGCAGTGGAAAGAGTAGGGCTGTTGGCCAAGGGGCTGCCCTAGGCAAGCCCTTGGCCTACTTTCACCAAACCTCAGAGCCCAGTCTTTACTTCCAGTGGGAAAATGCCACAGGGGAGTGGGCATACATCAGTACTCCCTTAGGCTCGGCAAGGGCAGCAAGAGCAGGGTCATCACAGAAGAACTGTGGCATCCAATTAATGCCAACTGGCCTTAGAGCACATTACAAAACAGATCCTTAACTAAGTTCAGTAAAGGCCCCTCCCTCCAAATGTTATACAAAATTTTGAGCCATTTGTCTAAGGAGAAAGTCATCAGATTCTCAAAGGAGTTGACTCAAATAACTCCCCAATTCCCAATCATCATTTTGTACTCACATGTTTTCTTCTTTTTTCTAAACTCCTCCCCCCTCCTCCGCCCACTTCCCAGGCAAATAATACAAGGGAGCTCCTCCAGGGAGTCCTTTAACATTCAGCTTTCCCTCACCCAGCCCTGTCGCTTCTCCCTTTATGCTCCTGGGCCACCACAGGCAGTGCCCCTCACCAACCAGATGGCTGGCCTCCAAGGCCCAGAAGAGACAGCAGGGCATGGAGCTGTGCTCTTAGTCCTACTGTCATGGGCCCCTTTGTTCCTGGGACTCCCTGGAGCTGGTGACCCTGGGCCACAGCTGTGAGCAAGCTTAGTTCCAGCCTGGCCCCTCACCAAGCTGCTTGAGTGTGTGCTCCTGCAGGGACCAGCTCTATGGCCTCATAGGTGAAGCTCCCAGCGGCTCCTGGGGAGCTCTCCATGACCAGAGAGAAGTCACTGCCAAGGCTGGTGGTGCTGCCACGGTCCTTTCGTCCTGAAAGACGCCAATGCCATCAGTTCACCACATTATCTTCTCCCACTACAGGTCCCCACCTCTTTCATACCATATAACTGGAGAAAGAAGTTTCTAGAACAAACAATTCCTGTGTGGTCTATACTGAGAAAGATGCACAGAGGAAGGGAAATCTGCTGGGGCCTGTGACTCACTCAGCATGCAGATATCTTCCAGGGTGAAGCCTGAATCCCGGGCTGGCAAACTTTTCCTCCTGTAAACAGTACGCAGAATGGTGAATTCCGGATTGGGCTGGGGTCTCCTTTGTCCCCTCCCCCACACGCAGCCTACCTGGGAAAGAAATTCCAACCCACCAAGGCAACTCATGGAGTCAGGTCTACCTACTGTGTTGCAAAATACCAGACCCACTTCAGGCAAAGCCTACCTCCTCCCTGTCAGTTTGGCCCCTTAAGAATTCAAGTCTGGCCAAACACACTGGGAGCTTGGATTTGGAAGGCAAGGGAACTCAGAAAAGCCACCAACTCTCACAGGGGTCCTAAGGCAATTGCCAGGCTGGGAGCAGACTCTGCTGGCAGTGATGGGCTGCACAGTGAGTGGCGCAGACACGCCTTGCAGTAGCCCAGGGAAGGCAACAATCCTCTCAGGCAGGAGAACTGGCTGCTTTGGCTGGGTGCGGGCAGTTAAAGTCCTCCTGTCCTTGGGCTGGCTTTTCCTACGGCGAATCACCTTGTTCTCCTAGCTCTCAGAACCACTCGTCTGTCCCCAGACCTTCCGGACAGTGTAACTGCAGGCTGACCTCAGTTATACCTCAGAAGAGCCTCTCCACCAGGGATCCCTCCCCTGGCCTCAGAGAGAAGGCTGGAAAAGGCCAGCTACCAAGCATGCAGGGAAGCAGGGCAGGGTAAGGTGGCAAATAAGACCCTGCCTGCACATAGGGGCCCTTCCCAGAGTACCCTGGTCCCAGTGTGAGAGAGCAGGCTTCTTACCTCTGTGTCTTCAGAGAAGAGAACTCCTCAGAGATGATATGCTTCAAAAAATTGAAGCAGAAGAAGAAAATCTGAAGAAACAAAAAGCAGTACCCATGAAAACACAGCCTTCTCCAGAGAAGAATCTAGGGGGCAGAATGCCCAGGAGTGGGCAGCCAGCCCCCCTAGTCAACCCCTTGCTGGATGGCAGCCCTGTGAGGGACCCTGCTGGATATTCTGGTCTGTAAATGGTACGGGTGGTAGAGAGGGCTTAGCAGGCTAGGCAAATGCACTTAGGCTGGGGTGAGGGAGGACAGGACTGCAAGAAGGTAAGCCATGGATTTTCACTCTTCAAATTCAACATGAATGCTCTCAAGCTACTGAAAAGGACGAAGAGCACAGCAGCTTCCCCTCTCTGCCTCTCCCTAAGAACCCCAGGGAGAAAGGCTAACAGAGGACAGCTGGGACAGATTACTTTGAGTCAAGGAGATTAAATGAACACCAATTAAGGAATACAACAGAAGGGAAAGGAATCAGATTTGGTAGGGGGGACGCCCAGAAATAGTGATTCAGGAGAACCAGGGGTGAAAGACAGCCACTGTCTAACCCAGAGCCTATACTGCTCAGGAGTTGTGAGGGGCAGGTCTAAGTCTGAGGTGGGCAGACAGGAGAAGGTGCTGACCTATCCCCACTGACCTCTCTCTTCCAGCCATCACCCTCGTGCAGTGTGGCGAACCTAGGACACGCATGTCAGAGGTAACACGCGAACTCATTTTTTTGGTTGATTTCTCTTTGTTAAATGGCATTTAAATATATAAAATAAATATCAAAAATCTAAGTGTTTGTTTTACTATGGTTGCAAATATCAAAAAATTTCTGTATGTGACATGGCACCAGAGTTAAGTTGGGGTTTTTCAAAATGCTGACACGCCGAGCTCAAAAGGTTCGCCATCACTGCAGTCAGATGGACCGCCATTAAATGCACACAAGGCAGTCTTTGCCGTTTTTAAACTCCCCAGTGATTCTGGAAAGTGTAGTCCGTGTACCCCTCATGGTATCCCAGAGCCCCATATGATCTTCTCAAAGAAAAAAGAGGGAACATCAGGTCAGTATGAAAATGTTGTGTTACATAATATTAAGTAGGTGTTTTCACCAAAGACTTTTAGTCTTTAATATGCTAATGTGCTGCAAATCTCAAAGACAGGGGAGACGAACAGAGTGCTATTTAATAGGCCTCTGTTTTTTGTTTTTATTTATTTATTTTTATTTTTTAAAGCATCAATGCTTTCCTTCATTTTTTTTAAAGATAATGTCAAGTCTAATCTGCCAAATATACAAGCTGGATTTGTGTTTGCCTGGGTGCTGCATAGTAAACAGAGTGTCTTAAAATAATTGATGGGTAAGGTTAAGAATGGGCCTGGCCAGAGGGTGGGAATGGGGCAGGGAAGGGCAGAGGGGAGGCCTCCGTTAGAGAAGACTGGCCAGGGATGAGCGTGACCCTCAGGGACTCAGAGGGGACCCCTCTGAGTTAACACACAGGCAACACCAATGGGCTGGTTGTCACAAACTCACCAGCACCTGCCCCCAGCACAACAGCCCCCTACTGAGCAACCTACTGGACAAATGGAAACTCTTCTTACCTCACCTCCCAGGCACCCTCAACAAGGGTTATGAATTATAAAAACTGCAGACATTCGAACGGTTACATATAAAATGCTGCCCTGCATCTTTCTGTCTCAAAGATAGCAGCTGCCCCTTCCCTCATCTCACCCACCATCGCCCTCATCCTCCCACAAAAAGATGAAGAGGAGGCCCCAGACCGTGGAGAGCCCCTCATCTTGAGGGGCTGCTGCAGCGAAAAGTATCAATGGCTTGAGTGTCCGGTGGGGGTTAGAGAAAAGCCCACACCCTGAAGACCAACCCTCCTAGCTGAGGAGACCTTTTGTATATGCCGAGACATGGCAAGATTTAAATCCAGACCCCACAGGGCTTAGCCCCATCTTCTGTGGAGTCGCTGAAGGCAGAATCTGGCCTGCTTTGGGGGTGCAGGAGATGGCATGGAGGGCAGAATGTCCTGGAGCGCCAGTGAGTCTAAAACAAGATTGCAGAGGGGTTTTACCTGCCGATTTCAATGCCAAAGTCAATGCCTCTAACAGAGTTCACAGAGGCCTCTCAGGAGCTGGCTTATGAGCTCTGCAGCCCTGGCAGATGCGATAAGTGCTTGGAGGAAGAGATTAGGAAGGGGCAAGCAGCAGCTATGAGAAAGGAACAAAAGAAGGAGGCACAAGATAAGATGCCTGGAAGAGAAGGCAGCCTCAGGAGAGTGAGAAAGATGCTTCAGAATTCTAAGGGGGGGACAGGGGACAGAAGAAAAAGCTAACACTGCGTGACGGCTCCCACGCTGGGCATATGCACTCATTCTCTTTGTGAGGGAGCATGACGATTGCAAGAGACTCAAGGTTATTCACATCACCCAAGGTCACCCAGGTAATAAGTGGGACAACTCGGATTCAAACTCAGGTCTGACTCTCAATCTGTGTGTGAGGAAAACAAGGATACTCAAAAAGGCAGATACTGTGAAGAACAGCAAAAACAGATGGGGTATGGTGAGGGCAGAGATGAGCAGGAAAAAGGGACGACCCCTCAGACAGAAAGCAGGCCTTGGAGCCGGGCTGGTGGTGAGGAGTAGGGCATGGACGGCCCTGGGGCTTAAAAGTTGCTGAGTGAATGTGATGAGAGTGGGGGACAGGGAAGAGCATCTGGGTTTTAGCTGAAGAATGAGGGGCACAGAAAAGGACTTGTAAATTGGTTACAGAGCTGAGTGCAGAATACAAGGTCACGCGTAAGGATGGCAGCAGAAGGAAGGGGAAGAGCTGCCACCCGGTCACAGGGGGTGTGGGCAAGGGTATCTCCCAGTGCAGAAGTTTAGAATGGGGCTACTGTGCCGATGCTTTCCTGTCATGCTGCCGAATCCCAGCACACAGTGGGAAAGCGATTGCCCCTAAAGTGTGGATACCAAACAGACCGCCATCCTGTCCCTCTTATGGGTCAAAGAGCCCAAGCGCTCAGAGCCCTGGCATGTGCTCGCAGACTGTCAGCAGTACCCACCTCCTCTCCTTTGCTGAGCCGATCTACCAACATGTGCCTGCAACAAAAAGGCAAGGAGGTCAAAGACAGCAGCGCTGAGGCAGGAGGGCAAAGGGGGACCCAAGTCACAGGGACTGTGGCTTTGACACCAGCCTCAGGTGGGACTGACCTGCACCTTTCAGTCTTTCTCAAGAGGGTGGGAGTGTCCTCACTTCCAACACTATCCCAGAAGCCACCACACCCATGGACACACAGAAGCAAAGTTCTCAAGGCATTGCCCCCACCCAAAACCTGACATTCCCCAAAGACTTACCCAAAGAGGAACCAGTCATAGGCCACAGTTAGGTAGAGGACCTCAGCAGGCTTCAGGGACGTGTGGATGAGCCCATCCTGGAGAGACCAGGGAGACGTGCCAAGATCAGAAAGATGCCTTCCCGTGACAAAGGCCCCTCCTTGTTCCGGGGGCTGAACCACAACTACAAACCCAGTGACAACAAGGCTGCCAACAGCCCCAGAAAAAGGATTAATCATGACACCTTACTCCAAATCTTCTCTACTTTCTGGAGACAGTCCTAACACTCCCAAAGGGTAGATCGTGGCAGGGGCCTCAAAATACTCCCTGCCCAGCCCATCCCATCCCATCCATACTCACAGCCCACAAGGAAAGGCGCAGAAGAGAGATGAAGAGGGGCGTCCGATCCCAGCCTGAGATACAGTGTACCAGCAGCCCGCTGTCATCTACTCAGGAACCAAAGAACAGAGGCCCAGAAGAGAAGCAAACATAGCTGATGAGAAGGAAACGTATCACACCCTTGGCCTGGTGTCAGAACCAGGCAACCCATGGTCTCCCTCTTCCTCCCCAAGATTCTCCGATCTAGTCCCACAAAGGGATGGGTGGTGGGCACCCATCTGTCTGCAGCACCTTTCTCTTCTTTCTCCTGCTACATGTTCTCAGGGTACTTTTAGGGAAGCAGTGATGCCTGGACAGTCGCTCTGCCCAGGTCATTTAGGTGGGGCTGACCTGCATGTCACCGCCCAGCATTTCTCAGGGAGGGTAGTAGAGAAATTTTAGGGGAAAACAATTCAATGTCCCAAGAACTTTTAGGATCCGTGGCTAACACCCGCCAAATGCTAATGGCCCTTTCCTAGTTCCTAAAACACCCAACTTTCCAAAACCACCCTGAGGGGCAGTACAGCCCCAGACAGAGAACCACTGCCTAGCTCCAGGGACAGGAATGACTCTTTTGCAAACCTGGCCACAGTGACTGGTTCAGAGATGGGCACTTGACCCAAACTGGGCCACTGAGCATGAGCTCTGGGACAGAAGCAATCTCTTTCTTCTGGGGAAGTTAAAATGGCAGGAAACAAGTCTGGAATGGTTGCGGGCCATGAAGCTAATTAGACAATGGGTATGAAAAATAAAGAGAGGTTCTTTGTGGTATTAGGCACCTGCCTCTGCTCTTGGGCCTGGTTGGTTATGTAAGCTGATATATTTCTACTTGTTCAAGCCAGTGCAAACCCACAGAATTACTATTATTTTTTTAATATATTTTTATTGAATTCAGAGAGGCAGGGAGAAGGAGAGAACGATAGAAACATCAATGATGTGAGAGAATCATGGATCAGCTGCCTCCTGCACACCCCACACTGGGGATCAAGCTCGCAACCCAGGCATGCGCCCTTGACCGGAATTGAACCCAGCACCCTTCAGTCCACAGGCCGATGCTCTGTACACTGAGCCAAACCAGCTAGGCCAGAATTCTTGATTGATATTGAGAAGAGTCAGCTGCTCCAGAGACATCCAATCAAAACAGCCAACTGGGGTAGGTTGACTAGTCCTCTAAGGGCTTTTGCATGTGCCCAATAAGAAGCCAGGACTGATTTTCTCTCATCTTTCTGAATTAAAAGAGGCCATTCTGGCCCCCAACAAAACACTGATGCAGTCCGCAGGCCGACGCTCTATCCACTGAGCCAAACCGGTTTCGGCTGTTTTCTAGGGTTTTAAGGACATGGAATAAAGCTGCCAATGGACAAGGGAATCCCCAAGTCCTTCTACCATAGAGCAAAATATACTTGTGTGGCCCCAGCAAACACACATTCTCAATGTCATGACCTGGGAACAGCCAGGGGATCCAATGGCTGAGGGCTCAGACAGAGGCAGACTCACCGTCGCTGTTAATTATGGAAAGCAGCAGTTTCAGGTAGTTTTGTGTTTGTTGCACCAGGTCCCAGCTCTGTAGGGGAAGAAAGATAAAAGGGGTCTAAGAATAGATATTTAACACAGACTGAGAATTTGAAGTTTTCAAAAAAAATAAAATGCTAAGAGTTATTCTGGGGCAATAAATACTCATGGTCCCAAATCCCAATAACCAGACTTCATTCCCCATTCTGAGAACTCCTTACACCTTTCCCTGCACCCTCACCCCACGGGTCCCCCTTACTGATGACGGTGAGAAAGGGAAGCCATGCAGAGGCCTGGGCAGCCCACAGCCCCACACCCACAGCAGCAGTCATCCAGTGACCTCCTCTAAGCCCTGGGCTCCCACGTGGCTCTCCAGGGAACTAACAGAAGGAAACAAAGAGCCTTGAGCTGGTGGCCACTGTTGCTAAACAGAAAGAATCATTCCTTCATTTGCTAACACATCACAGAAACCAAGGAAAATATCAAGCTTCTCATCAACCATGTTTCATTTGCTTTTACTGCTATTCACTGCATACCCTGTCTTTTGATGAATAATAAATGCAGTCTGTTAGGCAGACAGAATCTTTTAAAAACAGGAAGCCCATGGGGTGGGAGATGAAAAACAGGCAAAAGCTGTAAAGAGATTGGGACCTCTGTTCTAGCCCAAGAGGTCTAGACCAGATGCTCTTAGAAACAGTCCACTCGGATCTGGAACTCCATGGAGGGGCTTGACCCAGTTTTGCAGCCTCTTCCCCCAGGTGGGGAAGCCTCTCAACACAACCACGTATCCATGTTCCAGGGCTGTGCAGAGGGCGAATATGCCAGTGAGAGCGTGCTTCCCGGGGGGAGGGCGAACACGGCACCTGTAATTGGAATGGTTTTCCCAGGAATTTAAAACAGGCTCATTTACGTGACCCTCCCAGGGCCCCTGGTGAGTTCTGACCCACTTTCAGCAGCTCCAGAGACAGTGCTGCACTAATAAAGCCATTACCCGCAGGAGCACAGGGTCTCCACTCATCTGGCTCAAGCGTGTCAGACACACCACTGCCAACAGATTTCCTCAGAGCTGTAATTCTCGAAGTGTGAGGAAGAGCAGGAGCAGGAGGCAGGAGCTATGTAGCACAAAGCCCAGGGAAGTCAGGTGGGCTGGGGGAAGACTGCAGCAGCAAGGAGTGGACAGGACCGAACAAGGACCAGAACCAGGTGGTTATTCAAAGGGGACACTGACAACCAGGGAGAGGCAGCAAATTCACAATGAGCTCAGTGCTGGGAGAGGAACCATAGGCTGGGCGATGGCTTGGTAGAGGCTCAAGGTCACAGAGCTAAGCTGAGCTGGGGCATGAACCCAGCCCTGCCAGACTTCGAAGTTCACGTTCTAAGTCGCATGCTACACTGCAGGGACTTTTCCTACAATACCTACAATACCAAAGATACAAAAGTTTGAGGAGATTGCAGGATGTGAGGAAGACCTGGGAAATGCACTAAAATCTAGGCTAACCTGACTCTCTTATCCGACATGATCCATGAAGTCTCTGAGTGTGGAGGTGAGCACCAGGCATCTTACGTTTTTATGCCTGCAGTACTCTTCCCCCCTGACTGGAAAGCTCATTATCTCTACAGTCTTATTCTGTGGCCACTGGTCAATACCTCTATTATGCAGGTGATGGCTATTTTGTTGCCTCTCCTACATTGAGCCCAGCAAGGACAGAGACCATTTTGGCATCTCTGCATCTCCAAGGCTTAGTGCTTTAGGGACTATTCACGGTCAGGGGATAGCTTGAGAAGCAGACACTGGAAGGGGTCTTAGGGCACAGAAAGAAAAAGCAGACCTCTCTGGATTCAATCTGGTCGCGTGGAGAGCAGCAAGACCATATGTGTCTTGCCACAAGTGCTCTCCCCTTGTGGACACCACTAAGGGGCTGGCCCTGGGACTCACGGGGCTGCAGGAGAGGGAAGGCAAGTGAACTGCTGCAGGTGGACTGACGAAAAGAAGACCTCTAGGATGCTGTGGGACCATGTAGTTGGTGGGGTGAGCTTGGCCTGATCCACGGGGAGCATTAGGGAGCACTTTTTGGAGGTGGTGACATGAAAATAAGAGGAGAGGGAAAGCGGACAAGTGTTTCTGGCAGAGAGGACAGCATGTGCAAACCTGGAAAGACTCTTCCCTCAGGGGCTAAAAGAAGCCAGTGTGGCTGGAGGAGAGGCTGGTCATCCACAAGAACAAGGCTGGGACATGGCAGCTGGTGGGCCACATAAGGGTCCTGGACTAAAGTCAGTGGTGGGCGCCTGGCTTGTGTGGCTCAGTGGTTGAGCACATGCCCGGGTTGTGGGCTGGATCCCCATTGTGGGGTGTGTAGGAAGCAGTCAATCAATGATTCTCTCTCATCATTGATGTTTCTATCTCTCTCTACCTCTCCCTTCCTCTCTGAAATCAATCAATAAATAAAGTCATTGGCGGGTTTTAGGGAAGGGAATGACTATGAAGACCTTGCTCCGTGATTTGAGTATTGCTATCTGTGAGGTCCTATTCAAGTGCTTTACATTCACTGTTTCCAGTTAACCCTCAATGCGCCCACATTCAGACAGATTCTCTGAGATGACAGTGGCCTGGACTAGGCTAAGAGAGGGAGGCAAGAAGAACTGGAGAGTGTCACCAGGGACAGAGATTTAAGAATTGATGGGATATGGCAATGGGCGTGGGGGGAGAAAAGCACCCAATTTTTGAGTTTGAGCATCTAGGTAAGTGGTGGAGGGTCTGGCAGCACTGTAGGCTGTGGCCAGTTTGGCCAGCTTGAGTTTGAGATGGCTGCCCAGAGGGATACTTGCAAAAGGTGATGCAGATGCAGATCACCAAGAGGCCTGGCCTGGGTAACCGGGCAGTGGGCTAATGAGTGAATGATGAATGAGATGAGGAGCAATGGGGAGCCCTGGACCCCCATGTGAAGGGGCTGAAAGGCCAGAAACCACACCTGGCTAAAGAAGAGGATGGTAGGAAGCCCATGAGACCAACCAGTTGAGCAACTGGGGAGGCTGGAATCCTGAGAGGAAGCCCTGCCCTTCTACTTTTGTGCCTGGAACGTTATTAGTGTTCACTCCCTTGAGCTAGCAAGCTAGTAAGTAGCCTAGTTCTTAATTATTATCACAAAAATCAGTCTGGCATTTCAGTTAAGAGGACACTTTCTCACAGTGATCATATTTGAACCTCGCCACAATGCTGAAATAGGAGTTAACTCCACTGTCAGAACTGAGGACACTTGCTCAAGGCCACCGAGCCTTGCGAGAAAGGCTGAGCAAGCGGGGCCTAGATCCAGGGCTTCTATCTACTCAGAACTCCTCCTCACACACACAAGACTCCTTTCTAGAGAAACAAACGTCCTTAGCAGTGTCAACATATCGAACCCCTACAGTTGCACCTTACTTGATGAGTAAGCAGTTTATCAGATCTAGTTTGTACCCACATAAGGAGAAAGATGTGCCAGAAGGGAGAATAAGTGTGGCTTGGGGTAGGGCCTACCTGAGACCTCTGCATATAATAAATTAAGAAGGAAGCCTGCAGGTTCCTTTGGCCACTCACTCTGCCCAGGTAGTCTGGGACTTGAGACCAGGCAGCAGGGCCCCCCAACCTGTTCCTTCTCCAGGCTCCTGGGGCACAACAAACACTGGCCTGCTGTCGTTCCTAACACGCCCTTGTAGAAACACCTGCATAGAGAAGACCTGACACCACTCTCATTCACTCAAATCGTCATGGAACATCTGCTTTGTGATTAGGGGCTGGATGTATAAGATAAAAGAAGCACAACCTCTACCTTTACATACCACCTGCTACCAGGAAAACAGTGCAGGATCATAAGGGAGCACACAGCTGCCTAGGAGGTGCGCTGGGCCTCTCTGAGAGACCTCAGGGCTGGATGGGAAACGTCAGACCTGGGGGTGGAGGAAGAGAGGAGGGAGACAGGAGGTTTCTCAGGTATTCACTGGCTCGGCCTTTCTAGCTCGAGGTTCTGTGCAAGGGATGCACAGGCGGCGGCTCCCCATCCTCCTGGAGCTCGGTCTACTGGAGACGGGGAAGCAGATCTCTAAACCAGTGACCACAGTTCAGTGGAAAATTCCATGATAACTATGCCTAGGAGTCAATGGGAATGTGGATACAGGTATGTGACCCTCCAGGTGTGGGGAGAGGACATCAGGGAAGTCCTCCTGGAATGGACACTGAGCCAAATCCTGAAGGCAGTGTGTCAGCAGGCAGAGGGAACAGACAGGGAAAACAAGGCTGAAGCCAGTGGCAAGGAACTGCTGATGCCTTTGGACTTGTACAGACAAAACACAGTAGACAGATGGATCCAGCCAGTAAGACTGGGGCCTCTTCCATGGTAGCCGGCGACAGAGAGGAGCACAATGGAAGTAATTTTGAAGTTTTTATAATCAAATGAGGTCAGGCAGCTCTGCACTTCCTCTGGCAGAACACACATTTAAAAGGAAAAATGAAAAAAATTACTAAAGCCCAGAGCTGGAAAGCAGACACAACGAGGTCCTCTGGAAACAGAACCCCCTGGTGGACACAAATGTTTGAGTCACGTTCAGAAAGCTTAGATTTTCTGGGCCAAGAGCAAATCAGGAGAGAGAGTAAGGAGATGAGCAGCTCCTCCTTCCCTAGGCAGTGCAGGTCAGAGGGCACCAGCCAGCCTTCAGGTATCTGCACGAGGGACTGGCACCAAGCGTCCCCTTGGCCCCTTCCCTTACTCTGCCCTGCTCGAGTCAGGCCCTCACCTGATACTGGCTCCAGTCAATGTTCAGAGAGCAAGTCAGGAACTCGGGGATGCTCAATGGGGCATCGACGTAGTCCTGGGGACAGAAAAAGACACGTGAGATTTGGACTGGCCATCAGGAGAAGCCCTGGGACAGGGCAAGTTGTGGCCCTGAAGCTGTGGCTACCACAGGCAGCCAGGATGTCCCTCCGTAGTGCTTGCCCGCTCTGAGCCAGATGCCTGTGCTACCCTAGAAGTAAGAGCTTCAAGTGAAAGGGACCGGATATTGCAGCTGAGTGGAGCTTTTTGGTTGGCGGCTCGACTGTTTACCGCTGAGACAGATGTGATCGACCTGTGTTCAGCCTCCAGCAGGCTCTTGTGGCCTGCTCCCACCGACTGGGGAAGGAACAGATGCTGGTCCCACTCTTGACACAGATGGCGGAGCAAAGAGGAAGGACTTTTCCTATTTTGTCCCTGAAAACACCTTTACAGAAAGGGAGAAATTAAAGGGGAAAAGGAAAGTATAAATGATGTGAATGTAAACATGTACATACAAGAAGGAGAGAAAAAAATGAGACTCATTTAGGGAAGAGAAGAAAATGACTTGTTTTCTCCAAAAAGATAGTTAGTTGTTCTCCATAGTTTCCCTGTACAAAGAAACATAAGACCCAAGTTGAAGGTGAATGGTGGAGCGCTCACGCAAGGGTCTGGAGGAGGCGCACAGCCCAGACCCGGTTGGGGTGATGGCAGCAATCCTGGAGCCGTGGGGTGAGAGGTGCTCTTTGCCCTGGAGGCGATGTTTGGGGTGGTCACTCTTCCCACCTGTCCTTGTCCTCAGGGATCCAGGATTCTGAAGATGGTCTCCCTGTCCAGCCACGTGAGGACACCACACGTCCTTTGCTGCCCAGCCAGATTCCCCATGGAAATGCATTCAAGGGAAATTAAAGCGGAGGATACAAAAAACACTTCATTTGAGTTTCTGTTACCAGACGGTGGCTCCAACAGGTGTTGCCTTAGCCTTGCCCTGTGGGGTCCCTGCCGAGTGCTGTCTCCAACCGTGGGCTGGCTGACCTGTAGCAAAGGAGCCGCTGGGTGATCTGACCTACCCTAGCACATAGAATCTGTGTCCCTGGGAAATTGTTCGTCTTTGTGGTTAACACCCTGAAAAATGGATTTGGATCAGTTGGACCCGAATCCCAGAATTATCGCTGCAATGAAGAAAGCCAAACTGAAATCCACGAAGGAGGTTTTGCACTTTTCTGGACCAGACCTGCAGTGGCTGACCCGCCTCTCGGCCCGACGTGCAGCACCTGCTGAGGACCGTCCACTCGCACCTGCGGAGAGGCAGCCTCTGCACAGCATGGGACCTGCACCGGCAGAAGGGGCGCTGCCCTGAGCAGCACCAGCACCTGAGCCTGGGCTGCCCGGTGCTGGACGGGCTGCTCTGCGGGGGCCTGCCCCTGGGCCGCATCACTGAGCTGGCTGGCAGCAGCTTGGCAGGGAAGACCCAGCTGGTGCTGAAGCTCTGCCTGGCCGTGCAGCTCCAGCGGCAGCTGGGAGGCCTGATGGCCAGGGCCGTGTATGTGTGCACAGAGGATGCGTTCCCTGACAGGCTCCTGCAGCAGCTCATCGCGCAGAAGCGGTGTCTGCGGACAGATGCTCCGGGCAACGTGGTGGAGATAAACTTTGGTGACCACATCTTCATGAAGCACATGACTGACGTGGGCGCGCTGCTGGAGTGCGTGTGGAGGAAGGTGCCCCTGCTGCTGTCGCAGGGGAAAGCGTGCCTGGTGGTCATCGACTCAGTGGTGGCCCTGTTCCGCTGCGAGTTTGAGGGGCCCGGGCTCTGCAGGCGCTGGGGGCCACGCTGCACAGGCTGAGCTGCACCTTCCAGAGCCCTATGCTCTGTCAACCAGGTGACGGAGGCCGTGGAGGTACGTGGAACGCCTAGGGCCCCGTGGGAGCGCCTGGCTCCGGCCCTCGGCATCACCTGGTCTGACCAGCTGCTCATGAGGCTGGTGGCCAACTGGCAGCAGCCCGAGGGGCTGCACCCTGAGGGTGGTCTTCGCCCCTCACCTGCCCCCCCTCCTCCTGTTCCTACACAGTCAGCACAGAGGGCGTGCGAGGAGAATGGCTGGGACCCAGTCCTGCTGACCAGGAAAGCCGCCTCCTCGGCCTCCCAGGTCCTGAGGTCAGCTCGGGCCCCTTGGGGCCAGCGCCTTCCTTGCCCCAGTGGCCAGGAGCACGGCCCACTGTGTGAGCCAGGAGGGAGGCCCTGCACGAGGAGCAGCTCTTGCCCGCCCCATTCCGAAGCGGGGGTTTAGAAAGGGTCTTTTACTTTTGTGTTGTCTCTGCCACCAGCCCCTGCTGGGTCGACTGCCAGGCGTCTTGCGAGAGGTCGGCCCATCTGCCAGGAAAACCGTCCCGGGCACAGGAGACTCCCTTAGAGGCAGGCCCTGCCCATCCTGGGTGCTGGCGGGACCCGGCAGGATGCCTGGCAGGGCCACACAGGCCCAGCTCCTCGCCGTGGCCAGGGCCTTGCTTCCCGTGAAAGCAGGGCCCATGTCAGCACAGGTCCTGCCCCTCTGATCAGCTGGTGGTGGGACGCAGGGCCCAGGGGCCACCGGGGGCTGTGGCTGCCCAGCCCAAGGGCATGGCCTCCATCTGGGCAGAGCCGAGTCTGTCTCCACCCCGTCTGCTCCATGCCAAGGCACCTCATGTGCTGCCTGGCGTGTGAGTGGGCACAGCTATGCCCTGGGACCTGTCCCTGTGACTCGCTCTTGGCCGGCCAGGTTCTGAGTGAGTGACCCTTGCTCCTGTTCCCGTCCCAGCCCTGGAGGCGGCGCCTGTACCTCCAGAGAAAGGGGGCCACCGAACAGCCAGGGACCTGCCACCCCTCCCCCTCAGCACCCCAACCCCAGCCGCTGCCAATTCTGGGGGGGCAAGGGGGCGGCCACCCCTGGGACAGGACCACGCTGTTTGGACACCTTTCTGTGGCAGGAAGACCCATTTTAAATGTCATCACATTCCCTACGTGTCCTGTGCCCTGCGAGGTGGGGGGCAGGTGTGGAAGAGAAGGCGCCCACAGGGCTGGCGCCGCATCAGGAGAACTTTCCACAGAGGTGCAGGCTTCACAGCGGGAAGCGAGGCTTTATTTTTGTATGAATAACAACAATTGCAAATGCGGGGGAGGGAGGAAGACCCAAGTTGACAAATATTGTTCATACCTGCTTCCAGTTAAAAATGAGCCCTTCAGCCATGTAATCCCGATCCTTATATTCCTTGAAAAATTCACAGCCTGGAAAAGAAGGGCAGAGTTACGACACCACTCTTTCTAGCCCAGTCTCCTGAGATGCCCCAAGTGCTGCAGGAATGAGGGGGCCACCAGCTTCTCCACATGGTAGGCCCCAGGTGAAGCCACAGTTGACCTGGGGGTGGGGGTAGGGGGAGGGAACTGGAATGGGCAGGCGAGAGACAGGGAGCAAGCCTCCGAGCTAGTCTGGTTTCCAGTTACATGCCTTCCCAAGGATGTATGACCTGCCTGCATACCTCTCTGTATCTCTCTCCATCTGTACTCACTGATGGAGTTATTGGTTACAACTTTCTCGTTTCAGGTCCCTTGTCCTACATGCCCCTGAAGTGTCAACAGCCAGCAAACAAAAGCATGGTTTACAATTTGAGTCCTGTCAGCACTATCTCAGCAATTTATGTAGTTACAGATCACTCTCCCTCCGCTCTGACACCAACCTCGCAGGCTTTCAGTGAGGGCTAAACACTAATGTACTGGAAAGGGCACAGACAGTGCCTGAAATGTGACAGGTGGTCGAGAGACAAGTCCAGCTCCAACAAACCTGGCCAAGATGTGCTTTCTGTATCATTTGCTAGAAAAAATGATAAGAAACTCCACTAGGGCAAATCCTCAGGAATATAGAGAGGAAAAGTTGAGAGAAAGGGCTTAGGCAACATTCCCAGCTTCAAATCTCAGCTTTTGGCTTAGCTCTGGGACGGCGAACAAGTTGTTTAAATTCTCTAAGCCTTGATTTTCTCATTTGTAACATGGTTAAGGATAAAGCGAAATAACACATATAAAACACCTAGCACAGCTCTGGTACAAGTGGCATTCAAATGGCAGCACATTAACATCATGCCGCTGCTGCAACAAGAGCCCACAGTGCCAGCCCCAGCTTACAGTCAGCTGCCTGACTCACGAAAGATGCGGCTTGCTCTCACCCCATAACACAGGGACATCCTTGGGCTGCTGTGGCTTCGAGCCACAAGAATGGGAGAAGGCATCTTGAGAGTAGCTTCCTGAAGTTACTCTCAGTTCCTCAAGCAGGGCCAACACAAACTTTGGAGGGCACATGGCTTTGGCCACAGGTCTGTTTGGTGAGGTCCCCAAAGGCAAAATAGTTGTTCAAATTCTGTGGAAGTGGCTACAAGCCAAAAACATTAACATGGAACTCTCCAGTTACTCTTGGGCCAAATTCCTGTCAGAGGTCACCCAGGGAAGAAAGAAAAGGCTCCTTTGGAAATGAAGGTCACATGTTTATAGACTTGGCTCTCATCCCATACACACTTTGCACTCTAATCCCCCAAACCTCACTGACTCAGAAGTCAGGAAACAAGCCCCAGCTCTAATACTCCAGCCTATTCCTGGGAACCTCACTGGGAGAAAGAAGAAATGCAAAGATCAGACAGTGGCCCTGAGCTTATGAGCCCCGGTTTAGAAGACATAATTCTCTCTCAGTGAAGGGTTTTCTCCCTACACCCGAGCTGCTCAGATCAACACTGCAGGCTCTAGAAGGAGCTCTGACTGGCCTATGATGCAGAAGAAATTTTTTGTGAGAAAAAAATAGAATTAAGATAGACTCAGTACCCAGGGCAATTTCTACCATCCATCACCGGAACAGGCTTCTGAACACACTGAGAGGCAAGAGGAATGGGACCAAAAGTGGGGTGAGAACAGCTGCACTCAAGGAGGAGACAAATTAAACTCGTGCTGGGAGTTTTCGTCCCATCTATTTCGGGCCCTGAAGGAAGTGCTCCCAGAACACTTCCCATTTTCAAGGGCCAGTCTAAGCTCAAGTTGGTTGGACAGAACTAGAATTGATACCATCACAGCTCCTGTCTGGGCTTCAAAGTCATTAGAGGGCTCAGCTGAGACTCCTCAACCTCAGCAAAGTATATTTTATGACTTGGTTTGCATAATGGTAATTTTGTTTCTTTTCCTTTTTATGAAGTGATACAGGCACGTGAAGAAATTCAAGAACGTAAGTATAGCAATTAAATGTGCTTCTCCAGCCAGCATGGCTCAGTGGTTGAGCGACGACCTATGAACCAGGAGGTCACGGTTTGATTCCCGGTCAGAGCACATGCCTGGTTGCAGGCTCGATCCCCAGTGTGGGGCGTGCAGAAGGCAGCCGATCAATGATTCTCTTTCATCACTGATGTTTCTATCTCTCTCTCTCCCCCTTCCTCTCTGAAATCAATAAAAATATATATATTTTTAAAAAGAACTTCTCCTGTCCCCTTTTCTGCATGTGCAATGGCAACTCTCCCATCCTTGGCTTTTTTTTTTTTTAAATAAATTTTTATTGTTGAATATTACGTATGTCCCTTTTGGCTTTATTTTTATTAATCCCTCTCAATACATAAACTATCAGATGTAATATACAAACATTTTTAGATGTAGTATATAAACATTGTGTAGGCACCTTTTCCCTTACATAGCTGAAATTGTACTATAGTACTACAGTGTGTATGTACTATACATACACACACTTTACAGCTTCTCTCTGGCATATCTGCATTGCCAACATCACTACCCTTATGCTTAGGGGCCATAATTAAGTAAAATAAGGGTTACTTGAACACAAGCACTGTGCTACCATGACAGTTAATCTGATAGTTGAGATGCATAAATATTGTGGATATGCTCGACAAAGAGATGATTCACATCCGGGGCAGGACAGAGAGGGATAGTGAGATTTCATCACACTACTCAGAATGGCATGCAATTTAAAACTTATGAACTGTCTATTCCTGGAATTTTCCATTTAATATTTTCAGACCGTGGCTAGCCATGGATAACCAAAACTTCAGAAAATGAAACCACAAATAAGGGGGGACTACTTTATATAATCTTGTATCCTGCTTAGCATCTTTCCATGTCAAAAAGTTAAAGCATTTTTCTATGACTATGTAATATTCCATTCTATCAATGGCTGTATCATCAATTACACATTCATTATTCTGATTAATGAAAACATTTCCCACATTTTGCTGGTATCAACAGACACTGTGATGAACATCTTTATCCCCAAGTTGGCAGGATTATGGCCTAATGAATAACTGAGTCAAAGTGAGCTAACATTTTGGGAGTCCTGTAACAAGTTGTTAAACTACCACAAAAAGAATATTGTGCTATTGTTCTGAAGTAGTGGTTCTCAAACTTCTGGCAAAACTATTTTTTGTAATTAAGTCCTACTTAGAACCTAAACATAAGCAAAGAAAGCAATGTCTGGTTCCTCAGACAATGTGGACATTTCCTGTTCTGCAGAGAACTTCAGTCTGTGAAGTCTCCCCAAAACATCTCCTGGGAGTCGCGAGCCTGGTCTGAAACCAAGCTCTACCTGACAGCTCGAGTGGACACCTGGTTGGCACACTCCTGCCCAGATGCAGCTCTGCTGCTGGCAAGCTCATGGCTTTACTGCCATGGTCTGCATTTGCCCAAAGTGCTCTTAGGGAAGAGGAGCTGCTCTGAGTCTTTCCTCCCAGGTACCCGTCATTGGCCTGGTGTTTACCAAGCTCCTGTCAGGGATGGGTCTGGCACTTTAACCTGAAATGAGCCCCATTATCTTCATTTTATGGAGGACGAAACAGATGCTCAGAAGGCCTAAGGGACTTGTTCAAGGATACACGGTGCTACAGCTGGGACTCAAGCCCAGCTCTTCATGGCACCAAATGCTACGCTGGCAGAGAAGAATGAGGAGAGACTGCGGTGGAAGCCGTTGTAAGAGTACCAGGCCATCCGGGGTCACTAATGAAGAACTTACACTGATGAAGATTCACTCTCCCTGCCAGGCACTAGATGAACTTGTAGTTCTAATGAGAAGGCCTCCTGGCTATACAGCAACCTGCTGTCACTGGTCTGGCCTTGCTATTGTCTACGTGGCTCCAAGATGAGGAGACAAGGTCCAGCACAGGACTAAAGGCAGAGGCTGGTGCTGAGAAGCAGGAGAGAGGTTTCAAGGAGAAAGAGTATACTTCCTGCTGTTTGTTGACAGTCTTACACTGCTGTTGGGGCTTCTTGGACTCCCTGGCTGAACAAACAGGTATAGCCAGCTAGCTTAACTGTTGCCAACTGGACCAATACAGCTTTAGTACCCAGTGCATAGAATACTGCCCTCGTCATAGGTCGCACACATGTCTGTGCGCCGGAGACAAATGCAGCTAGCTAGCTCTATGCACACCAAAGTGCTCTGCAACATGGTCAGGCCACCACCAACTGCGTACAACTACGTGCAACCGGGGGTATAGCAATGATATTCTCCTACTACCAGAAGAGCCTTGCAGAAAGGGTCACGTCCGCTGGGGCCAGACTACATGATTTGTTGGTGACCCTGAGTACTCACAATGTCATTTTCTACCGTGCCTGCACAGAGCACATTGATAAACATGATCTCATCTAATCTTCACAACAAAACCCTGAGTTAAGCCGTACTGAGCTCCAAATGACACCTGAGAAAGCCTCAGGCTCAGAGAGGTGAAGTAACTCGCTCAAGGTTATGGTAGTTGAGTACCCGAGCCAGAACTCAATCTCTGGGCCCCTGCAAGTGGAAAGCCTCTTCCAGGGCAGTGCCCTACCCTGAGTGTAACCGCCTATGCATGGGAGCCATGGTGTGCTATGCTGACCGACAAGATCCTCCCAGAAAGCTCTGGGACACAAAGTGAAAAGGCCTACAGACGGCCTCCGAGAGCCCCGGTCCTTGGACGCCTGTCACTTGACTAGACCCTGAAAGGACTCCCTACCTGGATACGGGATGGAGAGGAGAGTGAAGTCGGCATAGCGCTGGGCTTTGTCCACCTTCTCGGAGGATGTTACACTACAAGACAGGACATAATGTGTTATGACATCACAACACAGACACACCATTCCCCAATGAGTATTATAAGAACTTAAATGAACCTCTTGCTAAACAAACTACTCTTTAGAGTTACCGATGATTTCCTTCAGCAGTGTTTACTTTGAACAATTAAGAAATGTAGCTGCCCCTACCCTAACATATCAAGCGAGAGAGGTTACTCTCCCTCTAATACTGCAACAACCACAACCAGAACCTAAATTTGCAGAACAACCTTCCACCTAAGTCGCACAGGTGAAGACAGCACAGCCACTTTAACCTGTAAGGTGGTGTAAGATGAGAGCCAAATAACTTTGGGGGCTCTCACCTCAATACTCACTGAGGACACTCCTAAACAGGGGGAACAAACAGCATCTGAAGGGTAAAGACTTGGGACTGTCCTGACAGAGTGAGGAGGAGGGATAAGAGACATTCAGATATCTGTAGAGCTGAACTGTAACTTAACCTCAATATGCCTTCTTTTCTAGGTTAACCTCAGCAAAATTAAAAGTCAATATTATTAAAAAATTTTCAGAAAATCTACAATTTCATCACCCTCACAAGGGTTCCAATTTTTCAAGTTCTGCCTTATCACATGAAGACTTTGGTCCATATGCGAGGTAAAAATTGAATATACACTGATTTTTGTTGTTATTGTTCCACTACAAAAGAGCCTCTAATCTATTGGAGATGGTGTAGAACTTGGAGCCAAAGGAAAACCTTCAAGGGTGTCTCAGAGGAGGCAGCAGAGCACAGGTTATAGAGACTCCTGGCTCCTTCGTTACTCTCTGGACAAACTTGAGCAAGTTATTTAACCTCTTTGTGCTTCAGTTTCCTGCCTGCAAGATGGGCAACACTAGAACCTGTTGCAGGGCTGTGTGAAGGTACAATGAAAGGATGACAGAAAGCTCTTAGCACAAGGCCTGGCATGTGGTGAGCCCTCAGTAACCACTACGTACTACCACCAACCCGAAAGCCTGTGAACACATCGCTTCTGCCCATTTCACAGTGGGTGCCCTGTACTTACTTCATGCCAAACTTCACCTTCTTGTTCTCTACCATCAGGTCACAGATGTATTTGACTGACAGGTACCGAAGCAGCTTGATGTCATAGCCTCTGACCTTATCAAAAAGATGTGTGTCGGAACTTCTGAAACAAAGAGCCAGAGGGAGAAGTTGCACTGCACACACATTCAGAAAAAAACTGGGGGTTGGTGAGCTTGTTCAAAGAAATACAGATGTTATTGGCAAGAAATTGTTTCCCTTCTCCAGAAAATGGAGGGAAGGGAAGACAGGAAAACTGGTTCTAGAAAAGGTATGGAGAAGGTGACTTTCTAAGAGATTACCTCCTCTGAGATGCACTTCAAAGAAGCAATTTGCAGCCCTGAACCAGGGAAAGGCTTTTTGGCCCAGCTTGACATTAAGCCAGAAGACCCAAAATAATCTCCAAGTTCTAAAAAGCAGCAAGCCGATGGCTGATAGAGTATTTGAGCTTCCACTAAAGTTTATATCTCTCCACCTTTATGACCATTTTTAGCCATGGCTTGCTCATATCAGAACAGACTGAAATTCTTGATGGCAGATGGACTTTTTAAAGCTATCTTATCAACTGGCTGTGAGATACTAGCAAGTGAATTCCTTCTCCTTAGCAGTCCTATGAAGTCAGGAGAAAGATAGAATCTTCTTAATCCCCTTTTTGATCAGTCACACAGATTAAGGCAAAAGTAGAATGAGTAAACAGTCCCCATTAATTTTTTTTTTATGTCCACTGCTTAACTGTCCCTAGCAGACTCCTCACCAAAAAGTATATGCTGTGGAAGAAGGCCTGTCTGATCTCGGGGGAAGAGCCAAACATTCCTGAGCACAAGCCAGGCCGCTGCTCTCGGACTCACAGGCAGAACCCCAGGCACAGCGTGAGGCCTTCCAGGGACTGAGCCATGATGTGGGGCAGCTGATCTTACTAGGGTGCTCATGTGCATTCCAGAGACACTTGATACCAGTTAAAGAATTCCCATGTGGTGCAGACCATACGAAGGCCCTTTCCACAATATCATATACTGCTGTTTTCTAAGAACATTTGGAAAGAAGTACGAACAGTGTGAACCTGCCCATTTCCTGCCTTTACGGGGGCCTAAGATACTTGTTTGTCTGATTGTTTGTTTTTGATCCTCACCCGAGGATATTTTTCCATTGATTTTTAGAGAGTGGAAGAGAGAGGGAAAGACAGAGAGAAATATCGATGTGAAAGAAACACATCAATTGGTTGCCATCTGCACACACCCCAACCAGGGCCTGGGTCAGGGAGGAGCCTGGAACCAAGTTATGTGCCCTTGACTGGAATTGAACTTGGGACCTTACAGTCCACAGGCCAACGCTCTATCCACTGACCTAAACCGGCGAGGACCTAAGATACTCGTTTATACCAAGTACTCTTATGCCACCAGTCATAAAGCTATGGAGCTTCTCTCTACATCTCTCACGTGGGTACTGAAGTGCTTGCCCTGTGCCTCAGCACCAAATGTGCTGTGTGACACCTGGCCGGCAAGCTGGCCGTCACCACGCTGGCCACAACCTGGAAACTGTAGGGCTTAAAGACACACACACAGGTGCCTGGACTAGGACATTATCTCTGGGATCCTGATGTGAGCCAGGGTGAAAAGAGACTGCTCATATATTCAATAAAGTCTGCTTTGGTGTGAAGCCACATGATGGACTTCAACAACCCTATAATATGGACTTAGCAGTGGGAGGAAGGGAGCCAATCCACTCACCTGGACCAGGGATGAATGTGAATCAGTATGAAAAGGGCCACCACTGCTCAACGCCCGACCCCAACACCAGCCCAGACCCATAACAACCTGGCACTGACCGAAGAGCACAGTCCTCCTCTGTGATGTCCTCTGCATCCGCCCAGGCATCATCTGCACCCCCTGCCAGAGAGACAGTCTGTCAGCACTGAGGCGGTGGCTCCAGGGGCTCCACCCAGGGAAGTCCTGACCAGCCTGCCCCCCACCAGCTCCACCCCTACTGGTAGCCCTTGTGTCTTTTCAGCACCAGATGCCCCATATACTGGCGGTCTTCTATCCCAAACATCTCCTCGGGTGACAAAAGAAGGCCTAGTCTCTCCCCAGCTTGCTCCCACATGCCACTGTGGCTCGGGGTGGCTATTCTATGTGACTGAGCTCTTGTTCTTAAGTCACAGAGGACACAGCTTAACATTCACCTGAGAAAATATAGTTGTAGCCAGTTCGTCCATATAGCTCCCCCCATCCAGCCAGCGTGGCCGACCTGCAAATGTGCTGGGAGAGAAACAGAATTTTCAGGGTCAGATTGTTTTCTGGGTGTTTTTGTTTTTGTTTTTCCCAGCTTAACTGAAATATAACTGACATGACATTATGTAAGTTTAAGGTATACAACATGTTAATTTGATGCTCTCATATATATTGCAAAATCATTACCACCATAGTGCTAGTTAACACCTCCATCATGTCACATAATCAGCATTTCTTTTTTTCTGGTAAAAACATTTAAACTCATCTCTCGTTAGCCCTGGCCGGGTAGCTCATCCTGATACACCAAGGTTGTGGGTTCGATCCCGGTCAGTGCACGTACAAGAATCAACTAATGAATGCATAAATAAATGGGACAAATTGTTTCTCTCTAAAAAAAATCATCTCTCTGCAATTTTCAAGTATAACCATAATCACCATGCTATATGTTAGATCCACACAGAACTTCTTTGTCTTATAACTGGAGGTTAGTACACTTTGATCAACAGTCAGTTTTCTGAAGTATGCAGTTAAAATAACACTTGGACTCCTCTGATTCTTCCAGCAAAATGGGTGCAGGAGCACTCATTGAAACCTTATCAGCATCAAGGCCACAGCAGTCAATTGGAAAGAGGCCTATATTTAATCTACAGCTTCTGTCAAGGGGGTATCTCCCCAGACGAGTGGCACCAGAATGTTACTACTGTGATAGATTTAGAGGTTGTCACACGTGTACTTGGGTAAGATTTGGTGGTTACACCATCTGTTCACTGTTTTCATGAGCCCATGAGGTCGATGGGGCAGACATTGTTGCTGCTTCATAGGCACAGGCAGGTGAAGTAATGCGTAAGGTCACACAATGAGATCTGATCTAGACCCACCTACCTCCAAAGCCTATGGGCTTATGATTACCTGGAACTGTTTAGTGCTGGGTGGGCAACCTTTGAAGCAGGAGGGCCAATTAAGGGAGAAATACTTGGGGGCTTTTTTTAATTAAATATATTATTTCTTTTCTCTTCTCAGTATTAAGGAAATGTAGCTACAGATGTGCTTACATATTCTTTTACTCTTTTCCTCATCACTGAAGGAGTATTTTGAGAGCTAGAATTCTAGAAACCACCAACCGGCATGAACTTCAATGCATCTAATTTTAAGGTTTCATCTTTAATTAAATTGTGTTCCAGGAGATCTAGTAGGGTTGGGGAATGGGAGGAGATACCTGGGGCTGGGGAAGCAAGCCAGCCCAGAGTTTAGCCAAAGACTGGAGGTGGCAGTCAGGGTGGCTGGGTGATTACACTAGAGAACGGAAGCTGCAAGGTGACACAGAGAGAGGGTGAAGCCATTTCTCAATGTAAAGTGGGTCTCAGGAAGACCACAAAACAATGCCTCACCTTCTCTACCTGTAAGCTAATGGGAGGAAACAGCTGTGCACCTACAGGAAAGGGGTGTAAGTGGGAACTTCTTGCTTTCTGAGGTAGTGGCAGCCTGGGGAAGGGGGAGGTAATAGAAGAGCAACCTGGATTTAACCTGGGGCTGGGTGGGGTGCTCTTCAATGCTGGGGGCAAGAACGGATTTGTGGGAAGGTTGTCTCAAGTCTAAGGGCTTGGGCTGGGATTCCTGCTGGCCTACGCAGGATGAACTCTGACAGAGGATGCTTAACTTTTTCTAGATCCAAAAGCATTTTGAAAATCTGATGAAAATAGACTTTCTCCAGAAAAAAAATGGACACACCAGTTTACCTACATTTTAGGGGTTTCTGGACTCT
Source organism: Myotis lucifugus (assembly GCF_000147115.1). Classification (NCBI taxonomy): domain Eukaryota; kingdom Metazoa; phylum Chordata; class Mammalia; order Chiroptera; family Vespertilionidae; genus Myotis; species Myotis lucifugus. The sequence goes on from NW_005871056.1 coordinate 15,458,657, forward strand.
CCTCCCAAGTGCATCCACGGACCCATCTCCAGCCCTTGTTAAGAGCCCCTGTGCTAAGGCGCCAGCCAAAAATTAAGAGCAGCAAAGTAGAGAGCGGTAGCAGGAAGCGTCAAACACCCTGAAGGTTAAGGGGGCATGTGGCTGTTTGAGTTCCACTGGCATGTGTTATCATGCCCACCCTCTCCCATCATCTAAGCTGCTGGCACCAAATCTCACTCTCCTTTGTCATTTTTCTATTAAATATTTTCAGAGCGGGCGCATACCCTCCTTTGGTGGTTGAGCTCTGAGACCGTTTCTTGAATTGTTGACGGTTCAGATACCTCTTTCTGCTCCAGTTCTCCCATATCCCTTTGATTTGTCCTTGTCTTTTGGTAACTGAGGCAGTCAGAGGACTAGCCAGATAGAAAAGAGCAGGTAAGTTGGCCAACTCGCCAAGTGGAGCACCAACCTCCACAGGCAGGTCCTGGCCTAGTGCCTGGGGAACGCTGTACACCACTGCAGAATTTAATTCCTGATCGCTGTCTCTTAAAAAATCAATAAAACATATTTTTTTAAAAAAGTAGTAGTATAAATGGTAGTTACAGAATAGTCATGGGGATGCAAAGTATAGCATAGAGAACATAGTCAATAATATTGTAATAACTATGTATGATATCAGATGGGTACTAGACTTATCAGGGTGATCACTTTGTAAGTTATATAAATGTCTAATTACTGGGTTGTACACCTGGAACTAATATAATATTATACATCAAGTATAATTAAAAAATAAAAACTTTTTAAACACACACAAAAGGTAAAAAATTCCAGTTATAAAATAAACAAGACACGGGGATATAATGTACAATATGGTACTAGAGTTAATAACACTGTACTGCATATTTGAGAGTGGTTAAGAGCATAGATTTTTTAAAAAATATATTTTTATTGACTTCAGAGAGGAAAGAAGAGGTAGAGAGAGACAGAAACATCAATGATGAGAAAGAATCATTGATTGGCTACCTCCTGCACACCCCTACTGGGGATCGAGCCAGCAACCAGGGCATGTGCCCTGACGGGGAATCCAACTGTTCATAGGTCAAAGCTCAACCACTGACCCACACTGGCCGCAAGAGCATAGGTCTTAAAAATTCTCATCACAAGAACAAAATATTGTTAACTATGTGTGGTGAGTTAGCTAGACTTATTGTGATTATTCTGCAATATATATAAATATTGAGTCATTATGTTGCACACCTGAAACTAATAGAATGTTATGTGTCAATCATGCCTTACTTAAAAATAATAAAATAGCCCTAGCCAATTTGGCTTAATGGATAGAGCATTGGCCTGCAGACTGAAGGGTCCTGGGTTCAATTCCGGTCAAGGGCATGTACCCTGGTTGCAGGCTCAATCCTGGCACTGGTCGGGGTGCGTGCGGAAAGCAACCAAATCAATGTGTTTCTCTCACATAGATGTTTCTATATCTCTCTCTCGTTCCCTTCTACTCTCTCTAAAAATCAATGGAGCACTAGCTGGTTTGGCTCAGTGGACAGAGTACTGGCCTGCGACAGAAGAGTCCCAGGTTCGATTGTAGTCAAGGGCACATGCCCGGGTTGCGGGCTCGATCCCCAGTAGGGGGCATACAAGAGACAGCCAATCAATGAATCTCTTATCATTGATGTTTCTATCTCTCTCTCCCTCTCCTTCTTCTCTGAAATCTATACATATATATGAAAATCAATGGAAAAATATCCTCGGGTGAGGATTAACAGAAATAAAAATCAGAAATAAAATAAATTAAATTAAACATTTAGTTCCACAGTTGCACTAGCCACACTGAACTGAGCTTTGAAGGAAGCAGGAAGCAAGCACTTAACATACTCCCCTTCCCCAACGTGGTAGAGGTAGCTGCCCCTGAAGTACTGCTGGCAATAAAGACTGCCACCACCGCCCTCGTAACCGAGCACCTGGTGAGTGCCACACTTCTCTGAGGACCACATCCCCATTTCACAACAGAAGACATTCATGTGCTTTTCCCAATCTCTCTCTCAATTGCTTGTTCACTTATCCTCCTTCCCCACTCACTGAGCTCCATGAGGACAAGGACTGTCTTACTCCTCTGTCTGCCTAGAAACTAGCACAGGGCCCACTACTGTTACATCCAAGAGCAGCATCTTCCTGTTGAGCCTGTATGTACAAGCCGGAGGGCACTTTGCCAGGTGCTGGGAAGACAAGAACACTGCCCTCAGAGGGATTACAGCAGAGCGAGGGAAATGACAGACATTCAAACACACAACTAGAATAAAACATATGTAAGCTGGTATTAAGCGAACACCGACTGAGTCAGGGGAAGCTACGGGGCATAAAATGGTATCACACTGCATAGAAAGAAGGTGCAAAGGAAGAGAGCAGGATTAATGGAAAAGCCCTCATAAAGATTTAAGAATGCCAAAGCCTCCTCAATAATCCCTCCAACTCATCTCCCTCCCTCTGAAATCAGTTGGCTTAGGCTCTTTTCTCACAGACCTGTTTAGTTTGTTAAGCACTACAATCTGTTATCCAGCAACCCCACTAGACTAAGCTGTTCAGGGTGGCATTTCCCAAATGCATTCAGGAAAGTTCCTTACTCATGGTCTGCAGACAAATGAGAAATACCAGACCTGACAAAGCTACACAGGCCTCTCTGCCACGAGACTTCTCAGAGCCTTTACTGTGTCAATGTTTGCATATCAACATACCTTATGAATCTGGAGCTGGGGGGTCAGGCCAAACCTAGTATGCAATATTGCTCATTCTTGTTGGACAGGGAATACTTTTCAAAAATATATATATATTTTTTTAATATATCTTATTGATTTCTTACAGAGAGGAAGGGAGAGGGATAGAGAGTTAGAAACATCGATGAGAGAGAAACATCGATCAGCTGCCTCCTGCACATTCCCTACTGGGTATGTGCCCACAACCAAGGTACATGCCCTTGACCAGAATCGAACCTGGGACCCTTGAGTCCGTAGGCCATCGCTCTATCCACTGAGCCAAACCGTTAGGGCTCAAAAATATATTCTTTTTTTAAAAAATATATTTTATTGATTTTTTACAGAGAGGAGAGGGATAGAGAGTTAGAAACATCGATGAGAGAGAAACATCGATCAGCTGCCTCCTGCACACCCCCCACTGGGGATGTGCCTGCAACCAAGGTACATGCCCTTGACTGGAATCGAACCTGGGACCCCCCCCCAGTCTGCAGGCCGACGCTCTATCCACTGAGCCAAACCGGTCAGGCTCAAAAATATATCTTAAGA
>NW_005871056.1:15462072-15487473 GCF_000147115.1 Myotis lucifugus
ATCGGCCTGCGGACTCAAGGGTCCCAGGTTCGATTCCGGTCAAGGGCATGTACCTTGGTTGCGGACACATCCCCAGTAGGGGGTGTGCAGAAGGCAGCTGATCGATGTTTCTCTCTCATCAATGTTTCTAACTCTCTATCCCTCTCCCTTCCTCTCTGTAAAAAATCAATAAAATACATTAAAATAAAATAAAATAGAGTTCTGGAAACTCCCAGGAACATGAAAACTTTCTAAGGAAGCCCTTGGCTAAATCTCCCTTCTTACCTCTCCTTTCACATTTGCCCTTCTCCCATTTTCAAAAGAAAGACCCAAAGGGGCAGAAACATCCCTCCTCCTCACTGCCCTGCCCTGGTCCCGGACCACTCATGCTGGGTAACTGCAGCTGGAGTCTGTAAGCGACTGAGGTGGAAGCTATGGCACATGCACTCAGGCACCTGCTCCATGACTGCATCCTTGTTCCCCTCATCTCTTCTAGGCTCTCCACTTTAAGGTCACTATTCCCAGACTAATCTTCCTCAAAATGCTACTTCTGTCCTGCATTTGTCTGCTCAAGAATCACAGTGGCTCTCCTGGCCAACGCAAACAGCTTGATCAGCATTAGCCTCCTATACTCAATCAGCTCCAACACATACCTTCCATTTCAGTCAGGAGGTTTCCTGGCCTCTCTTGTTTCTGCCTCCATGCCTTTTCCTGTGCTATATCACCTGCTTGGAACACCCTCCCACTCCTCCTGCCAATTATTATTCTGCTTATCTTCCAATGCTCTCAAACTAAGTCCTCCTCACTTAATGAGGCATAGTCGGCCAGTCCACTGCTGCCCCTCTTTGGTGAGTTCCTCTTACACCACACCTTGTGACTCTAAATTAATGTGGTAGCCTGAAGAAGTTGTGGGATAGGTTCAAATCCCAGCTCTCTAGTTGTTTAAAGTAAACTTGGGGAAATTATTAACCTCTTTGAGTCTCATCTGCAATATGAGAATATCAATTATGTCAAAGAATTGTAAAAAGGTGAAATGAGAATGTATTGGGGAGTCAAATTAATAGTCACTAGAATATAAGCTCCATGGGGGTAAGGAATTTTGTCTAATACTGATGTAACATAAGCCTTGAAACAGTGCATGGGATATAGTACACATTTAATAAATACTTAATGAATTATATGATTGAAAAAATGAATAAACAATAATGTAATAACTGACTTGATCTAATCGACTCCATAAACCTTTGATGTAGGCATGATTATTATTCCCATTTTATAGAGGAGAAAACGGCCTTGCACAGGCAGGTCTGAACCTAGGCAGTCTGGCTCCAGAACACAGGGGTAGGTACTCTGGTGTGACTACCCCTTCCCTACCTAGACTTATTATTTTTTAAATATATTTTTATTGATTTCAGAGAGGAAGGGAGAGGGGGGGAGAGAGAGAAACATCAACAATGAGAGAGAATCATCAATCAGCTACCTCCTCATGCCCCACAATGGGGATCAAGTCAGCAACCTGGGCATATGCCCCAAGCAAAGGTGACCTCCTGGTTCATAGGTTGCCACTCAATCACTGAGCAACACTGGCCAGGCCCTAGACTGATTCCTGAAGGCGGTTATCAGAACTGGTCTGTTTCTCTGGCCTGCACCAGGCACCCAGTAACCACCAATACTCGGCTGGCAAAGGCCAAAAACAAAATTATCCTACACTTTGCATTAAGCCAGTTACCCCAGAAGCAGGTCTCAGGGAGTGTGAGGCTATGGCGTGGTCTTACCTTGCCCTTGAACAGGATCACTGGGCAGACAAACCGTCCTCTGCACCTGGCCATCTTGCTGCGGTTAACAAGGTCTTGCAACTTGCTCACCTGCACAGTGCTCTGAAACCTGACGCACAGACAAGAGAGGCAGGTCAGGCTGGTTTCTAAGGGGGCATGCATGTGTGCGCTTGTTTTTACAAAGACCCCATGCTAGGTCTGCATGTGTATGTGAATACTCATTTGAAATTTAGTAAGTGCTCTAATCCCTAAATTCCAGATCATGGATTATGTTTTTCAGGAAAAGAAAAAAATGCTTTATCATAGGTATTAAAATTTAAGTCATCCTGATTTCAGAACCTTTAAAATGAGAAATAAAAAAATCAGCTACTCTGAAGACATGGTATATAAAATACAGAAATATACACAACAAACTGAATGTTGATTACTAGTTATTTCCTCCCAGAGTAAGATAACAGGTGCTCTGGTGACCCTCTGGAAATCATAGGGCCATTTTTGCTGGGACAGAGAGTGAAAGAGAAGCCATTTCTGGCACTGAGAAGTATAGTAATTATTGCACTGGTTTGGTAAGGGAGCTTCTAGAAAGAGTCAGGTATAGTAATGAGCGACAGCAAGTCACACCCCTTTCAAATCGTATGAAATCAGTAGATCCCCCACTGACTCTCCCTTAGCTCACACCAGCAGCTCCCTCTGTGCTCTAAATACATTTGATTCTCCCAGGTTGAGTCCTTCCACTGAGCACACTCTCGGCAAAACCAGGGTGGAGAGCATGCCAGCATTTCCCTCCTAGCGGCTCTGTGCAGCCCTTTAATGTAGAGGCAGGCACATTTATACTTGTTAGCCTAGTTGGTGGCTTATTTTCTTGGTTCCCCTACTCAAAGAACCAACTCGGTTTCTATTCCAAAGTTCCTGTTTTTATTTTTATTCTCTCTTGGCCTTAGCATCTTTATCTTACAGTGCGAAGCACTGAATTGTTTGGCACATGACTCATAGTTGAATAAGTGTAGGCTTATGGATTTATGTTTGTTTTGCAGGACTGAGTCTTTACCCTATGGAATCTGATACATCTCTGGGTAGAGTCATTATTGAGTTGAACTGTAGGACACCCAACTGGTGTCTTGAGAATTGGTGGTGTGAGGAAACCCCCCACCCCCATACACACAATGGAAATGGGTGCAGAACTAGCCCCCAATGCCTCATCTGTACTTCCCTAATTCTGGCTCATTATACTGTCATTGCTTATTTTTTGGTCTGTGTTACCCACTAGACCTACAGACAGGGACTTCATCTACCTGATGAGACTTCAAATAGATCCCCTAGATCTGCCACATGGCAATAGCTCAACGAACACTTGTTGATAAACATTATGTCTTGGCTGTTCAGAGATCCCTGCCCAGGCTTCTATTCCCAGATCATGGGCTAAACTGGGGAGATGTGTTAAGCGGACTTAACCACTTCCTTAATCCAGTCCTACCCTGTGTAACTCAGTCTAATTAGTGTCATATTAACACCAAAGCCAAATATGTAAAGAAGCAAAATTTTCTACTTCCCACCTAAACATGCATGTATTCCCTTCTCTTCAACCAACAGGCATCACCCACTCAGTATCACTTCAAGTCCTTGCAAGGAGTGAAAAGTAGAAACAAACTCCAGTAACAACTCCAGGTAAAGGAATGTACCACAGTAGCCCTGGCCTGAAAGGTGACACCCTGCTAGAAAAGGTGGGAAAGCCCTGATGATGGCAGGGAAAAAAGGCAGACGGGAACAGAGCAGTGTGAAGAAGACCTGGTTTTTAATCCCACTCTGCTAACTATGTCTTCGGGTTTAAATTTCCTCTTCTGGCCCAGCCAGCGTGGCTCAGTGGTTGAGCACTGACCTATGAACCAGAAGGTCACGGTTCAATTCCCCGTCAGGGTACCTGCCCAGGTTTCAGGCTCGATCCCCAGTGTGGGACTTGCAGGAGGCAGCCAATCAACGATTCTCTTATCGTTGACATTTCTCTCTCTCTCTCCCTCTCTGAAATCAATAAAAATATGTTTTTTACAAATATAAAAATAAATTTCCTCTTCTGTACAATGGAGGTGATACTATCCTCTTCACTAGGTGGCTGCAGGACTTGAGTTAGTGTCTGAAACTCTTAACATGTGCCAAATAGCAGGTACTTGACAAACGTTAATTTCCTTCTCTTTAAGGGCTAGAATGAATCAGCATTAAACTTATTTCCTTCCCAGAAAAGCTCCTGTGAGGCAACCAAGCAGAGTTCCTAGAGAACTGCTGCTACAGGCTGGTTTGGTATTACCTGGAGCTTGTTAGAAAATGCAGCTCAGCCACACTCTAGACCAGGGGTCCTCAAAGTTTTTAAACAGGGGGCCAGTTCACTGTCCCTCAGACCGGTGGAGGGCCGGACTATAGTTTAAAAAAAAAACTATGAACAAATTCCTATGCACACTGCACATATCTTATTTTGAAGTAAAAAAACAAAACGGGAACAAATACAATATTTGTATTTGCATGTGTCCCGCGGGCCGTAGTTTGAGGACCCCTGCTCTAGACCTACTGAGTCGGATTCTGCCCTGGAACTAGAGCTTCAGGTGATTTACTCACAAAATCAAGTGGGAAAAGCACCATCTGGACTACAGCTGAACTTAGTACCTTAATGCCACTGTAAAACCACCAGTCAGCACTAGAATGAGGGCAAGGGCAAAGGAAAAGAGCTCTTTTTCAGAAACTTTAGGCTTGGAGAACCCTGGAGTTCTTAGGTTATACAACAGAGGCTACGACACAATTTCTGTGATCTACATATAATTTGTTTTTCTAACGCATTCATTTTTCTCAGTGAACCCCACCACAACAAGCTCATGATGTGGTACACCTATGGACATCCCATTTTACAGATGAGAAAGCTAAAGCTTATCCTTCAACTCCTCCAAACTGGTTGTTCTGCTTGAAAGCCTTCTTTGACTTCTGGTGGCCCACAGCAGTGGTTCTCAGGCTATAGCATATGTAAGACTGATCTAGGGAGCAATCTGAGAATGTAGATTCTGGAAAATCTGATTCAGGGGTCCTAGAATCTGTGATTGTAATGAGTGTTCAGGGGATGCTAGGAAATAAAATCACTAACACCCCCAGATCCACTCTCCTTGGCCTGATGAGCAGGACCCTGTACCAGCTGGTCCCCAAGGACATTTCAGGGGCACCCTTACTCATCCTTCCAATTCCAGCTGAAAAGGATCTCCACCATGGGGTCTTCCCAAACACACACCAGACTGCTGGTAGGCCTACAATAGCATTTCTCAAACCTTAATGTGCAAATAAATGACTGGAGCACCTTGTTATGCTGTGATTTTGACTGATTCAGAGTCTCTAGCCAGGTTCTGGGTGCACTGATGGATGGGATGGCCTGCTACACTTTGCAGCATGACTCTACTGCAGCTGCATTCATGGGGCCAGGCTTTCATAGTATTGTTGAAAACAGCTCCCAGAATTCCCTTAACATTCGCAACAAGCAGGGAGACTAGGGGAACAAACTTTGTGATTAGCATAAAGCACTTCCTAGAGCCTAAATGCTGTGATTATTTTTTACTGTCAAACAACTGCTACCATTTACTGACCACTTACAGCCTGCAGCCTGTGCCAGGTGCTTTATGTTTGCTCTCGTATGAAAGCACTCAGACCTTGATAGGCCCTAAATAAATGGTAGCCCTTATTTCTAATTCTCACAACAAACATGCCAGGCTTATAATAACCACATTCTTCATCAGAGATCGCACTAGCCACTTTTCTAAAGAGGTACACTTACCAGTAAGAAAACTAACAGACAAACAAGGTAAGTAACTTGCCCAAGTTAGTTGCGCAGCCAGCATGTAAACTCAGGCAATCAGACTCCGGACCTCAGGCTTATAAAGCATGTTGATACAGCACACCTCCCATCCACATTCCCTTAAAAAAGGACACAGGTTCAAAGAGATGAGGTGTGAAGTCAACAGTCTTAGGACATTTAGCTGCTGTAGAGTGGGAGCGAAATGGAAGTCCAGGGCTGTGACTCCCTACCTCCATTCCACCATTCTACGCCATGCTGCCTTGCCAATCTTACCTATCAAACCATGAAGTAAACAAAGATGTGGATTAGGCTTAACACCTGGGGAAAGCAAGTCTGCCCAGCCCAGTGCTCTGCTCAGCTGCAGAGTTCCCAAGTCTGGGGATGAGTTGTCAAGGCCTCCCCAGACAGGCCCACCCTGGTCACATGATGCTCACGTGTCTTTCTCCTTGTCAGAACTTTCATACTCCAGGAACACGATGTGCTGGGGGTAGTGGCCGCAGATATCCCCATTCACGTTTTGGATCACACTGTAACAGTAGTCTCGGCCAAACAGCTCCAGACATCTCTTCTCGATGCGCTCAACCTGCACAGAGGAAGAGACCTGAGTATAAAGAAGATTCTGGGGCTCTGAGTGGGAGAATTAGGTGGTTTATGACCTGGAGAGGTCACTGAGAATGACATATGCCTCTGTGATTATTATTCAATGCCAGGAAAAGACCTACTGGGGGGGGGTCACAGGCCCCAACTGTGTAGCTCATTAACCAATGTGGTGTGGTATACTATGGGAGGGACACTGAACCCCTCAGTGAAACTGTTAAGCATTTGAAGGAGAGGATTACAGCTTTCATCCAGGTCTGGCGATGAGACCGAAGAGAATTCCAAGAGTAGAAAAAAGAAGAACTGAAACCTGCTTCTGATAAAGGACCAGAGAGAGTGCGGGCTGTGCTCCTGCTCTACAGGGGAAGGAGAGGGATGGGCCTGCATTTAGCCTCAGGCTGTGTAGGAGACAGTATAAGGAGGCAACATAGTTCACCTCTTGACTCCATTCACCCCACTACTCCAGCTCCTTCATTTTGACCTTTGAAGCAGAGGAATACTGTCTAGACTTTTTTTTTAAATCACACCCTGGGGGTTAGACTTTTTAAATATGTTGTCCCTGCCAGGTGCAGGGGAGCAACCCTCCTCAGTTCCTCACTCTGATCCTCGACCTCCAAAACCCTTGTCTCAAACCCAAAGGACTTTCTTCCCTGCCACAGACTGACCTCGGTTCCTCCTTCCTCGGTTTTTAAACCGACCCTTCCTCTCCGGACCCAAGCCCTGGGACCTCTCCTTCCTCTGACCCCTAACCTCAGCCTTTCCGCCTGACTTTCCAACCCAGGAACCTGCTCCTGCTCACGACGCCTACGAACTCACCCTCGAGCCGGCGGTCCCGCTGCAGTCTTTGGCCCGGTACTGAGTCCTCGAGAACTCCTCCAGCAGCTCCCCGAGCCCAGGCTCCTGCGGCGGCGGGGTGCCCGAGGAAGTCGAGGACCCGGCCGAAGCGGCGGCGGCGGCGGCGCCCCGAGCGCCAGCCATGGCCCAGCCCCAAGTCCCTGCAGCGCCCCGCGTCCCTTCAGCGCGCCTCAGCCCGGCCCATGGCACCTGGAGGCAGCGGCTCCAAGTCCGGAACCACCAGAACCGCTTTAGCTGCCGCCTTCCGCTTACACTTCCGGCCCCGCCCCACGCATCCGGATGTTTACCTTGTCCTGACCAATCGGAGCCCGGGGCCCGCGCCCCGCCCCTCGACCACCGGCCCCCGGTCAGACGCGGAGCGATCCAAGTGGTCTCGGGGGAGGGGGCCGAGCGCTCGCCGACGCCTGGTGCTCCGCCCCTCGGGGTTTCCCCTGGGGAAGCCGGGCTAAACCATTGAGGCGGAGGCTGGGGGGGAGTGAGGGAAGGAGGAGGGAGGAACCATGGGAAAGGAGCAGAGTAAGAGTGAAAGAAGCCTTTTTACCGGAAGAGGAGGAAACTGGTGTTGGCAACCACAGTAATAATAGTAACAATAAACAGTGTTTCATAAGGCACTCTGCTTGCACCGCTCCTTACAGCATCCCCGTGATGTTATAGTGCCCCTATCATTAATGAGGAAACCCGCAGTCATAACTGGCTTAACATTATTTTTTATTTTTATTTATTGATTTTTAGAGAGGGGGGGAAGGGAGAGAGAGAGACATCGCTTTATTGTTCCACTCATTTATGCATCCATTGGTTGATTCTTTTTTTATATATATTTTTTTATTGATTTTTTACAGAGAGGAAGGGAGAGAGATAGAGAGTTAGAAACACCGATGAGAGAGAAACATGGATCAGCTGCCTCCTGCACGCCCCCCACTGGGGATGTGCCCACAACCCAGGTACATGCCTTTGACCGGAATCGAACCTGGGACCTTTCAGTCCGCAGGCTGACACTCTATCCACTGAGCCAAACCGGTTTCGGCCATTGGTTGATTCTTGTATGTGCCCTGATCCAGGATGGAACCCACAACCTTGGCACATCCATCAAGCTCTAACCACTGAGCCGCTCGTCCAGGGCCTGGGCTTGAAAGTCCGTGATTGAAAAGCCCATATTCTTCTTTTCTTCATAATGGTCTTGATGAGAACGTTCAAACCTGTAAAAAAAAAAAAAAGTATGAGTTTATTTGAGCCACACTGGCAGCATTTGTCGGGAAGCAAGATCTCAAATACTCTGGAAAATTGAGTTTTGTGGTTTCTTTTATGAATTTGAAATTAAGGATTGAATTTAAGAAAGATTACCTGAAAGTGGGAGAAAGCAGGGCTGGAATTAGATTACAGAAAAGTTAACAAGATTATGTGCTCTTAAGAGGGTGATTAAACTTATTTTACTTATTTATTTTATTTTAGTTTAGTTTAGTTAATCCTCACCCAAAGATGAAGATATTTTTCTGTTGATTTTAGAGTGGAAAGTGTTATGCCCAGATTTCAGGATCCCCAAGAAACCACATCAGGGAGCCAGCCAGGTCCGATGCAAAAGCATAAGAGTCTTTATTCAAGCTAGCTCGGCTCCTCCACCTTGCCGACGCAGCGACAGGAAGCAGAGAGAGAGAGAACTCTGTGTGGAGAGGGGTTTTATAGGGGGTTGGAGTAAGGGGAGGAGAAAGGGCTGTGGCCTTGCCGATTGGCCAGGCGCAAGTCGGTGTCTTGTTCCTGGGTGTGGCTAGCAGAGGCTTAGACTTCCGGGAAGAAGCTCCTTGCCAAGCACATGGCCAAGGTAAGATGGAGGGCGTAGCCCTTACCCTGGGGCAAGATGGAGGGCCTAGCCCTCGCCCTTTCAGAAAGGAAGGCAAAAGAGAGAAATGAACATCAATGTGAGAGAGACACATCAATTGGTTACTGTTAGGTCTGATCAAATAATTGAATCTATATCCCCTCACCTGGGAAACTGACCTTTAGATCATTTTCCAACCTACATTCCCTTTCACTTAGACCACATTCCATTTGCTAAACCAGTAACTTTCTCCTCCAGACTTGCCCAGGATCTGGATCAACCAGAGAATTCCCTGCTAAAAAAGCCCGTCTAGAGTCCTTTAAAATCTCTGACTCCCCCAACCCTGGGTGCTAGCACCATTTTGGGTCTCAGTACATCTGGTCTCTGAAAGGGCGAGGACTACGCCCTCCATCTTGCCCCGTATCCTCCATGTTGGGGCAGCAGCCATGTGCTACCTTCTTCCCGGAAGTCTAAGCCTCTGCTAGCCACACCCAGGAACAAGACACCGACTTGTGCCTGGCCAATCCGCCTGGCCAATCGGCAGTCCCCTCTCCTACCCTGACTCCACCCCCTATTAAAACCCTGTTTTTTCCCACGGCGGTCACTCTCTGCTTCAAGGTGGGGGAGCCGAGCTAGCTCGAATAAAGGACTCTCTGCTTTTGCATCGGACTTGGCTGGCTCCCCTGATGGTCTAATGGGGATCTTGAAATCTGGGCATAACAGTCTCCAGATGATCTAATAAATTTATAAAATTCTTTGCCACTTTTGTTCTCGTGTGTACCTCCTTCGGTAACCCTAATAGTTGCCTCCTGCAAGTACCCTGACCAGGGCTGGGGATTGAACATGCAACCAAGGTACTTGCCCTTGACCAGAAATCGAACCGGCAACCATTTTTGTGCATGGGAAAATGCCCAACCAACTGAGCCACAAAAGCCAGAGCAAAAATAAATCTTTGACTAAAAAGTTATATGCCCATCATGATCTGCCCAGTTAGCAATTTATGATCAGATCACCCTGTGAGGTTTTCTGCAGAACCCTTTTTTCATGCACAATGGAATATTCCAAACATTCACAGAAGTGGAGAAAATAGCATAATGAATCCTCAAGTATCCACCAGCCAGTTTCAATAATAATTATCATCTGCCCATCTGTGGTAGGCAGTTAGACAGATATAAGCAGGACAAGGACGATGGGCCAAGTACAGAAGGTTAACAGGGCAGAAAGCCCAGGCGCCTACAGCAAAGGACAATTGTAGGGTGGGACTCGCCCCTGGGGTGACCTTTCCTCCCCTAGCTTATCCTTAGTCCTGGGATTTGGACCCCCTTGACCTTTCCTTCCTAGAGATAACATTTAGGCCTCAGGTGTATTTAGCTCCACGCCCAGAAAAGCAGCAAAACCAGACAAGCAATGCCATGGCTGACCTCAGGACCAGCTGCCTTGAATAATGACCCCCTGCCCTGGTGCCAACCAATCAATTAGTGGAGACCCGGTCCTTGAAAGTGATAACCAGAACGGTGAACCAAGGTGTTTTTCCCAGGGTTGAGTCTCACAACGCTGAAGAATGAGCTACACGGACCAGAAGATTTAAGCAAAGATGTGGAAAATTTATTACAAGCAGATTCAGATTCCCGCAAGGGGAGGAGGACCCAAGAATGGGCTGCCCGTTAAAGCCATGTAGTCCAGGGGTACATATTTGCCACAAGCCTGCTTCGATATCTATCTGTGTCGTCACCTGATTGATTCCCTCAATTGTTTTTGCCCAGCAACGGACCTAAACTTTCCCTGTTTCTATGTGTTCTTTCTCTTTTCCTATCCTGAACTTTTTCTGTTTCTATGTGTTCGTACATCTTGTTTACTGCAGGCCCTCCCTTGGTTTCCCATGCCTCCCGCTTTGAGTCCAGAAACATTATTTCTGCTTGGTCGGTTCCTGTGGTTAGGCTGGCTCAAACTGCCCTGTCTGCCCCTGCCTTTGTTTTCCACTGGACCCCGGCCCTATCTGCCTGCATTTCAAACCCTCTCAAAAGGACACACCTGAAAAGCTGCTGACTATTCTATTGAGATCTTCCCCTGGGACCTCCCCTAAAACCTCCACCTTTAAAACTCTCAGGACAGAGGACCCAGCGCACTCTCCCTCCCAGGAGCACACCAGTGCCTTTCCCATCCCTCTTCCCCTCCCCCTTTCCATAGGTGGTTCACCATTACCTTCCTCACTCCCACGCTCCTAGGGCCCTTGCTATGCCTCTATAACTTGTTTCCTCAGCCCTTTTCTTCTATGAATTACTTCTTCTACCTCTGTAATTTTATAAATAAACTAGTGTCCTGGTGCACGAATTCGTGCACATTGAAAGGAAATTAATTAGAAGAAATATTTTAATATTGCTATTCATGTTTTGCTGATGAAAAGAAAATAGGATTCTACTGAGTCTCCTATCTACCTACTCCAGGACTTCTATGAGGATCAAATGAGATGAGGCACGGGAAAGTGCTTCACAAACAATTGGTTAAACTGTAAAATCTTTGCACCGGGCTCTAAAGCAAGTCGTGTTCCTGGGCTGAAGAAACTCCAAGGATGCTAGTCACTAGGGTGAGGAAGCCGGGCGTTGCTACGTGACGTCATTACCCAGCACCCACAGCAACCATTTTGGGGCTGGGCTGTGGGCCTCATTTTGCACCATGGGGGCTTGGCTGCATTGGCTGCAATTTGGTGGGATGTCGCTCTGGGGCGGTGGCGGGGCCTGTGTCCCACTTGGGGGAAGCCAAGTGTTGGTTTGTTGGTGCCAGGTCCACGGTGCATGTCATGGCAGCTCCTGCGTTGAGCATCTGCCCCCTGGTGGTCAGTGCGCATCATAGCTGAAGCAGGAATTTGGGGGGAACATAGGCAGGCTTAGGGATTTTTTAGAATTGGGGTCCATGGAAAAGCGCAGGATGGCAGACTGGGAGAAGGTACATTTCCATAACACAAGGAAGCCAGGTGCAGTTACATCTCCATAAGGCAAGGGAGCAGCAACAATTGCATTTACATAAGACAAGGGAACTGGAAGTAGCCAAGAAAGGTCTATATTTACAAAATAAAGAGAAGGGAGCCCTTCATTCAGATGGAAAAGAAGAAAGCCCAGAGGAATGGAAGGACTATGAGGGAGGAGAGCCTTAGGAATCACTATAGTAACCAATTGGAGGGGAATATTGACCAATCAGAGAGGATATCAGGACACAGGAACTGCAGCCTTTATAAACCATAGGGAAAAGGAACTCAGTGGGACCCTTTTCCCCCTCCCTAGGAGGAGTCCATTCCGTGGGACTCTTCCCTCTCCCCACGTGGGAGTCTGTACTTGTTCTTCAATAAGTTTCCACCTTTGCTATACCACTTTCTGTCCATGGATTCATTCTTTGATTCCAGCGGACAAAGGATCCAGGTTCCAGGTCGGAAGGACGGACACCTAGCCTTTTATATATATAGATAGATGTTCTCGTATAGTTTGAGTCTTGGTTCTGAATTCTTTCCTAGCCAAAACTCAAGTATCAAGGTTGCTAAACCCAGGTCAGGTTCAACCCCACCCGTCTAATACCTGGTGCTGTTCCTGCCACCTACAACAAATCTATGTTTAATCAATCCCCATCCAGTAGAATTATTTTAAATCAAATCTCATTATTTCATCTGTAAATACTTCAGTATTTATCTCTGACAGGTTACTACTGTTAAAAAATGCTTAAGGCCCTGGCCGAGGTGGCTCAGTTGGTTGAGTGAAGTCCCATGCACCAAAAGGTCGCTATTTGACTCCTGAACAGCCGATCTATGTTTCTTCTCTTGTTGATGTTTCTCTCTCTCTCTCTCTCTCTCTTCCTTTCCCTTCTTCTCTCTCTAATATCCCACACTGGGGATGGAGCCCATAACCCAGGCATGTGCCCTGACTGGGAATCGAACCATGACCTCCTGGTTCATGGGTTGACACTCAATCACTGAGCAACATGGGCCAGGCTCTAAAATCAATTTTTTAGCCCTAGCCGGTTTGGGTCAGTGGATAGAGCACCCGTCTGCAGACCTAAGGGTCCCGGGTTCAATTCTGATCAAGGGCACATACTTCAGTTGCAAGCTCCTCCCCTAGGGGGGCACTGGTCGAGATTCGTGCAGAAGGCAACCAATCAATGTGTTTCTCTCACATAGATGTTTCTATTGGTCTTTCCCTCTCTCTTCCACTTCACTCTCTCTAAAAAGCAATGGAAAAATATCCTTGGGTGAGGATTAAAAAATTAATTAATTTTAAAAATAATAAAATCAATTTTTAAAAATTGCTTAAGGAAGACAATTTAGGTAATACAAACTATTTAATACTTTATGACATAATGTTTTAGTCAATGGTCCCATAAGTTTATTTATTTTTAAATATATTTTTATTGATTTCAGAGAGGAAGGAAGAGGGAGAGATAGAAACATCAATGATAAGAGAGAATCATTGATCGGCTGCCTCCTGCACGCCCCCCACTGGGGATCGAGCCTGCAACCAGGGCATGTGCCCTTGACCGGAATCGAACCTGGGACCCCTCAGTCCGCAGGCTGAAGCTCCAGCCACCGAGCCAAACCAGCTAGGGCGGTCCCATTGTTGTAATGTATCCCGCGAATCACAGAAGGACGCCTCAAGAAGTCGAATTAAAGAGTCACATTTATTGCAATCCGGGACAATGAGGGGGCATTTTGCTCTCCCAAATCTCGAAGTAACAAGATGGTCACAACTCCGGGGTTATATAGGCAAAGATCACAAAGGTATTGATTACATCCCAGGGTTTGGAATGTGGAACCTGGTTCGCAAAAAAAGCAGTTTACAGAAGCAGAATTAAGCATGTTAATTACAGTTTTGGGTCTCAGGATCACTGAGTTGAGAGAAACACATTATCTGGGACCGCTGGGTTGACAGGAACACATTATCTAGAGCCCTCGGGTCTTGAGACCACTGAGTTGCCAGGAATTCATTATCTAGAGCCATCGAGGCAATTTACAGTAATTGCACTGTCCTGGTCTTGGGACCACTGAGTCAACTGGAACGCATTATCTGTGGCCACTAAGACAATTTAGGATAATTGTGCTGTCCTGTTTCCCAGATACAGAAGAATGTGCTTTCTAAAACCAGTAAGATAACAATCAATGGGATAGTCACATTACAATCAATAAGGGATTCAATCGAATGGGATGATTTATACAATTCAGAAAATCAAAGTAACTTTTCTATTTTTAAACAAAGCAAATAAGTACAGAAGCCAAACAGCAGGGTTAAAGTTAAACTACAGTTTCTACCTGAGATGATTGCTACCATACTTCACCATAAGTTTAAAATGGAGCTAAAAAATGTTTGACACCTGCCCTAGGCCAGCATAGTTCAGAGGTTGAGCATCAACCCATGAACCAGGAAGTCACAGTTTGATTCCTGGTCAGGGCACATGCCCAGGTGGTGGGCTTGATCCCCAGTGGGGAGCATGCAGGAGGCAGCCGATCAATGATTCTCTCTCATCATTGATATTTCTATCTCTCTTCCTCTTTCCTCCTCTCTGAAATCAATTTAAAAAAACAAAACGTTTGACACCTAGTGGCATAGCCTTTGTAGTTCTTGTAATATGGTGCAATGCATTACATAAACATTACTGTGTTACAAATGCCTACAGTATTCTGTATGTATCATTTTGTACAGGTTTATAGCTTAGGAGCTGTATGGGAACAAAATTTGTCACTCCAAAATGTCTATTTTATCAGAAGGATTATTCTAAGTTGGTTAATTTTAAGGATCAGTAGATAGGGGAGAAGCCCTAAAAATCAAGTAAACTTTTGCAATTGTAAGGGAAATCTCCATTTGTAAAAGTATCTCCCTTGCTGTACTGGGAGAGGTAGATGACCTTATCTCTAGAAACTCATGTAGAAGACAATGACTTAAATTGCATAATAAAAACCATCAACAAAAGGAAAACCTGCTGTTCAGATGTTCCCAAATGACACATCAGATCAGAGGTTAATATTTAAAATATATAAGGACCTCATGCAGCTTCACACCAAAATACCCACTATCAAATGTAAAAAAGGCAGAGGGAGGAATTGAGCAAAAAGGAAAAAAAGAGAGAACTCATGGACTGGGACAACAGTGTGGTGATGAGAGGGGGTAAGGAGGACAGGGAGCTGGAAGAGGGCATAGAGGGGCTAAATGGTGATGAGGAAGTAAATAAATAAATGGACAGCGGATCTGAACAGACATTTCTGGAAAGAGGACATACAGAGGGCCAACAGACACATGAAAAGATGCTCAACGTCACTAATCATCAGAGAAATGCAAATCAAGACCACAATGAGATGTCACCTCACACCTGTCAGAATGGCTATCGTCAATTAATCAACAAATAACAAGTGCTGACAAGGATGTGGAGAAAAGGGAATCATATACTGCTGGTGGAATTGTAGATTAGTGCAGCCACTATGGAAAACAGTATGGAGGCTCCTAAAAAAAAACACTAAAAATAGAGCTGCAATATGATCCCGTAATTCAACTTCTGGGTATTTATCTAAAGAAAATTGTCCTCAGTTGGTTGGGCGTCATTCTGGTGACAAAAAAGGTTGCTGGTTCAATTCCCCATCAGGGCACATACCAGTATTTTGGGCTCAAACCCCTTTAGGAGGCGTGCAAGGAGGTAGCCAATCTCATGCCAATGTTTCTCGCCCTCTCCCTTCCTCTCTCTCTAAAAATCAATTATATATATTTTGTTGTTGCTGCTAATACCCACCCAGGGATATTTTCCAGAGAGAAATTGATTTTTAGAGAGAGTGAAAGAGAGAGGGAGAGACACACAGAGAGAAACATCTCAATGTGAGAGACACATCAATTGGTGGCCTCCCAGGGCTCTGAGCGGGGCAGGGAATCAAGCCTACAACTGAGGTTCATGCCCTTGACTGGGAATCGAACCCAAGACCCTTCAGTCTGCAAGGGGATGCTCTATCCACTGAGCCAAACTGGAGAGGGCAATACTTTCAGAAACAGAGGGTTATATATAGAGTTGTCTTGATAGGACCTCTGTCTTCCCACGTTAACACTGTACAATGTCCAAATTGAAAAATGTAGAAAGCCACGTTTTTGTATGACTGAGAGTAACACAATATTAAAGATGACTGAATTTAATTAACTGAATTTTATTCACAGACTTATGATGTTTTGAAGAATAATAAAGTGATATATAATCTAGAAATAATTATGAATTTACTCTAGTAAATATATTTTTCTGGCTGTCCTTTCAGAAATATCACTAATTATTTTGTTAAAGTCGTTTTTCACATAATCTGTGTCCTATTGACAGTAATGATTGCAAGGTTAAAAATCATATTCAAACTATATGAAATTTGAATGTTTTTCTCATCCAAAAAGTAATTTTAGCCCTAGCCGGTTTGGCTCAGTGGATAAAGCGTAGGCCTACGGACTGAAGGGTCCCGGGTTCGATTCTGTTCCCGGGCACATGCCTAGGTTGCGGGCACGATCCTTAGTGTGGGGTGTGCAGGAGACAGCCAATCACTGATTCTCTCTCATCATTGATATTTCTATCTCTCTCTCCCTTGCCCTTCCTCTCTGAAATCAATAAAAATGTTTTAAAAATTAAAAAAGAATATAAACACCTGGGTTGACATAGCCTATATAATCTCAGCTGCAATTACCAAAAAAAATGTAATTTCAGCAAACGTAAATGATTAAAATTTTAAAAATAGTTCATGTATGTTTTCTCAAAAGTTATTTTTCTCCTAAAATATGAAAAATTGTTGAAGCTAGAAGGCAAGATGTAATCATACTAAGTGAATGTTAAATTTTAAAATCAAAATTATTATTATTTTTAAAGATTTTTAAATTGATTTTTTTAGAGAGAGAGCAGGGGAGATGGAGAGAGAGAAACACTGATGTGAGAGAAACATCCATAACTGCCTCCTTCACTCCCCCTACTAGGATCAAGCTTGCAACCCAGGGCATGTGCCCTGATAGAAAATTGAACTGGCAACCTTTCAGTGCATGGGGCACCACCTAACCAACTGAGCTACACCAGTTAGGGCTAAAATCAAAATTATTTATGTAGATCTGAAATTAGTTTTTGAAATTTTAATTAAATATTTTGATATAAGTAAAAACATTTGCAAGTTCATTTGCAACACCAGTGTCCATCTCATTGCCCATGTAAAGAACTGGCATCACATGTCACTCATGTTACATCTAGGCAAACATGAAAGCAAAGTAATAAAACTGTCAATATTGCAAAATGTTCCTCAGTTACCATGCGCGGCTCTTATGAAAATAGAGCTAATTTCTGGGCACTTCTGGAACCATGAGTTAGAACCTGGAAAGCAGCAAGACCATGTACACTTGGCACTACTAGGAAGCAATGCTTTGTTGTGCAAGAATCTATGGCAGTCATGTTATCTGAGGGAGAAGGGTTTGATAGGTTCATTGATTTGTCTTTTCTTTTATCCAAGTGGTTCTACTGCTCATATCGCCCTCTAGTCCCTTAAACAGTGTCTGTCTGGATATTAGCAGTGGCACAATCCACTGAAACTATTTAGATGCAGCTGTCTTTTCTTTAGAGGTGTGGACAGACATGACAGACATGGCTCTGAGTTGTGGGAGTGGACGCTTAGGGTTATGGGTTGAACAGTGCCAGTACTGAGCACCAGATCCCAAATGACGAAGTGCCTGTGTGTTCTCTACCAAAATCTCATGGGTGTGTTTGTGAATATGGAATTCTTTAAAGCATGGACCAAAAATTCGGGCCCCTCTTTCTTGCTTCTGAAGAGGCACTGGCATCTGGGAGCCTTTTGTGGTCACCCAAGTGAGGTGGAAGGAAGAAAGGCAGAAGCCTAGAAGAAGGGAACAGTAACCAGGCTAAACCTCACAACGGGAAGAGCTACGGAGTGATTTGCCAGTGATTGTCCCTGGAAAACTCTCAAAGACCAGGAGGTGCCATCGTGGCAGTTTCCCTCGGTGGTGCCAACCTGACCATTGGGAATTTTGCACACCCTGGCACACACAGTTCAACTTAATTTGGGGGCAGCTACATTTTCTTTTTTTAAAAATATGTTTTTATTGATTTCAGAGAGGAAGGGAGAGGGAGAGATAGAAACATCAATGTTGAGAGAGAATCATTGGCTAGCTGCCTCCTGCACACCCCCTACTGGGGATCGAGCCCGCAACCCGGGCATGTGCCCTTGACTGGAATCGAACCCAGGACTCTGGAGTCCACAGACCAACACTCTATCCACTGAGCCAAACTGGCTAGGGCACATTTTCCATTATGTGTTAATCAATCAACTAATAAAACGAACTTGTATGGAGCGCTACTACGTGCTAGGCACTGCAGCGCTGGAAGGGCCTGGGAGTGAGTGCTGAGCAAGGTGGGAGATCCTTGAGCTGCTGTTCATGGTCTTTCAGGGAATGGAGAGGCTACACAACAAATCCAAGGCAGGGCAGCTGAGATGCTGTGGGAAAGTTGGGCTTCTGGAATCTTGTCTACAGAAAATCTGAACCAGGAGGCAGAATTCCCACTAGACATCTCTCTCATGACAACTGCCAGAACCAGGAGGGAATGAACTCTCCAGTCAGACTAATTTACGCCCTAAATTTAATATTGCTAAATGGCATCCCCAGAGTCTGGTAGAATTTCACTTCCATTGCTAATCAAGGGCTGTCTGGTGGATTACTTAATAACAAGCCCCACTCTGATTTCTGCCTTCGAGATGGAAAATCACATTCCTGATCCTTACAAATAACTGGGATGGGGAGACAGGAGGAAGAATGGCCCAAACATGGACTTTGGAGCCAGGCAGACATGTCTATGCTGGGTTTCCAGGTTCTGTGACCCTGAGCAAGGCAACCTTTGTTCTCTAAGCCTCAGTTTCCTCATTTATAAAATGGGGACATTGCCACATATGTCACTGGGTCATTGAAAGGATTAAAAACAATAATGTAGAGACCCAACACATGGCAGTTAAGAATAAATGTGGTTTTTTATTTTTTCCTTATTTGTTTAAGATTTTTCTTTATTTTTTAAAAGCCCTAGCCAGTTCGGCTCAGCAGATAGAGCATCGGTCTGTGGACTGAAGGGTCCCGGGTTCGATTCCCAGTCAGGGCACATGCCTGGGTTTCGGGCTCAATCCCCGGGGGAGGAAGGGGCGTGCAGAAGGCAGCTAATCAATGATTCTCTCATCATTGATGCTTCTATCTCTCTCTCCCTCTCCCTTCCTCTCTGAAATCAAATTAAAAATAAAAAAAGTTGTGCAGGCTTTGTTTGCTAAAAACAAAACACTGGTGAAAGAAATCAAAGATAACGGAGACAAATCATATACTTTGTTCATGGATTAGAAGATTCAATGTTGTTAAGATGTCAGTTTTCCCCAAATAGATATATAGATTCAATCTAATCCATTTAAAAATTCCAGCAGGAATTTTGGTTGATATCAACAAACTGATTCTAAGATCTTGATTTATTTTTGACTTTATGTTAAGTGTGAATGTCTAAACATGTAGAAATAATCAATAAGGGGTAGAAATAAAATACAGAATCTCTTGCTTAGCATCATTAATCTGTTTTGGAAATCAGATATTCTGTATGAAAACACAGACTGGAAAAGCCTGATTCCCATTATTTTACATGGGAGAAATTATAATGCATGACGTGTCAACACCAAGCCCCTTCCAAATTTCCCAAAACATAAATAAAATACAGTGAGACATCTGCATACAAGCAACAATCATGTTAATATTTAATATGATTAAAACCATTGCTTCCTTCAAAACAGTAGTACTGGTATAAGGACAGACAGACAGACAAATGGAATAGAATAGAGAGCCTAAAAATAAACCCTCACATGTATGGTCAGATGATTTTCAAGAAGGGTTCCAAAATCATTCAATAGGGAAAGGACAGTCTTTTCAATAGATAGCCACATGCAAAGAATGAAGTTGGAATCTGACATTACAGAAAAATTAATTCAAATGGATCAAAGACATAAGTGTAAAAGCTAAAACTATAAAACTCTTAGAAAACATTGGGAAAAGGTTTCATGATATTGGGTTTAGCAATAATTTCTTGGATATGACACCAAAAGCACAGGCAAAGAAAGAAAAAAATTGATAAACTAGACTTCATCAACATTTAAAACATTTATGCATCAAAGGACACTATCAAGAGTTAAAACACAACCCACAGCCCTAACCGGTTTGGCTCGGTGGATAGAGTGTCAGCCTGCAGACTGAAGGGTCCCAGGTTTGATTCCGGCATGTACCTTGGTTGCGGGCACATCCCCAGTAGGGAGTGTGCAGGAGGCAGCTGATCAATGTTTCTCTCTCATCGATGTTTCTAACTCTCTATCCCTCTCCCCTCCTCTCTGTAAAAACAAAAACAAACAAAAACACAACCCACAGTATGGGAGAAAATATTTGCAAATCATATGTGTTAAGTAATTAATATTCTGAAAATATGAAGAAAAACTCCTACAACTCAACAACAAACAACCCAATCCAAAAATGAGAAAATAACATGAATAGACATTTCTCCAAAGAAGATATACAATCAATAAGCACATGAAAAGATGTTTAACATCCCTAGTTATTAGAAAAATGCAAATAAAATAAAATTAATTAATGAGAGGTAATTAGGTTTAGATGAGGTCATAAGGGTAGAGCCTCCATCATGGGATTGATGTCCTTAGAAAGAGAGAAAGACTAGCGCTCTCTCTCTCTGCCACTTGAGAACAGCAGAAGGTAGCCAACTATAAATCAGGAAAAGAGCTCTCACCATACAGGCCCCTGAGCTCCAGTCTCCAGAACTGTGAGAAAGAAATGTTTGTTGTTTAAGCCACATAGTCTATATGGTATAGTGAAATAGCAGGCAGAGTTGGTTAAGACAGGCAGTTTGATTGGCGGGCCTGGGATCCATATCCACTCCTGCCCAGAAAGGGAGGAGGAGCAGTTCCCCTAACAGAAGCCGGATACTATTACTAGAAGAAAAGGAAAAGGAATGCTGGACAAGCCCCACAGATTTTTCATTACAGCGTCATAGGGATATTTAATGATTGATTCCTTACGAGGTGACAATGTTATTTATTTTAATCATCACAAGCAAAAATTAATCTATTTTTGTGTTAACGTTTTGAAGACTTTATAGATAAGAGTAAATTCCACATACAGGTGAACATGGATCCTTTAGAATTTTTCATCCATCCCCAACTTTTTAAGGATTAATAATACTTTAAAAACAGAATGGTGCCCTAACCGGTTTGGCTCAGTGGATAGAGCATTGGCCTGCAGACGCAAGGGTCCCAGGTTTGATTCCGGTCAATGGCATGTACCTGGGTTGCGGGCACATCCCCAGCGGAAAGTGTGCAGGACGCAGCTGATCGATGTTTCTCTCTTATCGATGTTTCTAACTCTCTATCCCTCTCCCTTCCTCTCTGTAAAAAATCAATAAAATATATTTTAAAAAAAAAGACAGAATAGTTTGAATGGCTCCATATCTGAAAATGGACTTTCCTTTTGTTTCTTTCTTCAGCCTATCTCAGTTTTCTTTATTTTTTAAAATATATTTTATTGATTTCAGAGAGGAAGGGAGAGATAGAAACATCAATGATGAGAGAGAATCATTGATCAGCTGCCTCCTGCACACCCCCTACTGGGGATAGAGCCTGCAACCCAGGCATGTGCCCTTGACTGGAATTGAAACCGGGGCCCTTCAGTCCGCAGGCTGACGCTCTATCCACTGAGCCAAACCATCAGGGCTATCTCAGTTTTCTTAAACGTTATTTTCTTAACTGTTAGTATCTAAGAACTACAGGATGGGGTGGTTTGGTGTCCACCCACCTTGATTATTGTACTTTATGGACAATTAAGGAATTTTTTAAAGGGAATTTTTTTTTCTTATGGCCATTTTCAAGGACCTTTATGCCTTCGGTGTCTTTAAGGCTTGTAACATGGCTTTACTATTGTCAGCCTTCTCTAAATTTCTGCAGGAACACATTCAGGTAATAAAGAGTAATTTACACCATATTTGTCTTCAATTGCATTTGTCTTTAGCACTAACCTTCTACAAAATATGAAATCCTTTCTACTAATCTTTACTGAGCATCTACTATGTGACCAAAATCTCACAGATTTTACCTCATTTAAACCACGTGAGGTTAAGGAGTTGTCAGTTCAATTTTATAGGTTCAGAGAATTTAAAAAACTTACGCAAGCCACACAGTTATTGGGTATTACAGAATACAAATGCCCGTGTGTCTGACTTCACAGCTCCCATGCTGCTCTAGAGGGACTCATCGACTTTGAACAGTTCCATGTAAGGGTTATGTGCACTAGCTCTGACCAAACCAGTCCCAAGTTTGAATCCCAAAACTTGCACTTTCTAGCAATGCAATGATAACAGCAAACAGCTTTGAATGTTTTCCAAGTGCTCAGCACTGTATGTGCACAATATGTCATTCAACCTTCCTGAACACTGGGAGTGAGGTACCACCATTATCCATCATCCCCACTTTACAGAGGAGGAAATGGGCTTAAGAGCAATTGTGAGCAGAAATGAGATTTAAGCCCAGATGTCTGACGCCAGTGCATGTGCTCATAACTAAATGATATGAATTTTAAAAAGGAAACAAAAGTAGTTGAGGAGAAATGAATCCATTCTATGGAATGACCTATATGGTGCAGTAATTAAGAATGGGTACTCTGGGCCCTGGTTGGGTAGCTCAGTTGGTTAGAGCATCGTCCCAATACACCAAGGTTGTGGGTTCAGTCCCCAGTCAGGGCACATATTAGAGTCAACCAATGGCCCAGCCAGAGTGGCTCAGTTGGTTGAGCGTCGGCCTGTGCACTGGAAGGTTGCTGGTTCAATCCTGATCAGGGCACATACCCAGGTTTTGGGTTTGATCCCCAGTCGGGGCAAGTATGGAAGGCAGCGGATTGATGTTTCTCTCACCGTCTCTCTCTCTCTCCCCCTTCCTCTCTCTAAGCATGTCCTTAGGTGAGGATTTTTAAAAAAAGAGTCAACCAATGAATGAATAAACAAGTAGAACAATAAATCAATCTCTCTTTTTCTCAAATCAAATTTTTTTTAAAAGAGTGGGCACACTGGGGCAGGCTATCTGGGGATAAATAAATCTCAGGTCCTCCACTTGCTAGAGGTGTGACTTTGGGCAAGTCATTTAACCTCAGTGCAATGAGTTTGGGCAAGTCATTTAACATCTGTAAAATGGCCATATAGCAGTACCTACCTGTATTAGTTTCCTAGAGCTGCCATAACAAAATACTATACATTGGTGGCTTAAACAACAGAAATTAATTTTCTCACAGTTCTGGAAGCTAGATCAAGTCCAAGATCAAGTTTGCTGTCAAGTTTGGTTTCTTCTGAGGCCTCTTTCCTATAGCTGCATTCTCACTGTGTCCTCCATAGATGTCCCTTGGTCTGTGAGCTATATGTCCTAATCTCTTTTTATGAGGACAGTCATATTCGATTGGGGCTGACCCATAGGACTTAATTTTACCTTAATAACCTCTTTAAAGTCCCTACCTCCAAATGCAGTCACTTTGTGAGGTACTAGAGGTTAGGACTTCAATACATGAATTGGTGGGGAGGGCACAATTCAGCCCATAACACAATCTCATAGGATTATTGTGAAGATTAAATGAACAATACATGTAAAGCAAAGATCAGGGAACCTAGAATGTATTAAGAGCTTAATAACTGTTCAACATAACTGAACACTTAATTTAGACATAAGAGTATCCAGCAAGTTACAAATCTTTCTCTGGTAGGATATTGGCTGGAAGTGCCCTGGTGGCTCTTTCTCAGCCAGGTGCTCAGTCTGGCATCACCTTTACCTTATGGTCCATAGTCCCCATCTTGATCCCACAACTGTTCCATTCTGGTCTGGCCACTCCCTGAAGACAATGAGAAGCTCTCAAATTTTCTTTCTGGCCCTAGCTGGTTTTGCTCAGTGGATAGAGCATAGGCCTACGGACTGAAGGGTCCCTGGTTCCATTCCGGTCAAGGGCATATGCCTGGGTTGCAACTCGATCCCCAGTAGGGGGTAGGCAGCTGATCAATGATTTTCTCTCATCATTGATGTTTCTATCGCTCTCTCCCTCTCCCTTCCTTTCTGAAATCAATAAAAATATATTTTAAAAAAGTTTTTCTTTCTGTAACTGCCCCCACGGTTTGTCTTTAAAATGAGGAGACATTCTTTCCCAGCTACTCTCAGCTCAGCAAGTGCCTTTCCAATACTGCTATTTCTACTCTTTGGAAAAGCCACTTATTAAAATTTAATGACAATCACTTACATTTATAAAGCCATTTTCAATTTACAAAGCTTTTTCCCCATCCATTATCTCTCTTAATCCTTACAACATCTGTAGGAAGGATGTTTTTTCTCCATTTTATAAATGAAGAAAGTAGGGCTCTGAAGAGTAGCATCCTTGACCTGGGTCACTCTGTTGATCAGTGGCAGAGATGGGCCTCAAATTCTGGTCTTTCAGTTCTAAGATGTTAGGAGTAGCTCACCTATTCAGGCATTCTTTTACAGTATAAACAATCCAGGATATCAGCCCTGCTCTCTTTTGGGGGGATGTAGGTAAGTTATTTGGGACTATTTTTTTTTTTTTTTTTTGAAACAACAACTGGTCCCTTTCCCTCCTGGAAAAAAAAAAAAAAGACAATTGGCAACCTTACATATTTCCCCCCCAAGATAGAGGTAAATTTAATCAGACTGACCCCTGTGTGAGGTCCAATATTTGGAACCCACTAGTAAAGATTATTTTTCAAAGCCCACTTTCATCTTAGCTTTTTAAAATCAAAGCTTAATCCGTCCACTTTACAGATGGGGAAGCAGAGGTTCAGAGAGCGCAAGCACAAGGTCAAAGAGGTAGTAAGGAGTCAGGGTTTGTCTGAGCGCCAACCCAGGTCGCCTTGGCAGATCCTCAGCCAAAGCTATTTCCCTACAGGGAAAGAAATGACCCATGCGGCCTTCTTGGAGTGCCCCCAGGGTGTGCTCGGCCTCCTTTGAGCCTGGATTTGGATGCTTTGTTCTTAATGATGTACCCACTTCATGCCAGGCGCTGGGGACGGGGTAAGGAGGGTGACAAACACGTTCCCACTCTCCTCCCCTGTCCCCTCACCGCGGGACCTGTTCCTTGCCTGGCGGCCAGTGAACCCCCACCGCAGGCACGGGCCGCTAACAGTTTGGGGGTTCCCTCTCCCAGAGGTGTTGGCAGTTTCCTAGGAGACTCTGGGAGCCTTCAACGCCCACAAAACCCAAAGGACTGGAAGCGTATAGTGCAACTTGAGGCGCTGTGATAGGCTGTAAGGAAGGTAATGTGGGAGAGAGAGATCAGTTCAAACCCTATCAAATAACACCGCGTTCGGCCCCGCCCCATTCCCATGGACTTTGCGGGAACCCACAGCCCCACAATTTAGGCTGGAAGAAGGGGGCCCCCCAAACCAGAGGGCCCTACCGTGCAGGGGACTTACGGCTCCGGCTGGGCGCGCTGCGGTATCGCGCCACCCCGACCCGGGTC
>NW_005871056.1:15487573-15488179 GCF_000147115.1 Myotis lucifugus
GAGGCAGTGCTAGGCTCCCTCCCAGCTACATCCAGCCCTGGCTTCTGAGGAGCCCCTCGGACCCCCCCACCCCGGGTCCAGACCCTGCAGTCCCAGCCCCCGACTCCTATGTAGCCTCACCCTGATCCCCCTACTTCTCTTTCTTAGACCCTCATACCAGCCCCCACTCCCTGTCCCAGCCCCCATATCACCTTCCCAATCCCCCCAGGAAAGCCCCTAATACCCCCTTCCTACCCCATCTTAGAAGCTCGCACTCCCCTCTCCGCAGCCCTTTCTTAGATACCCGATACCAGACCTCCTGTCCGTAATACCAGCCCCCCAATTCCCTTCCGAGCTCCCTCTATACAGCCCCTCTGCAATCCGCCAATGCGGGCCCCCAGCCCTCAGCCACCATTCCGTCGCCGCAGGTCCCTCTACTCCCCTAACACTAGCCCCCGAGTCCTGCCGGGGGGCCCCTGGACGAGTTGATGACCGGCATTCGGGAGCGGTGGGCAACAGAGAGGTCTATCAGGTAACCCAGCGGCAGGATTGGTAGAGGCTGGCTTGTGGGGTGGAGAGATTGGTGGGAGGTAACCCGGGGCAGGTGGGGGGCTCTTCGAGGAGGGG
>NW_005871056.1:15488737-15539329 GCF_000147115.1 Myotis lucifugus
CTCTATCACGAGCACTACATGCGGAATTCGCGGGCCATCTGGCGTGCTATGGGCCATAGTCCCCATCGCCATCGCTCATCATCAACGTGGTGGTCTTTCATACAAGCCTACTGGGTTGGGCGGACAGCGTGAGCACCCCCAAAGCCCGGCTACTTCGGCCTCTTCAAATTCAGTGTGGGCAGCGGGCTGACGGGCCGCGAGCTCACCTGCCGCGGCTCGTTCACTGACTTCAGCACCATCCCGTCCGGCGCCTTCAAGGCGGCCGCCTTCTTCGTGCTGCTCTCCATGGTGCTGATCCTCGGCTGCATTACCTGCTTTTCGCTGTTCTTCTTCTGCAACACCGCCACGGTCTACAAGATCTGTGCCTGGATGCAGCTCTTGGCAGGTAGGGGAGGGGCGGGGGCGGGACCCCTAGAGCAGGAGCTGGGGGAAGCGGCTCCCTCCTTCTAGCACCCTTTCTTGGAGGAATCAGAGACAGATTCTGCTCCTCTGTCTAAAAACATACCTTTGGTTGTCCCTCAGCAGTGAGGGGAGAATTCCATGAGAGAGACGCCTTAGAAATGGGTCTTTGGGGCTGTGGGCTTGGATATGGGCGGACTGCGTTTATGGGTGGGTTAGAGTTATGGTAGAGTCTCTGAGGGCCCCTGAGACACTCTGTTGGCTGTTTTAGGGGAAATCATTACCAGAATGAGGAGTGACTCTAGGTGTGAACGATGTTTGTTGTATTGAAAAAAACTTGAGATGGTGACTCAAGAGATCTGACTTGGACCTTTAACTTCCTGACATCGTAAACTTGGATCTTTCACTTTACTTCTCTGGGGTTCAGTTTTCTCATCCATAAGACGGTGGAGAGGATTCCAAGAACAAATGAGTATCTTGTAAACTTTAAAGTGCTGTGCTAAGATATAGCAGGAGGCTGTCCATAGTGTCTATTCAGTGTTTGAAGTGTGGGTGGTTGGCAGCACCTGGCAACATGGGTCTCTGGAGGACTGATCTCCATTCCCCACTCTCATTCAACGCAGGGAGGAGGGTTCTGGTGCTGTGCCCAAATGGGAATGAATTCCTAGGACCCTCTGAAATGTTTGGCTAAGACAGACATCTTACCCTAAGAATTGGAGAAGGGCCTTTGGGAATAAAAATTGCTGAGACAGTTTTTCAGGATCCATTAGAGTCCCCCACGCCTGCCCGCCTTTCGATCGAAGACAGATTTTGAAGATTCAGCAACTTGTGCATTTGCCTAATTGCAGGCAGGGAAGAGAGTTGGGCTAGGAAAAGTGGGGCCAGAAGATGGGGGAGGAGGGCTGATGAAGGCTAGGAAAAAATCTGGAGCCCTCCAGGGTGAGAGGGAGAAGGGAAAATATGATGATCATGCAACAGAGATAGTTTTTCAAAATAAGCACCTCAGAGCATTTAACAAGTGTTTTTTTTTATTATTATTGATTGATTTGAGAGAGAAACATCAATTTGTTCTTTCACTTATTTTTATGCATTCATTGGTTGCTTCTTATGTGTGCCCCGACTGAAGATCAAACCTGCAACCTTGGCATATCAGGATGACACTCTAACCAACTGAGCTACCCAGCCAGGGCTAGCATTCAACAAGTGTTGGCCCCTTCAAAAGAGTCCCCTGGAGGAAGTGCTTTCTCACTTGTCGATTTTTCCACTGCTGAAAACGTTGTAGGGAATTATCTTGGGTGCATGGGATGTATTCTCTTGAAGGTCAACATTGAGAGGGGAAACTCCCATCTTTTAAAGGAGGAATATGATTTTTTAAAATGGCTGGAAGTTACTCAGGGACAAGTGTGGACAATAGGATGGGTGATCAAATTGACAGTTGTCATTTGGGATGAAAGCCAAGGAGTGAGGGCAAAATCTTGAGGCTGGTTTGCTTTCCAAGGGGACTTCTACAGATGCAGGCAAGAGGTACTGTGCCACTGGAAGAATTGCCCAAACTCCCAAAAGAACTACTTTGAACAAGTCAGTGCTTATTCAGATGTGGACATCCTCTGGGCTTTTTCACTCCATTCAACTTAGATTTTTTTTTAAGCAGGTGAGAAAGGGGAATTGTTAGGATATGGGACATATCTCTCCATATAGCTCAGTGCTACCCAGAACATGATTTTATGTATTTAAATTATATTCTTCTTCCAAAGGCAAGTTGGAAAGAATATATGCTCAGTTGGAACCCCCAATTCCTCAACCTTAATTTGGAGTTTGCAGATGGGTTGCTGACCTCTTGGCCTCTTAATTCTCTGTAATCCAAGTGGGTTTAATCTTGGGGACTGGGTGAACTGTTCCACAACCTCTATGTAATTATAGAGTTTCAGGGATCTTAGAGATCAGCTCCTTCAAATACCACCTTCCCCTGCCCCCCATTTATTTATTTTTAAACATATTTTTATTGATTTCAGAAAGGAAGGGAGAGAGTGAGAGAGACACCAATGATGAGAGAGAATAATTGATCTGCTGCCTCCTGCATGCCCCACGCTGGGGATCGAGTCCGAAACCTGGGCATGTGCCTTGATCAGGAATCGAACTGTAACTTCCTGGTTCATAGATCTACTCTTAACCATTGAGCCACGCCACCAGGCCTCCTGCCCCCATTTTAGAGAGGAGAGACTGAGCCTAGAGAAATTATGGTTTTACCCAAAGTCACACAGCCAGTAAGTGAGTAAATTAGTCTTGACTCCTAGCCCAGTGCTCTTTCTCTTGTGCTACTGTCCCACCCCTGAGGGCTGTTATCAGAGTTGAGCAGTTGATTCCATTTTGCTTAGAGATTTCTGAGTTTATTCCTTACCTGCTTTGTGATCATCCTTATGCTATGCGCTGTGACACTAAGATCACCCCTGTCCCCAAGGATTTGAGAGCATTTTGTAAGGCTATAAAATGCAGTTCCTGCTCTCAAGTTATCATCTAGTTAGATCACTATATTGGTCAGCGGTCTTTCACTAGCAAGTGACAGAAACCCAACTCAAACTGGCTTAAATAAATAAAAATAATATAGAGTATCCCTGACCAGTGTGGCTCAGTTGTTTGTAGCATCATCCTGTGCACCAGAAGGTTGAAAGTTCGATTCTTGGTCAGGGCACATGCCTAGGTTGCAGGTTCAATCTCTCGCATAGATGTTTCTTTCTCTCCCTTCCTTCCTCTCTAAAAATAAAATAAGATAATTTTTAAAAATTTTAAGTAATAAAGAGGGTAGTGTTTTTGATTCACATAACTTAAAAGTCAAGAGTATCTGGTTTCAGGCATGGATGAATCTAGATGATCAAATAATGCCATTATAATATGTCTCTCTTCATTTCTTTGTTCCTCTGTATTGGCTTATTTTTAAGCCTGCTTCTCTCTTTCAAATTTTAAAAAAAATATATTTTTATTGATTTCAGAGAGAAATGGAGAGGGAGAGAGATAGAAACATCAAAGATGAGAGAGAATCATTGATTGGCTGCCTCCTGCACACCCCGCAGTGGGGATTGAGCCCACAACCCAGGCATGTGCCCTTGACTGGAATTGAACCTGGGATCCTTCAGTCCACAGGCCGACGCTCTATTCACGGAGCCAAACAAGCCAGGGCAAGTCTGCTTCTCTCTTGAAGGTGATAAATACAGCTACTAGCAGCTCTGAAACTGCATTGCTGTAGCTTAGCAATGCCTGTTGAAAAAGAACACCTGTTACTCAATGGTTCCAGCGAAAGTTCCAGAGCTGATTCTTATTGGCTCAGTTTTGGTCAGGTGTCCACCTCTTAATTAATCCCTGGAACACGTGGGCTGATAGTAGAGGAAGGTCAATTCCTGCAAAGAGAAGTCACATGTGACCACTGGGAGAGGGATACTCTAGGTAAGACAAGTGCAGACAGAGTGGAAACTCAGGACATAGAGGAGGCTATGGGCTTACTCGGAAGGTGAGACTCGAGCAGGACAGGGTGTGGACAGGTGTGAGGTTTGGGAGAGCATTCTTAATGGAGAGGAAGATCACGGACAGAGGCACAGAGGTAAGAAAGCCACGTCTGGACTGAGTGTGACATCCACATAGGGGAATAGCAGGAGGGAGGAGAGGCCAGGAAGGAGCAATAGGGCTACAAGGTGCAAGGCTGTCAATACTGAATCAAGGAGTTTGGACTCTAATCAGTAGGCAGCTATGACTGTTATTATTATTCAGGAAAAATCGTTAATATTTTCTGAGCCTTTACTAAATGCTTGAGCATTTGCTAAACATTTACACGCATACTATTTTCTAATCCTCACAGCAATCCTATGGAATAGGTGCCATTATTGGTATATTTTTTAAGATATCTTTTTTATTGATCTCAGAGAGGAAGGGAGAGGGAGAGAGACAGAAGCATCAGTGATGAGAGAGAATCATCAATCAGCTGCCTCCTGCACGCCCCCTACTGGGGACTGAGCCTGCAACCCGGGGATGTGCCCTGACTGGGAATCGAACCACGATCTCCTGGTTCACAGATCGACGCTCAACCACTGAGCCACACCAGCTGGGCAATTATTGATATTTTATAGATAAGAACACTGAGCCTCAAAGAGGAAGAAGTCACTTGTCCAAGGTCACACAAGTGGTAAGTGGTGGAGCCAGGATTATAACTCAGTTTTTCTGACTCTAAAGCCCAAGGATTTATAAAGGAGCATGAATGGTGGGGATAGAGGCAGGATATACGTATTTGCCAGAAGGGTTGAATGCAAAGTTGAGAGGCTGGAAGACCCAGGTGGCTCTCTATGGAGTTAGGGGTCAGCTTTTCAGGGCTTCTTGGGACATCTGTACTCCTCTTGGCCTGGTCTTCCCCACTTACCAAGAACACACAATGTGCCAGCTTCTGTGCTAGACATTTTCACATTCATTATGTCATTTAATCTTCACCTGTTAAAGTGACTTGCCCAAAGGCCACACATCTAGTGAAGGGTGGAGGTGAGACTTAACACAAGTCCTAAAGGATCTAGAACTGGAGCCCAGGAAGGGAATACGAAGGTTACAAGTTACAGCTGTGAGCTCTGTGTGCTCTGTGCCTGCCTGTGGGTGGGGTGAGGTTAGCCAAGGGGAGGTTGCTGGCTGGAGTAGCCACTCAGGTTGGAAGCCTGGTTGAGGGTCCGAGGGGGCAGTTTGGGATAGTGGTTGAAGAACAGAGGACTTGAAATTCCCTTCTGCCGCTTCCCAGTTGTGTGGGCTTGGATAAGTAGGTTTTCCTCTCTGAATCTGTGTCCTTATCTGTAAAATGGAGATTATTATTGTACCTACCTCAAAGGTGGTAGAAAGAAAGAAACGAAATGATGGGTGTAAAATGCAGAGTATGGTTCCTGGTGTACAATAAACACTCAATACATGGCCATGGCTATTTCTGTGACATAGTCTGAGTGAAAAGCAGTTGGTGAGGGGTCCTAGTGCTCCGGTGGGAGAGTGTGGACTGATGGTCAGAGGCCTTGAGAAGTCATCAACTACCAGCTGGAAAGGGTCTTACCGGTCAGCTTGTCCAACTCCTTCATGTCACAGATAAAAAAAAAACTTGAGTCCTAGAGAAAAGAGACGATTTCATGGTCACAAAGTGAGACCCTCTATCCACAGAAGGGGGATGATTCTGACCACAACTCCTTTAATATTGAGTGCCTACTATGTGCCACATAGTAGGAGTCACAGCAGAGAACAGAGTGTGTGAGATGGAGTGGGAGATGAGGAGACTGGTGGTGGAGGTGGCAGCAGGGGCTGGTTGGTGATCCCGAGGTGAGATCGCCCAGCCTTCCAGATGTGTGTCCTTCATCAGCGGGGGCCTCTGGGCCAGGAACAGCCACGACAGGAGCTTCTATCACGACAGCTAGGAATATGCATTCACATTCCTCCCCATTTTTTGCTGGTTGTCTCAGGTTTGGTTTAGGATTTTACTCATCCAGTTAAGTCTTTGTTGATGTGTATAACACTACTGAGCACATTGGGGGAATTCTTTCCTCCCTTCCTCTCCCCCTCTCTCATTTTCTTTCTTCCTCCACGAACTCTCCCTCCCTCCCTTCTTTCCTTCCTCCCACCTCCCTTCCCTCTCTCTTCCCCTCCCCTCACACCCGTCCTTTACTGCCAGCCTCCTCTGTGTGTCTGACACTGTGCTCAGCTCTGGGAATCTTGATTAAGGGTCCTCACTCCCAGAGAGCTCACAGTCTAATGAAAGAGGCAGAGAAGAAAACAGATCATCACCTATGTACGGCACGTGAAATGGCTGGAATCACGCATAGGCTATTCTGGGGGCACAGAGGGGGCTTCTGACACAGTTATGGACAACCAAGAAAGCCTTTCAAAAAGTGACAGCATTTGTGCTGAGTCTTAAAGGATGGGAGGGAAGGAGAAAGGCAACCAGGCAGAAGAGACAGCACGATCAAAGGCATGGATGTAGGAAATAGCCTGTTGTGTTCTGGGGACTACAAGCAATTAGGGCAAGGAGAGGTGAGACTGGGAGACGGATGGAGGAGGCTTTCTGTGCCACGGTGAAACGTTTAGACTTGATCTGTAAGCAGCAGATAGTTGTTCACTTTTTTTATTTAAAAATTTTCCAGACATTTATTTACTTTTTGGAAAATTTAATAAATGCACATGATACAAAACTCAAAAGGCAAAAACGTATACAATCAGGTGTAAGTCTCCTCGCCCTCATCCCTCAATGATCTTCCCAGAGGTAATCATTATTACCAGTTCTTGAGTATCCTTTCCAAGAAATCCATAAATATACAAGCAAATGCAAACAATACTTTGAAACATAAATCAGTTATCTATTGTTGTTTAACAAATTACCCCAGAACTTAATGGCTTAAAGCAACAAGCATTTATAATTTCTGTTTCTGTGAGTCACAGGAATTTGGGAGCAATGTAGGTGAGTATTCTGGCTCAAGGTCTCTTATGAAGTTGCAACCAAGATCTCAGTGGGGGCTGCAGTCTTCTGAAGGTTGACTGAAGCTGGAGGGATCTAGCCACACCCATGTGTTGGCAGGAGACCTCAGCATGAGTGGAGAGACAGAGACTTGGAGAGAGAGAGAGAGAGAGAGAGAGAGAGAGAGACACAGACTAAACTGCCCACTCCCTTTCTTTGATAATAGCTTTATTGAGGTAGAACTCATATGCCATACAGTTCACCCATATAACAGTATAATTCAGTGGGGCGGGGTGTTTTATTTTGGTTTTTTAGCATATTCACAGAGTTGTGCAACCATCACCACAATCAATTTTAGGATATTTTCATAAATTCAAGAAGAAGCCTCATGCCCTTTAGCTATCGCTCCCTAAACAATTTCTCCATTAGGTTGCTCGGCCTCTAAGCAACAACTAATCTACTTTCTGTCTCTATATATTAGCCTATTCAGGACAGTTCATACCAGTATAAATGGAATCATATAATAGGTGGTCTTTGTGACTGGCATCTTTCACTTTGTATAATGTTTTTGAGGTTCCTCATGTTGTAGCATGTATCAATACTTTATTCTTTTTTGTGACTAATATCCCATTTTGTAGCTATATCGCATTTTGTTTATTAAGTCAGCAGTTGGGTTGCTTCCACCTTTGGGCTATTATGAATAACGCTATGAACATTTGTGTACAAGTTTTTGTATGGACACATGTTTTCATTTCTCTTGGGTATGTACCTAGAGTTAACATTTTGTTGTTGTTGTTGTTAATCCTCACTTGAGGATATTTTCCCATTGATTTTTAAAGAGAGTGGAAGGGAGTGGGAGAATCAGAGAGAGAGAAACATCGATGTGAGAGGGACACATCGATTGGTTGCCTCCCATACTGTCCTGACCAGAGCCAGGGATCAAGCCTGCAACCGAGGTACACGCCCTTGACTGGAACCAAACCTGGGACCCTTCAGTCCTCGGGCCAATGCTCTATCCACTGAGTTAAACTGGCCAGGGCTAGTTATCATTTTGAAAAACTGCCACATTGTTGTCCAAAGTGACCACACCATGTGCATTACCACCAGCCGTGTATGAGGGCTCCTGTTTCCTCATAGCCTTGCTATTAGCTGAGGTTTTTATTATAGCCATCATACCGGGTGTGAAGTGGTATCTCATTGTAGTTTTGATTTACATTTCCCTAATGATTAGTGATGTTGTACATCTTTTTTTTCATTTTTAAAGTAAAATGTTTCCATTTTACTTTACAAGTTATATTATATAGGAAGATTATATACACAAATATTATTATTTAACTTTCAGTGGGAAATTACAAATGATTTTTTTTCTTCTTGATGCTTTTCTGTGTTTTTAAATTTTCCACTATACTTGTACATATTTACTGTACAAAATAAAATAGAACTACAAGGAAAATCCAGTGCTGGACTAAGAAATTATTCTCTATAAGTAGAACATTAAGTCACTGAAACCTGGATATTTGGGGGTATGGGAGGCTTTTTAAAAAATATTTTTGTACACCCTGGTGACTAGACATTATATAACTTAATATGTGATCATCCCAATAAATTCTGCATCCAGCCTAGGTATCAGAATATTATTGACTATATTCCCTATGCTGTAATTCACATCCCCATGACTATTCTATAACAACCAATTTGTACTTCTTAATCCCTCCCCCCCTCCCCGCCCCTCATCTGGCAATCAACAAAAAGTTCTCTGAATGAGTCTGTTTCTGTTCTTGGTCATTTTGTTTGTAGACTCAATTGTTGATCGATATGTATTTATTACCATTTTATTGTTCATATTTTTTTATCTTCTTTTCTTCTTCTTCAATAAAACTCTCTAACATTTCATATAATATTGTTTTGGTGGTGATGAACTCCTTTAACTTTTTCTTGTCAGGGAAGCTCTTTATCTGTCCTTCAATTCTAAATGATAGCTTTTCAGGATAGAGTAATCTTGGTTGTAGGTCCTTGCTTTTCATCACTTTGAATATTTCTTGCCAATTCCATCTGGCCTGCAACATATCTGTTGAGAAATCAGTTGACAGTCTTTGGGAGTTACTGCTTTTCTCTTGCTGTTTTTATGATTCTCTCTTTGTCTCTAACCTTTTGCATTTTATTATGATGTGTCTTGGTGTGGGACTCTTTGAGTTCATCTTGTTTGGGACTCTGTGCTTCTTGGACTTGTATGTCTATTTCTTTTACCAGGTTAGGGAAGTCTTCGGTCATCATTTTTATTATTGTTATTATTATTTAATCCTATATTGAGAATATGTTTATATTGATCTTACAGAGAGAAGAAGGGAGAGGCAGAAAGAGAGAGAGAAACATCAATGTGAGAGAGAAACATTGATCAGTTGCCTCCCGTACACACCATTACTGGGTATCGAACCCACTACCTGGGTATGTGCCCTGACCAAGAATTAAACCCGTGACCTTTCCATGTGCCTTGACCGAGAATTGAACTGTCACCTCTTGGTTCATAGGTCTACTCTCAGCCACTGAGCCACACCAGCTGGGCTAGAGACATTTTATTATGACCGGGAGTGGTGGTGGCACTGACATGTGGCGGGTAGAAGCCAGGGATGATGTGAAATATCCCACAATGCACAGGATGGTCCCCTGCCAGGAAGAATGATCAGGCCAAGCATCAGGATGCTGCACCCTGCACTGGTGCCTGTGTCTTGCTTGAAGCAGCCAGCTCTTCAGCCAGCTGATGATTTTCAAGAGACTTAAACCGGACTCCAAAGACCTCAGCCTCACTTTCCTCATCCGGCAAATGGGGATGCTGAAGGCTGCCTTGCCTGTAGTCATTCCACCTCCTGATGGTTGAGCCTCTTTTCCTGGTGTGGGCTGTCCTCGTGGTCTTTCCTCTCTTTCCAGAGCAGCCCATCTGGTTTGCTTTCCTCCGTTTGCCGGATTTCTGTTGTTTCCCATTCCCAGTGCAGCCTTTGGGTCCACAGAGCCACCACCTAAAACCCTGCAGAGCCAAGGAGGCAGAGAAAGAGAGAGAGATGGGGGGAGAATCCACCGCCAGCCCCTCTGAGCACCGTGACTCAGGGTCTCAGTACCCAGTCTGTTTCCTCCCAAGCAGTGTGTGTGGACTTGATTTTATCCCTCCCCACACAGCTCTGCTTCCGAGGTCAGAAACCATGCCTGCCAGTGTGCACAGTGCCTGGCACTCAGAATGCACATGGGGAGTGTGCAGAGGGAGAGCCAGAGGAAGGAAAGGGCCAAGAGATATAGACACAGGGAAGGAAGAGAAGCCAGAAAAGGAAGGGAGGAGGAGGAGGAGTGGTGAGTGAATGTTAAATGCCGAGAGATCTAAACCGAAGAGGGAAGAGCCAGGGTCAAAGGTCGAGTGGAGACTGAGACTTGAGCACCATAAAGACTAGCCCCAGAGGGGGATATGGAGAGGCCTGTAAGGAAAGATGCAAAGGGTGGAGAAAGAAAGGAATGGACATGCGATTAGAGAGAGACAGAGACAGAGAGAGACGGTAAATGGTGAAGCAGAGACAGAGGGCACGCAGAGCCACTGGGAGAAAACCTCTTTGAGGGCTGAACGCTGGATTGCAGGTTCTCCGGTTCCGGAGCTGGAGCAGCGAGGCCGGGAGCTCTGGATGCTGGAGCGGTTTCCATGGAGACGAGGAATGCTCCCGGCAGGAGAGGAAACACGGAACCCCAGGAGGGGAGGGCTGGAGAGAAGGAGGAGGGGCTGACTGGGTTTGTCCTCTCCCCAGGCTCTTTCCTCATTCCTGCCTCTTGCTGGGTGTGTGTGTGTGTGTGTGTG
The DNA here is from genome assembly GCF_000147115.1 of Myotis lucifugus. Taxonomy (NCBI): domain Eukaryota; kingdom Metazoa; phylum Chordata; class Mammalia; order Chiroptera; family Vespertilionidae; genus Myotis; species Myotis lucifugus. Next base: position 15,499,423 of record NW_005871056.1, read on the forward strand.
TGTGTGTGTGTGTGTGTATGTGTGTGTATGAGTATGAGTGTGTGTATGTGTGTGTGTGTATGTATGTGTGTGTGTGTGTGTGTGTGTGTGTGAGTGAGTGTGTGTGTGTGTGTGTATGAGTGTGTGTGAGTGAGTGTGTGTGTATGAGTATGAGTGTGTGTGTGGATGTGTGTGTGTGTGTGTGTGTGTGTGTGTGTGGATGGGTGGGAGGCACCGGGCGAAGGGCTGCGTTGAGTCCGCTCCTTTTCTCTCATCTCTCCACCCTGAAGTTCGATTCTCCTCCCCTCTCTGACAGGGACCTGGAGGGTTTTGCAAAGTGTCAGGGACATTTGGGGAGACGAATGCATCAAGCTTTCTCCATAGGCTCCTCCTCTGTTGCCGTCCAGTAAATGCTGAGCACCCCTGGGCTCAGTCCTGAGACTCCTCTTCGAGTTTCCGTTGTGTTCAATCCCAGGGATTTGCACGCCTACAGCACCACTGGTTACATCTCCAGCACTGATCACCCCTCCCCCCCCCAGCTTTCCTCTCCATTTGAGTGTCTAAAGCAGTGGTTCTCAACCTTCCTAATGCTGCGACCCTTTAATACAGTTCCTCATGTTGTGGTGACCCCCAACCATAAAATTATTTTCGTTGCTACTTCATAACTGTAATTTTGCTACTGTTATGAAGCGTAATGTAAATATCTGACATGCAGGATATATAAATTGAACATAATTAAAACATAGTGATTAATCACAAAAACAATATGTAATTATATATGTGTTTTCCGATGGTCTTAGGCGACCCCTGTGAAAGGGTCGTGGTCGCGACCCACAGGTTGAGAACCGCTGGTCTAACGGGTGTCTTCAAACTTGTTGAATTCCTTAACTCACCCAGCTCATTCCTGCCGCAGGGCACTTTGCATTTGCCATCCCCTTGGCAGGAACTCTTTTCCCAGCACTTAGGTGGCCCGGTGTTCCATTGGAGCTGAGCCCCTGTCTGAGGAGGCGAGCATTGCAGAGGGGAGGGAGCCTGCTGGGTGTGTGTGGTCACAGTGCTGTGCTGGAGCCCTGCTTCAGTGTGGAAACAACCTGGGGGCAGGGGGACACTACCAACAGGGACGGGAGGGGAGGCCAGAGGAGGCCAAACGAGAAAAGGGGGAGGAAGGGAGGAGGGTCCCCACTTCGCTGTCAGGCAGGAGTCTGGGGTCTCAGGAGGAAGGTGGCAAAGCTTAGGGCCCCGTCCCTATCCTGGGAACTAGATGGGCCTCGTGGACAGGGGGTAGAACTGACCCCCACCTCCACTTTGTCATTGCTGTCATCTAAAACCCAGGTTAAGGCCCTGGTTGGTTTGGCTCAGTGGATAGAGCATCGGCCTGCAGACTGAAGGGTCCTGGGTTCCATTCCCGTCAAGGGCACATGCCTGGGTTGTGGGCTCCATCCCCAGTAGGGGGCATGCAGGAGGCAGCCAATCAATGATTCTCTCTCATCATTGATGTTTCTATCTCTCTCTCCCTCTCCCTTCCTCTCTGAAATCAATAAAAATATATTTAAAAAATAAAATAAAAATAAAACCCAGGTTAAGCACTCAGTTGGCCAGCACGGAACCTTTGGGTTTCATACACAGTAACCCTGTCGCTGGCGGTACCATCAGACACGAAGATGGCAACATCAAACCACACAGTCTCAGGTCACACGGCAACCAGCACTGCAAGGGGAGGGAGGAGCAGAGGGCACCGCCTCTGGGGCCTTGTTGCCCCTCTCTGAGCCAATTAGTTACCAGAGAAATACAATGTGCTGATTGGCTCACACTTGAGTCCCACTCACTAGGGTCACTAAACTCAGAGGGAGCGGGTGCCCAGCAAGGAATCAGCAGGGACCCATTTTGACTGTTTTTGCTCTTTTTTTTTTTTTTTTTTAAGAGAGGAAGGGAGAGGAGAGAGTGATAGAAACATCAATGATGAGAGAGAATCATTGATCAGCTGCCTCTTGCATGCCCCTCACTGGGGATTGAGCCTGCAACCAGGGCACATGCCCTGACTGGGAATCTAACCGTGACCTCCTGGTTTATAGGTCAATGCTCAACCACTGAGCAACATCGGCTGGGCCAAATGCTTTTTTTCCCCTTTGCCTTGCCCCTCTCCCCTCATCTAAAACCAAGCCCCCTCCTTATTTGCATGATTATTGTTATGATTAGTTTTAATAATAACAGCTAACATTTATGCCGGACTTACTGTGTCAAGCACTTCACATTTACTGCTTGTTGTAATCTTTACGATTACTTGATTGCCATCATTATCCCCATTTTACAGACGAGAAAACTGAAGCTCAAAGGTGACAGAACTGGCTCGAGATCACACATCCTGGAAATAGCTGAGCCAGGATTTGAGCCCCTTAAGGCTTTTGTCTAATGGGTCTCTCTCCCCTCATCCCCCACCTAAAGCGCAAGTTTCATGAGGCTGGAGTCCAAGTACCCTGCCCCTTGCCTAGTCCAGTGCCTGGCACAGAGCAGGTAGGCCTTCAATAGATACTACCTGAGTGAGTCAATGCCTGGCACTGCGCTGTCTTTCAAGCATGACTTCACTTAATCCTCACAACCACCTTGGGAGGTAAGTATTCACTCTGATTCCCGTCACACAGACCAACAGGAGGCACCCCAAAGTCATGGACTGAGTAAGCGAAGGAACTAGGCTCAAACCCCCTGGTTCTCACCCCAGTCTGTTCTCTGAGCACAGTGCTCAACTGTGTGAATGAGGACACACTTCCATATCGTGACGGAAAGGAAAAATCACTCAGTAAACATGTGAATGAACAACCGAAATAAATCAATGGTGCCGAGGATGGGAGAGGGCAAGCATGGCCAAGGTGCTAAGGGAGGCGACCGTGGTTGGTTCTTTTCTCATATTTCCAGGAAGGAGTTGATGTGATGGGGGCAGGAGGGGGCGTTGCGGGTTCCGGAAGCTTCTGCTCTCCTGGGCAGTCGGTCATTCCAGGCCCAGGAGTTTCTGGAACCCGCGGGGACCGGTTAGCAGGCCCTTGGGTTGATGAGCGGAGTGAGGAGGGCTCCCGGGGGTGCTCGGGCTCTGAGGAGTAACCATCCCCTTCTGCCTTCCTTCCCGACCGCGGGGCTGGCCTCGCGCCCCTCAGCTCTGTGCCTCGTGCTGGGCTGCATGATCTTCCCCGACGGCTGGGACGCCGAGACGATCCGGGACATGTGCGGGGCCAAGACCGGCAAGTACTCCCTGGGGGACTGTTCGGTGCGCTGGGCGTACATCCTGGCCATCATCGGCATCCTCAACGCCCTCATCCTCTCCTTCCTCGCCTTCGTGCTGGGCAACCGGCAAACAGACTTGCTTCTGGAGGAGCTCAAGCCCGACAACAAAGGCGAGTGCACGCGTCGGTGGGCAGGGGCGGGCGGGGCGACGTCAAGGTTAACAGCGATGCGAAACTGGGCATGGAACAGGCAGTGCGATCACCTTGAAAACAGGGTGGCTTTATGTCTCAGATCCGAACAGCTCGCGCCTGGGACCCAGCAAAGCCCGCCAGTGGGGTAAGCCCATGAGAAACGGGCAAGAATGCTCTTGGCAGCAGTTTCAAAATAGCAGACAACCAAAAGCAACCTACATGGCTGTGGACAGGAGGCTGGATAGACAAATGGTGATATAGTCACACCACGGAATAGTTCATAACTGAAAATGAATGAACCTCAGTTTATAGTAACAGAATGGGTTCCCGCTGGAAACATACCACTGGGGGGGCGGGGGGGCGCGGTGGAGAATAAAGTTCCAGAAGATGACACAGTGAAATTTATATTGAGCTCAAACACCAAGCACCACTAAGCAATGTAGTTTAAACACACATATATTTATGGTGATATGGGTGTGTGTTTTTTTAAAAAAACAACAACAACAAGGAAACGAGAAATATAAATGGTAGAATGGATGAGGGAAGCCAGGAGCAGATGTGGACAGGGAGGTATATACACATTATTGGTAGAGTTACAGTTCTTGAACAGTGCTTTATACATAGTATATTGCAATTAGAGGCCTGGTGCATGAAATTCATGCAGGGGGGGGGGTGTCCCTAGCCTGGCCTGCACCCTCTCGTAGTCTGGGACCCCTCAGGAGATGTCCGCCTGCTGGCAGTCAGTCAGACATCCCTCTCACAGACCAGGATCCCTCTTGCAGTCCGGGACCCTTCGCCCCTTACCGCTCACCTGCTCGCTGTTCCTTACCACTGAGCTCGCTGCTCCTTAGCACTGCCAGAGAGGCGGGAGAGGCTCCTGCCACTGCCACTGCGCTTGCCAGCTGTGAGCCCAGCTTCTGGCTGAGCAGTGCTCCCCCTGTGGGAGCGCACTGACCACCAGGGGGCAGCTTCTTTGTTGAGCGTCTGCCTCCTGGTGGTCAGTACGCATCATAGCGACCGTTTGGTCGATTTGCAGATCAGGGTTTTATTATATAGGATATGTATATCAGTTAACACTAAAATACAACAAAGAAACAACTTACACCTAAGGCCAGAACCTTAGGGGTTGTCACTGTTGTCAATGCTTATCTGTGTGTCTTCAAACCTGATCTGTCCCTTTACAAAACAGAGAGTAGTGTTAAGTGCTAATATGACATAGCACAGGTATCATCCCAAACAAACCCCCGCCTCAGCTCGATTTCTGTGCTCCACTCTGGAGCATGTTGTAAAGATCTGTCTCTCATTTCATGGAGAATCATCTTTTTATCCAGTGCTTAGCATCATATGAAATAAAGGAACTGTACTTTCTTACCATTCTCCTTTTAGGGGCTCTTAGGGAGACTTCCAGGTTTTTACTATTCCTGGCAATGCTACAATGAACATTTTTGTCTGTGTCTTCTTATACACAAGTGTCTTCTTGGTGTCTTTCCAGAAGTTAAATTGCACACTTACCATTGAAATGACAGTGCCAGATTGTTCTCCACTGGAGGGCCGGTCTTCTGACCCAGGGCCCGCCCTGCCCCCGGAGCAAGGGGAGACACTGCAGGGCTTCGTCGGACAGACCCCCGTCTGCCTGGGTGTGCGTTCTCTGCTGTGAGAAATAGTAGTCATTTTCATAGTCACACCCTTCCGTGAGCTATTAGCCTGAGCTGGGCCTATGTTTAGCACTTTCCATTAATTATATTCATCTCTTGGAATTTCTCATCTATAAAATAGGGCTAATGGTGGTGAAGACTCTCTCATTTGGCGGGAGGTAGTTTGGCCTTGTGGTGGAACCCTTAGACTGTGGAAGCAGATCATCTATATTGGAAGCAGGCTGAGCTAAGAAGTGACTTCGCCTCCGTGAGCCTCAGTTTCCTGCATTCACAAAACGAGTGTGGTGGAAAGTACCACCGTATAGTTTAAACATGCATATCCTTATGGTAACACGGGTTGTCCTGTGAGGAAGAAGGAAAGATTGTGCCTGCAACGGGGCACGTGGTGAACGCTCTGTAAACGCTGCCACTCCGCCCCACTCCCCGTCAGCCGGGCATCATGACCCCCATTTTACAAATGAGAGGTCCAGTCACTTGCTCAAAGCCACCTAAGTGGTGGAGCCAGAATTTGAACCCAGGTCCAAGTCCAAAGACTAAGGTCTGCCCCACTGCCTGCCCCCTTTTCAGCCCTCCCTGGGCTGCTAGTTGCTAACCTAAGCTCTGAGCCTCCTGCCCCTGGATACCCTGATAGCCTGCGGTTTCTGTGGCCTTGGTATGAAGTCAGGGCCTGCCCTCTGGTGGCAGCTTCCAGAAGTGCGGGGCTAAGAAAGCCATCTGCCCTTTCTGGTGTGAGGTGGGCCCACTCGGCGTCCTCTCCTCCCTCCCCAGGCACCCTAATAGCTCAGTGTTAAAAGTGACATCAGTGTCCAGAGATCTCCATCCTCATGAAGAGCTCAAGATGACTGAGCCTCACAGTTCAGTTCTAAGCCAAAGACCTCCGGGACAAAAGTAAAAAATAAAATAAATTGCCGTAATTTCCAGCATTTAGTATGTGCCGAACACTGCGCAGTCCTTGTCTGGGGCTCTTTATGTCTTTCTGACCCTCAGACGCACCTTGTGAAGGAGGCTGTTCTGCCGTCTTGCAGATGAGGAAGTTGGGACTCCTTGAGGTCCACTGGCCTGCTCAGGGCCATCCAGCTAGTCCGAGGCCCCGGTGGGATTTCAGAGCCCGGGCCCCCACCTCACCACTGCCCAGTTTTGCCCTGAGGATGGGCCCAGGGGAGCCCCAATGCCCTGGTGGTCTCTGACTTTCTCCAATTCTCTCTCTCTCTCTCTCTTAGATTTTGTGAGCTCTACAGTAAGCTCCGTGTTGCGACCAGGGGGTGATGTCTCCAGCTGGGGAGTCCTCCCCTGTCCCGTTGCTCACTCACAGGGACCCTGAAGGCCAGGATCACAGCCCAGGAATTGACCTGTCCTCAGTGTGTCCCATCTCTTGCCCTCTCATCCTCCATTGAAGCTCTGGGAAGACCCCAATCTCAGACTGACTTCTCATCTGTTACCCGCCTGCCAGCTCCAGACTTTGAAGAGAGGTGGAGGCTGGGTGCAGCCTGGGGGAGGGGAGAGGCCCTGCAGACCCTGGGAGGGCCTGATTCTGCCCCTCCCTCAACTGACCTAAGGGAGCCGGACATCCCTTGGGGTCTCCTCTCCTCTCCCACCTGGCCGGGGCCCGGCAGTCTCCCGGGGAAGGAGGCACTGGGATTCCAGTGCCCCAGGCTCCCTCGGTCTGGGAGCTTCTGCCTGGTCCCATCTTTGCCTCCTCTGGTCCCTGCCTCCTGCAGAAACTTATTCAAGACACTGCCCCAGGGCAACCGAGCTCTTTCCTTTTTTTTGGCCGATGATGGTACCATCACATCTTTGCAGAGCTCCAGGCGCCACCAGCCTGCTCCCAGCTCTCCTGAAGGAGTCTGAGCTGCACCGAGGGAGAACACAAGGGCCTCCCTGTCTACTGGCGCCCTGTCCAGCCCCGAGTCTGAGAAAGGACACACAGCCCCAGAGGGAACTGGAGACACCGGGACTCCAGGCAGCAAGGGCCAGGGGTGGCTCTGCCTGGGGCTGGCCTGGCCTCTCTGCTGGGACATCGTGCTGCTGACTGGACCCTCAACCCCAGCTTGTTTTGTACAGCACAGACCCTTTGGCCCTGTTGTTAGGGTTGGAGGTTGGGGAGGGGCCTAACTGTGGGGCATCAGGGGAGGTACCGCCCCTCTGCCCCTTCTTGTGCTGCCTGACCCTGGCATTTGCTAAGGGCAGAGACTGTCTTGCCTCTTTGATACTTTTCTGCATAACTTGAACTTGCAGGTCACCTCTGAACAGGGTACCCCCTGTCCCCATCCCCGGGCCTTGTAACCCTGTCCCCACCTCGTCTCCCTCTTTGCCCACCTCTCGCCTTGCGATATGCCCAGGGTCTGCCACCCGATGGGCAGTGCTTGGAGCCGAGGCGTGTGTGTGTGTGTGTGTGTGTGTGTGTGTGTGTGTGTGTGTAAGTATGTGGGGGGGCAGACGAGGAGTCCTCTCTCCCCCTCTCCTCCCACCATGGGGGGCATCTCCCTCCTGCTTGGCGAGAAGCAACTGAGGGAGATTTCAGGTGTTTCTGGACTTCCCTCACGGCCACGTGGACCTGGCGGGAGAGTCACCTCGCTGGGGGCGAGGCAGCCCCTTTCAGGCCCGAGTCCAGGCGGCATGTGGGCTCCTTCCAGTGTGCCTGCTTCTGGCTGCGGGGCCCACTGGAGAGGAGCCTGCGACCCACCATTCTGTTATGTTGGCTCAGCCAAAGGAGGGGAGAAAAGCAGTTAGTGCCATGTATTTGCCAACCTGTGTTCATTTCCACTGGAGTTGGACCTGAGAGGGAGGGTTTCCAAGACAGACAATAGGAATCCTCTGTCCGAATCCCCCATCTGGACCCAACCGGGATCGGATGCTGGATCCTGGTAGGATTCCTGAAACCTGGAGCTCCCCAAGTCCTGACCCTCCCCCTGGGCAAACACCTTCCCCCAGTGCTCTGCCCAGCACTGTGCCCCCTCCTGCTCCTACCAAGCCCTGCACTGCAGCCCCCACTGGCACCTTCCTCAGCAGGCTGCCTGCAGGTGGGGCTGGGCACCAGGGTCCCAGGTGGAAGGGAAGGGGGAGGGAAGCCTTGTGGGAGGGAGGGAGTGGGGGGCAGCTCCAAACCAAAGCCCAGTGTTGGAAGGCTGCAGAGAGAGGGCCTGGAGCAAGTGGTTAGGAATGGGGAGAAGACAGGAGTAGGAGAAAGAATGATACAGGAGGGAGAAGGAGAGGCAGAGACAGAGCAAGGGGGAGAGGGGTGCAGAGAGGTCCAGAAATGGAGAGAGAGGAAGAGTGAACAGAAGGGGGACCCAGAGGGACAGAGAACCTGGGAGAGGGAGGGTAGGGGACTGGAAAGAGGATTAGAGATAGGGAAGGAGGCGTTGGCAAGACAGTGGTGAGAGACCAGACTGGGATGCAGGGAGCAATGGAAGGGAAAGGAGAGGAGGAGGATGAAGGCCACAGGATGCTGAGGAAGAGGGAGCAGCTGCTTCTGTGTGTGCACTGTGCCCGGGGACCACCAACCCGTGTGCCTTGTGGAGAGGTTAGAACCTACCCGCTCAGAGACCAAGGACGGGCCCAGGCGGCCAGCCCTCACATCAGGGGGACAGTCCAGCTGATTTCTGAGCAGGTTATCGCCACTGGAGCGGGTGAGTGGTAGCGAAGAGGGAGGTTTGTTCCCTTTGGGACCATCTGACAGTGTTTCCATGTCACCATCCGCTCAGCCAGCTGCTGCCCTGGCCGAGGAATTTGGGGTTAGGAAAGCAGTGTTGGGTGGGTTGAAGGAACACCAAAGTAACACAGGGAAGGGAAAGAGGTCAGAGTGGGGACCAAACCACAGCTCTGTCCCCGAAGCTTCAGCAGAGGTGGGAGCAGAACGGGTGACAGGTGCTTTAGCCAAGGCCCCAGGGAAGCCAAGAGTGGCCCGGAGGAAGGAAACCATCGTGGCCAGGGGACGCCTGTGGAATGGCCTCCCTGGGGTTTAGCCTTTGGGAGGAGGTGGAAGCAGAGCTGTCTCTCACACTCTTGGTCCCTGAAAGCTGAGCTTTGAGCAGGTCTCTGAGGTGACTGGGTCAGAGGGCCTGGCACTCCCCAGCTTTTTCTGCCCTGAGCTGGGGACTCTTTCAGGACAGGCCAACGTGGCCACCACCTCGACGTGGTTCAGAGCGCTGGTTGATCAAATCCTTCTGGGTCCCTGAGATGTGAAAACTCCTCTTTGGGGACCAGCACCCATGGAGGAAAACATTGATTTCCCGAGGGCGTGAGGAGCATGGGTAGAATCGAGATCCTTGTCACGCCTGGAACAGCCAAGACATTGGGAACTTACAGACAAGGCTGTGGGGAAATTCCATGGACTTCGTTTGAGATTCCTGCCTGGACCCAGGGGAGTGCCCCTTCCCCAGCTTCCAGTGTGGACTGAGAAAGGGAGACCTCTCTTGGGAGAAGCTGGGATGTTCCCAGCACAAGAAACTTCCACAGGCCCCTGCCAGGCTCAGGGCTAGCCTTTGGGTGGGATTGCAGTTTCCCGAGAAAGGAACAAGGGAGCCACAGTCCTTCCCGGAGCTCTGACCAGCAGACCTCAGAGGGCCTGTGCTGTGTGATGTTAGGATAGCTTGGTGTTGTCTACACCCCATTAGTAAGTTTTGTCTGAATGTGTCCTCACTGTTCATTGTCCCACTTGGTAACACTTATTTCGGTCCAGACCCCTTCTGCTGCTGCTGGATTTGAGCTTCAGTACAGGTGGAATGATGTTCAAATAAAGAAACACTTTACATCACCCGTGCTGGCTTCTCTCTCTGCGTCAGCCCCCAGGGGATCAAGAGGGGTGGGATTCAGCCTGACTCTGTGTCGGGTCTGGCTGCACAGTAACAGACCTCTACTGTCGTGGCTTAGCAGGATAGTTTCTGTTCCCATCGCAGGAAGTCGGAGGTAGCCAGACCATGACCAGTGTGGCCCGCGGTGTGATCAGAAACCCAGGCTCCGTCTTCCTCAGAGCCACTTTCATGGCCCAACCTGGCTGCTTGGCCTCCTTGATCCGCATTTCCTTTGAAGACTTCTGGAAATCCCATCGGACTGAGTCACAGAGCACACTAGCTGAAGTGTGGCCTATTAACTGGGCCCATTGCCACCCCAAATAAAATTGAGGTTCTGTTACCCAGGGAAAGGAGAGAACAGATGGAGTGGGCACTGGCAGTCCGCACATGCCTGGTTGCACAGACTTGACTTCGGACTTACGGCAAACAAGACTCCACCTTTTTCTGCCTGTGTGGACTGGGACAAACCCCTTCACCTCTCTCTAAATCCCACTGAATGAATGTGGGCGACAACAGTGATCTTGGGGAAGTTGTAAGGAACAATGAGGGAATGTGTGTGGATTGCTTTGTAGTGTCTGCCACATTGTAACATGCCCCATATGGCAGCTACGTCACCATTTTTGCACTTGGGAATTGTGGGCACTCAGTATAGACTAAGCACTGAAGGAGCAAAAACAGAGACCCTGACTTAATGGCCAGCTGGTTGGGGAAGTGACAGGTAAAAATGTAAAATTTGCGAGGTGCAGGGAATTGTGGGTGCCCTGGGTGGGGACACCTTACTGGCTTTTGGAGGGGTGGGTAGAGCTAGGGAGAGGTTTACTGTAGGATAAATAGGGCTTAGGCAGGCATGGGTCAGGAAAGCCACTCAAGAAAGAAGGCAGGCCCTGCCCAGTCTTACATAGTGGTTAGAGCGTCAGCCCACGGACCGAAGGGGTTGCAGGTTCGATTCCTGGTCAAGGAGGTCAAGGGCACATACCTTGGCTGCAGGTTCGATTCCCAGCCATGATTGGAGCACATGGGGGAGGCAATCGATGTGTCTCACATTGATGTTTCTCTCTCTCTCCAACGCTCCCCCTCCTCCCTCCCTTCCAGTCTCTCTAAAAATCAATAGAAAAAAATATCCTCAGGCAAGGCTTAAAAATAAATAAAAACTATGATAGCTATTTTTTTGTTTTTCTCCCCCCCGCTATCCTTCTTTATCTTGATGATAGCTACTTTAAAAAAAAGAAAAAGAAAGGAAGCATATTGAGGAAAGAGATCGAGGTAAGAAACAGAATGGTCTGTGCAGAGCACTAAATGCTGGTCTGTAAAGTTTGAGGCAGGGAGGGTCAGAGATTAGTCCAGTGGTTCTCAACCTTCTGGCCCTTTAAATACAGTTCCTCATGTTGTGAACCCCAACCATAAAATTATTTTCGTTGCTACTTCATAACTGTAATGTTGCTACTGGTATGAATCGTAACGTAAATATCTGATATGCAGGATGTATTTTCATTGTTACAAATTGAACATAATTGAAGTATAGTGATTAATCACAAAAACAATATGTAATTATATATGTGTTTTCCGATGGTCTTAGGCGACCCCTGTGAAAGGGTTGTTCGACCCCCAAAAGGGTCGCGACCCACAGGTTGAGAACCGCTGGATTAGTCGATTAGTCTGGGGAGACAAAGGCCATATGATGACAAAGCTCCAGATCTGAGAGCAATGGGGAACCATGGAAAGATTTTAAGCAGCAAAGGAACACAATTAGATTAGCATTTCAGAAAAACCACTCTGGTTGCAGTGTTAGGGGGCTGAATTAGAGGGAGACATTTTAATGGAAGGGAAATCAGAAGTCTGGCCTGAAGCAAGGTGGTGGCAGTGTCCCTGAGAGGTAGAAATTCAATATTTAGGAAGTAGACTTGAGGACACTTGGTAACTGATTGTGAGGGTAAGGAGTAGAGAGTGGCATCAGAAGGGCAGTTAACAGTACAGCAGGGGAGCAAAATGAGACATGCTGTGTGAGAAACATGTGGGGCAACCTGGTGCAGTTTTCCAGTAGTTAGCTGACATATGGCTGTGAGAGCTCAAAAGAAAGATCTGGACCAGCAACATGAGCATTCAGGCAATGGTTGGAATGTAAAGCACAGAGGAGCTTGCTCAGGTGACTGTATAGTGTGAAAAGCCATGGGGCCCTGGGACGCTGGAAAACACCAGCCTATAAAGGTCAGAGGAATGGATGTCTAAAAGGAGACGACAATGGGGACACAGATAAAAGGCACCATTAAAAGGAGACGACAATGAAAGAGCCAAGAAAACCGTGAGAATGTATTGTTATGGAACGGAGAAGCTCAACTGGTCAGGTGGAGCAGAGAGGTCAAAATTCGGGTCTGAAAACTGTGCCCACTGGATTTGAGAACAAGGAGGCCACTGTTGCAGAGCATATTCAGAAGAGTGTGAGAAGGAGAAGGAATCTGGGCATCTTTGCTGCAGGTGATGATTATGTCCTTGGGCATGATCTGCCTCTTCAGCATGCCCAACTTGGGATGGTTGCCACGGCTACGGAAAAGCCCAGGCGGTTCTGTCTTGAAGTTAGCAATCCTCTGAGTTTAACCATAATACAGAAGCCATATTCTTTCAGTCATTTCATTCTCCTCTTTGGTTTTCAGTTTCCCTTCCTGGCTCATCTGTTGCCAAGCTTCTGACTGGGCTTTGAAATACTGGCTCGTCTGGGTAAAAAGTCACATTTGCTTAGGCTAGTAATAATATTCTCCTCATTAGTCATTTCCTTTCTCCAGTCTTTTAAGAAATTTTCCTAAATATTTCCTTAGTAGTATATTCATGGTCAAGCATTTCTGCAAAGAACGTAACGACTTTTTCTGCTTCGGAGCTCAGCTTCATGACTTGACCATTGCAGTACAACTGGACTCTCTCTGGAAGAGGCTCATCTGGTGGAGCAAATACAGGACCTTTATGCTCTAGGGATTTCCACTTGGTGCCCTTGGGTAGTGCTCTTCTTCCCACCATTCCCACTTCAGCTGCTTCTCTTCTTCAGCTTCTTTTTCTTGCTATCTGGCTCAGGAACTTTTTAAACTTTATTCTTGGTGTTTTTTTTTCAATTCCCTATCCTCTTCTTCCTCTAGTTTTTGTTTCTTCTTTCTTGATATCCTGTTTTACTTTTCTTGGGTTTATAATCAGCATCCTCCTCATCTGGAGGTCTCCTCAATGGCGTCAGATCCTCTTTAGGTGCAAAGCAGCCGTCACCTTCAGGCTCATCTTTAATTTGTAGTGGCCTCGAGAAGCCATTTTTCTTAATATACTTTTATTGATTTCAGAGAGAAGGGAGAGGGAGAGAGAATCATTGATGGGCTGCCTCCTGCACCTCTCACACTGGGGATCAAGCCTGCAACCCAGGCATATGCCCTGACTGGGAATTGAACCGGGACCTCCTGGTTCATAGGTTGACACTCAAACACTGAGCCACACCGGCTGGGCAGCCATTTTCCTTCTTTACTTTTGTATCCCCGGAGGCTCTAACCTTTTCCTCCTTTCATTTTTATCTGTTTTGATGTTTTTCAGAACTTCCATCTTTGTGCTTGCTTTCCCCCCTTCTCTTTGTGTTTCTCTTCAGAATCTTTATGTTCACTGTTGCTTTGCTTGGACTTCTCAGTCCTCCTCATCCTTCTTGTGCTCTTGGTGCCAGAGTTCCCGATCTTTGTGTTTACTATGAGTCATTCAATTGGGAATCCGCTGCAATCTGGGAATCGCTGTGCAGATGGCCCCCACTCATTTGGGCCAGAGCAGCAAGGGGCAGGCGGCACGGGGTGCAGGGGGGTGAGGGGAGACACAGAAGGTGGGAGGGACATGTGAGGGGCTTAGAGGCCCCCTGAGGTGCGGTAAGCGGGAGCGAATCCCAGCAGTTGTGTAACAGCCTAAGTTCGCATTTCCTTTAATTGTAACTCTTGGTATTTGTTCCCTTGCTTTTTTATCTTTTATCCACATGCTGCGTTGTTTTATTTTTGCCTGTCTTCTATATTTGTCACTTTTTTTTTATAGAGCAGTTTTAGGTTCACAGCAAAATTGAGCAGAAAGTACAGAGATTTCCCAGTCTCCCTGCCTCAAAGGCGCAGTCTTCCATATTATTAATATTCCCCCACAAATATTCCCCTAGCCGGTTTGGCTCAATGGATAGAGCGTTGGCCTGCAGACCAAAGGGTCCCGGGTTCGATTCCGGTCAAGGGCATGTACCTCGGTTGCAGGCTCCTCTCTGGCCTGGGCCCTGGCTGGGAGCATGCAGGAGGCAACCAATTGATGTGATTCTCTCTGTCTCTCCATCTCCCTTCCACACTCTAATCTAAAAATCAATGGAAAAATGTCCTTGGGTGAGGATTAAAAAAAAAATTCCCCCATGGAAGTGGTACATTTGCTACAGTTGATGAACCTACATTGACATTATTTTCACCCCAAATCCACAGTTTGGACAAATGTATAATGACATGTATCATTACAGCATCATTCAAAAACAGTTTCACTATCTGAAAAATCTGTGCTCTGCCCATTCATTTCCTTTCTCCATCTCCTGGCAACCAATCTTTTACTGCCCCAATAGTTTTGCATTTTCTAGAATGTCATCTACAGTCATGCACCACTTCATGACAGCAGTTACACAGTTTTGTCATTGTGCGAACATCATAAAGTGCACTTACACAAACCTAGATGGTATAGCCTACTGCACACCCTGGCTATATGGTGTAGCCTATTGCTCCTAGGCTACAAGCCTATACAGCATGTCACTGCACAAAACAACACAAGATTAAATCAAGCACAACAGAAAATACAATAAAAAATGCAATGAACACAAGATGTATGAGGCTGCTGTTGGTATAGCACAGCATGATGTTTTATGGCAAAGTTCATTTTTATAAGTAGAAAGAGTACACTCTAAAATAACAATAAACATACAGTAAATACATAAACCTGTACCACAGTCATTTATTATTATTAACAAGTATGTACTGTTCATAGGATAGTGTGTGCTATACTTTTACACTATTGACAGTGCAGTGGGTTTGTTAACACCTGCACCGGCACAAACGCATGAGTACTGCATTACTTTATAGTGTTAGGACAGCCACCATGTCACTAGGCAATACAAAATTTTCAGCTTCATTAGAATCTTATGAAACCACCATTGTATATGTGGACCATCATTAACTAAAATGTCATTTAAAAAAAATATTTTTATTTTTATTGATTTCAGAGAGGAAGGGAGAGATAGAAACATCAGTTGATCAGCTGCCTCCTGCATGCCCCCTACTGGGTATTGAGCTGCAACCCAGGTATGTGCCCTTGACTGGAATTGAATCCAGGACCCTTCATTCCGCAGGCCCATGCTTTACCCACTGAGCCAAACCAGCTAGGGCAAGTTGAGACTTTTTACTGTATCTGTTGACTGTCTCTGTCTTCTTCGGAAAAATGTCTGTTCATATCCTCTATCAATTTTAAATTGAAAAATTTTTTGCTGAGTAGTATGAGTTTTTATATATTTTGGATATTAACCCTTTATCATCAGATATGTGATTTGCAAGCATTTTCTCCCATTCCATAGGTTGCCTTTTCATTTTGTTGAGTTTCATTTGCTGTGCAGCTTTTTAGTTTGATGTAGTCTCACTTGTTTATTTTTGCTTGTTTCCTTTGCCTTTGATGAAAAATTCACAAAATCAGCACCAAGACTGGTGTCACAGAGCTTACCACCTAGGTTTTCTTCTAGGAGTTTTATGGTTTCAGTCCTTAATCCATTTTGAGTTAATTTTTGTATGTGGTGTTAGATAAGTGGCCCAGCCTTATTCTGCATGTGGCAGTCCAGTTTTTCCAGCACCATTGTATATTCTTAGCACTTTTGTCAAAAATTAATTGACCAAAGTGCTTGCTTTGGCAGCACATATACTAAAACTAGAGGCCCAGGGCACGAAATTTGTGAACTCAGGGGGGAGGGGGAGGTGATGGGCCCTCAGCCCAGCCTGCACCCTCTGGTAGTCCGTGAGCCCTTGGGGGATGTCTGACTGATGGCTTAGGCCTGCTCCAACCGGGGAGTGGGCCTAAGCCATTAGTTGGACATCCTTAGTGCTGCCATGGAGGTGGGAGAGGTTCCCACCACTGCCACTGTGCTTGTCAGCTGTGAGCTGGCTCAGGGCTTCTGGCTGAGCGGTGCTCCCCCTGTGGGAGCGCAATGACCACCAGGGGGCAGCTCCTGCATTGAACATCTGCCCCCTGGTGGCCAGTGCATGTCATAGTGACTGGTCATTCCACCATTCAGTCGATTTGCATATTAGCCTTTTATTATATAAGATTGGAACGATACAGAGAAGATTAGCATGGTCCCTGCGCAAGGATGACACACAAATTCATGAAGCACTCCCCTCTCCCCCAATTAATTGACCACGTATGCATGGGTTTATTTCTGGGCTCTCTATTCTGTTGTACTGATCTATGTGTCTGTTTTTAAGCCAATGCCATACTGTTTTGATTACTATAGCTCTATAATATAGCTTTTGTTCTATTTCTGTAAAGAAAATGACAAATCTTGATAGGATTGCATTGAATCTGTAGATTGCTTTAGATTGTTTTATTGTTGGGTTTTAAGAGTTCTTTATCAGATATATCTTTTGCAAATATTTTCTTCTAGTCTATGGTTTATCTTCTCATTTTCTTGATAGTGTCTTCTGCAGAATTTTAACCAAGTCCAGCTTATCAATTATCTTTCATGGATGATGGCTTTAGTGTTGCAACTAAAAAGTCATTGTCAAACTCAAGGTTTTTTAAGATTTTCTTCTGTTTTCTGGGTGTTTCATAGTTTCGTTTTTTTACATTTAGGTCTATGATCCATTTTGTTAAATTTTGTGAAGGATGTCTGTATTGCCTCTGCTTGTGAAATATCAGCTATGTTTGTATGAGTCAATTTCTGGGCATTGTATCCTGTTCCATTGATCTCTTTCTGTTCTTATTTCAATACTACACTGTCTTGATTACTGTAGCTTTATATTAATTATTGAAGTCAGACAGTGTTAGTCCTGACTTTGCTCTTTTTTTTTTTAATATTGTATTGGACTGATATCCTAACAATGAGTCTTCCTATCCATGACCATGGAATATCCGTTTATTTAGTTCTTCTTTCATCAGTTTTGTAGTTTTCCCCCATAGAGTTCTTGTACATACTTTGTTAGATTTGTTTACTTCTTTTGGGTGCTAATGTAAATGTTGTAATTCTCAAATTCCATTTGTTGGTATATAGAAAAGTGGTTGACATTTGTATATTAACCTTGTATTCTACAACCTGCTATTAGCACGCTAGTTGTACAAGGTTTTTTAATTCTTTTGGATTTCCTACAAGACAAATAGGTCACTTGTGAACAAAGCCAGTTTCATTTCTTCCTTCCCAATCTGTGTAGTTATTTCCCTTTCTTGTTCTGTTGCATTAGCAAGGACTTCCAATACAAATGTTGTAAGAGAGTGAACATTCTTGCCTCATTCCTGGTCTTAGTGTCAAAGCTTCTAGTCTCTCTTGATTAAGTAGGATATTAGCTATAGGTTTTTTTGTAGTGACTCTTTATCAGGTTGGGACTCCTTCCTAGTTTTGGAGATGTGCCACTTTATCTACATGTCTTTATTGTCTGTGGGGATATTATTCTGCATTCTTTGGCATTTGACTTTGATCCTTTCTGTTAAGCATGTTTATGTTAGTTCTTCATTTTTAAGGAAACACGATTTATGAGTTTTTCTAGTTTCAAGTTTCTACAGTACTTTTTGTGTGTAAAATATTAAAATATGAAATGTACAAAAAAACAGCTGTTTGAACTCAGCACAGAATAGGACTTTATAACTGTTTCTTTTAGGAGTTAATAAATATTTAATAAATATATTAAATAACTTATTCCCAGGAAGAAAATACATCCTGGATCTAATGGAAAAATCCTAGTTTCACTCTATTCAGTGAATGTGATCCCCCAACCCTATCTCTATTTTGACTGTCCTGATAAATTTAGATTCTGTTAAGAGTATCTTTCAATGTGGAGCTCTGTCCGTGGGGGCTTTGCTGGTTAGAAGTTTTTTGAGCTCAGACTGATCCAGCCCCTTGGCTTAAAACCAAGCTTCCTTGGTACCCACTGCAAACCTCTCCCAATTTTGGCTGTAGTTCTCAAATTGACTCACTGAACTTCCAAGTGAGAACTTGTTCTGGAGTTGAGATGCATCAGATGCTCCATTGCTTCTTCTGGAACAGGTGATACCATGAAAGTCTTGTGGCTATTGGTGGTTTATTTCTACATACCTTATTTTGGGGCTCATGGGGGATACTTAGTTTTCCTGTAATGTTGCCCAAGGTTTTGTTTTGCTACCATGGCCGCTCTGTGCACTTTTATTAAGGATTTGAGAAATATTCAAAACAATATTATCTCAGAATCACTTCCAGGTTAAGTTCTGAAAATAGAAACAGGTAAAAGTTAAAGGGGAACACCATCTTCTTCAATGACTATGTTTTTCTCTAAGGTGTTGTCTTTATCAACCTTGAGCACAGGGTATATATATATTAAGAACTTTGGCAAAACCCCTCTCATCTCCCTGAGCTTCACAGAAGATTAAAGAGGCTGTCCCAGCTCTGGTTGATGACCTTATACTAGCAATATATGTAGTTTCAAAACAAATGGACCACTTCATTTGGACAATGGTGTACTTTTTTTCTTCAGGGTGACCCTGACACTGATGCCCCCGGGCCAAAAAGGCCTGACTGCTGTTTACAAGGTAGAAAAGGGTACGACATACTTTTTCAGCTAGTTAAGTGACTTCTAGGCACAGATTCATAGCATTTCTCTATTTTTTCCTGGATAAACTGCAAAATTTCCAAAACTGTCAGTTTGGATCTGCCATTTAGAAGAGACACATCTTGGACAAGTTGTATTTTTTAAAATTCATTAACAACTTATAAAACAGAGATAATACCTACCTTATACATTAAGTCTGAATGAGCTAGCCGATGGCATAAATGGAAGAGGAGTCTGACAAACTGGAAAGCCATAAATAAGATGCACCATTGCACTAGTTTAATACTGTTCAGCTTCTTACATTTATACCATATCAAAACCACAGTACCTAGTAATAGAGTAGGTACTTGATAACAATAGCAAACATACTAATTCCTAATAGGCATGCCTGGCACGCAGTAGGGATTTAGTAAATAATTATGGAACAGAACCTTCCAATTCTGGCAATAATCAGATGAGCTTAAGTCCTGTGGTATAGCTGGAATATTGAACCAGGTCTCAATTTCCCATCTTTAATTTCTAGCATCTTGCCCTAACCGGTTTGGCTCAGGGGATAGAGCGTCAGCCTGCGGACTGAAGGGTCCCAGGTTCGATTCCGGTCAGGGGCATGTGCCTTGGTTGTGGGCATATCCCCAGTGGGAGGTGTGCAGGAGGCAGCTGATCGGTGTTTCTCTCTCATCGATGTTTCTGACTCTCTCTTCCTCTCTGTAAAAAATTCAATAAAATATATTAAAAAAAAAATTCTAGCATCTGACTTGCTTCCTTCTCAGAATTATGAGACCAAATAAGACACTATATATGGCCCAGCTAGAGTGGCTCAGTAGTTGAGCGTTGACCTATGAATCAGGAGGTCATGGTTGGATTCCAGGTCAGGGTACATGCCTGGGTTGAAGCCTCCATCCCCAGTAGGGGGCATGTGGGAGGCAGATCAATGATTATCTCTCATTATTGATGTTTCTATCTCTATTTCTCTTTCCCTCTCCCTTCCTCTCTGAAATCAATAAAAATATATTTTTAAAAAGAACTACAGTCCTAGCCAGTTTGGCTCAGTGGATAGTGTCGGCCTGGGAACCGAAGGGTCCCGGGTTCAATTCTGGTCAAGGGCACATCCCCGGGTTGTGGGCTCGATCCCCAGTAGGGGGCGTCCAGGAAGCAGCCAATCAATGATTCTCTCTCATAATTGATGTTTCTATCTCTCTCCCTCTCCCTTCCTCTGTGAAATCAATAAAAAAAAATATATATATATTTTAAAAAGGCACTATATATGGAAATACTTTTTTATTTTTTATATTAAATCTTTATTGTTCAGATTATTACATTTGTTCCTCTTTTTCCCCCCCATAACTCCCCTCCTTCCAGCTCCCACCCCACCCTCCGCCCTCACTCCCCACCCACTGTCCTCATCCATAGGTGCACGATTTTTGTCCAGTCTCTTCCCGCATCTCCCACACCCCTTTCCCCCCCAAGAATAGTCAGTCCATTCCCTTTCTATGTCCCTGATTCTATTATAATCACCAGTTCATTCTGTACATCAGGTTATTTATTCACTTGATTCTTAGATTCACTTGTTGAAAGATGCATATTTGTTGTTCATAATTTGTATCTTTACCTTTTTCTTCTTCTTCCTCTTCTTAAAGGATACCTTTCAGCATTTCATATAATACTGGTTTGGTGGTGATGAACTCCTTTAGCTTTTCCTTATCTGTGAAGCTCTTTACCTGACCTTCAATTCTGAATGATAGCTTTGCTGGATAAAGTAATCTTGGTTGTAGGTTCTTGCTATTCATCACTTTGAATATTTCTTGCCACTCCCTTCTGGCCTGCAAAGTTCCTGTTGAGAAATCAGCTGACAGTCGTATGGGTATTCCCTTGTAGGTAACTGAGTTTCTTTCTCTTGCTGCTTTTAAGATTCTCTCTTTGTCTTTTGCTCTTGGCATTTTAATTATGATGTGTCTTGGTGTGGTCCTCTTTGGATTCCTTTTGTTTGGGGTTCTCTGCGCTTCCTGGACCTGTAAGTCTATTTCTTTCACCAGGTGGGGGAAGTTTTCTGTCATTATTTCTTGAAATAGGTTTTCAATATCTTGCTCTCTCTCATCTTCTGGTACCCCTATAATTCTGATGTTGGTACGTTTGAAGCTGTCCCAGAGGCTCCTTACACTATCTTCGTATTTTTGGGTTCTTTTTTCATTTTGCTTTTCTGGTTGGGTGTTTCTCGCTTCTTCGCATTTCAAATCTTTGACTTGATTCTTGCGCTCCTCTGGTCTGCTGTTGGGAGTCTGTATAATATTCTTTATTTCAGTCAGTGTATGCTTACTTTCTAGATGGTCCTTTATCACACCATCGAGGGTCTCATTAGATTTCCTGTACATCTCATCAAGTTTATCGACAGACTCTAGAAGCCTCTTGAGAGACCTCAAAAGTGTGGTTCTGAACTCAATATCCTCCCTTGATAGTTTTGTCCTGTTTCTTTGTCTCCGCATTTTTTACGCTTTTTTGGTACACCCCCTAGTGGTCTTTGTGCGCAGTCTTGTTGTAGTTAAGCCTTGATTGTTGTAGTTAATACTAGAGGGATTTGACCTCCAGGCCGACTGGCTGTGATTGGAAATACTTCTTAAAGAAGACCATGAACCTATTTTTTTCACCCCGGGCAGAATTCAGTTGTGGCTGTTATAAGATTACTAAGTATTCCTACAGGCATTTTGGAAAGGCCTTCAAAAAAGGTAATTTTTATTCTGTCTCCAATTGGTTACCTCCTAAGCTCTTTAAAGAAATGAATAGCATTTTCTCTATTTTTGAATCCCTTATATGCTTAGCAAAGTGGTAGTGTATCATAGGTTTCAGTAAATATTTGTCAAACAGTATAATACTGTTAATAGCAATCCATCAGCAAGCACTGCTGTTTACTTGCAAAACATGCCCTGATTCCAGTACTTCTCCTTATCCCTGTTATTACTTTTTAAAAAAAAATATATTTTATTGATTTTTTTACAGAGAGGAAGGAAGAGGGATAGAGAGTTAGAAAGAGGGATGAGAGAGAAACATCGATCAGCTGCCTCCTGCACACCCCCTACTGGGGATGTGCCCACAACCAAGGTACATGCCCTTGACCGGAATCGAACCTGGGACCCTTCAGTCCGCAGGCCGACGCTCTATCCACTGAGCCAAACTGGTTATGGCTGTTATTACTATCTTAATAGAAGCCATCACTGTATTGTTGCTTGCCTAAATAATTGCTATAGCTTCCAAACTGGTTTCCTGGCATCTATTCATCTCTCTCCCAATTGGATCGAAACAATCAGAGTAATTTAAAAAAACTAACCAACCAATAAAACATAAATTAGACTATGTCATCTCTCTGCTTAATATTCTGCAATGACTTTCCCACTGTACTTAGAATCAGATTCTTTAAACTAAACCCACAGGCTGTACCTCAGGTCTCAGCAAATCTGACCAGCCACATATTTCTGTAAATATAGTCTTACTGGAGCACAGCCATGTACTGCCTATGGCTGTTTTTGTGCTGCAATGGCAGAGCTGAATAGTTGTGACAGCAACCACATGGCTTGTAAAGCCTAACTATATTATGTGGCCCTTCAGAGAAAGGCCAGTTTGCTGACCACTGTACCATACGACCCAACGCCTATCTTCCTGGGTATCTACCACCCCGCTTCCTTGCCCTGGTCATTCACTATATCCTAACCACAGATTGTTGCTCAGAAGCTTTGTACCTGCTGTTTAACTCCCCAGGAAAGATCTTTATTCTTATCCCATGACTGCTTCCTTACCACTGAGGTCTCAGCTTAAATGGCACCTTCTTAGAAACTTCTCTGATCTACCAATTTAGAGTGAACCCTCAACCTCCCTAGTTATGTAACAGCTGTGAAACAATAACATGGTAATGACTACTTGAAATTATGGACTGGTTTAGTTCTCACCCTGCTCTACAGTGTAAGCACCTTGAAAGCAGAGATTTTTAATCTGCCTTCCTCAATGCCCCATTTAAATCACATAAACCCACCACCAAAAACAATGCCTGAAATTATTTAATAGAAAAGAACGAGGCCAATAAATCGTTGCTGAATGAATAAGGTTAAGGCCAAGGTCAGGAACTCTAGTCTGGTTCAAGTCAGTTTGCAATGCCCAGTTCCACTGCTGCAGACTGACCTGCCCGTAATCATAATAAAAGGCAGAAATAAGACCAATCCATATTCCTGGCCTCACTATGGGCACAACTCCACCAAGAGCACATCCTTCTGAACGTGGGTACACCTTGCCCTCTTCAGGTAAGGAAACAGTTAGGAAAATATGGCAAGGCAAGGTCACAGAACTGGACAAAGAAGTTCTCAACTTTATGATTATTATGGTTAAGAATTTTATTATCAAAATTATTACATCTCTTGTGAAAGTTCAAATGTTACATCAAGGTGTAAACACTCCACTTGAGAAAGAAGTGATACTTCTTCCCTTCCAAGAGTTCCCCCCACCCCCCGCCCCCATCCCCCCCAGAGGTCTGGTCTTGACAGCACCCTGCCCACACAGAGTGGCTGGGGTCTCTGCACGTGCCAGGCAGGGTGAGGGCCGCCTGCCTGCTGGCCTCTCCCCTTGGTTAACAGCCAAGGAGAGAATGCAAACCCCAGCCCAAATGGAGAGACATTTACATACGTTTTATATAATATACAAAGAAACCAGCATCCCAGGCCACATGATTTCCACTCCCAAGGCTCTCCCAGACTGATGGGTTTGTGGGGGAAACAATAAAAAGAAAAGTATTCTGCTGAGTTGTCAGCATTAAAAAGAAAAATCTCCCCTCATTTGAGCAAACACCTGATTTCAATTGTGAAAAAATGAAATTTTGTAACAGTCACACACAAAGAGAGAAGACTGTGCATATGATAGTTGTAGGAAGGGTAGAAGGAAGGGGACGGAAGAGGCTGGGCAAACAACAAAACAACAACAACAAACAAACTGGAGGGAAGGAAGGAGGGAGACTCACAGTATTATCTTGTCCAAAAGAAAAGAAGTAAGGTCCACTGCAGCACCAGGGATTACACCTGTCATAGATCTGCTACCCCTACCATGGTTATAACTGAATACAAAATTAGATAAATAAAAACACGCCGGATATTACAGTAAACAAGTGAAAGAAATAAGCTGGCAACCGTATGGAATTTAAAAAGATTGTGTACCCCACCTGGGCTGGCTCCAGGGCTCCTCCAGGGGTGTACAGCAGGCACAATGCACTGATGGGGAGAAGCCAGTCTGCTCTTGTCTCTCATCCAGAACAGTGTTAGGTGCGTGGGTGGCTTTCTAACTGTCTCACCCAGGCCACTCTCAAATAAGCATCCCCCAAAGAAATGTGGAACATGCCCACACACAATCACAGTCCTGTCGGCACCACTCCACACATCTTTCCACTCTTACCCTGCAGTCACGAGTGCATGCTCCCCAATCACGGAGGCGGTCCTACTCATGGGATCGTCAACTCCTGATTAATTGGGAGTAGAAAAAATAAAATTCAAAGAATTCCCAAACCATCTGGGATCCTTCCTAAGTAAATTTATTGCCAACAGCTGATAAATAGCAATTGGCCCACCTCACTTATCATTCCTCTTTCCTTTACCTATTACTTCATGGGTTACTGAGCTGTGAAATAGCTTGGGGAAGGGGAGTGGGATGGTAACAGCTGGGGGATCAGACAATCTACTAGGTTAATCTGCTCCTGAATAATCAAGGATTGACCACAAGCTTTTCTTCAGAGAGCCAGGCATCCCTTAGAGCACATTCCAAGCTTCACTATCCCTGCCTATTTCTCGGTGATTTAAAGACAAAGGTAGGAACATACTTGGTGGACACATCTTGGCTGGATATCTGCTTTTGGAATGGTTGTCTTCCGGTGAACATTTACATACCTACCTTTTTTTTTAAGTGCATAAAACCCTAACACTATTAGATGGCTTGGGATTTGGAGATTGGCTCTTTTCACATTTTTTTTTCTTTGAAAAGAAAACTTTTTTTGGATTTAAAAAGATGTCCTCACTGCACAAGTGACTACAGGCTACAGGCAAGGATGGGAGACGGAGGCTTCAACACAACTCATTGCACTTAGAACCGTTACTAACCGAAACACCATTTGCTTGTCAACAATGTACCCTTAACAGCAGGGAGAAACTTCTTTATAGTCTCTGCTTCAGACAAGATTTACATCTTTCTTCAAGGCCTGAGCCTGTTGTGACCACAAGTCTTGTTTCTTGTCGACCAGACCCAATCCTCTGGCACCTTGTACCCCCTTCCCCAGCAATCTGCTTGGCCTAGGTTCCAGAGGCAGCTGGAAGGAAGCAGCTATGGGCTCATTCAGTTCGGTTTGCCCAAATCCAGAAGCCCTAGGAAAGTCCTGTCTGAGTCTTGACTCCCGACCCTTGCAATGGCTGGAGTCGGTACTGGTGCACACTCCCACTCCCACGGTGCGGGTAGTGCTGTGAATTGGAAACCGCAGATACCCTGGAGGCCTGGTAGGCAGTGGACTGCCCAGCACTGGGCAGACTGATAGTCCGTAAGTCTGATGGCAATGACGACCTAGAGTTCTGAGGAAAGGAGGTGGAACTCAGAGTTCCTGTGCTGGACTGGGAAACCGAGTCTGAGGTCGGTGAGTCTGAGGGTCCCTGCGGGGTAGGGCTAGCAGCACTCGAAGGGCAGCTCCTCCTTGGAAGACTGCTGCCCGTGCTGTTTCCAGAATGTGGCTGGCTGCTGTAATACCCTGGGGTCCCCGTAAATGAGGCCAATGAGTCTGTGGACACAGGGTGGGCGGGGCTGGAATAGGACGTAGAGGAGAGGGAGGATTCTGAAGAACCGTGAGAGGGGGGGTTTCCAGGTCTCAGTGCAGTAGTTCGATAACTGTATCCTGGAGATTGGGTGGGATGTCCTCGAAAGGGGGAGGAACTTTGTTGAAGTAGGCTTTGTGATTCTGTCCGTGGACTATCACACTGCAGGAGCTAGAAAGAGTTGGGAAGAAAAGGATAAAGAGGTGAAAAAGTCCCTATTTAAGCCATTTAGGTTTGTGAATATTAAAAACACCCTACTTTTTCTTCATCTTAACTACTGTTCTTTTTAGAATACCAAAGACAGTAAAATGGCTATCTCTGATCACTTTATTTTTCTGTAATGATTTGATTACCCGAAGGTGAGCAGATGATGGCTTATTTCTAAGGCTGCTGAAACTATACACAAAGATGGCATCTCAAAACACTGGCATCCAGAACATATTCCTATGCCCAGAGATGAGCAATTTTTCGCCTCACCTGGTAGCTGTATCTGGAAGGGCTGTAAACGGCCGCTCCTTTTGAGAGTGCTGAGCTCAGTGTCTCTGGGCCTTCTCCATCTGCAGGGTCTGGAATGTAATACAAAATCAACCTGGCTTCTTAGAAAGTGAGAAATAGCCATTGTTTATTGCAATCACCAATGCCATCACTAATCCATGCTGCTCTCTTTCTGTCAAATAAGGCGAGTGCAGCAAGCGACAAGGGCAAACGGAGTGGTTAATTATGGGCTATGTCTTAAATGCCTGATCTGACTCCTGTCTCCTTTCTCTTCATCCTCCAACAGGGTAGATTTCCAGGCCTTTGGACAGATGAGTTACCAAAAGGTATCCCTTGGGGGAAAAAAAAAGCAGACAGAGAGAAAGCAATGGTAGATCTTAAGAATGCTGTAGCCCAAAAGAGTAGAAGCAAACCAAGCTGGAACTGTGCATACAATGAAGCCCAACCACATAAGAAGCTGACTCACCTCAGCCTAGCATTTGTTATGAAACGTATGGAGCCTGGTCACACGTCCCTGAACTGGTTGGCAGCACAAAGCCATAGGCTTACCTGAGTCTTTCTCTGTGATGTTACTCTCCCATGTGGGAGAAGGCTCTCCTTTTTGGGCCACCCTCACACTGCTTCGGAGGACTTTGGGGATGCTCCCTCCTTCTCGGAGTCGTTCTACTGATGTGGGAACCATCCTGTGAAGGCAACAGGGTGCAAGTTTATGCCGCAGGACTTCAGAATCAAGGGTCTGGAACATCTGAATCTCTGACAAAGGTTGTACAACATAGTCACTTAAAAAACATCTTCTTAGACATCATTTTCTTCACCAATTTAAAACAAGATGTTTTCTCTGCCTCAAACTATGTCAGGCACAAAAGAAAAAAGACTTTTAAAGAAAAAGCACAATAAAAAATTTTTAAAAAATTACATTCCATCTTGATGTTAAAAAAAAAGCAATCAAGGAAAAAGTAAATTTAAGATGTCTACTTCTTTTAACCACCCCCCCGCCCCAATTATAAGAGAAAGTTTATTTAGAAAATTACAGAGGTAGTAAAAGCGAGCCACAGAAGAAATGGGCTCAGGGCACAAGTTACAGAGGCAAAAGAAGGGCCCTTGGAGCTTAGGAGAGAGAAAGGCAGAGGTGACAAACCTGGGGGAAGGGAAAGTCACGGGCATGCTCCCAACAGGGAGAGTGTGCTCAACCCCCATTTTGAAATGCTAAGTTTGCTCTCCTGTGAAGTCATGTGCCTGGCACATGTAGTATTTAATACATGTTTATTAAATAAACATGTAGTATCTAATACAGGTTTCATAGATTAATAAACATTATTTATTTGAGCCCCACTCTTCTTGCCCAGATTTCATTTCTTCAGTTCAAGATCACTGAACTGCCTCATCCTCTATTTCACTCATCTGGGATACTCAAGTACTTGCCATTAGTATTAGTTATTTGTGGTCTCCCCTAAGCCAGACAAGTCCTTTCAGAATATGTCTTATCTCTCTGCTAGCTGTGTGGAATTGAGACTTCTGTTGTCAATTTAAAGTGGAACTGAGCTGAACTCCTGATTTACCTTTCATTTGAAATGAGATAACATAAGAGGCAGTGTTAGGGCCCAGCAAATACTATACTGTATGCAGTTCAAAGTGGTGTACCACAGGATCGGTGGCAATTGTTTGCTTTTATAAAGCTGGGGGGTGGTGGTGGTGGTGGTTCTGGCTGATATTATTTAATCAGCTGAACAGGATAGAGGGCACTGTTGTCTTGCTTTCTCAGATAAGTGTTCCCATACATTTTAGATAAAACTGGGAACAATTCATTTAATTATTAAAGCATCAAATATCAACTTACCACCTACTGCTGATATTCTCTTGTGGTCTGCAGTGAGATGAAGTGCCTCTGGAATCAGATGGGCTTACCGCCTCCAAATGGGACAGAGAGGAATGAGATGGGGAGAACTTTTTGTGAGGGGAAGACGGGGTTCGGGCTGAGGATCCCTGCACACCGTGGGCACCAGTGTCAGAAAGTGAGTTACTGCTGCCTTGCCCAGCTCCTGCAGACTTGCTTTTGCTCTGTGCAGAGTCACCGCTCCCACCAGAATTCTCCTTGGCTTCCTGTTTCCGTTTGCGGTACTCCAGCAGGGATACCTAGGAAGGAAATAACAAACAGGACTCTAGACATTGTTAGTGGATCAGTAGCAATGGGGAAATATAGACCCCTATAAACCATCAGCAAGCCATGCAAACAAAGCAGGCACCAACATTGGCAACTTTCGTCAGGTATGATGCAGATCTGGTAAGGAGAAGAGAAGACACCAGGCAATAATATTTTTGAGGACTGGTATTCACTAGTAGAACTCAACATTTTTTCTGCCTTCAGAAAAACTTGTGAGATTATAGTGCTATCATAGTTATCTGCAACAACAGTAGCTCCTAGAAAAGGGAGGGAAGAGGGTTGGGAGCTTATGTAGTTTGAAAAAGTCTTCCAGGTGATTCCGATAACTTTTTTTAATGCCTTAGAAATCCTTAGAGATAGCTGTTTAAAAAAAGAGAGAAGCCTGGCCAGCGTGGCTCAGTGGTTGAGCATTGACCTATGAACCAGGAGGTCATGGTTTGATTCCTGGGCAGGGCACATGCCTGGGTTGGGGGCTCGATCCTCAGTGTGGGGAGCGCAGGAGGCGGCCAATCAATGATTCTCATTATTGATGTTTCTCTCTCTCTCTCTCTCTCTCTCTCTCTCTCGCTCTGTAAAATCAATAAAAATACATGAAAAAATAAATTAATTTTTAAAATGCCAGAAAAATATTTTTAAAAAGAGGAAAAGAAAATACCCCCAAACAGAAGAAAAATCCAATTCTTCAGGGTTCTTAAATGTGCTTAATTTTCCAAGATACACTCAAGAGATTCATTAATGTTTGTCATACACATAGAGAAACTAGTATAAAAGGAGAAAAAAAATGATTTCACTTCTTATAGTAGCAAGTCAGCTCTATTAAACCTATACAGACTTGGAAATTTCTCCCCATCTCATCGCTCATCTGCCTCATTCTTTCCGACCACCACAACACAATCCTCTCCTTGCCCCACCTGGCATACCTTCTCTGTGCTGCTACAGTGCATTGTGCTTACACTGCTGGTAGTCTGTTACAATGTGTTGCTTGTTTCCCCTCTAAACTGTATGGTCTACCAGGGCAAAGACCAAGTTTATTTTTTATTTTATTTTTTTAAATATATTTTATTGATTTTTTACAGAGAGGAAGGGAGAGGGATAGGGTGTTAGAAACATCGATGAGAGAGAAACATCAATAAGCTGCCTCCTGCACACTCCCTACTGGGTATGTGCCTGCAACCAAGGTACATGCCCTTGACCGGAATCGAACCTGGGACCCTTGAGTCCGCAGGCCGACGCTCTATCCATTCAGCCAAACCAGTTAGGGCTGCCCATCTCTCTTGATTTTCCTCCTTACTCTGCCCACCCTTCTCTGACACCATGGCAACACTCAACTGTTTACAACCACACCCCATCCATAATTACTTGTCACATAATTAATTGTTCTGCTCCCTCTTTTGTTACATTCTCGCCCTCATTTGTTGGATGATTGATTCCTACTCATTGTCTAAGATCAACTAAATCAGTGACCTGTTATCTCTCACTCCACCAGCCTTCAAATTGGCCAAGAGCTTCTGGCTTGTTCTTAAAGCACCCTCCACAGATCTGACTAGCCAGGTTCCCCTGTTAAGATGTGTTCACCACTGAACAACTATTTTGAAGCATTCATCACCATTATAATTAATTACTTATTAATATAATTATCACTTGCTATAAGCCCCCATTAGGGCAGAACCTAGGAGGCAATATAGCATGGTGGCAATAAGAGCATGCAATTGAGAATCAAACAGACCTGGGTAGTATCCTGGCTCTTCCATTTACTAGCTGTGTGACCATGTGCAAGTCACTCAACTTGCCTTAGTTTCCTCATCTGCAAAGTGGGAAATTACCTATCTTACAGGATTATTTTGAGGATTAAGTGCTTAAGAAAGCTTAACAGTGACTAGAACATGGGAAGTGCTAAATAATACAACTAATTACTAATATTCTTTTCCACTGCTCTATTCTTTGAACTGCCTACTATGTGTATGGCACATACATGATAGGCATTTAAATTTGCTGATTATTTACAAAATTTATCAAATTGTATTAAAACAGCCTGTATTTTTTTTATTGGGCATGGCAGAGACCGTGTCTTACTTATCTTTGTTTTCCTCACACTGAGAGCAGTGCTGAACACATAGTGGTAACTTCATAAATATCTATTGTTAGTGCTCTCTATCGTGTGAAACTTACCTTTTTCCTCTGTGGTGGGTTCTGGGGGGCAGATGGGACTCCTTCACAAGCCCTTTCACCACCAGGTGACATGGATCCACGAGAGACTTCTTTCATAAAACCATGTTCATATCTGCTGGGAAACCCTTCTGCAGGGGAACAATATCCCCCGTCCAAATGTAAAGGCTTCCTATCTCCTACTAGAGGAGACCCTCGATATAATCCATCTGCTCGAGGCATAGCGTTCAACGGGGAATAGGCATACATTAAGTTAAACTCTGTCCGAAATGCCTGGTCCGAGTTCCTCACGAGGGTCTGATGTCCATCCCCATTCCTGCTGGGAAAGCCAGTCTCAGAGGTGGGCCCAATGGAGGGATGAGGAGCCAGGTCAGAATGAGCTGAGTTGATGAGGGACGGTCTGTCAGCACAGCTGTTAGTGTTGGAGTCAAGGTAGCCTACTTTTGTCAAGTCCAGGTCTTTTCGGTGACAAAGCTGAAAGAATAAAAATCAATGGAGACATGGGGTAGGGGAGAAGGAAAACAGTCAAAGGGCAGAAAAGAAAGGAGGGAAGAGGGGCACAGGTGAACAGTAGAGACAAAAGGGATGAAAGCAGAAGAGAGAATGCCATTAACATCTGTGAGTCCCATGTAGCAATAGTGTATACAGGCCAGATCACTAAACAACCCCCAACTTTCCCAAATTACTTTCAAATCTTTCTGGAGGAGAATAATGAAAAAATCAGAATTAGGTAATTGGCCAAATGTGACTACTTTGCCTGCTTAGCCTTTCATCAGGTTTGCTGAATCACCTTGCACTACATTAAGGGATTGGCAGTATTAATTTGGGATTTACCTGAGCCCCATGTATGCTACAGAGATGAGACCAGCTGGCTTATATAACTGGCTTCTGGTGTTATTCGTTTCTAAGTTAATATTGATGGAAGGTGGAAGGAGGAAAAAAGTTGAAAGAAAGTAGAAAGTAGATGGAAAGTTAAGTATTTAAGGTACTGGTTCAGTAAAGGAGAATGGCATCAAAGACATCAACCAACCAGTTCTTCACTCACTTTCACTATTAAATAGATACGTTCCTCATAAAACCTTCTGGTCACTCAATTCTTATTTATCCTCTAATCTATGTCAACACACCATAATACCACTAATGCCCATCACTGCAGAATATCTAAAATGCTGAAATGTGCCAAAAATAAGCCCCATCTACTATTTGGTTATCATTACCTCCTAACACCAAGATTTTCCATCACTAGGTCAACTAACTAACTCTAGAAAGAATGATTCCAGAAACCCAGATAATACACCATGTCAGCCTCCAAAATATGCTATCTTAGAACCTTTAGCACCTGAGGAGAGAACACTGTACTTTCCTTGTAAGACAGAAAAACCACCCAGAAAACCTCTAGTACACTAGAATACAACCTCTCTCAGTTTCACAATCCTCTATAAAATCCTACTGATTCGGAATTTGGTCAACTGTCACTGTGTTTAATACTAATTTTTTATTAGAAGGAGGGGTGTGTGTTAACAGTTAATTTCTAAAAGGTTATGTGAGATTATAACTTCCTCTTCAAGAGGAAAAAGACTATGTGGATTCATGGAATTAATCATTACTACCTCTGTCCAAATCTTCTAATAGTTAAGAAATGCTACCACTAAAGTCTGAATTTTAAATCTCCACAGCAACAGGGTTTCTGAGCAAAGCACTCAATTGATATCCTAAGGCAGTGGTCGGCAAACTCATTAGTCAACAGAGCCAAATATCAACAGTACAACGATTGAAATTTCTTTTGAGAGCCAAATTTTTTAAACTTAAACTATATAGGTAGGGACATTGTTATTAACTTAATTAGGGTACTCCTAAGCTGGCTTTTGCTAAAAACGTCCTCAATCTGATTGAGGCACGTTCACTGAGGTCGACCCCTTCCAACTCTCCTGTCCACACTCGTCTTGTATACTTGTTTCGTCTATCTCCTTTCCGAAAACCGACTTCTGTGCATGGGCCACGAAGTTTCAATCGCACTGTACGTGCGTGCCCGCATGTGGTATTTTGTGGGAGAACCACACTCAAGGGGCCAAAGAGCTGCATGTGGCTCGCGAGCTGCGGTTTGCCGACCACTGTCCTAAGGGATACCACTTGTATGGCAATCATATTCCAACCACTGCAGAATGGAGGCCTGGGTCACAGAAGCCATGGGTTGCCATAGTTTCCCTGTGTACCCAGTAAGGAGCTACAAGAATGTAGAAGGCTAAGAGGCTTGCCTCTCCCATTTTAAAGAAGTTCCTCAATCTACCAACCAAAACCCAAAACATGCAGTTAAACAGAGCTCTCAGATTAACCCAGGAACAAGGCATAAATCACTGCCTAACTTTCCCAACAAGGTGCTCCTTTATCAACCTAAAATAATAAATATCAAAAAATAGCTCATACCAACGTTTGATCCAACTTTTCCTACTTAACAAACACACATTGTCAGACTTTCTTTAACAAGGCTCCTACCATACTTTCAGCCTTCATTAAACTTTACTTCTAGATACTATTCTTCTTTTAAACTCTTTAGCCACTCCCTCCCCACCACACACACATAGCTACTTTATTTTCCTCCACCTACATTGAGAGTTCTAAGTAACAACCAGTCATACATGGGAAGATTCATTCAACTTACAGTGACCAATCGGCCACCCTCCAGCCCATCACCCCATTTGCTTGGATACCCCAGCCCTTCCCATACACTCATGCACACTCACTATCAGCCTCCAAGTGTGATTGAGATGGTGTGATAACTACCTCGGGTGACAGGGACTCGGGCCTATTCGCAGGGTAACTCTCAGGGGAGGATATGTTCTAGAGGAGGGAAAAGCATCTTGTTATTCATCTACTTGAAGTCAAGAAGCAAAACAAAACAAAAAATAAAGTAAAAGCAAGCATAGATAGTTAGCCACAACTTTTTTTTTGGTGGGGTGGGAGGGATAAGAATGCACAGGGGAAATGTTTAACTGCAGAATTCATCTCAATGAACAGAATGACTTGTTAAAATGCTTCCTGGTGCCTTTGAAAGCATTTAAGAATAAACTGGTTATGTTTCATGCTATAAGTAAACATCTCAAGCAGATATCAGGAAAGAGGTGAAATTTCACACTATTACAGTTGACCCTTGAACAACACTGGTTTGAACTATGCAGGTCCACTTATACATGGATTAAAAAAAATATGTATAGTACTGTAAATGTATTTTTTTCCCTTATGATTTTTCTTAAATTTTTTTCTCTAGCTTATTTTATTGTAAGAATACAATATATAATACATATAACATACAAAATACATATTAAGCGACTATTTATGTTATCAACTGTAGGCTATTAGTAGTTAAGTTTTTGGGGAGTCAAAAGTTACATGCAAATTTTCGAATGTGCAGGGATTCGGTGCCTCTAACCCCCTTCTTGTTCAAGGGTCAACTGTGTATTTCTTTCTACATTAGATGAGAGTTTAGCAACCTATAGTATTTGTTATTGGGCACCTGACCACTTATTTCTCCTTAGGGGAACCTTTTTCTTTCACCCCACATCCCCTTCTTGAACATTACATTTCCTCATTTTCCTATGTGACTCAGGCCCACCACTGTTACCCAGGGAAACCACTTAGCATGTTAACAGATGACAGGGCTACGGGGACAGCCTGTTCCTCTTAAATGACAGTTATAGAAGATATGACTGATGGACTTTGTAGCTCACAGACTAGATGGTCTTGGCATAATCTAATCGGATCTGACCACACCTACCGACATTCTGATGTTAAAATCCATTGTATTTTTAGAAACAGAGAGAGGGAAAAAAGCAGTTGTGTATACTGAGAGTCCCTTCCAAAACAGGTTTACCCTTAAGGCTTTCACCTGAGGTATCACTACCATATCAAACAAACTGGGCAGTGAACTCTGATGGGAAGATCTGAATGGTAAAAAGTGGAAAGAATGATGGTGGTAGTTGTGACAAGAGTTCAGGGTGCCAGGGGTAAGGTGGGGGCGGGGGGTTCTTAATGTTGTATACTACAGGCAACTGTGTCTAGGGTAGGGGAAATGAGGCTGCTTCAGCAGAGCAGGATATTTATTGACTAGAAATTTTACTTGGTGGGATGGGTAGAGAGTGTGAGATGGATAGTGGAGTATGGATCACAAGGCAGAAAGAGAAGGATTATTCTGGTGGGAAGGAG
The DNA here is from genome assembly GCF_000147115.1 of Myotis lucifugus. NCBI lineage: Eukaryota > Metazoa > Chordata > Mammalia > Chiroptera > Vespertilionidae > Myotis > Myotis lucifugus. The sequence continues at coordinate 15,533,889 of NW_005871056.1, forward strand.
GGGCAAATTAAGTGTGCCTTCTCAATGCTGCTTTTAGTCTCTTTTCTTGATGCTTCCCCGCTCCTTACAATCTTGTTCTTTTCCACTACATGTTGTCTTAACTCCTTGTCTTGGAGTTGGAGAAATTTCTCACTTTTCTCCTGGAATGTTTTTTATTTTTCCTTTCAAAAACATTCTTTCCCCAACCAAACTGATTTTTACTTGTGACACCTTTAGGTATTTCTCTGTGTCACAGTCTTGGATGGAAATAAGGTTCCCCACACCTTCTTATACTAGAAAGTAGGAAAGAGTATGGCAACTAGAATGATAAAGATGGTCAGGATAGTGAAATTTGTTTTTTAATTGACCAGAAAGGCTATATTTTCTCAGTTAAATAATGAGATAAAATAGCAGAGACATACACTGAACTTTATGAAGGGATGGACTATTTAATACATTATAACATTTCCCCCACTCCTGATATTCTAACATTATGCTTAGACTATGCATCAATAAAAAGATCTTCGATTTAAAAAAATATATGCAACACTTTACACTTTCATAGTGTTTCGTAGTTATCGAAAATACTACAAGGGATAGGAAATACACTGAGTACTAAACTTGGCTGTTTGGGAAGGCAACTTACCTTCTAATTTTATGTTTAATTATAATTATTACAATGACAAGGTCTGAATCCCTATTAATATAATATGCTGCCCACCAGGGAGAATGTCCTCTCATGAAATTTTATTTATCAAACTCTAGCTGCTAACTGAAAAGTCAACTGCAATCAGACCAGGTAAACTTAGTAAGGCCTGAATCAGCTGCTTTACTATCTGGCTAAAAAGAATGCCACAGGGAATTATTAGAAATCCAATGTAACCAGGAATATTTTTTACCCGCCAAAGAGGCTTGCTCCAAAAGTCAAGTTAATATGGTCTAGCTTAGGTATAGCTGCCTCTTGTTTTTAAGGTTGCTACCTCGTTCTGAGTTAGCCATTTACAAGTCCAGATATTTTTTAAAAATAGTGTCTGTTTAATTATAAATCAAAGCAACATGCAATAAATGAGGTATATTTTTATATACCTGGAATCTACTCTGTAAATCTGCTGTCACCCAAACTTGAATACTAAAGTGATTCAGAATCGTTTTAAAATAACTGAGATATAAATTTCTAACTTAATCCAGAGAGTGAATGTAATTAATTTGTCTTTATAAACGTGTTGCTAGTTTCTGTCTTATTCCTAACACATTATAACAAAAAGGGAAAGTAACCTAGAGTAGGGAAAAAACCCTCATTTGCCATAAACCATAGGCTTTCTCAATCCCTATTTACTGAGCCCATAATGAGAATACAAAACAACAGGGAAAGAGACACTTTACTAATTCAAAGGCCTAGAAACAAAGACAAAAATATTATAATCAGAGCTCTCAGGCTGTGTCATTAATGATTACTAGGCAGCTAGAGGCCTGTTTAACAAGTAGAGAGTAAGGCCAAAGATGGAGATCTAGCATGCTTACTACCTAAAGTTAGGGAGACCAATGGACTGCATGCAAGAGGCAAATGAATGTCATCTGTGGTATAATTATTCCTATTCTGGGAAGTATGTGGATTGCCAAGATGAGAGGCTACCAGGTAATAGGTCACACTGACCCTGAGGTTTCTCATTCTCTTGCTGAGACAGGCAAGGAACATGGTAAAGAAGCATTTGGAATGATACTGTATTTAAAATGAGGAGGTGCAAATGATGACTTCATATTCAGCACTCCCAACAACCAAACCCAAATCACCTCAAACTGCAGAGGAGTATTACAGCGACTAGCAGTAGTAAGAGACGTGATTGGTGAGAACATGAGGCTGTATCCATTTCGACATTCTTCTTCTGGGTGAGATGGGCCAGGTGTGGTCAGCTGGGGGCTCTTTGAGCCTGGATTGGGAGGGGGTGGTGTGACTGGAGAAAGAGGCCGAAGTAACTTGGTGACATTCTGCTCCATCAGATAGCGAGACTTCCATTTCTTTAAAGGGCTCAACAAATCTGTGAAATACAAAGCTCAGATGAGAGGCTGAAACCACAGCTCAAAAGGAGGCTCTGCAGTAAAGCCATTAATTTCTAGCCCACAATGGCTCTTAACTTTTCTTTTGCCTCAACCCATTGTTACCTCCTGCAATCAAATCAAAAGCCCAAAGAAACTCTTTAATTGCCACTCTTTTTTGAAACTATCTCCCAGAGAATTGCCAGATAAAACCGACACTTCTGACTGATCCCTGGAGCTAATTAATTTCTTCCAGTGGAAAACATAAATTAATTTTTACACTGAGTTTCCAAAAAACCCAAATTTGTGTCACTTTGTTAAAACCACCCTCTACTTAATTAACATGTCACCAGCTCAAACTTCCTGAATGCTAACTACATAGCTCTTTTCTCTTTTATCTTCTCCTAAACATTTTTTTTTTTTTGCTATTTTTCAGCAGCTTTCTATGACATTCTGCTTTAGTAGGAAAGAGGTACACATGATTACCTATTCCATATGTAACCACTAATTTTTGAAACGACTTCTATGAAAACTCCCAACCACTTAAAACAACTAGGCTGGAACTTTTTCTCATTAGAATATTATACTTTCTATACTTTTCAGGTCCACTTAAAAAGGAAGTTAGTATTGTATATATTTTTTAATGACTACTCAGACCAAAGAACCTATCTCGCTTTCTCTGAGGAAAAATTTACTTTTATTCATTTACAATAGTTAAAAGATATTTATTTACTTAATAGCTACTATATGAAAACCACTGAACTAGGTTATGTGTTTGTGTGTGTGTGTGTAAAATGGTCATCATATAATCTAATCAAAGGTATTTACAAACTTGTAATAAACAGAAAACATGTAAAATATATTTAATATAAGTTTAAGAATCTCAACAGAGGTGATCATACTGCTGTTAGTAAAAAATAATTATACTTTTAAGTGCTTATTATATACCAGACACTATACTATGTGCTTCTGTGAATTAATCAAATTTCATTTGAACAACTCTATAAATTCAGCACCTCTATTATCATCCCCAGTTTAAAGACGAATTTGATGTATAGAGAGATAAAGACAAGGTAATCTGGTTCCCATTTACATTATTAATCACTAGATTAAATAATATCCCCAAGGCTTGGTGAATGGAGTAACATTTATCCCAGGCCATCAAGGAAAGGCTTTGGGACAGTAGGTCATGATCAGAGTTATGCAACATGAATATTATTCCGGTAATAATGGTTAGGATATGATTAGAACTGGGAAACTATTTGAATTAATGGAAGAGTTAACCAAAAGAGTTTTGAGTCACTGAGCTTGAGAAGATTTTAAATACAGTGGAAGATTAAGTGCAAAGAATACTTGAGATATATATTTTCCTTTTTGATATCTGAGAATTTATTTTCCTATATTGGAAGTATATTTGTATTTTCCTTTTGTTCCAGATGCTAAGTATTCTTTCTTATTTCTCCTTTCTCCTTTTGAAAAGTGCCTAGGTATACAAAAACAAATGTGTTTTGTGGCTTATATTTAGAATACCTTTTCTATATTTCAAAAGCCTTAAACAGTCAATCTTTTTTTTTTTTTAAATATATTTTATTGATTTTTTACAGAGAGGAAGGGAGAGAGATAGAAAGTCAGAAACATCGATGAGAGAGAAACATCGACCAGCCGCCCCCTGCACATCTCCCACTGGGGACGTGCCCGCAACCCAGGCACATGCCCTTGACCGGAATCGAACCCGGGACCTTTCAGTCCGCAGGCCGACGCTCTATCCACTGAGCCAAACCGGCCTCGGCAAAACAGTCAATCTTTAAAAGACTGCTAAATAGCTAGTTACAACATTGTAACAACTAATTATATAAGTGACAAAGTTCATTGCAGAAAAGCTGAAAAGTACAGATGAACCCATCCCCCAAATCAACTTACAGGTCATTCATTTAAAATATACTAATATTCCCTGAGTACTTATTATTATGTCACAGTCAACAAAACAGACTTGATGTCTGCTCTTATGAAGTTTATAAGCTAGTGGCCAATTGCATTTTTTCTATTAATAGCACTATATTTATGAAAATTTTTTCCAGTTCTATATTTCTCTTGTCATACACAGCTTTCAAATTTTATGTGGTAAAATCTATCCATCTTCTTTTTTTACCTTTACTCAACTACTTCTCAGGATTATATAAACAAACATCCACATATTTAAACACAACTTAAAATTACAACCCCAAGGTAATGTACTGCTAATATCCTGGTGTATTTATATTGCCTTATTGATTTCTTGTCTAAATCACACTGCTTAATAACTTACTACTTTTCCTCAGAATGGTAAAAAAAAAATCTTTCTATGACAATAAATTAAAAATTTAATGGCTTTATGACATCCATATTGTTAAAATTTAACCCACCGAAGTATTTTTCAAAATTTTTTGCTATTATAACTATGCCTCAATGAGCAATAATCTTGCTCTTACATATTTCTGCACTTGTTCACTTTTAAAAAAATAATTTTATTGATTTCAGAGAGGAAGGGAGAGGGAGAGACAGAAGCATCACTGATGAGAATCATTGATAAGCTTCCTCTTGCATGCCCCCACTGGCGATTGAGTCCGCAACCTGGGCATGTGGTCTGACCGGAAATTGAATCATGACCCCCTGGTTCATAGGTGGAAGCTCAACCACTGAGCCACGCCAGCTGGGTGTGCACTTGTTTACTTTTTAGGACAAACATCTAGATGTAGAATTATTAACTCAAAAGAGTATTTCTATAGGCTCACTAGCTTTAGATTTATTCTTGTGTGAACTACCAGTTGGTGTCCTTTAGCCTGCATTCTACAAGGTGTTGATATTGTTCTTCGTTTGTAAGGGCTCTTTAATAAGAATGTTACCCTTGGTCAAAAATGTTACAATGATCTGGTGGCCCCTGTGGCTTGGTTGAGCATTGTCCTGTGCACAGAGAGGTCAGAGGTTGCTGGTTGGATTCCGGGTTGCAGGCTCAATCCCCAGTAGTGGGTAGGGAGGAGGCAGCCAATCGCTGTGTCTCTCTCAAATAAACAAACAAACTAGTTATATTCTCCCAGTTTTCTATCTGCCTTTTAATTTTATCAGTAGGCTTTTTTGCCTTTTCAATGTTTTATCTCTACGTATATTTAATTTTAAAATAAATCTTTATTGTTGCCTGGATGGCGAGGCTCAGTGGTTGAGCATAGACCCTTGAACCAGGAGGTCACAGTTTGATTCCCGGTCAGGGCACATGCCTGGGTTGCAGGCTCGATCCCCAGTGGGAGGTGTGCAGGAGGCAGCCGATCAACGATTCTCTCATAATTGATGTTTCTATCTCTCTATCCCTCTCCTTTTCCTATCTGAAACCAATAAAATATATTTTAAAAAAACTCTTTATTGTTGAAAGTATTAGATATGTGCTCCCCCTTCGC
>NW_005871056.1:15539429-15541276 GCF_000147115.1 Myotis lucifugus
CATGCATATATGGATACAAGTTCTTTTGGTTGATTTCATACCACACACACACCACCCCACTTTCCTCTGAGATTTCACAATCTGTTCCATGCTTTTATGTCTCTGGATCAATTTGATCATCAGTTTACTTAGTCATTAGATTTCACATATGAGCGAGATCATGGGATACTTGACTTTCTGACTGGCTTATTTTGCTTAGCAGAATACTCTCCAGGTCCCTCCATGCTATCTCAGGGGGTAAGAGCTCTTTCTGTTTTACTGCTGCATTGTGTAAATGTACCACAACTTTTTAATCCACTCGTCTATTGATGGACACTTGGGCTGTTTCCAGATCTTAGCTATTGTAAATTGCGCTGCTATGAACATAGGGGGGCATAGATTATTTCTGATTGGTTTTGGGTCTCTTAGGATATATTCCTAGAAGTGGGATCACTGGGTCAAATGGCAGTTCCATATTTAATTTTTTGAGGAAACTCCATACTGTTTTCCATAATGGCTGCACCAGTCTGCATTCCCATCAGCAGTGTACTAGGGTTATTTTTTCTCTACATCCTCACCAGCACTTGTCATTTGTTGATGGTAGACATTCTGACAGGTGTTAGGTGATACCTCATTGTTGTTTTAATTTGCATCTCTCTGATGACCAGTGACTTTGAGCATTTTTTTTCATTATGTCTCTTGGCCATCTGTAAGTCTACTTATGGAGAAGTATCTATTTCGGTCCTTTGCCCATTTTTTAATTGGACTGTTTATCTTCTTTTTGTTAAGTTGTATGAGTTCCTTATATATTTTGGATATTAACTCTTTATCTGATGTATTATTGCCAAATATGTTCTCCCATATAGTGGGCTTCCTTTTCATTTTGTTGGTTTATTTTTTTTAAATTTTGTTTTATTGCTTAAAGTATTACAATTGTTAGGTTTTTTTTTTTGCTGTGCAGCTTTTTATTTTGATGTAGTCACATTTATTTTCTCCTTAGTTTCCTTTGCCCTAGGAGATGTATCCGTAAACATATTGCAACAAGAGATGTCTAAGATTTTGCTAAGTTTTCTTCTAGGATTTTTATGGTTTCTAGACTTATATTTAAGTCTTTTATCCAATTTGAGTTTATTCTTGTGTGTATGGTGTAACTTGGTGGTCCAGTTTCATTTTTTTGCATGTATTTGTCTAATTTTCCAAACACCATTTAGTGAAGAGACTGCCTTAACTCCATTGTATGTTCTTGCCTTCTTTGTCAAATATTAATTGGGAGGAATGGTTTGGGTGGATTTCTGGGGTTTCCGTTCTGTTCCATTAATATATATGGTTGTTCTTGTGCCAGTACCAGGCTGTTTTGATTATAGTGGCTTTGTAGTATAATTTGATATCTGGTATTGTGATCCCTCCAACTTTGTTCTTCTTTCTCAAGATTACTGCAGCTATTCAGGGTCTTTTTTGGTTCCATATAAATTTTTGGAGTATTTGTTTTAGATCTGTGAAATATGCCATTGGTATTTCAATAGAAATTGCATTGAATCTATAGATTGCTTTGGGTAGTATGGACATTTTGATGATGTTGACTCTACCAATCCATGAACATGGTATATTCTTATACTTGTTTATGTTTTCCTCTATCTCTTTTTTCAAAGGCCTGGACTTTCCTGAGTACACGTCTTTTACCTCCTTAGTTAAGTTTATTCTTAAGTATCTTACTTATTGATAAGCCTGATTACTTAGCTTCTCTTTCTGAGACTTCACTATTGGCGTCAAAAATTGCATCGACTTCTGGGTCTTGGTTTTTTATCCCTGCGACGTGCCAAAACTCAATTACAAAATCAAGATTTATCCGCACCTTTTAAGTTATATTT
>NW_005871056.1:15541376-15641008 GCF_000147115.1 Myotis lucifugus
TATTTTTATTGATTTCAGAGAGGAGGGGAGAGGGAGAGATAGAAACATCAATGATGACAGAGAATCATTGTCTAGCTGCCTCCTGCACACCCCTATTGGGGATCGAGCCCACAACCTGGGCATGTGCCCTGATGGGGAATTGAATAGTGACCTTCTGATTGATAGGTCAACACGCCGCAATCACTGAGCCATGCCAGTTGAGCTTTAGGATTTTCTATGTATAATATCATGTCATGTCATCTGAAAATAATGAGTTTTACTTCCTCCTTTCCAATTTGGATGCCTTTTATGCTTTCTTCTTGTCTGATTGCTATGGCTAGGACTTTCAGTACTATGTTGAATAAGTATGGTGAAAGCAGACATCCCTGTCTTGTTCCTGTTCTTAGAGGAAATGATTTTAATTTTTGCCCATTAAGTATGAAGTAGGCTGTAGGTTTTCCATATATGAAATTTTCTGAGTTTTTATCAAAAATAGGTGTTGGATTTTTGTTGAATGCTTTTTCTGCATCCACTGATACGATCGTGTGATTTTTGTCTTTCAATTTGTTTGTTGATTCGCAAATATCATACCAGCCTTTCTGAAATCAGTAAAAATATATTTTAAAAAAGAAAATCCTAAAGATCACCAAATACTAGAACAAATACTCCAAAAATTTATATGGAACCAAAAAAGATCCTGAATAGCTGCAATAATCTTGAGAAAGAAGAACAAAGTTGGAGGGATCACAATACCAGATATCAAATTATACTACAACGCCACTATAATCAACACAGCCTGTTCTATATTGTCTCTGAATTAACAGGGGACAAATATATTGGGAGAAAGGATTTGCAGTATAAATGACAGTATTATCCCTACTAGCAATTTGGTAAGATTTATCATAGGCATTAAAAATATTCATACTCCTACCCAGCAGGTATGGGTCAGTGGTTAAGCATCAACTGACCCAGGAACCAAGAGGTCACGATTTGATTTCCCGTCAGGGCATATGCCCGAGTTTTGGACTTGATCCCCCAGTAGGGGGCGTGCAGTAGGCAGCCAGTCAATGATGTTCCTCTCTCATTGCTAGTAGGGATAATACTGTCATTTTTACTGCAAATCCTTTCTCCCAATATATTTGTCCCCTGCTAATTCAGAGACAATATAGAAACAGAAACATTGTTTATACAAGTTTGATTTAAGAAAAATTTGAATGTGTCCGAATTTGCATTGGCAAGAATCTAATTCTTTTAAACCCCTCCAAATTCCAGAATTTACATCTTTCATTTATATAAGGCCTGTTTCCAACTATTCTGCTCCATCTATAATAGTAAAAGGGTAATATGCTAATCAGACCGAATGTGAAGCCAGGACCAGAGTGAAGCAGCCCAGGTCCCGGGTGCCAGAGGGAAGCCAGTGCTGGCAGCCGGGGAAAGGAAGGCCTACTTTTGCACGAATTTTTGTGCATCGGGCCTCTAGTATTTATATATGAATCCATTCTTGGATCGGTACTGTACTAATTTAATTATTAGTGTCTAGCTTCATATTAGAAACTAGTTACACAATTCTAGGGAAAATATATCTCATTATTCTTTTTCAGTTATTTTTCTTGGCTGTTTTCATGCTTATTTTTAAAGATAAACCTCAATATAACTTAATCAAATTTCAAAACATGATAGTTTGATGGTAACGCTATAAAGTTATAGCTCTGCTAGTGGCCCGGTGCATGAAATTCGTGCACGGAGGGGGGGGGGGTTCCCTCAGCCCAGCCTGCACCCTCTCCAATCGGGGACCCTTGGGGGATGTCCGAATGCCGGTTTAGGCCCGATCGAAACCGGCAGTCGGACATCCCTCTCGCAATCTGGGACCGTTGGCTTCTAACTGTTCACCTGCCTGCCTGCCTGATTATTCCCTAACTGCTCTGCCTGCCTGCTTGATTGTCCCTAACCCCTCTGCCTACCTGCCTGATCACCCCTAACCCCTCTGCCTGCCTGCCTGCCTGATCACCCCTAACCTCTCTGCCTGCCTGCCTGATCACTCCAAACTGCCCTCCCCTGCCGGCCTGGTTGCCCCCAACTGCCCTCCCCTGTAGGCCTGATCTCGCCCCCAACTGCCTTCTCCTGCCGGCCAATTTGGTTCTGATTGGTCGGTTTCTATGCCAGTCAGTGTCTCTGGGCCTATCTCCGGGCCTGATCAGAGAGGCAGGGCTGATCAGCAGCCTCCGCAGAGGCTCAGAGAGAAACACAGGTGCGGCTGCTGGAGAAGCCTGGAGAAAGAGAGGCAATGGCTGATCAATAGCTGCCACGGAGGCTGCGGATCAGACCCTGCCTCTATCTAGGCCTAATCCGCAGCCCCCTCGGCAGACTGCAGGACTGACTTCCAGTGTTCGGTTGAGCCTTCGGTCGGTCGTTATGGACCCTGGGTTTTTATATATTAGGATAAGAAATCAACAACAACAATAAACATCCTCAGGTGAGAAATAACTATAACAACAACAGCAACAAAAATTTCAGCAATGGTTTGCTCCACATGCTCCACCAATGTTATTCCTAAGAAGTTTCTTAGTTTTGTTAAGTTTGAGAATAAAAACTTTTCTTTATTAATTTTCTTAGTGCATAAATGCTACTAATTTTTGTATACTGTCTATCCAGCAGTTTTATTAAACAAGAGTTTAATTCTAAGCTTTTCAGTAGATTTAGGCTTTTCTAGGTATATATCCCTATCACTTATAAATAATGAACATTACACTTGCCTAAAGCTGAGTAGTAATAACTTTGATTTCTATATGACTTTAGTTTTTAGGAACTTAGAATTGTTAATTTATTATAGTATCTGACTAATTTCTGTGTTTCAGAAGAATTTTGTACAGAATTTTGACAGTAATTATGGGTCTGATATTGCACTAAGAAATTTATACATATCATTTAATTTAATCTATTAGTTCTTTGAAGGTAGATATTACTATTCCCATTTTACAGATGAGGTTAAGAGATGTTTAGTAACTTGCCATTTATCATATAGTTAGTAAAGGGTAGGGCTGGTCTCAAATTAAGGTCTTTTGGGAGTCTTTCTCCTATACCAAACTGTCTCCCTTTCTTCATTAATATCTCCTTGGTCTTTTTGGGAAACAAATAACCCTGAAACTAACAAATAAAAATAATTCCTTGGAATTTACATTAACTTGTAGCAATATACCAAGTCACCCATTTGACTAGCTTGTTTTTTGTTTTACTAGCTTGGTTTTAAATTAATATTTTCCTTTTGTTTATATTGCTCCTTATTATTAAGGCAAGGTAAGGTGTATCATTTGTATGTTCCTCACTGCTAGAGACAGGAGCAGAAGTTCAATAAAGGCCCAAACCGGTTTGGCTCAGTGGATAGAGCGTTGGCCTGCGGACTGAAGGGTCCCAGGTTCAATTCTGGTCAAGGGCATGTACCTTGGTTGCGGGCACATCCCCAGTAGGGGGTGTGCAGGATGCAGCTGATCGATGTTTCTCTCTCATCGATGTTTCTAAGTCTCTATCCCTCTCCCTTCCTCTCTGTAAAAAATCAATAAAAATATATTAAAAAGAAAAAAAGAAGTTCAATAAAGGTTGGTGACTAGTTGTCCTAATTCCATTCCAAATAATGTATATAGTAACCAAGGCACTTTCCCTATGTCTTTGTCAGTCAGGACACGATGCTATACAACCTCACTTTCCCAACCTTAAATATGTACACACTTAACACACACACACACACACACACACACACACACACACACACACATCTCACACAAATAAAAATGTGCATTAGGCAGATTTCAAATGTATACCAGACAGAAGATTTCAGTTAAGTTATATAGTTACTGTACTATAAAAGTTACCATAAATTGATAATATCGATAGAAATCTGGTACCAGCATTTTTTTACATTAATCTGGTTTGAGTAAATCTCCATAGTACATGATAAGTAAAATATTTTAAATACATGGTATTATTTATCTTCTACACGTTCCACACTGGGATTTTATTACCCTGGGGTTATGCATGTGATAATTTATAAGGTATAATACAATCTACAGATAGAATAAAATAAGTCAATAATTTGAAAATACATTTTTAGCAGCATATTTTTCCCCACATACATTATACAACATTTTAACATAAAGCAGATATTAGCAGATAAGTGTACTTACTTAATACAATTTTGTATTTACTCAGCAGGTCAATGAAAAGAAACAATGAAGTAATTTTTATGAAAATCTGAAATATCATGCTAGTTGCAGGCTTAGATGACTTTTAGCATGTAATTTATCTTGATATTTTATTTTAACTGCTTATTATCCACCAAAACTGAGATATAGAGATAAACTTTGGGAAATCACAGAGAACTTTTCAATTAAGCTGATATTAGCAGGAGAAACTTTAGTAAAAAGACTGCCCCAAAATAAGCTGGTGTCATAAGTTCATGTACCAGTGCTTTCAACGGCAATTCAATTATACGCCCCGCAAGAGTCACTGTGAAAACTAGTGGATTGGATGACTTTTCATGGCGCTGTAGTTTAAAAATGAAGACTTCACATCAGATTCAAGGTTGTCTTCTAAAAATTTTGATGCTAACAGGGCAAGCCCTTTTTAAAAGAAACAATTTCTAAGAATTTTTTGTTTACTTCATTCATCCACTTACCCTTCAACCAAGCCACTCACCTCAATTACCTATAATTGTGATTCACTCCTGAATAGTGTCCCACATCTTTCTTACTTCCCCTTTTATAAATATGAATAAAGGTTTCCTAAACTTACTGCTTAAATATATCTAACTTTCTTTATGATAAATATATCTAACTTTTAAATAACTATCTCTGCTGTTATCTGTACACTATTTTCTACTTTGTCATCCTAGAAAAAATGATCCCTGACTTGAGATCTCTCTCTTCCTCTGTAAAGACAGATGAAAGGAACTATTTAAAGAACAATGCTATTTCTTTTTGTATCAGACTTTTTCAGTATTCATACTGAAATAATCATTGCTCATATATTCAGAAAGGTTTGAGATACATACCTGCATTGTCTTTGCAGATACTAGAAGAGTTACTATTCTCATTACTTTGGTATAGGTGCTGAGTTCTAGTCTCTTGGGGTACAGATGATGTTTGAGTCATCCCTTCTTCCAAGGCTTGCTTTATCCAGCGCTATAATGGGAAAAGAACCAGGAAATTATCAATAATTATTTAAAACTATTAGTATATCTATTTCAAATGCATTAACCAGGTCATTCATTACATATCAACTGGCGAGAGATGCAATCCAACACACTCATTCAGTTCCATAGTCAAGTATTTTTTCTTCTTGTGTTTCAGCATATTGGAATATTACCCATCAATTCCTTTTACTGGGCAAAACTGAGAAAACCTAGATTACACATAATGCGATCTCATTAAAAAACCGAAACCAATGAAAAATGATTACTCAACTTTTCATACTGCTTAGAATGGGGAAAATGGAAAGAGATAAGAAGAAATCTTAGCATTTATTTAAGAGATTGATCATATAGGATGAAAGTAGCACATAAATAAGTGCCAAGAAGGAAGATAAAAGAACACCTCTTCACTACAGGTACCAAAATACTTCTAAAAGGTCTACTCTCAGATGAAATATCCTGCTAATTTTTCTCTTCCTATCAAGTAGTTGGTTAAATTATGCATAAATAATGCAAACAACCAGAATATATGATCTGTAGAAATAAAAAAGGGGAAAAGCCACATTTTTTTTTTTAGTGAATACTGGAATCTAAATGATGAAAAATAAATTAAGGTCAGGAAGTAAGCCTACAAAGATTAGGATTGTAAAACTACGCATCCTGTGGAAGAGAGAAAATTTCTTACCTGTAATTGTGTTCTCTTAAGATACACAGTTGTAGGTTGCTCACCACTGTGTGGCTCTCCTGCCCTGACATAAGACAGATCGAATTTTGATAAACATCAATTTCTGAGTAGGACCCTCCCCCAAATAGGAAAATCAAAGGTGTTTATAATTTCACACCTTTAGAGAACAAGTATTACAGGTAAGTAAATATTCTCTTCACTAAAGAGAGGAATTTTAATAGATTTGCCTGATTAGAAACGTAAGAAACAATTATTTTCTAGGGAATAATTTCTAGGAAAATTTCACCAAGAAAAATTTTATATCTTGTAAATGGCATTGTGGACTGCCTGCCAAATAAAACTAAAATAAAGTTGTAAACATGAGGAGAAAAGAGTGAATAAGAATATAAAAAGATCTCCACAATCAATTGAATCACATCAGCATTGTAAAATATGACCAGGTCTCTGAAAAGCCCAAATAAGACCAAGAATGAACTCTTTTATACACAGAATATTGATGTAAAGATGAACCATCAGAACCACAACTCCTTATGACTTAGAGAAGACCTTAGAAGTCCCTTGTCCAAAGCACGTAGTGTACAGATGAAGAAAATTAGGGTCAGGAGGAAATGATTGTAAAATCCTTCATTATAGATACCTTTAGTACAAGTTTTTCTTTTCAGAGCAGATGACAGGACTTAATTGGGGTTACTGTGCTTTCCTCCAAGAGAAAAGTAGATGCACCCATAAAAGAAGTTACATTCTGGATTTGATAACCAAAAAAAGGAAAAATAAAACAAGGATAGGGGCATTCTAAGGAATAAGATGCTGCTATGGTTGGATATAAGATCAAACACAGCAAATATGATCTAACCTATTCCTCCTGGCCCTATTGTATGTCTACACAGTTATTTTATGGCTCATAAAAAAGGATCATGAACATCTGTATCTAACAAGTTCAAATCACCCCTATAGCTAATAAATTAACATTAGATAGCCCCATCCCTGAGTCCCAGCTATGGTTAAGGTCAAAAGAACATTTCTTCCTTCTCTAAAACTCTGTATTACAGAACTTTTTAGGAAGCTCAGAGATGAGAGGGAGAAATATTTTAAAGAATAAAGAGCAAGAAAGTAACTTCGGTTTTAGTTCAAAGATCTGTGTTGAAACTTGGCCATGCCTTTTACTAGCTGCCTAACTCCGGGCAAGATACTGAACCCCTCTAAGTCAAAGCTTCTGATCTATAAATTGAGGCCAATAATCCCAACTTCACAGGGCTGTCATGTAGGCTAAGTGAGATATTGTATGTGAAGAAAGTTTGTAGCAGAGTACTGAGTACAAATGATCAGTGAGGACTTGTTCAGCTGAATTTCAATGCTATATATAGAGATAGAGATTAATAACCTTCCAGTGCATACAATGAAATATCAATGCAAAGGACAGTGTTTCATTTTTCAGTCAGGATGGTTTTCTAAGAAATCCGGGAGACCAAATGCCATACATATATTATGCCTTCAAGGTAAGTTTAGAGAAGATTTAGAGAACAAGGAAGGATACTACTTGAAAGACTTCTTAGCCACTTATAAATGCTTCCATTCTAAAATAAGAAGTGAAGCAAGATCCAACAAAAGACATACATACCATAACATGCTTTTTAAGAACTATGATTTGATTTACTTTAGAAACTCCAGGGAGATCATAAAATATTCTGTCAAATACTCTAAAAGTCTGGGTGCAAATATACATATACAACTTTACGCTGTTTTTTACTTAAGAGGCCTGTACCTCCTTTAATTAGATATGAAACAGTAGGCCTATTAATAATATACACTGTTCCAACTAAATCCCACCGAGGATGGTTTTTCTCATCTACCTGTTTAACCTACATTCTTCTCTAAGGTATCTTCAGACATTTATTACAATTTTGTTTAATCACAGAAATCTTAGGTTCTGCATTAGATTAATACTTTCTAACCAATCTACAAATGACTCGTCTTCATCCCCACCCAGGATAAAGCTGAGTTTGACTGCTAGATAAAAGCCTCAATTTTATTAGTTTTGCCCCATAAAAAACCACATTCTGGTTTTGTAATGTAATTTTGGTATGTCAACAGCAAATCTTAAAGCTGTGATTTGAACTTAGTTCAGATCTAAACTTAAATAAATAAGACCCAATTTAAGTAAGGTAATTTTACTATGACAATTCAGAGTACATAGCCTGAATTCCTGAAGACTCGTATGACACACATAGATGAAAAGTGCCTGTGCAGAGCCTGTATATAACAAGACTAAGGATAGACAGACACATTTGGAGAATATAACATGAACATGAATTAAATGGGATTTCTATCTGTTGCCAGTAGAGATATAAAGATGAGCCAGATACAAGCCCTAAGCCATAACCTGGGAAAAAGAGCTCTAAGAAGTAGATTTTCTATGAAATTTTAAGTTTTATTTCTATACGTTTTTGGTTTTCACAGGACTCTGCTAGTTGGAAAAGCAAGATGGGAATAGAAAGACCATAACCCAGCATCAGAATAATCAAGGCATCATTTCAGAAGCTAGTCTATACTATTTACAATTCAGACTTCACTACTAATCTGTACTAAATAACTGTCTAACCTTCATAAAGGACCAAAATAGGAGATTCTAGAATCTGGCTTGATAAGATGCTTCAACAGTTAACATTCTTAGAAGTCTAGTAATCTGTTATTGCATTATCTACAAACCATTTTGCAAAGATATCATGGCCAAATTGCACTTTAGTTCTACTTGGGAATTTCCCCCAAATAAACCAGTAAGTGACTCAAATACTTAGTAGGTAAGATGTATGATTAGGAAAAGACTTTCTTCAGTGTATACTGCTCATTCGGTGGTAGGGCCCTTCCTCTGTGCACAGATCCCTGTTGCCCTCCTCCCCTCCATATCCCACACCACTCTGGCTCTTCTTTTGTAACCCCCCTCCCCGCCAAGAAATAATTTCTGCTCTTTTGGGAAAGAGAAAAGCTTTAAGTTTGGAGGAGTCAGGGAAGACCTGCCTGGAGTTGGAGACTTCATCACATCAAATAATCTACATGCAGCATCCTCATGTACGTGATGCCAGTGGAGGAGGGCAATGGCAGACACTGAGGAAGGCAGCCTGAATCCAGATCTGAGGATAAGAGAAAAGGGTGTTCCAGGGAACAGACTACCTCAAAGGAAGACCAAATGAAAGGGTGTCCTATACTTCTAGAAACACAAAAACGACATTATAGTCTGAGGCAATGATCTATTCCTGAGAGACACCTTTGGAAAATATTCAGGGCTTCTGGGAATTAAGAAAGAGCATTCCAAAAACAAACAACTCAAACACTACTGCCACTAGATCCAAAAATAGTATGTAACTAGAGAGAGGAGAGACAGGAAGAGAAAGAGATAGAATGAATTTATAGTAGGTTCCATATTCACTAGGGAATAAACAATCCAACTTGTCATTTGATCAAGGAACAACAATTATGCCAATTGTAATAGGACATTTCCTCTACTCTAATTCAAATGATAATAATGATTGAATTAATTTAAAACACAATTCGATAATTTTTTACTTATGCAACAGTACTTTAGAGTACCTGGGGCCCAATCTCACTCAAAATCACAAATGGACATTTTAACCAATACCACAAGAGCACACACAGAACATCCCTCCCTTCCCAGGCATCAAATGCTGTGCGCTCTCAACTCAGTAACCTCAAGGGCTCTCTGAAGACAATAGTGAATACTCACAAATTGAGCACCAACAACGCAGTACACAACATCCGACCTTAGTCCCACTGAGTTTTGATGCATCGGTATTCAAGGCTGAACAATTAACTCATAATAAACTCACATGGGCAGAGAGTAGCTATCTGGAGAATGTGTTAGATATGTTAGGATTGCAAGCAACCTAGGTTAAAAATAAACATTGACATACCTTTTTACAGGAGCTGAATGTGCCATCAGGCAGAAGGGGCCTTCGACGCCTCTCAGGGATAAAGGGTGAGCCAAAGCGAATGTAGTGTTTGGGGGTGGTGCAAATTAACGGGGAATGGATAAGACCAGGTAACATGTTCAGGGTCGTTGCCAGTACAGTTGGGTCCGTGGTGATACGTAAAGGGCACTCAACAGGGCATTCTTGCTTCTCAGCTTTGTCATTCAACCATTCTGTAACTAGATACTAAAGCAAAAAGAGATCATCAGTTGACGCTGCAGATGTAAAAGCCAGAGGCAGCAGTGTTAGATGATAGACAAACCTCATCTAGAAACTAGGACTCAGGTAGATACAGCAGCTGCAGAGAATGAATTGGGCATTCAAAATGCAAGGATGTTTCCTTCACCCTCTCTGTGACCACAAAGGGAGGAATAATTCCAGATATCAGCATTTACCTCTGCCCAAAAATTATGGGAACAAAAGCACTGTAGTAGCATGGCTTCAGCCCTCTGTGTCAAAATATTTTATTTAAAACTTTCAATTTAATAATATTTAGAGTATTTGTTTTTTTCTGGGGAATTACAGGACCTCTCACTTTACTAAGACACAGCCCTTGCCAGACTAGACTTATGAACATGTTTTCATGACTCACCTTTTTGGTTTTGGGGTATTTAGACGCTGCACGGTTGACATGGGATCCAGTTACTGATGCCATAGTTGGGTCAGATCCTGTTAACTGCCTGTTTTCTCCTGAACTGTCTGTACTTCCAGCTTCAGTAGGAGTTACTGAACTGTTATTTCCTCCTTCTTCCAAGGCAGCTTGTGACAACTCTGCCTGCTGTGCAATGGCTTGCTTCTGACGCTTTAGTCTTTGGGCTGAACTGGTCCGGTACCGAGAAATACGACTCTTCGGTCGGGGCCTAGAAGGCTTTGCAGGAGGTGGTTTGGGGACTGGCTTTTCTATAGCAACATCCTATAACAACAGCAGAGTAAATGCTTACTAGAAATTTCCTATCAGCAAACATTCCATCTAGTCCCCTATTCCCTTTAAGCATTCTGAATGTTTACTGGTGAAAAAAGCGAGCATTTAGAAACACTAATTTCAAAAGTAATTCTTATAAAATTTAAATAGTGAAATTAGCTAAATAGGCTGTAGGTAGATGCCTTGGTTATTATTTATTTATTTATTTATTTATTTAGCTTCTTGTAAGTATTTATAAAATAGATAAAATAGGTCAAAAGTCAGCTGAAGCCACCTAATCTTAGGGATCTTAGCAAAGACAATTTTCTCCTTTGTTTCTTTCCCACACACTAAGGTTTTAGTTTAAGGCTTAGAATTCAGGGCTAGGGTAGGGAAGGGAAACATGAGTTTACCCTGAGAATACTATGAAAGGGCAGCTGCATGACTGTGTTATACAGAAGGGCCAAAAGAGAAAACAAATAATTTTTATGAACTCATCACCAAGAGTTTATCTGGCAGAAACAATATGACATTTCATTCTAGTCTAAAGTGTCTGGTCATTCCAATTCTGCCTCCCTGTATCCCACAGCTGATGAAAATGGCCTTATTTAATGCAATATGAAATAAAACTGAAAATTCAAATTTTAACAATTTCCAAAAACCAGGTAACTGCCATTAGCAAAAGCAAGGATGTTGAAGGCTGGAATCTTTTCTTCTCTTACCCCAGCTTGGGAAGACCTTCGGGTGTTCACCCCAATACTCTGTGGGGTGCTTGGGATGGCCACATTTGAAGCAGAGTTGCTAACTTCAGATTCAGGAGTTTCAGTTTTTGTTTCTTCCCCTACAGGTGTCTCTGAGGCATTGGTAGTAACCTCTATGTCAGAGTTGCTTTGTTCCAAGGACTGATCCCGTCGCTTCTTTCTTTTCTCCAAGTTTTCAAAAGCATGCATGATGGCTTCAACCTTCCTATCTTCCCGGGTCTAGAAAAAACACACATAGCATTAGCATAGAAGGAAGTTTCAACGGGGGGGGGGGGGGGGGATGACAGCATTTCAGAAATATTATTTATGAAAATTTATAGACATTTACAAAACTATCAGTACATATACAGTAGGTCCTTGGGTTACATCGGAGATCTGTTCCTATGGCACGATGTAATGCGATTTTTGCCGTAAGTTGGAACCCACCTACATAAGCACCTACGTCACTCACATGGAGCACATACACAGCAGTAATAAAGTGAAACAGTAAAAAAAATTTAAAAGAAAGATAACAATTCCTGACCTTTACTTGTGGTAAATAAATAATAAAAAGCATAAAGCACATATGTACATACGTCAAAATGGCGTAACTTTTTTTTTTTAATAAATGGGAGATAGTGAGGTAACCACGAAATGACATACGTCGAGTCCGACATAACCCGAGGACTGTCTGTATCTTGTAAAATAAAACATAAAAACTAAAATTAAAGTATTTAATTTAAAAAAAAATATATTTTAATGATTTTTTTACAGAGAGGAAGGGAGAGGGAGGGATAGAGAGTTAGAAACATCGATGAGAGAGAAACATCAATCAGCTGCCTCCTGCACACTTCCCACTGGGGATGTGCCTGCAACCAAGGTACATGCCCTTGACTGGAAATCGAACCTGGGACCCTTCAGTTCGCAGGCCGACGCTCTATCCACTGAGCCAAACTGGTCAGGGCAGTATTTAATTTAAGTGTTAGAATTTTAAAGGAAGGTCAAACCTTAACTTTTCAAACAAGGCCAGCTATCCTGAAACTTTAATATAAAAGAAAAACAGCCATCAAAACCAATTACTTCTCTGCATTTTCAGAGTTCAAAATAACCAAGTAGATTTTCTTGAACTTCTTCTGAGGGACAGAAATAAACATGGATGCCCTAACTGGTGTGGCTCAGTGGATAGAGCGTCGGCCTGCAGACTGAAGGGTCCCAGGTTCGATTCTGGTCAAGGGCATGTATCTTGGTTGTGGGCACATCCCCAGTAGGGGGTGTGCAGGAGGCAGCTGATCGATGTTTCTCTCTCATCGATGTTTCTAACTCTCTATCCCTCTCCCTTCTTCTCTGTAAAAAAGCAATAAAAAATATATATTAAAAAAAAAAGAAATAAACATGGATGGTTTCAGCAAAAAGAGTTTTGAATCCATATGACTGATAGGGATTTTTAAATGTCAAAACTCACACAAACTTAGGAAAATTCCTCTAAGTTAGAGGAAGTAGCCCCAACAGACACATTTTGTTTTGACCAGACAGTTTTTTGGAAATGAGATTGTTAGTAAGAAGCTTCTAAAGACCATCGATAATAGGCACTAGACAACTGCTACGTTAATAAAATTGACTTTATGAAAAAAAAATCCAAATTATAATGTGCAGATGATGGTATAGTATGTTGTCAAAGAAATGAGATGATACAAACTCAGAAGAGAAGGGCTTCACATACTATAGGTAGTAGGAGTCAGCTCTAACAAAAGGATGTTATGGGATACCCACCCTCCTGCTATGAGCTGGGTTCTCCTGGTCATCTGTAACCTCTTCTTTTTCTTCTTCTGCCTTTTCTTCTGGATTGTCTATTTCCTTTAAGATAGAGGCAATATTTAGCTGTACTCTTAAGCTTTGGGACAAAAATCACCCCCTGACCCTCCAATAGCTTAAAACTCTCTAGAAACAATTTCTAGTGCTTGATAGTGTTACTCATGTGGGGCCACATGGTAAACACAGACAAGCCCCATTCTCTGGACTAAAACCTGGAAAGTAGCTAAAAGGATATTCTTGACATTGTTTAAGAAAAGAGAGAGGCCCTAGTCAGTGTGGCTTAGTTTGTTGGGCGTTGTCCCGTGCACCAAAAGGTTGCCAGTTCAATTCCTAGTCAGGGCACAGGCCTAGGTTTTGGGCTTGATTCCTGGTAGAGGGTGTGCAGGAGGCAGCCAATAAATGTTTCCCTCTCACATCGATGTTTCTCTCTCTCAAAATCAATAAAAATATTTTTTTTAAAAAGAGAGAATGAATGGAACGAATGAACATGCACCCACCTTGATATGAAGGGCATTAAGTGTTACTATAGATCCCTACATAAAACATGTGTCAACCTGAGATCCTCTTCATTTGGAGATGATCAATACCATAGCAACACCCTCTGGCCAAGTAACATTACCTCATGGTCACTGGATACAGTCACTTTCTCAGCAGGAACTTGTTCTGCTTGTGGGTTGGTATCCTCCTCTACAGTCTCATTCTGCTGCTCCATCTCTAGCTCTTTCCGCCGTGCTTTTCTCCGTCTTGTCTCTGCTCCAACGATGGGTAGGCTTGGAGGAGGTGGGAGTGGCAGTTCTGCAGCATTGGGATTCCTTTTCTGTATAGGGCAATTCCGGTTCCCCTTGTGACATGCACAGTCTACTTTATAATTACTGCTCCAAAGAAACAAATAAAAGTGCCTGTCTCAGTAACCTTGAAAATCAGTTATATTACCCATTCATTCTCTTAAAATATTACTACAGTAATTTCTTCTGGTATTATGTGTGATTAAGTTAAACAGAGACATTAGAGAGTCCTATGAGTACTTTCAATATTCTGTGTGTCTACAGAACCCCAACTTTTCCCACTGACCTATGGTCAATGGAAAGAAAAGAAAGCCCCCACTAAATTCAGTTCTCCCAACTGTCTTTATGCTACTGAGTGAGCAATAAATCAGTGAAAAATTCTAAAGTGGCTATACTTATCTTTTGTCTACATCCGCCACTAACTTTTTTACCCACTAATTCCCCACTTATTATTATTATTTTTTCTTAAATATTTTTATTGATTTCAGAGAGAGGAATGGAGAGGGAGAGAGAGAAAGAAACATCAATGATGAGAGAGAATCATTGATCAGTTGCCTCCAGCACACCCCACACTGGGGATCAAGCCCACAACCCCGGCATATGCCCTTCACTGGAATTGAACCCGGGACCCCTCAGTCCACAGGCCGATGCTCTATCCACTGAGCCAAACTGGCTAGGGCCCTACTTATTATTAATACCTTTTATTATACATGTGCCAAACATCAATTTATAACCTTTTTTGCCTAAAAGGACCATGGAAGAAAAATCATCCATTTTATAAAACCCATCACATATTCATCTGTGATTTGCCATCTCTGTTTTTCTGTATTGTCATATATAACTAGATTACATGATTTGAGTGGATGGGGTGAACCTTTAAATTCTCATTCTATATGACCCCTGGCATAACTGCTGTGTGCATACAACTGATGCTGTCTCAATTTTCAGGAATGTCATACCTACCCATTTTTTGCTATTCTTGCTATAAAGGTATAAACTAAAATACATTTGGTTAGCAGACTATTGAGCAGTTTAATACTATGTATCTATGTCTCATAAAACAAACAAAACAACGCCCAAAATCTCTTTCCCTCCAGAATTTCTAAGCAGAAAAATGCAATACTTGTGAAAAGATTAGTTAAAAAAGAGAAAAATGTTTAGGAACAAAAGCAGACCTAATAGCTTAATATGTAAGATAAGGTCATTCATGTTAGGAAAGGTTTGAGAGGTCTTACCAGTTACTGTACTCATAATCAAATGCTATGGTGACTTCAGCATCCTTGGTGATAGCAGACACAGCATAGATACACAGGTGAATCATCCCATCTGCAATCATGTGTCGCACCTGTGTGAATAGCACTTATGATTGATAATTTATCACAAAGACCAAAAATTCTCCAAAAGAAAAAAAACGTTTTATACAAATAATTTATCCCCAGTTAGAGTTATAGTAGTCTTAACTCTATCATTTCATTTGTAACTATTATATAGTAACTGTTTGAAAATGTATGATACTTCAATAAACCTCAAGATGTTAGAAATCAAGGTACAACCACTATTTTATATATTAAAGCTGTTTTCAGAGAATTAAAATTTCTTAGCCTGTAAGAAAACTCCTGTGGAGTTCTTGCTTTATTTGATATGGTTGCACTGATTAATCAATTCTAAAAATGTCTAGAAGCACTATTAACCATATAGCTTAGTTTGGACCCAACGACATCTTCTACTATATGGTAACTTCTTTACTATAAACTCTTTGACTTCTTGTCCAGTCTAGCTCTTTCTCTTAAACAAATGCTTTTCCCACTTCTTCCTCTCTAAAGAATTCATTCCTTGCCCCCATCCTGTCAGAATAAAAGCATCATTACTTTTGTTTTTGTCTCTCTTTTACAATTAAAGATCATAACCATTATCTACAGACCATAACCTGGGTGAAGTTTTCAGATTGTTTCTTCAGTAGACTTATTCTATTCTTTGGTGATTCCATTAAAAGAGAAGTTGCTACAGAAATCTTACCTCTGCATTTGGTGTACATGATCTTCTGATGAACCGAGCATCATTACCGAAAGTACGTGCATCCACACACATCTCTACACCATTGAATTTTGAGTAGAAGAGCACAAAGGGGTATGGTCTAGGGATATAATTAAAAATTTCTGTAATTCTCAACACAAATAAAAAGGCCACCCCGTTGATTTCAAATATAAAGCACATGCTGACAGAAGCAGCAGTAGTCTTTTGCAATGCCTACACTTGGAAAATATCACATGCTTGTCTGCTTTTGATTAAAGAATAAGCACAAAGCAAGGAATGCTTGGCCTGGAGTCATTACCACTTTATACATTAAATAGTTTGCAGACTTATTAACACTTCTCTAGCAACGGCAGACATGAATGAGATTATTTGAGCTGTAATCTTTTCCCCAAGAGAGTATCCTATCAACCAGAATGGTTTTTATAGCGATACGGCTCAGCCAGGCCCACTTTAGCCCTCACTGCTCACAAAATGATATTCTTACTTTTTGAAGAAATGCCCATTGACCTCAAATTGCTGTCGTAACATGACTTTCCCTCGATACTCTATTATAAGAGTGTCCAAAGCCAAATCTCGTGCAGCCCTCAGGATCTTCCGGTGCTTTTGAACACGAGTGACTCTTCCCAACTGTAGCTGAATAAAACCAGAGTATTAACATTAGATAGCAACAACAGCAGCATCTTATATATAATAAAAGCCTAAGCGACTGTTTTGGCGAAACGACCAGAATGACCAGTTGCTATGATGTACACTGATCACCAGGGGGCAGACACTCAACAGAGGAGCTGACCCCTGGTGGTCAGTGCACTCCCACAGGGGGAGCGCCGCTCAGCCAGAAGCCAGGCTTACGGCTGGCGAGTGCAGTGGTGGTGGCGGGAGCCTCTCCTGCCTCCATGGCAGCATTAAGGAGCGGTGAGCTGAGTGGTAAGGACCAGTGAGCAGACAGGTGGTAAGGAGTGACGGGTCCCCTGAGGGGTCCTGGACTGCAAGAGGGCGCAGGCTGGGCTAAGGGACCCCTCCCACCCCCGCTCAAATTTCATGCACCGGGCCTCTAGTGTGGACAATATTTCCTAACTGAGGAAAAAACACCAATGTTTTTAGGATGTATTTGTATATATTATTTAGCTCAATGATCAGGAATTTTTTTCATATATTTTTATTGATTTTTAGAGAAGAAGGGAGAGGGAGAGAGAGAAACATCAATGAGAGAGACTCATTGATTGGCTGCCTCTTGCATGCCCCCAACTGGGAATTGAGCCCGCAACCTGGGCATGTGCCCTTGACAGGAATCGAACCCAGGACCCTTCAGTCCACAGGCTGACATTCTATCCACTGAACTAAACCAGCTAGGGCTATGATCAGAAATTTTTGAGTTGATGAAAGGTCAGTACTTCTAGGAAAAGGACTCCATGTAGTGAACCTGCCACATTCCCTCACACCTTCACAGCTTAATTTGGGCCCAATAACATCAAGAAAAGATACAAGTCCAGCCAGAGGGGCTAAGTGGTTGAGCGTCGATCTATGAACCAGGAGGTCATGGTTTGATTCCCAGTCAGGGCACATGCCCAGGTTCTGGGTTCTTCTCCGGTAGGGGACTTGTGGGGAAATAGCCAATTGATGATTCTATCTCACCATTGATCTTTTTTCTCTACCTGTCTCTTCCTTCCTCTCTGAAATCAATGAAAATATATTTAAAAAAAAATCCAAGAAAAATGCATAATTAAGATTTTAGTGGTCTATTTCTAATATAAGAATGGGGGGAGGGAGAGAGAGCTTAGCTTTCTATTAAGCTTAATAATTCCTACTGAGGCTGCATAAAATTTCCTATCTTAATTTATATATTTTTAATTAATCAAGATAGTCTAAAAATATGTAACTGAATAGTGTCCAGTTACTGTAACTCCCCCCAACCACTACTGATTTTTTAAAAAATATATTTTTTTATTGATTTCATAGAGTAAGGGAGAGGGAGAGAGAGATAGAAACATCAATGATGAGAGAGAATCATTGATTGGCTGCCTCCTGCACGCCGCACACTAGGAACAGAGCCCACAACCCAGGCATGTGCCTTGACCAGGAATTGAACCATGACCTCCTGGCTCATAGGCAGACGCTCAACCACTGAGCCATGCCTGCCGGGCTGATTTTTAGAGAGTGGAAGGGAGAGGGGAGTCAAGAGGGAGAAATATCGACGTGAGAGAGACACATTGATTGGGTACCTCCTGCATGTGCCCCGACTGGTGCCAGGGATCCAGCCTGCAACTGAAGTGTGTGCCCTTGCCCAGAATCGAACATGCGACCATTCAGCTGGCGGGTTAACACTCTAACCACTGAAGCAAATCAGCTACAGCAACTATAACCTGCTTTTGGTTAAAGATGCTCTAAATCAGTGGTTCTCAACCTGTGGGTCGCGACCCCTTTGGGGGTCAAACGACCCTTTCACAGGGGTCGCCTAAATACATCCTGCATATCAGATATTTACATTACGATTCATAACAGTAGCAAAATTACAGTTAATGAAGTATCAATGAAAGTAATTTTATGGTTGGGGGTCACCACAACATGAGGAACTATATTAAAGGGTCGTGGCATTAGGAAGGTTGAGAACCACTGCTCTAAGTCCTTGTAAATTTGAAAGATATGGTAATTCCAATATAAACCCTCTTCCTGAGTTCTTAAAAATCAACTACTTTGAGCCATTAATCCTTTTATCCTTACCTGCATTTGGGAACCAATAACTGTATTATTGCAGGCCAATTCAGTCTTATTGATAGTGTCTAAAATAGCAGGTTTGCCCACAAATTCCTTGCTAGAATGTAGATGTTGTTCAAGGGCATTCTGTACATCTGCACTGTACTGATTAGTCAAAGCTTCTTCATACTGATCAGTCCATAGTCTTATCCGATTTTCCCATCCCTCAGTTGTATTCTCATCTAAATTCTGTGCTTCAGAAGGAGAATTCTGTAGAAAACAAAGGTAGGTAGGTTAGCAGAGCCCATGAATAAAAATGGGAGGGGGGGAAAAGAGGCTGAGTCTCAGAAAATTTGTTTTTAAGTGGCAGTTGGTGTGGCATAAAAGAGTAATGCCTGGGAGTCAGGGGATCTGGCTTCTATAATGGTTTCATTACCAATGAGCAGGGAAGCCTTAAAAAAGCTCAGTTTTCCTCATTTCTAAAGTGAGAAATTAATCTGGATCATACTTCTATCCCATCACTGTAGTTTTATGACCATCTTTAAGTCATAAAAATCAAGTTAAGAAGAAAATTTTCATGAAAATGAACAAGAGACCTCTCAAATATCACATCACTTAAATTTAAGTATTTCTTGGACATCTCTATTAGTGTGCCAGCCCAAATTGATAGTATTTTACTTCTCTCCAGGAGAATGTTTTTGTTTTTGTGTGACTTATGTTCATTATACAATTATTACATGTTCACTTGAAATATACATGTGACCCAAAAAAATAAATAACCCATCATCTCATTTCCCATAGAAAAAGCTATCATTCTGGAGTGTATCTTTCTAACACTCTATTTTCGACAGTTTCAATAGCCACACTTTGAAAAGCTGAGGTGAGGAGAGGGGGTGGGTAGGTAGAGTTTGAAAAATGCTGAGAGTACTTTACTATGCTTCTCTAGGGAAAACCATTGCCCTCTATGGTGACAGTACTAAGAAAATATTATTATATCACATAAGCATTATCCTAAACAGTTTTTTGTATGCTTGAGCTACAGAGACAGAGTTTAAGTCTGACACATGCTCTCCTCTCTAGAGCTCAAGACTTAAGGTACCACCAGAAAACAAAACAAATAATTGTGATGATGTCATATTAGTGATGATTAGAAGGAAAAGACAGTATAGTAACAAAGCTACTCATAAATAATGTCCACACTAAACTTGCAAAAACAGGCATAAGAAAATTAAACGTACTTTCATGAATGATATAGACAACATTTATACCTACTGTAACAATTGCTTTCTTTCATTTTTGTGTCACTGGTTTTAACTGACTGTTGTCTACCATCCTTTCCCCACGAAAGGAAAAGGAAAACATCAATACGACTGTTTTTTACATTTCATCCTAGAGTCCAAAAGACTGAACAACAAACAAAGGATCTAAGAAACACCTAAGACCAACAACACACTGAGAACAGAATTTCATCTGCTTGAGATGTCAGTAACAGCTGAGAAAAAAAAAAAAAGTACAAAACCTAAGATTTAAGGGTGCTTGCTTATAAGACTGAGAATTATGGATGCCCAAACAGTATTCCCAAGTTTAAGCAACCAGTAGGGATCACTAAACTTTTGACTTATTAAACTCAATGTATATGGGAAGCCTTTGCCACAGAATCATGTTATTCATTGATACAACTCTGTCTAATCTGCTGTCCCATTCTTCTGGGTACTGAACACCCTATCTCAGTAGGTTTAGAACAGTGGTTCTCAACCAGAGGTAATTTGCCCTTAAGGAGATATTTGGTACTATCTGAAGTCATTTTTTATTATCACACCTATGTGTTATTGGTACTAGTGGATAGATGCCAAGGATGTTGTTAAACAGCCTACAATGCAAAAAAACAGCTCCCTTCAACAGCCGAAGAATTTCTTGGTTCAAAATGTCAGTAGTGTCAAAGTTGAGAAATTTTGAGTAGTCTCCAAGTAGGAAAGTGCCTGACTGTGGGATTAAAAATCCAAATGACAGATTCTTCCCATTCTTATAGCTATCACCCAGAACTTTGGTGAAGTTCTTAATAATGAATTCTGAGTACAAAATTTGCAACTCAACTTAAAATTCTGGTATGAGAATTAAAATAAACTGACTAGTATTTTTTTATTGTATAAATTTTAGCATGTTTATGGGACCGTGTGTCAACATGTCAAAATAACAAGCAATATTTGGGGTTTATGTGTAGTTTTCTGGAGTTGGTCAACAGCTTTCAAAACATTTCAAATCTCTAAAGACAAATTATAATAGCTGATAAAATAGAAAAGGGCTTAACAGCTAGGATAAGCCTTTGTCTGTTCTATAACTCTATTTAAAGGCTCCCTGTAAGCAAAGGAGACAAAAATAAAGGGGCAGTTAAAGCAAACTTGGCCCCTTGAAGGAGATAATAATTAAGTTGTGTTCTAAGGTATCTCAAGACTCTGATGCTCTTGGGCTCTAAGTCTTCTTCCCATCTCTTCTACAGATATGTACCAGTCTATTTATAGGTGTATACAAGGCAAGGTCTTCAAATTTTAGATAAAGTGCCACCTGTAATCTTTGTTAACATCAGTCATGTTGTACTCCATATATATATACACATATATATCCTAATAAAGCTTATCTTCACTAAAATATTTTAATGTTTTTCCCATATAACAGTCAATAGGAAAGATTCTGCTTTTATATCATTTATATGTTTAGGGATATGAATACTTATAGGGAAATACCAGATAGTACAATCAAATCTCCTTTGGGCAAATTCTGTTTTTGTCATCCAGTACCTAAAGTCCATTGCACATAATTTCTCTATTCTCCAACTGTTACCCCAAATCATGCCTCATAAGCTCTTTTATTTGACAACCGAAGAAAAGAAACACATCAGCCATCGGAATCTTCTATATCAAATAAATATGCCAGAAGAAAACAGTTCAAATGTAAGTAATTCCAATAAGAGTAGGTCCTATCAATAAATACCACTTTCCTACTGATGAAAACTATCCTCCCAACTGGTGACTAAAGCCCACATGGTCCTAGGGTAGGTACATAAGAGATCTTATTTTACCAGAAAAACCTCACTCCTGAGGTTGAGGCCAAACACAATAACAGAACATATCTGCCTCATTTTATTTGGCAAAATGTCACTTACCCCCAGAAAAGCAGCTAATGAAAAACCAACAAATGAAAGCTAATTACAGAAAGAGAAAATATTTCAGAAAATGGCCAAGAAAATCTACTTTGGAGAAAGGCTCTATGAAAACCAATGGCAACAATTACAAACTAACAAAAAGTAGAATCCAAGATTCCCAGACCATCAATGTCAGGAAAGAAGCTAACTAAAATGCAAGATCACAGTGAAGTAAAACACAGCATCAGGGAAGAATACCCCTTACCTTCATCCGCAAGGACTTCCGGGATCCCTCTCGAAATGCCTATCCCAAAGAGGAAAACAAGTAGAACAAAACAAAACTTGGTACCAAGAATGACAGTTATACCTATCTGAGACTAAAACTAAGGCAAGAACTAGTGTTCTAGCCTGTCCCCTTTTCCCTAGGTAACAAATATAATTGAATTCCCCACACTATTATCAAGAATAGGGGGTAGCTCAAGGAGAGTGAACTCTGCGGCTAACTCCAGTACTTCCCATTGTGAAACTAGGTAATTAACAGGGAAGAGCATGCATCACTTAAATCCTATATACACACCTAACACTAAAAGAAAAAGTAAATTAAAACGTTAAGTAAGGTGGCAGATTTACCAGTTTTGAAATTAAGAAGGAAACAAAGACCAATCCCCTTAGCAAGGGATGGGCAAGTCACCTAGGAGCAACAGAGTTGCCATGATGGGGAAGAAAGAACACAAAACAGAAGAGGTTTCTCCTAGAATACAGGAAAGTGACCACAACACTAAGGAAGCCTAGACCATTCAAGAGACATTTCCTAACTTTTTGAAACAAGGAAATAAATCAATCCAATGACATGAAGTAGGCATGTACCAGGACAAGAATTTCAGACTACTTTGGGCTGAGGAGGCAGGGAGATACTGTAAGGATAGTGGAAGCCTAGACTGGAGGGTGTAGCACATATGGGCTTGTTACCAGGTGGGGCTAGGATTTCATACCTGGGATGGGGCTTGGAGGAGAAGAAACTTTGTGCCAGTTGTGATGGTATGGAGTGGCAGAAGAGAGGTTGGTCTACATGTTGACAACAGATTAGCCGATTTTTGCAAGTAGAGCAAAAGTGGCCCTTCAAACATCTGGATCAAATTCTTAAAAGAATTTTGGTGCATTCTTGGTCCAAAATTTGAGCTATTTCAGACATATTTCTATTTAAGATACTTTACCCTCCATACCTTGATTTTCTTTGTCTTTGGTGCTGCACGACCCTTTTCTGGACTCTTTTTCCGCTTCTTGGGTTTGGTTCTTCTAACAGTTAAGGTGATGCTTGTAGGTGTGTGCTGTGTTGCTGTATACAACACAGTGGAAGGAGAAAGCTCCTCATCCCAGCTTTCTGTTGCACTGCTGTCCCCACCTGAAAAGGTTATTTCATAGTTCACATTATATAAATATTCAAAAGTATATTAAAGCAGCTTATTCTGATAGATTTATTCCATAATCCAGTAAGTCATTACTTC
This sequence comes from Myotis lucifugus, assembly GCF_000147115.1. Taxonomy (NCBI): domain Eukaryota; kingdom Metazoa; phylum Chordata; class Mammalia; order Chiroptera; family Vespertilionidae; genus Myotis; species Myotis lucifugus. The sequence goes on from NW_005871056.1 coordinate 15,564,813, forward strand.
TACTACTAACTCTATCTGTAGAACAACATAAATACCCACCTCCCATTTGAAAACAAGATTCTTTATCATTGGCAGTAAGCAAATAAACTGTTCTATATTGTATCTATTTCTCCCCTGATAATCAGTCCCAAAGCTCCATTGTTTCAGTATGTAACATAGAAAAAGGATCTGATTTTTTGTGCTCACAAAAAATATTTTGATTGCTACAGAGCTAAAATGTCACTTATGGACATTAAGAGAATTACACAGTGGTTTTCAGAGGACTTCTATCTCTTTCCGTGAAATGAGCTAGGGACCATGGGAACTTACAGAAGGGGTTTAGACAAATACTTAAAATACAAAAATATTTTATGTCAAAATATGGGCATAACCCATCTTCTGCTCACCTGATATGTTGTCCTGCTTCCGCCGATGAAGTCTAATAACCTTCCCCCTGCTCATTCCCCTAAAGATGGAAAATAAACTTAAAGTAGTCCTTCCAACAGCATGCAGCACATCATCGCACACATGGGAGATGTGTCTCTGTATACACTACCCCCTTCCTCCCACCTACCAAAAGTTTCCAGGACATTAAATTTCATATCAAATTCAATAGCTTTAACATCAATCTCTCATTCCTTGTTGTCAGCAATTCTCACCTAGTGCAGAGAATTCGAGCCAAGGAGCACTAAGGAATCATCTACATTAACAAACACAAGAAAGAATACTTTGAGCTTTTCCCTACTAATAAGAAACCCTAATCCCAGCAACCCAGGCTTGAATTTAGATGGAACATGATCTTACCTGCACTTGTCACAGTTGAGAAGGAAGCCATCCTGAGAAAGACCACAAGGACACCAGGTAGGAACAGTCTCTCCTTCAGAGTTCGGGCTGTCTCCACAGCGTTCCTCTACGGGCGACGGCAGGCCATTCAGGTCAGAACGAGGGATGATCGTCTGGACAGGGGGAGAAGCAGGAGGTGTCGGAGGAGGAGGGGCTCCGTAATTATGATCCTGAAAATAAGATTTTTTAAATCAACAGTGTCCAAACACTGGCCCCTCTCTCCCCTAAAGTATGGTACATATGGAAAGAAAGAAGAAAGTAGTACCCTTCGTTTTTTGGCTTCAACCAGGAAAGTGATAAAACAAAATGCCAAGGTCAACTGGGACATAAAAACAAGAACAATGATGCAGGGCTAGACGTCCGCTGGAGGCAGGGAAGTGCAAAAGGGGCAACTTCGTCATGCTGCATATAAACATTGCAAGAAAGTCACAATGTATAAGAATGGATTACACTCCAGGAAGATCACTGCTTTGGAGAGAAACAAATGCATACTCACAGCATAAGGCAGTCCTCGACACCCATGCCTCTGAGTGGTCCCATAATTATGAGTGGAATACACGCTCTTCTCATTAACTGCTGGACTAGCCTCCACAGATTCAGGGCTGCACAAAGGCGAAAAGCAATGCATGATAGCATAACACCTAATCTTCCCTTAAACTAAAACTTAACTTCCCATTCTAACCCCTCCTCTTTCCACAACCACCAGCTACTAGAATAAAGAACTCAGTGAAATAATCTGATTAACATAACTAAGCCTATAAATAACACTACGAGTGTTATTAAATGTGGATTTGTGTGTAACATGAAGCCAGTACAGGCAGATGTCTCAAGGCAGGCACCTGGGATACAAGGTGTCCCTAATGACAAACACAAACGTACCAGCTGAGCAGGGAGTTTCCCCTAGAGAAGCCACTCTGGGCTGCTTTAGACTCAGAACTATTCTTCTTAATTGGATCTCTTAATACTTCCATGAAACCTCACATGACATTTGCAGTGAGTGAGATGATGAAAGTGCCTTCTGCACTGCCCCAGGGACCAGGCCCTCTTCCATTCACTACCAAGACTGGATACCCTGAAGAAAGTACAGGTAAAAACAATGGCATCTTATATTTATACCTCTCATCTTGATGAACCCCCAAACACCTTTCAAATATTAGAGTAATAACTTCTCATCCACCAATGACATGCAAGCATATCAAGGACACAATTATCTTACAGCTGCATGATAATACAATAGAACTTCAAAATAATCAAAACTCTACTGAGATGTTTTGTTAGTCTAATGACAACAGCAACAGTGACTACCAATTTGAATTTCCCATTATTTTCTAGGTACTGTATATATATATATTAATTCATTTACTCTACAACTACTAAACATGGTAAATAGAACCCCTTATTTACAGAAGGGTAAACAGGTATGAGTTTACACAGAGCCAGGATTTGAAACAATGTCTGACTCCAAAGCCTGTGCTCTTTCTACTCTGCCTAACTGGTTTGTAAACCAGGATAACACTGAAAGAAAATTATATGAGATCTTAAGTAACCAGGCTTAGTGAGCAGCTTGGTTCAGTATCTTTTAGGACCCTCCTTGAGTGGAAAATAAACAGTTCAGGCACAATTTATTAATATAAAAGAATTATAAATGTGTTCAAATTTAGAAATTCAACGTAATCCTTTACTTGATAATAAAAAGGCATAGGTGGCAAAGGATAAAATGTGAGTTTTAGGGGGGGGAAAAAACTTTAGTGGTTATGTTTGGCAGAATTTTGAAAGATAATTAATGCAATTGTATGACTTTGCATAATGAATAATAGATTATGTCATTTATTTAAATTAACCAGAACAGAGACTCACAAATTAGAAACTCCAAGGACACCATGCATAACTCAACCTTAGAGATCAAAGGGTTTTTTAGGGAATCAAATAATGCATACTGTTTGCCTCAAGTAATATGTTTATTTCAATATATTAAAAATAGACAATATATAGTACTTGGCAGGAATAAAATGTGAGGTTCAATGTGGCACAATGTCAGCTGAGAAGTGAGGGATAAAAGAAAATTCTGATATATGTATCCAACTCACCCAATCATATGCTCCAAAACTGTGAGAAGGGATCTTATTAATAACAGCAAAGGTAATTTCTAGGTAAAGAAGAACTTTAGACACAGGAAAGTATTCTCTGTTAGTGAAGTGCATGCATTTTATTACTTTAAAAGAGTGTCTGCAAGATGGGAACTGGGAGGGAATAAATCAAGAATGCAGGTCAGTATACTCGAGAAAAAGATGATCTGAACATGGCTCATTGGAAGGCAATCAGCTCTGAGTATTAGGAAACAGGTGGGGTTTCCTAAATGAATCCAAAGGTAGACAAGCATTAATAAAATGAAGGCAGAATTTAGTTTCTATGATGGAAAATCAAGAGAAAGTAATTTTATACAACATTAATTTACTTGATAAACAAGTATTCCAAAGAGCTGTACATATTTTATATAAGAGATTTTGTACCACTGAACACATGGGGTGAAACATGACAGCTGTTTATTAGGAATGACCTGTGTAGTTTTGTTTTTCTTGGGGGGTGAGGAGAAGGAAAGTGACATGAAATAAAAGATGGCCATGGAGATGTAACTATGTTGGTTTTACCTTACCCATCTCCAAACTGGGTAAATATGAACATATGCAATTCATGTGCAAGTCTAGGGAATAAAAATAAAATGTATGTTTTGGAGGTTAAAAGGCTACCCCATTGCACAATACTTTCTAGTCAAGCACAGCATTTAATATATTGCTATGCATGCCAAATACTAAAATTTAAGCCCATATCTTTTGATGAGGAAACTTTGTAATTTCCATACTGGTTAGTGATTCAATACAGTTACATGTTGACAGGTAAATATAGGATATTTCTTAGGATATTTCTTGATGTATATATCAGCTCTTATCTATAATTTAAATGGATTAAAACTTAGTGTTAGGACTGCATTTATTAGCCAACCATTTAATGCAAATGTAACTATAGCCTTTTCCCCCCTTATGTTTAAATCGACAGTTGGGCACATACACAGAACCCATGCTTACAACAGATACACTCCATCAATTGTGTTCCAAGTACAATATGCAATCTGCTGCTATAATGCTACCTCTTGGGAAATGTCTGAAGTGCATTTATGGCAAGACTATACATTCAGAAAAATCTTTTCTTCCTTTGTTATAGCTAGACTTTTCCCCCTATAAATATATGAAAAATGGATAATGCATAATGTTGTCATCAGCTTAAAAAAAGCATGAGGTAAAACCTAGGTCTTTTTCTTGGTTGAGTATTTTGCCCTCCATATCAGATTTAATCTTCATACCAGTGCCCAGACTAGTAGAATATGCATGACAGTAAAATATGCATGATGAAGCATTAAAATAGGCAACAATAATTTAACAGAATGGCATATAAGCTAATTGTTGACATTCTCTTGCTTTGTAGAAATACCAAACAAATAATTGTGTAATTAGTTATGATCGCACTATCAAAAATCTGCCTGGAGATTGTGAATGAAATGTCTCAAAATATAGAAACATTGTAGGCAAATTTTTTATGCCAGAAGTATTTCTTCTTTCTGCAATTACTTCTGGATTCCCTAGCAACATGTATGGGCAGTCATCTGTGCACTCTGGGGAAAACACCAGTTTTAAGAATAACTGTTTTTGGTATTTTTCTTATTTACTTATCCCAAACTCACTGATTTAATCTTTTTATTAAAATTTCTCACAAATGTTAATGTTGTCTACCTATATAGTTTGCTAGTCAATCCATATAGGAGGCTAGTGGCTAACTTTATAAAAATCTATTAATACTATGCAACCAATTACTAATACAGGAATATTTTTAAGTAACTTACTTGGGAAATAGTTATAAAATTGGAAACCTTGGCTATTGGCATAACAAAATCTCTTTGGCATGCAAACCTCCCCCCCCCAAAAAACAAAAAAAACCACAACAAAATGGGGGGGGGGCATGGAAGAAACACTATCCACCCTTCTCTATCTCCCACCCTCCATCTTTCGTTTTATATGGGAATAAGGCCAAAACTGCATTAAATTCTAGACTACCCCAGAATATAATAATACATTGCTGCTTAGAGTAGCTTCATTTTAAGCCTTCCTCTTTAAGGAAGTCAGTAAGCAGTTAAGTTATCCTAAGTGGCTTTATGAAGAAATATACATGCTCTTTACTAATATTCTCAGTTTTAAGGAAGAAAACCACTATTAATCAGGGATGCAGTTGAACCCAGAGTTCTAGTACAGTTGCTTTTCTTTGCTGAAGGGGGAGAATCCCCGGGGACTGTGAAAATGGCAAGAGAAACAGGGGAATTAGAGCAACACCCACCTCACTCTAGAAGTGGCTGTGGGATCAAGAGTCTGAACTGGACCTGAACATATTCAAAACACCAGGATTTTTCCAGCCCAGACCCTAATCCCTGGTACTGCCTGGAATAGACTTGGCTTCTGGGGGTGTGCTGCCCCCTAGGCCCCTTGGGTCTCTTTCGCTGGACTTTCACATCCTTGTGTAGTGCCACTTCGTCTTGAAAGGTAGGGGGCTTCCACTTCCTTTCTGTAAGCAAGGAAGATTGGGTACAAGGGAGGTAAAAGGACAAGAGGGGTAATCTGTGAGCAGGGGGAATGTCGGACACTTAAAAGAGAAGGGATACAAAAGGCTAAAATCTTTTAAACTGTGAATAATATATAAAGTTTTATAACGAAGGCCTACCTTTATTGCCATTTGGCATTTAAATTCTTCAAGAATTGAGAGTCTATTTTAGGGATTGGACTTTTCGACAAACTCTGAATTCCTAAAGCTGCTCTTAGCTGAAAAAAAAGTTTGGTACCACTGATTTTGAAGGTCCTCTTTCTAGGCAATGAATATTATAAAAAACAGATGACACTAACTTTCCATGTTTTCTGCCCCATATAAGGTTTAAGTAACCTGCCCATATAAAGTTTCAGCCCCTTTACTCTAGAATAATGAGAAGTACATAGGAAGAGGCCTTCAAGGAAAATCAGTTGGAGAGAACTCCTCTTTATCTCCATCCACCAATTCTACAGAAGCAGGTAGTGACACCTACTTTATTTCAATCTTCCCCACCCATCAAAACAAATAAAAATGTAGTCACTACTTTGCAAATTTCATCCCATTTAATTATTTACTTAGAAACCCCCCTCCCCAATTTTTCCCCTCCCATATTCAGCTTCTATGGGAGAAAGGGTCTAATGTTATTTATAGTGGGCTAGGCTTGGGTTTAGAAAATACTACATGTTTATTATTAGATGCCCACAAGTTGTCTCCACACAAACTGGTAATTCACCTACTAGCTAGGAAGAAGCACTTACTCTGATCCAGCAGCCATATCTGAGTAGGATGTATCTGGTGTGGTGACTCCCAGAGGGATTGCAATGCTCATGACGTCCAACACAGCAGAAAGTGGAAATCACGGGGTCCAATTAATGGAGACTGGCCACTCTGAGAGTGGGGGTGAGCTGTAGAGCCTCAACCAACATGTTATGGACATGAGGAATCCTGCCATAGCAAAGGAAAATATCTAGTAACCAGATAGTTCTTTATATTTATCCTAAACATTTTTTCCACTTTTTGAATAAGCCTTTTAAAGGGATAAATATAAAATAAGTACAGCAAGAGATCTACACATGTCCCATGTTTACTATGCACTTCATTAATGAGGTAGCAAAAGTTATGCTTTCTTTTCATTTCTATTTTATTTTTCCACCTTTCAGATAAAGAGAAAGTAATAGTTTGTCCAGCTCACTAATAAGCACATTTCCCCCACTGTACGACATCTCATCAAACGTAATTTTCCAGTAGCCTGAGACCTAACAATTTTAAAGATATAGGCTGGTTAATGGAAATGTCAGTTTAATTTTTTGACAATTCAAAATCTTCATTTAAACCCTGCTCCCTCCGCCCACCACAAACAAATGCAGTTTTTCCAGCAGCCAATGTTATTTCTTTCAAATTAAATATGATAAAAGAGATCAATTTGTTTCTATCTGACTAGACACAGCTGTTTCTTATTGCCTTCTTTTGTTATAGAACACACTCTTCCTTTTTTTTTAAAAAAAATTTATTTTTACTGATTTCAGAGAGGAAGGGAGATGAAGAGGGAAAGAGAGAGAAATATCAATGATGAGAGAGAATCATCAATCGGTTGCCACCTTACACGCCCCACACTGGGAATTGAGCCTACAACACAGGCACGTGCCCCAACCAGGAACTGAACATTGACCTCCTGGTTCACAGGTCGACACTCAACCTCTCAATCATGCCAGCCAGGCCTCTTTTCTTTTTTAAAACCATTTTTAACTGTAATTTTGGGAGAAGATGCAGTTTATTTTAACAACTATATTTGTGAGGTAACATCCATTGCAAGGTATGAATAAAAACATAAACCATGAAGAATACAGTTTCATGATAAAGATCAGAAAACTTTGTATGGAAAAGCAGTGATGATACCTTGAGAGTTGGTGACCATAACCAGTGGAATTTGAGAACAGAAAGACTCACAAACTACTGAAGTGTAAAAATGCAAAAGTAGATTAAGATATTTGGAGGTATGGTGCAAAGGGAAAAAAGTTTCCTTTGTATGATTTTACATTAATGGTTTTATATTGCAAAAAAACCCATTAAATACAACAAAAACATTAAAAGAATGAAATACAAGCATTTTGTGTGGGAAGAAAGTCACGTTAAAGACCCAGATTGATAAAGATTTCTGTAAAAAGACTGCAAAGAGTCATGATTGATATACTGATTAATGGTAAATGAAGATGGTAGAAAATTCAAACGATTATTTATACTTAAAAAATATGGCATGAAAAATATTTAATATTTTAAATGGTAGACAATCTGAGATGCTTCAATCTTATTTTGATATATGAAGCAAATTAATATGGGTAAAAAACCCAGTTGTGAACAGTGAATCAATCCAAGATTTTTAAGAACGCATAAATTGTATTACTCTTGTGTCATTTTAGAATGCTAGAATAACTATCAATTGAGCAGTCCTCCCAGGCACCTACACTTCGCAAGAGCTTCATCTCTCCAATGGATCTAGGACTCTTCAAATATGGATGTGGCAATAGATCTGGTTCTACTCAACAGAAGGTGACATATTGCTAAGACTTGAGACTAAAATGAAAGGGCAAATCTTCCTATCTATTGCTTCTTCACAGCTCATAAAAGTGACTAATATAACCTTTCGCCTTTGAGCCCGTCATACACATAAATGTTTCCTTTCCCTAACAATATGTCCAGATAGAGATTTAAGCAGTACAGTCTTAACAATCTCTGGAAAATTGAAATAAAAATCTACAATGATAGGAGAACACATCAAATAAGCCCAAAGGGCAAAACATTAAATACTGAGGATTGTTGGCTCAACTTTCGCTACTTTTAGTATCACTGTATAATTCGAATTAAAAATAAAAATAAAAAAGCCCCCATACTGCCTGGCTCGATAATCAAAAATAGAGCCTGATAATAACCATACCTTCCCTGACCAATACAGGAATCTGAATCATGTATTATATTTTCAGTAAAGAACAACAAAAAAAGTTACTCAGCACCATTAAAAATCCTCTGTCACAGCCATTATTACATGCCTATAAACAAAGTAGGCTTTTAGATAAAAAACAACTTAGCCCTAGCTGGTCTGGCTCAGTGGTTGGAGCATTGGCCCGTGGACTGATGGGTTCTGGATTTGATTCTGGTCAAAGGCACATACCTTGGCTGCAGGCTTGATCCCCACCCTGGTCAGGGCCCAAGGGGGAGGCAACCAACCGATGTCTCTCTCTCTCTGTCTCTCCCCCTACCTTCCACTCTGTCTAAAAATCAGTAGAAAGTATCCTTGGATGAGGATTAACAACAAAAAAACATTAACAAAAAACAACTTATAAATCTACATTGATAGTTGTTATTTTTCTGTGAATAATTTTTAAAATATATACTAAAAAGGAAAAGATGAAAAAATTACTTCAGGTATCTCCCTAATAAATGAATAATTAATAGATTCCTTAATGAAATCCCACCCCAGCTAATTTTGATAGTCGATAAATAACTTTAAGAAACATTAACTATGAATTTATCTTTTCATGAATTGCTCCATTTTCCTTTTGTCTAGTTTTACATGACTCTTCTAATCTTCTAATGAAAGCAATCATAGGTTATAATGCCTTCTCAATACCCGGGCTTCTTAATTAAAAAAAAAAAAAAGGTAACAAATCCAAATTTTTCATGTAACTCTGAGGACAATTCCTTCCTTAGATAACACTTTTCAAAATGTAACTATTAAAATTTTAACTATAAAGAACTTTTAACAGATCATCTATATGCAATATTTTCTTATAATAATGGCATTAGTTTTATAAGCCAAGACAACAGATTTCTAGTATAGTTTACTAAGCCTAGTAGTTATAGCATTTATTAACCTATTACATAGTTTGGAGATGTGTCCTAGAGACTGAGAAGAATTAACATTGTCTCCGGGTGAAACAATTTTAAGATACTTTTTACTTACTTGTTAATTTGTCTCTCTATAAACTCTATGAGGATAGTGGTTTTTGTGCTTTTATCCCCTGTTGTAGTTCCAATGTCCAGAACAGTGCCTAACACATAAAGGGTTTCCAAAAAATATTTGCTGAATGAATTTTGATTATTCTTATCTCAATATATGATTTTATCATTCATTAAAATACAAAAAAATAAAACAAATTAAAATAATTTATTTGGCTCAGTCACCTTTTTATAGACCTCTGAATATGAAGTCCCAAAAAATTATGTCAGTAGCTCTGAAGACCTAGAAAAAGTTGAGACACAAATTAGTATAGAAAGAAATAACATTGATAGACACTGTCTTGTTTAACATCCTATGATCCAATTAGTACTCTCTCTCATTCTATATATATTTATTTTAATCCTCACCTGAGGATACGCTTATTGATTTTAGAGACAGAGGAAGGAGGGAGAGGGAGAAAGAAATTTTGTCTTTCTACTGACCCGGTGCATGGATTCGTGAACATTGAAAGGAAATTAATTAGAAGGTGGCCAGCGGGGTGGGACTGGGTGAGAGGGGCCGGAGACACCTTGGAGCCAACTTCCCGCAGTCCCTCACCAGCGGGCTGCACCTGAGATCAAACTAGCCACCTAGTTTATGCCCTGACCAGGAATCAAACCCGTAACCTTTTTGGTATATGGGATGATGCTTCAACCAACTAACCCATCTGGCTGGGGCTCTAGTGCTAAATTTTTATCATTTAATCTTTACATCATTTTTTTTTTTTTTTACTTAAGTGATAAATATTTTATTATGCCACTGGATATTCCTTCTCTTTCCTTCAAATTAGAATTATCTCCCATTTCTCAAGGGATACCTTCGTTTTCTCCCAGGAAGTGTTTCTTTCCTCCACTGACCCCTTCCCAAATTCAGAGGCTTTTCTTTAACCAAATGTCAAATTTACTCTCCAGTCATACAAGAATCTACCATGGCCCAATAAGTTCATATTATTCCTTTTCCCCTCCCCATTCCATCCCACTTATATCTTCTTGTCCTACTACAGAAAAAGATTGACAAATGAAAGTAATTTCTATGTGTGGTCAACTCCGTAATAGAAACACATAGAAAAATAAAGCTGTAATCCACTTTCTACCCTCCGAAAAAGGGAAAAGAAATAGGTGATGACCTAGGACTAGTGAAATGTAACATTAGCCAGAAGTGAAAGAGCTGTTAATGGTATTTCAGTTACCAAGGAAAGGAAATGTACTCTACGTTATTTTACAAATTTCCAACTTATTAAAAATTGGAAAAGAAACTATTCTGTAGAAACAATTCACAAAGAACATATTAGGAATTATAAAAATAAAAGGATGAAGGTAACAGTAAAAGGAACAACAACAAAAACACACAAAGAACTCAAAACAGATATAGACTCCTCTAGCAGCAATAAATAAGAAAGGTAAGGAAATGACAGAAGGAAAAAAAGAAATAAGTCTGAGTGCACAGCAGGAGGAAAATGAATGCATTTCAATTTAAGTATTTCCAGAACAATCCGTCAGAATCCACAGAAACACTAGTATGTTCTCGAATTCAGAAGCAGAATCAGCCTGCCTCCCAGTACTGACTACTCCTTTGAGAAGTCACCATTTACATACAGGTTCTTGGGAACAGGCTACTAAATAGAACATGCCAGAAATAGTTTATAATTACTCCTATCTTTTTAATTGTGTTCAGAAATGGTCAATAGTCTTTGTAAAAAAAAAAAAAGAAAAAGAAAAAAAAGTCTTTGTATTTGTCATTATTACAGTCTCTTCTCTATATGACTTTACTTGCTGAAAGCACAAGACCTGTGTAATCTGTCTAGTTACTCTCAAAAGACAGTGTTTTAAGAATAATTCCAACAGAGATTTAGAGAAAGAAATTGCATCAGCCAGGTGAGCCGGAAGCAGCTGGGAGACAAGAGTCCAATAAACAGACAATTCAATGAAAGAAAATTCAGAACAAGTCTGCTTCAGTAATCCTGTGAAGAGGACTGGCAGGAAGAGGAGTGCTGCTTCAGAAAGAGAACAGGCTTCATATGCTTCAGACAGTCTTTGTACTGAGGCTGTGGACCTTGGCCATTCTCCCAGAAATGATGCAATCCTGATGAACAAGATCTGCTGCCAGAGAAACAATTGTTAACAGCCTATGCAGACAGCAACTAAGCCAAGGAGCAATCTCTGATCAATTTCACAAACCAACAAAAAGCCAAATCTCTTCCCTCAATTTTGGTTTCTGACAAAACATGTGGGTAAATATATATTTAGATATATATATGACCAAGCCATTTTCTCAAAATGTCCCCCGTCTTTTAATTCCTTTGGCTTTACAATATCTAAGATCCATCATTAACTTTTAATTAGAACACTGAGACCATTTTTACTATGAATATAATTTTCCAAGCATATTAACAACAAGGTATTTACAATGAAATTTTACACTTGTTTTCCTCACTCTCCTAAGAAAACCTTTGGGAGGTAATGGTTTTCCTAAATATAAAAATCACTTTGGAATCTAGAGCCCAAATATGAGATTTCAAAGTAAGGACAAATATGCACACCCACAAAGGTATATTTTATTTTATTTTATTTTTTTAATTGATTTTTTTACAGAGAGGAAGGGAGAGGGATAGAGAGCCAGAAACATTGATGAGAGAGAAACATCAATTCAGCTGTCTCCTGCACACTCCCCACTGGGGCACAAAGGTATATTTTAGACATCTTTGAAACTACAGGAAACTCTATGTTAAATGTGTTAAAGAAAAACAGAAAATTTCTTCTTACTTAGGCTGACAAAAGAAGTAGATTGAGTAATATCATTACACTGTAATGCCTACTTTTCTCAAGGGCAACAATATTATTTCAGATCTTACAGGAGGGTTAATAACTATTTTCATCCTACTAGCCACAATTTACTATTTTATTTTAGAACCTAGCTCAGAAAAATCCTCAATTTAAAACCCTCCATAGATTCTTCATCTCCTAGGCCTCATTTCTTTTTCAGAGCTTTATCAGGTTGTTCATACAGTATAGTTATAAAATTATTAGGATTTTTCTCACTTACTAAATAAAGAACTGCATACAGCAAACTTCAGTTCTCTAAACTCCAACTAGCTACAATTAACCAAATTTCTTCCCTTAAGCAATAACCCTCAAACTGAGATTCACTAGAAACAAGCACCTAAAATATATCCTGAAATCAATATATTCAGACCAACCTACCTCTACATTTAAACTATTAAATAATGAAAATTAACAGATATACAGAATAACAGATAGACAGAAGTCATAAACGATCTTTAACTCAATTAAGGAGAAGAGAAAAAACATGCCAGAAAAACTTTCAATTAGGATTAAAAGAAAATAGTCACTAAGTTTAAGATTCAATTTCTGATTCTGTTATATATGTAAGTTGAATTTATTCTTAAATACTTCTATAATTTCTTTCTTTTTAATAACTTTACAAAATGATAAAAGGGAGATGGGAAAAGAAGGTTTTTTGGTATGATTACCACCTTCAATTTAATTTTTAAATCACAGAAAAAAAATACAACAAATATATGAACGCATTTTATCTACATGACCAACTTGCTTGAGAACTAATGTGGCAGCTGTATTATATGCTTATCTTCTATCTCCAACCAAAATTAAAATACTGTTTGTACTGTAACAGTTTTTTTCCTTGGGAAAATAAAAAAGTACTATATATTAAGGGTTAGGAAATTTGAGTTCTAGCCTGCAACTTAATTTAAGTTTGGTGTTCTCAGAAAAATAACTTTTTATAGATGAACCTTAAATTCCTCAAAGTAAAATTTTCATTAGGCTTTTTCTTGCTCTAAATTACTATGAATCCTGACACTGCCTTATGCAATGTCTCAAAGTCTCAGTTTTCTCATCTGTATAATAGAAAGAATAATACCTGTCCTGCTGACTCAGGTGTGTATGGACTATCGTTTATAGTAAATAAGAGTTTAAATGGCTCTTTGGAGTCTTTAAATACATGTGAAGATAAGCTGCTACTAACAACATGAATATGGGTAAAAATGTTTTTCTCTTCTTCAACAGTGTGTTATTTCAATCTTGTAACAGTAAATAATGTGAGAAGACTATATGTGGAAAACATGAAAAAACAAGCAAAACCCAACAGTTTAGGTGAGATAAGTAACAAGCATTAGAAGATAAAAATCTGTTGAAAAGTTCGTATAATTGGGATTAGTACAAATTCTAAGTTAAGCTTACAATTTGTAGCAAGTTAATGAAGGCAGAGTACCTAAGAGAAGTTCAGGGCTGAAAAGAAAAAAAGAAAAAAGAGAAACATTGGGGCAAACAATTAAGAGACTAAAGAAATATCATGATTTAGTAATTTAGGGCCAAGATAAAGTTTTCCTTTTTCCCCCATCTCTTCTGCAACACTTGTTTATCCCTTGGCCACTTTGCCTAAATTTATATTCCCTCTAGGGCAGTGGTTCTCAACCTTTCTAATGCTGCGACCCTTTAATACAGTTCCTCATGTTGTAGTGACCCCCAACCATAAAATTATTTTCGTTGATACTTCATAACTGTAATTTTGCTACTGTTTTGAATCGTAATGTAAATATCTGATATGCAGGATGTATTTAGGTGACCCCTGTGAAAGGGTCGTTCGACTCCCAAAGGGGTTGCGACCCACAGGTTGAGAACCCTGCTAGGGGCTGCTGGACTTGGTACAACAAACCCATGACTAGAATAGGAGGCAATTAAAACCCAGTTTTAAAAAAACACCCCTATTTTATAGTCCATAGCATGAATTTCTTTCGTCATGAAAAATTTCATTAATGGCAATATTATGGAGGAAAGACATACTTAGTTGTACTTGGAGGGGAGGGGTGATAGGACAAGAGTACATGCCATAAATAATGAAGCTAAATACATACCACACTTTTAAATTGTTTTAGGTTGACATTTTACTTATTTTACTTATAACTCGTATTATTTTACTTATAACTCGTTCAAAAATAATAAATACATATATACTGCTAAACTAACCAAGGATGCACAGACTATTCTTAATAAGAATTAGAATGACATGGACTTTGATTTACCTCTTTAAAGGGCGATATTCTCAAGACTTTTTGAAGGTTCTGTCCTACTGTGTTTGGAGCCTCAGCATATGCTTTAGAAACATGTACCAGACTAGATAGGAAAAGAACCTTTCATACCTCTACATTTGCCTCCTCTGTCCAAACCGCTTTCATTTTCAAACACTGAAATGGGAACCAGATTTACTTACTCTAGAAGAAATGGGTTATGCACATTTATAAGGCATTAATATCTGTTACACTTTCTGTAGTTTAGGTAAAATTTCTGAAGTTGATAAAAAATTTAGAGTTTTAGGATAAAGTCTAATTCATTATTTTATAGATGAAGAAACAGACTACATATATTTTAACTGTAAGAAGTCACACACACAGTGGTGGAGAGTTCAGAAAAAAAATTAGGATTTAACATATAGCTTCTATTTATTAAAGTAATTAATACTTATTTTAGAGAGCTACATCTGAATTAAAACAAAAAAACTGTAAAACTCAGCACCAATTATTGGTGCTGTGTTAGACAAACAAATCCATATTAAAATTCTTGACTGTTTTGGAATTTATATTATCTAGATTTGCCAGTTTTTCTGCATTCATTCATTCAACAAACAAAGTAACTACTATTTATAAAAGCTATGTTATGTGCTATTTTAAGATGTTTCTCTTATCCAGAGAGGGGAAGCAATTTGCAAACTCTTTAGGTTTGCCTATGTGCCAAGTATTGCATTTTCACAACCATGAAGGGGAAAAACAATCCTAAAGTATGCCTTTACACTTAATGAGTCATTCTGAAGAGAAAACATCACCCTCCCTACAAAGAAAGAAAATCCCAAAAGCATCCCATCGTTTATCACTGACACAGAGGAGTCTCTTAGGGAAAGAGATTATTTTATAAATCTCTTAAACTATTTAGACAAAACTTACTGATTGGTCTCATGGAAAATTCTATTAAGAATGAAG
Organism: Myotis lucifugus; assembly: GCF_000147115.1. NCBI lineage: Eukaryota > Metazoa > Chordata > Mammalia > Chiroptera > Vespertilionidae > Myotis > Myotis lucifugus. The sequence continues at coordinate 15,580,265 of NW_005871056.1, forward strand.
GACAATGGGCAGCAAGAACCTGTAAAACACAGATGAACAGAACCTGACCATACATGTTCTGTGATTATTTGGCAGACCAGGTAGGTAAGTATATAGCAGTAAGGGCATTTAGAGCTTAATAATTCTAATATGTCCAATCGGATTCCCCTCACGTCCTGATAGCTGAATCATTAATCTTATTATTTAAAAACTGCTTGTAAAAATTATTCAAACATCACAAAAGCATAAAATAAAGTGAAATTCTTACAATTCCATTTTCCAAAGATATTCCAAAAATAAAATAACCCTACTGTTCTGTAATCTGCTTTGTTCATTTAGTAGTAAGTTTTAGACATCTTTCTATATTCAAAGGAGATATACAAATTTACTTCTTCCTCTTAAATGATGGCACGGTATTTTATCCCATGGATCTACCGCAATTTAAGTCAGTCTTCTGTGGGTTGATGTTTAGATTGTCGCTAATTTTCCATGACACACACAATGCTGCACTGAATGGTTTGTGTATACATATCCTATGTAATAAAAGCCTAATATGCAAATTGTCCTCTCGACTGGGAGTTCTGTAGGGAGTTCAACCACTTGCTATGACGTGCACTGACCACCAGGGGGTGGTGCGGAACATGGCGGGTGTTGGTGACTCGGCACTGGCAGAGGAGGCGCTGCAGGCCCTGATGCGCCCAGATGAGAGTGGGACCAGGGCGGGATGGTGGAGCAGGTGAGTGGGCAGCGCCAGGCTACGGTGGGTGTGAGACACTGGTCGCTGGGTGGGGCCCGATCGCCCCTCCGATTTGATTACCACACCACCGCCAGGCTCCCATGCACTGAGGGAGCTGTGCAGGGGCCCAATGCCCTGCTGATCTGATCGCAGGGTGACCAGCCGGGGCGGTGGGGGGCGGGGCTGCTGCCCCGCTCCCTCAGCGCCTGGGTGCCAGGCAGTGGCGGGGCAATCGGGCCCCACAGGCAGTGACCAGCAGCAGCAGCAGGGCTGCCACCAGGCTCCCTCAGAGCCTGGGAGCTGGTGGGGCCATCAGTTTGGCGGGGCAGGCAGGCAGCCCAGGAAAGGGAGGCCCCAGCTGGCAGCTGGCAGTCACTAGGGACCCTACCTGTGCACGAATTTCGTGCACTGGGCCTTTTGTGTGTGTGTGTGTGTGTGTGTGTGTGTGTGTGTGTGTGTATACTTTTGTTTATACATGTGCACAAACATTTCCTTAAGACACATTCCTAAAAGTGGAACTGCTAGAATGGCATGAGCATATTTATTAGCGATGCTGAACCACCTCTCAGAAAGTAAAAACCGTATTACACTCCCACAAACATAATGGGAAGTCTACATTATCACCAGAAGCTATACTGATAATAGAATTACTCAGAATAATTTGTAATTTAAAAAGTAATGGTGATGAAAGACATAAACTAAAAACAAAACATTGATATACATGTTAGGGCAAAAGTAGGTTTATAGTTGTTCGTATGGAAAAAGACTTACAGGTTATGATTATTATAATAGCTTTATTAACCCAAAAGAATGCCACAATGTCACAGTGCATTTATGTACAATCTCGTAAGTGGCTGGAATTGCTGGCCTTCATTATTTACATATTCTTGTAGTCTACTTGCTATACTCAAACACACTTGAATACAGAGTTCTTTGTCATCAATAAACTTACTTTTGCCTATTCCTGTACAGTGTTTGGTCTATGCATAAAACGAGTCTATTTTTACTCATACAGTAGATTCCTGAGCAAAATGAAACCTTTGGAATGGTGAGTAGTACATTATTTTCCTAGAGGATGAGCATCTATGATGGTTTGTTATGAGACCCAAGAACTTCAAGAATTCCCATCATACAAAACATCAAAATATTGTAAAACTTTTCTCTGATATCTTAATATAAAAAATGATTAAGCCTCTACACGGATGCTAATCTTTGGTCCAGTTTCAGTAAACATTTCAGCTGTATTTAGGCCAAAATTCTCATTCATTAATTCTTATAATAAATTAGCCCCAGGACACTGACAAAATAGTACTTTTTAGTTAATGAATATAACTGGCATAGTAAGCTGCTCCAAATCCTTATGCAAAAAAAATCACAATTATATATTATGCTAAATTTTCTGTTATTTTATTCTCCTTTAATCATCTCTGTGGGTTTTCCTGTCATATCACAGTTTGACCCTAAATAAAGCCCAGAATTCTAGCACTGAATAAAGTAAAACACTAAGTATTTTAGCACTTACCTGTTATTTTCCCTCTTTGTTGAGAAGTCTTCTATTTACAAACTTATTTTTTACTGAGTAAATATTTCTAAATGCTGAATTTTACTGCTTCTGAATACTATATTTCATTTTCCGGTACTTGGTAACCAAGTACTTAGTGTGCAATATAAAAACTAAGACATCTTTTTAAAAAAAAATATTTTTATTGATTTCAGAGAAGATGGGAGAGGGAGAGAGAAATAGAAACATCAATGATGAGAGAGAATCTTTGATCGGTTGCCTCCTGAACGCCCCACACTGGGGATCAAGCCCTCAGCACGGGTATATGCCCTGACCGGGAATTGAACTGTGTCCTCCTGGTTCAGAAGTAGATGCTCAACCACTGAACCACACCAGCTGGGCCAAACTAAGACATCATAAAAAAAAAATAATCCTATACCCCAGATTATGAGAAATCTCTTATAGACCACCAATAACTTGGTTTCCAATCTTTTGGAAAAAAAGGAGTTTTTTAAAAGTGCAAAAATTCTGGGGTGGGGTAGGAGAAATCAATGGAGGGGATCAAAAGGTAGAAACTTCCAGTTATAAAGTAAATAAGTCATGGGGATACAACATACAGCATGGTGACTACAGTTAATACTGTACTGCATACCTGAAAGTTGCTGAGAGTAGATCTCAAAAGTTTATATCACAAGAAAAATAATACTTTTGGTAACCATGTAAGGTAAAGGATGTTAACTAGACTGTTATGATCATTTTGCAATGCATTTGGACTGAATCATTATGTTGTACACCTGCAACCAGTACGTTAATTAACCTACTTCAATTGAAAAAAATTTTTTTAAACGAGGCCACTGAGTGGGCCCTAAGCCAATATGATCAGTATCCTTATATGAAAAGGGAATTTGGAGACATGAAGAGACACTAAGAATGCATGCACACAGAGAAAGGATAATGTGAAGAGGCAGCAAGAGGGCAGGTCACCTGCAAACCAAGGAGAGAGGCCTCAGGAGAAACCAATCCTGCCAATATCTTAATCTTGGACTTCGAAAAGTGCAAAATTTTTTATTTGTTGATTAGGAAAATACAGTAAAACAATATTAGATCCTTTGCAACTGGGGCTCCTGGCCCACAAAGTACTAGCATCCATGAATAATAATTAGACAATTGACAATACTTCTGTACCATATCCTTTCATCTTATATCCTTAAGAACCATTTTTCATTTAGCCATTACAGGACTACATGATAATTTATACCCAGATAAATATATCAAATGATACTTGGGTAACAAAAAACAAAAACAAAAACAAAAAAGAAACAAAAAGAAGACTTCTACTTAAGAAGGTATCCCCTTTGACCTAATGGGCCAAAGGACCAGAAAGCCCCTGTTAAAGCAATGTGGTCTTCATGATCATCTCTGAATTCTAAAAAAATATTGCATGGCCCATGGCTCTTCAATGAGTTTAGGATTTCTTAAGAATCCACTAAGAGTCAATATTGTTTCACACTGAAATTCCAATTCTTTCCCCATTTGTTTATTAAAGCAAGAAGGAAACCCACTAGGCTTCCATTTGCTCTAGTATCAATATTCAAAAATTGATTCTTAGTATGAGCATAACTACCTTGTTACTGTTTTTCTAGCTGATTTCAAACTTTGAACACACATACTTACAGGAATTCCTACCAACCCTTCTTTGGTGAACTGCTCAAAGGAGACAGTATTTGCCTAATCTCTTCTTTGAGGAGATCTATAATAAATGTTTATTTGGCTATCAGTTTATAACAACATAGAAATACTAATTTACAAGCCAATGTTTGGGAGCTGCTTGTTACCATCCCTTATGCTACCAAAATACAGATTCCTTTAGGAATTCTTATCTGGCTTCTAGACCTGTTATTAATACCTTCCTTTAAAAAAAAAAAGCATTTTCTTTTGGAAAAAAATTGAGTTTACCAAGCACAATTTAGAGTGCATCTATGTCAAGTTAATACAAATAAAACTAAGTAGGCTACAATCTTTAGTAGCAAAATTATCTGAATTTTCAAAACTAAAAATGAGTGGGAGGCAACCAATCGATGTGTCTCTTTTACAAAGATGTTTCTCTGTCTCTCCCCCTCCCTTCCACTCTTTCTAAAAAAGTCAAGGAAAAAATATTCTGGTGAGAATTAACAAAAAATAAATAAAAACTGAAATAACTGATCATCTATAATAATAAAAGCATAATATGCTAATTAGATCGGACGGCTGAATGACCTTCTGGATGAAGCAGGGGCTGCGAGGCCCGAGGCAAGCCGCCACAGCTGCGAGGGCCAAGCCCCATACCGTGCATTGGGCCTCTAGTTTCTTTATAAGAAAACAAGTATGCTCACAGTGGGCATTGTGGTGGTACTCAATTTGGCCCAATAGATCAAAGGGACACACCTTTTTAGGCCCAAGAAGAACCGAGTCTAATATCTAGTTGGTTGCTTAGCAACCAAATCCTAGGGCACCTATATTTCTTAACCTTTTCGAAGAGTGATCACAGACTTCTATTAGACTCTGATAAAGACCATGAATATTTTCCTCAGAAAAACACCGATAAACCTTGTAAAACTTCTAGGGATTCATAGGCCCTTGTTCTATAACCCTTCCTGAACTGCAGCCAGACTCGATATAGGGAGCCTGCAACTGACTGACTTATAAGGAAGGTATGGGTGACTGGAAGAGGCTCATTAACTTTTTTTTTTTAATACCAAAGATAATGAATAATCACTCTAGTAGGGGATGATGCCCGATAAAAAAATATATTTTTTTCCTTTCTTTACCCAGATCCAGGAGCCCCATCCAACTTTAGGCAAAGAATCCTAAAGTAAAAACTGCCAAAACTTAGATGGGTAGCAGTACCCAAAGTCAGGAGGAGAGAAAAGGGCAAGATTATATTGGTGAAGGTGGAAGGCTTTTTAAATAAAATAGGGAATGTGGTATAATGAAAAGATTCTGGAATCATAAGGAGTTGACTCACCCTATTACTAGCTATGTGACCACTCTAGTTCAGTTTGTTCATTTGTAAACCATCCCACTGCACTATTTTGAGAATTAAGTGACATAACATTCATAAGAGAACCTAGCAAGATATTTGACACATTGCAAGCACCCAACTTTTGATATGCTGGGTTACATTAAAGAAGTAGAGAAAATAAGAAATGTAAATAGGAACCACTTTCCTACTTCCAAGCCAATAGTATGAAGTACAGGAGAGGAATTTACAGTTTGAGTCCTGTTAGTAATTCGCCAAATCCACTAATACTAAGATTTGCCAACAGTTACAGAATAACCTACACCCTAAATAGCCTATTAATTTTCTTAGAGAAATCTTGACTGGCACTGATTTGGTATTTATAAGATACCTTTTCAGATATTCAACTATTTTATAAAATGAAATCTATTGTATACTAAACATACTATTAATTTCCCATTTGCTTCTTCAATCTTCCTGTCAGGAATACCTTCCAGAATCTGTGTATACCTCTTTAAAATATTAACATTTCCTCTTAGTATAAAGTCATTATATACCTACGTAGCCACTCTATTTTCCTTTTGATAGCTATAAGAGAAATTGGGTTCAGAGGGCAAGTCGCACTGATGGGGAGAGACTGAAAAATCTGATTATGTTTACTTGCCTGCTGTAACAAGTTTAAAGTTTTAAACTTTAAAACATTTTATTATGAAAAATTTTAAATAAGTATAAAGTAAAATTTTATAAAGAACTTCATTTACTTACTATTTCAACAATATTCAATCTTGTTTATCTGTTAACTCTCCTCCACTCTATCAACTCATATTCAATCTTGTTTATCTGTTAACTCTCCTCCACTCTAAAGCAAACACCAAACAACAAATTTCAACATTTAGCACATACCTCTAAAAAAGTGTACATTTTAATTCCTGTTTTGTTTTGTGGGGAAGGGAAAGATAACATTAGCCCACCATTTGTTCTTTCCTAGAACTCCCCATATCTAAAATAATAAGTTAGGACCCTGGCTAGGTAGCTCAGTTGGTTAGAGCGTCATCCTAATACGCCAAGGTTGCAGGTTTGAGCCCCAGTCAGGGCACATACAAGAAGCAACCAGTGAATGCATAAATAAGGGGAACAACAAATAGATGTTTCTCTCACTGTCTTCCTCTCTCAAATCAATAAACTAAATTAAAAAAAAAGATAGGTAATATAAGGTATAATTAAAAGATTCTGGCTGGAATCCTAAGGACTTGTCATCCAATCTGAATTCATTTTGGCATTCTTAAATCTCACTGTAATCCTAACATATTAAAAACAAATAAAACTGCCCTGGCCGATGTGGTTCAGTTGGTTGGAAAGTCCTTCCATACACCAAAAGGCTCTGGGTTTGATTCCACGTCAGGGCACATACCTAGGTCTCAGGTTCGATCTCATCAGGGCAGGTCGGCTAGTTAATGTTTCTCTCACACATAGATATTTTTCTCTCTCTTTTCTCTCCCCCTCTCTCAAATCAATAAACATATCCTCGGGTGAGGATTAAAAGAAAGAAAGAAAGGAAGAAAGGAAGGAAGGGACGGAGGGAGGGAGGGAGGAACCTTCTAAAACATTATAGAGGGAACACTTCCAAACTCATTTTATGAGGCTAGCATTACTCTGATACTAAAGCCAGACAAAAATACTATAAAAAAAAGGAAAACTACAGGCCAATATCCCTGATGAACATAAGATACAAAAGTCTTCAACAAGATATTAGCAAAATGAATTCAACAGTACATACAGTAAAAGGATCACACAGTACATACAGTACATACAGTAAAAGGAGGTTCCTCAAGTGAGATTTATCTGGTCTGGCTCAATGGATAGAGCATTGGCCATTGGACTAAAGGGTCCTGGGTTTGATTCCAGTCAAGGGCACTTACCTAGGTTGCAGGCTTGAACCCTAGCCCTGGTAAGGGCGCACACGGGAGGCAACCAATTGAAGTGTCATTGATGTTTCTCTGTCTCTCCCCCTCCCTTCCACTCTCTTTAAAATTCAATGAAAAAATATTCTCAGGTGAGGATTAACAACAAAAAAGGTTCAACCATCCAAATCAATAAATGTGATGTACCACATTAACAAAATGAAGAATAAAAAACAAATAGATGAAGAAAATGTATGACAAAATTCAACATTTTTTTTTTCATAAAAACTCTCAACAAATTGGATATAGATAGAATGTATCTCAACATAATAGAACAAACACACAGCTAACATCATACTCAATGGTGAATTGCTGAAAGCTTTTGTTTTAAGACCAGGAACACGAATATGAAGCACACTCTTGCCATTTTTATTCAAATAGTACTGAAAATCCAGAGCAATTAGCAACAAAAGACCTCCAAATCAGAAAGAATAAAATTCTCTGTTTGCAGATGACATGGTACTACATCTAGAAAACTCTGAAGACTCCACCAAAAAACAGACTAAACAAATTCAGTAAAGTTGCCGGATAGAAAATCAATAAACAAAAGTCAGTTGCATTTTATACACTAACAGAGAACTACAGGAAAGAATAATAAAGAAAACAATCTCACTTACAATAGCACCAAAAAGAATAAAATACTTTAGGAATATATTTAACCAAGGAAATGAAAGATCTGCACAGTGAAACAATAAAAACATTGATGAAAGGAATTGAAGACACAAATGAATGGAAAAATATTCTGGGTTATCACCAAAAAGAGATAATAAATGATAGATAGGATGTGGATACAAGGGAACCCTTGTACACTGTTGGTGGGAATGGAACTGGTACAGTCACTATGAAAAACAGTATGGAGGTTCCTCAAGAAATTAAAAATAGAACTACCATATGATCCAGCAATTCCACTTTGGGGAATATATCCAAAAGGGGGAAAATCACCATCTGGAAGAGATAACACCTGGACTCCCATGCTCACTGCAGCACTATTCACAATAGCCAGGGTATGGAAACAACTTAAGTATCTGTCAAAAGATGAATGGACTAAGAAAATGTTATATCTAGCTATTTACCTACAACAAAATATTATTCAACCATAAAAACAAGAAAATTCCGCCATGAGACAACATGGATGAACCCCGAAGGCATTATGCTCAGTAAAGTAAGCCAGACAGAGAAAGACAAATACTGCATGGTATTACTTATATGTGGAATCGTTAAAAAAAAAAAAAAATCAAATTTACTACTATAGAAACAGAGAGTAGAATCGTGTTTGCCAGGGGCTGAAGGAGAAATGAGGAAAGGTTAGTAAAAGGGTACAAACTTTCAGTTATAAAAACTAATAAGGTCTGGGATCTAATGTATAACATGGTGACTCTAGTTGAGGGGTTGGGGAACGTCTGGCCCTCAGGTTGTATAAGGCCTGCAGTATCATTGGGCCTGGAGCTGCCAAGGCATTAGGGGTGAGTTAATCATGTTTGACAAAATATGACAGACTAATTTTTAAGCTGATTAATTTTGTATGGCCCACGAGTGATGTTATAAATATCAAAATGGCCCTTGTCAGAAAAAAGGTTCCCCACGCCTGCTCTGGTTGATAATACTGTATGTACTAGTACTGTATGACTGAAATTTGCCAAGAGATTAGAACTTAAAGATTCTCACCCCTACAATCAAGAAAGGAAACAAATGTAAGGGATTAATGTGCTAATTAACTTACTTGCTGGAATCCTTTCACAATGTATATGTATATCAAATCATCATGTTGAACACTGTAAATATATTACAATTTTATCTCAATAAAGCTAAGAAAAGCAAACAAACCAAAACAGCTAAACTAACGAGCAACCTGATGGTAAGAAAATGTTTCCTTAAAGCTCCCTTACCTATTAAGTCTTTTTTTTTCTATAAAGTCTTTTTTAAAAAATATATTTTATTGATTTTTTACAGAGAGGAAGGGAGAGGGATAGAGAGTTAGAAACATCGATCAGCTGCCTCCCGCACGCCCCCGACTGGGGATGTGCTCGCAACCAAGGTACATGCCCTTGACCGGAATCGAACCCAGGACCCTCCAGTCCGCAGGCCGACGCTCTATCCACTGAGCCAAACCGGTTTGGGCTCTATTAAGTCTTTTTAATGTGAATATATTTATTTGGTAAGCACTGGCACATTGTGAAGCCAGAAGCCTCAAATTTTAGTTAGACCCTGATTATTCCTTTGTTAACAGTTGGTTCTTTTCATATAACGAATGGAATCATGAAAATGAGGTGCTGTATTTACAGCATGTAATAAGCACTACTTATCCTAAGTAAGGTGCATATAGAGTTTAAAGAATTGATCAAAATTTCGTAACAATAACAATTTTCAAATAAAAGCTAACATTTATTGGATGCTTATTTTTGTAGCAACCACTGTTCCCTCAATCACTTTACATCCATTAGTTCATGTGATGCCCACATCATCTTTATGAGGAAGGTAATATTCCTACTTAGCCAAAGAATTAAATTTGCCAAAGAATTACTCACCAAAGCTAAGAAACTTGCCAAGGCCAGAATAAGAAAACTGCAAACTAAAATCTGAACCCAATTGCTTCACCATATGAATAGCCTGATTTAATAGTTTTTAGCCTATAATATAAATATATCATATTAGAATGTGACATATATTGCTGAACTATGATACTGCAACTTCTTTCAGCTATTAGAATAAAAGAGACATTATTAAACAGGTTTCAGATTTAATTTAAAACTTATAAAATCAAGCACTCTGAACTTTAAATGACTAAGTTAAAAAGTAGATTACATTCTTTCTAAGATAATATCTAAATTTCAGATCTAAATTTCTTAAATTTTATTCATTCAAGAAATGTTAAATGACAGCGTTCTATTACAAGTAGAACCAGTGTCCCAAGTGTTAGTCAGATTTAAGTGTCTGAAATCATCAGAGATAAATGGAAAATTATCTAACATTTCAAGAGAGATTAGGAAGTTTCCTATCTTGACTGTTTATATTAAGGCAAGAAATTGTGGTCACCAGAAAAAACCCAGAAAAGTCAGTGTTCCTCTTCCATGGCCTAAAAATACTTATTAGTTACTGAAAAATCTAGAAGCAGATACTTTTAGTAAATGAACTTAAATGCTTCTTCTGTTACAATAAAAGTACCAGGATAAAAAAAGAAACACTGTAATCATGAATAATCTATTAAGTCTTACATATAGGGACAGAAAGGGGACAGGGTGGAAAAGACTAGAAGTCAGATTTCTCTGTATACAGATATAAATTTCACTTAGTAACCACATTTTATGTAATTACAAAACAAAAAGCAGTCCCTGAAAAATCTGAAATGACTAAAAAAATTTACCTCTGTGTATCAAGTTGGTGGCATAACCACATAGAGAACTATTCCAAGTGATTTTAAAACACTGTAATCTGACCGTATTTTTTAGAGGGACATATCCTAAGGTCAAAAATAAACAACTCCACTTTCCAGTATCATACTGTTCTGAGATTCTAAAACTGTTTTGCATGTATTGTGGGATAAATCAAAGAGTAATTACATTGGTGTTAGCAAAAATTGGAATTTTGGGTGTGGGGAAAGATTAGGATTATTTAAATATCATATAGTATTGAATTCAAAATAAAAGTTATCAAACAAACACCAACAACTGAGATTTAAAAAAAGAAACAAAGAGAGCAGAAAAGAAACCACTTTTTAGTTCTGTCCATTGAAAAGGTCTAGAAACAAGAACCAAACCAAGAGCAATGGAACATCTTGTCATATGAGAAAGCAAAGAACCAATTAAAAAAAAAAAAAAAAAGCCAGGTACTGATTGAGAATGAGGAAAAAAAACTTAACACATAGTGGACAATCACGCGAATTCTCTCTTCACATTACACAATGTTTTACAAAGTATCATACTTTAAAAAGATATTAGCTTGTAAGAACATGTAATAAATAACTTCAAAATGCAATGGATATTTAATTTTAAAGCATGCCTTTAACATTTATGTAAAATGGTTTTGTACTCGTTCAATAGAAATTTATCTGGCCACTGAGTAAAGCTAGCAATAAAACTACTGGTCCGCACACAATGTGTTAAGAGTCAAGACCCAATTGTGGGAAAATTTGAATGTCAAAAATAATAATTACAAGGGACTGAAACACATAAATATATTTAAAACCACAAATACACAATAATGCCCTGGCTGGTATGGCTTGGTTGGAGTATCATTCCATACACCAAAAGGTTGCAGGTGTGATTCCTAGTCAGGGTGCGCATGGGAAACAACCAATCAATGTTTCTCTCTCTCTCCTTCTCCCTTCCTCTCTTTGAAAATATGTCCTCGGGTAAGGATTTTTTAAAAAGTACACAATAATAACGCTTCATTGATCACCTTTGGAGGTTGCTAGGTTACCAAACATTATTTAGAAAACTAGTAAGGGGAAGAACAGGCACCAATCTTGCCTTTTGTATTCAAATGCATCTTAAGGTAAGCAAATAATTACAGAAAAAAATGAAGTAGTGATAAAATATCACTACTTCACAATCATCCTATATAATAAAAACCTAATATGCAAATTGACCTAACGGCAGAATGACTGTGCCAGCCACCTCCCCCCCCCCCCCCCATCGCCCCACAGAGGGAGGCAACTGGCAGCGGCAGCAGGGGGTGGTGCCGGCGAGCAGGCGATGCCAGGCCGGCCAAGGCGGGTGCCAGCAGGGGACGCTGATCACCCAGCTGGTCGCCCCCCATCACCAGCCAGGCCCAGGGACCCTACACATGCACAAATTTTGTGCACTGGGCCTCTAGTAATGGAAATAATCTGGGCCTGTTGTTCTCAAACTGTGTTTTTGGAACTCCTGAAGTTCCCCAGATTCTTTCAGGAAATATGGGTGATCTTTCCCTTTTCAACTACTTATCTGTGTGAGAACAAATTTTCTTCATATTCTTCAACCAAAACAAACACAAATTAAATGCAGAAGGAGCTATGAGAAAACTGTTGTCTTTCATTAAGCCAGATAGATAGATACTAAGGAGATTTGGAAAAATGGAAAATAATGCCACTTAAAAAAATTAGGTATTTTCCACAAAAATCATGTTACTTAGGTAAGCAGGATTTGTTACTGTTATTTTAAAATCAATTGATAATTAAGATTTTTTTTCTCAGTTTTAAATCTGGTAAATCTTGATATAACCCACACAAACAAAAGGTCTTTGGGGCCTTTAATTTTTTAGAGTGTACAGCTTAAGAATAGCTGATCTAGGCAATAAATATCAACAGCTGCTTAACATCACATAGACAAGTAGGTATTAGGTAACTCTCAAGGAAGTACATAGTATTCTTATAAAAGTGTACTTGCAATTGATCTAATCACTATTTACATGCAATATGGACGTGTGTGGGTTGTCATCTTATAGAATACTAGGGGACAGTGCATGAATTCATGCACCTTGAAAGGAACTGTGGGCTGCGAGGTTGCGGTGGGCACGGGGGCAGTTCTCAGCTCCTCCTCCATGCCCCCACCCAGCCCCTCCTGCCATGGCCCCGGTCCCATTTGCCAGCAGCCCCGCTTGCACCTGCTGACGGCAGAGAGAGACTGGGGCCAGCGCCAGCAGTGGGTGCGAGTGGGGCCAGCGCCGTCAGCAGGTGCGAGCAGCGGCTACTAACCCAATCACCCATCAGGAGCAGGGGGAAGCGGAGAAGCCCTCAGGGGCGATCGGGGCCAGCAGCGGGTTCAAGCAGCAGCTTCAATGCCGGGTGCAAGCGGGACCAGCACCAACAGTAGGTGTGAGCGCCGGGCAGGACCAAGGTGCACGGGAGCAAGGAATTTTCAGTAACTACCAGAGGCTTGCCCCGATGACAGCAACCGGTGCCCCGCCTTGGTCTGGTGCCCCTGCTCAGCTGCTCCACCATCCCACCGTGGCCGACACCCGCCATGTTGCGTGCTCTACTGCCTGCTGCCGATGCCCGCAATGGTCCACATGCGCCCCCTGGTGGTCAGCACATGTCATAGCAACCAGTCGTTCCGCCGTTCCGTCTAATTGCCTATTAGGGTTTTATACAGATAGATGTTAAGTGACACCATGTACATGCAACCTCCAACATCCAAAGAGTAGGAACTTTACAAGATGATAAATTCCTTTAATAAGTGTATTACATTATATGAAAATGAGAGTGAGAGAACCTATAAATTAGAAAGACTCAAATTTATCAACCAAATGCAATGTATGGACCTTATCTTGGTTTAAATAAAATCCAAAAGGAGTCCCCTTTTCTATTCTCTCTATTTTGTTGTATTTGGACTTTTTCATAATAAAAAAATTTAATCAAATATATATCTATCCCCTCCCTTACCAACTATAAGGAAAAGAAAAAGGCATCCTAAAAATCACTCATGTAAAAAAGGGGGTTCAGAGAGGACAAAAGATAAATCCTTGCAGCGAGAATCAGAAGAACTATATAAAAGACAAATAAATGGATTGCTATGTAGTGACAATAAGACCCATGATCTTGCATATAATTAATGGTCCAAATTGGGACATTTTTGAGAAAGAAGTGCCATTACTAATTATTCAGTAGTCATAAACCAGGGCTGTCCCAGGGAAACCAAGACATATGGTCACTCTATCTGTAAAATATTCAAATTTAAAATCATTTTCACAAAAGATATTCAACACAATCCTTTGGGTAACTTCTTTCCACAGGAACATATTCCTAATATTAAGTTTTCAGAAAAACTAAGGTATTCTACAAAAAAAAAAAACTTTTCATCTCTTGCCTGGCACATAGCTATTTCGTAAAGATGTCTACTTCTCTTCTTATTGCTCAGTGTACTCTGCAAACTTCCAGCAATTCCTTTTCATGATAAACTATAAGTGGAAAGTTACACTAACCCAGAACCTTGCTTCTCTAAAAATACATGTCTTCCCATGGGTCTTCACACAGGCCCAGTCGGATTCCTATTCAATTTATGAACGGATACTTTATTCCTAGCAACACTTCAAATCTTAATAGCCTAGGGATTAACTAAGGAAGAGTGAGGTAAAAACATCTGGGTCAGACCAACCAGCCTAGGCTCTGAAGTAAGAAGAGCCTTGGAGCTGGCATTATTACCTATTTGGTCTAAGTGGAATGGCTACAGTAACTTCAGAACTCCATATATGATATGTCAGCATAATTTTCATTTTTTTTGGATTTTTAGTAAATATTTTAAATTAGTGTTTATATAATGTGCCATAAGGTAACTACCTGTTCAATCTGTGAGTACTTTATGCCACTTCATAAGTTTAAAAACTTTTGCCCTGGCCAGCGTTGCCCAGTCAAGGGCATGTACCTAGGTTGTGGGTTTAATTCCAGGCACCCCGATGGAGGTGGGGGCGGGGGTGGAAGGCACCCCCCCCCCCTAAAACTCAATGGAAAAAATATCCTTGGGCAAGGATTAACAAAAAGTTAAACTTTTAAAATAAAAGTAGCCTAAATATGCAACAATTTGGTACAATTTTAGCCAGATCCTACAATGTGCATTGGCATCATGACAATCTACCCTTATTTTGTTCTATTACTAATCTATGACATTAAAGTTCTAATTGCCATAAATAAAACTAAAATTATCTAGCAGTAACAAAAATAAAAGGGGACTTCAAAAATTTGGACTAATGCCCTGGCCAGGTGGCTCAGTTGGAGTGTCCCCCTGTACACCAAAAGGTTGCAGGTTCTATCCCCAGTCAGGGTGTGTACTAGAGACTTCTCTCACATCGAGGCTCCCGCCCTGTCTCCCTCTCCCTGTCTCTGAACATATTCTCAGGCGAGGATTAAAAAAAAAAAATTGGACTAGCTTCTACATTTTCCTCAGATCTTTTTAAAAAATCATTCCACCTAATATTTTTCAGGTTGTGGGCAAAAAACATTTATTTAACTTGCATGGCTATAGTAGTTTGTGCCATAGAAACTGAGAAAATAAAAATCTATGCATTCAGGCAATAATCTAATGCTACATTGAGCGTGCAGTCAATCATACTGCAGCAACAATCCTTCTTTGTTCTATTTTAAGAGTTTAAACTCTTTTGTCTTTAGAACTAAAATAAAGTTTTAAGAAATGTGCCTAAGTTTCTATCCCAAATGTTATAATAACCATTTATTTTTTTAACAATCAGTTCTAACTGTGGCTCTTCCCTTTCTGTCTGGTTTCTCTTATTAAAACAAGTTAACTCTCAACGGCCTACGTTAATAAAGAAAAAGGTACCATAAATGCAGAGGTAGTGTAACTGCCAACAGGTCCTTCCAGGTTCTTCTTCATAAATAAAACCGTCCTTGGATACCAAACAGTTGATTATTAACTACAGATCATCCTCCTTCACAAAGCCGTGAGAGCAAAAACTATATGTGTTGTGGCATGCAGAAGTTAGAGGGAGGAGATAGAATTTTTCAACACAGGCCAAAGATCACAACAGGACAAAAATACAAAACCATGGCCCTGATCGGTTTGGCTCAGTGGACAGAGCGTCGGCCTGCGGTCTGAAGGGTCCCGGGTTCAATTCCAGTCAAGGGCATGTGATTGCAGGCACATCCCCAGTGGGGGGTGTGCAGGAGGCAACTGATCGATGTTTCTCTCTCATTGATGTTTCTAACTCTCTATCCCTCTCCCTTCCTCTCTGTAAAAAAATCAATAAAATATATTTAATACAATACAAAACCATGAACATGGGGGGGAGAGAGGGGCGACGCAGAAAAGAAACAACCTCATATAAAAACGACAAACAATGGGTGTAAATCTAAAACAATGAGATACATCTTGGACATATGTTAAAATTAACATGCCAACATTATTAAATATGCTAACATGATACTGAAACAGCCTATTCAGATAATAATTTCTAAGAATTATGAAATAATCCTCTTACTATACTCAGCAATGAACACATTATTAGATTCCTGGATTTTATGAGTCTTCACATTTCAGGAGTGGGAAGGAGAAAATCTCAGCGGCCAAAGGCAACAATAGAAATGATAAAAATGAAATTTCTTGGTGTTTTTTTTTTTGGGGGGGGGGGGGAGTGGTGGTATGGGAAAAAGAAGATCTGAAGAACATTAATTATGCAGCTTGAAGAAAGAACTCTGAAGAATGAAAAATTTATATTCTAACAATTTCGCCTCCACTACAATAGAGGTAAGCATAAATGAAGGTTTAATTTTTAACATTATTTTAGTTATAAATCTGAATTACACAAATTAGTAATTCTCAATACAAACTGCAAATATTATCTACAGAAGAGAGTCTCTCCCTTCAAGCCAGTAATAATAATGCAGTGGCATTTGGTCGTAATAACAACTGTGTGAACAGCCAATGAAAATTAACTATATGTAAAAATATTTTTTTCTATAAAGCTAAGAATCTGAAATGGTTTATCAAGAAAGTAGAAGACACTGAAGTTACAAAGTCTCTTTAACTACTGACTTTTAGGAATAAGACAAATGAACTTCATATTTAAGTACATATAAAAAATCCATAATCATAGTAAAAATCCTATTAAACCATTCAATTTTCCCCTTTTGTCCTAGTTTCTTTTTTGCTGGGGAGAAGCGTTGTGGGATAATAATAGCAGGAAATCAGGTGGAGCAGCTGCAATGGCAAGATGAGATACAGTGCTACATTTTACCTCCATTATAGCCTATTGCTGGCTGGGTTTTATTGAAAATGAGACTAGCTGTTTGGGGAGACAAAGCAGTTATCGATACCGTTGGGATCAAAATGTGCCCCCCTCCCCACCATACTTTTGCCAGGAACTTTTTAGGTCCTCTGGCAAGATTCAGGTAACAGGAGCAGTAGAAGCCACCATGAAAAAATTTCTAATTATCTGGGAAGTGGGGTATGTGTATGTGCGCAGAGACAATGTTTTCCTCAGAGCTAGCAATGTGGGTCTTACTACATGTAGAGAAAACTGTCTGGAATAGAGGTCAGGTTTGAACTAGATGGCTTCTATTTTAGTCCCACAAATCTATGGAAATAATCCATGTGAATGAATTATAAAGGGAAGGAACAACTAACTACCTTAAATTTCTATAGTGAGAGAAAATATAGCCTACTAAATCTCATGGTAACATTGTTGCTATTTTACTGATAAAAAAGTTCTAAACGACAATCATAATTAAGTCACTCAAATATCCCTTTTCAGACAAAATATTATGTCATTGCTGCCAAGACCAATACACACAGAAATTTAAAGTTAAGTAGGTAACACATGTATCTTTCTTTTGCAGAGAGAAAAGGCACAAAGTTTGGTCAGGCTTGCTTAATATTACAATGTGAATTAAAGGCAGTTTTTAGTTATTTTACTAAGTTAAAACACACACCTCTTCTTTGCTAACAGTCACAATCTCTGGATCCATAAGTAAAAATTAGCATTGCAGTGTCCTTACAGTTAGTCTCCTGCAGTCTGGATAGAAGGGAAAACTTTAAGGCTAGTTTAATAACATTGCAATACAGGTGGCATCTTAATTTCAGCAACAGATGTACTCTTGGAAAACTGAGTTCTAACGAATTATTTCTAAACATCAAATTCTCTTAAAATATATTAAGCATTTAAAAGAAACTCAGCATATACTCCTTTATTAAGGAGGAATCCTTTTGCAATCCAAATAATTGTTATCTAATTTTTCTATGAATGCAATTCTTTAATATTTTGGTAAGAAAAACCCCACAACTAACACACATGTACTAGTATCAACATTTATTTTAAAAGTAACTAAAAATACTGTTCAGAACACTGAGCCTTTTAACATATTAATGAAAACTTCCATTGGGCCCAAACTTTGAATATTTCATTATAATTTTGCTGTAAGTGCCAGATAACCCACAGATCTCTTCCAACTCTAAGATTCATATTAATTCTAGTAACATGGATGCAACCACCACACTTTTAGTTGGGAATTAAGCAAGATGTATCAAACAAGGCAGTGCCAACACTATAAAAGTGGGGGAAGGAAAAATCTCTGGGGAATATCAGGTTCTTCAGGAAGCAGGGCAAGACTGAAACAGTAAGTAGCCTTTCTTCAGTTAGCATTGTACATGATGGCAAGCCAACATGTAAATGCTGGAGGGTGTTCTCTACATTATATAACTGGAATTAACGATATGCAACTATTTTACAAAGGGAAACAAATTATTTTTTTTACCTATTTTGGTCTAACTCCAACTCAAATAAAGACAATGTGTATGTTGAAATTTAAGTTTTATTCAGCTATAATATCCTTTTCCATTTCTTAAATGAGAGTTCTGCTCTAGAGGCTCCAGAACTGCTCTACTCAGGAGGTGACTTGTATTTAGGAGAGTGGAGTGCATGGAATTTATTTTCTTTTCATCTACACAAAGCTTTAATTTTTTATTTTTCCTTGCAGGAGAGGATGGGTCCCTACCATATATTCAGGGCTATACTAAATTTCAGGTTAACAGTATAAGGTTGGCACAAATTCAATGCTTCAGTAGGAAATACAAATGATTTCTTTAATTGTATGCCAAAGTGAATAATCTCCCAGGGAAAAGAACCTCCTCCTCCTGTCTTTTCTACCTCCCACCCCTCCCCCACCAACATTGCCTCCCTGCTGTGCAAAGAGCCCTTTGTCCTGCCCCACACTTATCTAGCTGTTTGGCCATATTGACAGGCCAACTAAAGGCATAATAAGGGAGTCAGTATGACATAAGCAGCTGGCAATTTGAAACAAAAATCTTCCTTTCTACTCAGACCAAATCCTGATGCAGAGGTCTCAGGCTCCTCCCATGTTTTCATCTTTTTTAAAACAGAGCAGCTAGGAATTTGGCATTTTCCCTCAATTAGGTAGCACAACAAAAACTTGATTTCCCAGATAGAAACAAATTCTGTATAAATTCCTATGTCCTTTGCTTTTTTGTGTGTGATTCATAACATAGGTCAAGGAGTACTCCCAGCTCTGGGTGTATATACATAACTAACATGACTAAGAAAATGATTCTTATTACTTTAGTTTGCCATCAAAACTCAGAATTCTCATGCTATGAAGAAAGGAAGAGCACAGAAGAGAAAGCAGTCAGACCAAACCAACAGTCGAATGCATGAGGCAAACCTGGCCAAATAACCTTAGTTTTTAAAAAATACTAAGATCTCATTCCAATAAGCAGAAAATTCCTTTCCCCTGTCTTTATATCAAAGATAGTTAATGTGATCCTTACATCTCTCCCTGAGGTATTCAGCAAACAAAATCAATATGGTGCAAAAACTGAGAGGCAGGATGGGATTACAAATTCCTTGCTCAGTGAGGGCTAGTATAAAGTAGACTGAGATTTAGCTTCATTGTTCCTTTGTTATATTTCAAATTTGCTTCATAAAGTGTTAAAGAGTCTGAATATATTTAGTCAGAATAAAAGAATTCTCTAAAGTGATGTTTTCTAACAGCTTCTCCCTCCCCCAAGTTACTGAGTATCTTTTACTCGATTTAGACAAATACACGACAGGATACTTTTCATAAGACTCTGGTTTAACAAAATATGTATTGATAAGTGAAAGAAATTATATTCTCTCATCTTTCATGAACTTCCCCAAATCTTTACAGGTAAATCAATCACTGAATCAAATGAAAGGTTAAAAATGCCATTTTACCACGTATTTTTGAAATTTTAGCTGTAAAAAAATGGTACCAATTACTGTCTATCATACTTTTTAAGCCCATAAAAGGATGTTTTAAATCAAATTACAAATAGCAATCATTTGTATTAAAATATACATTATCTCACACATTTTGCAGTCAGAGTAAGTTTTGTCTTAAAATATTCCTATCAAGCTTTAGTTTCCAATACCTGAAAAATTTTTATAAACAAAATTCACTGCGAGGCCTTTTAGTTTCAAATTAAACTGACAAATCATCAGAGTGGAATTAGAAGTTATAAGAAAATTATATTCTATTTATGATCCAATTTCTCATTGATAATATGTACCTAATAACCACAGACTATCCTTAACTATGGCCTAATGTTTCATAAGTTATTTCAATACGAAGAGGAAAAAATAAAAGTGGTTGTCTGCACATCTGCATTTTGCCCTATGTTATTTTCCTATCCAAAGGCAAAAGTAAATAACCATTCTCCCCCAGAAAGGCCAGAATAACTTCAGAAAGTATGTAAGTTCCTAGACACAAAACAGTATCAGAAGATACAAAAATTTTCAAGCATATTGATTAAATACATCCTATGAAAAAGGCCTCTATGATCTTTCAGAAAATAATCATATCAAGATCACGATGGATTCCAAACAAAAGGAAACACAAGTGAAAAAACACAAGTGATTATTTTATAAGGTAACATTAACATATAACTTAAGCTAAAAAACATATCTAAAATGTTAAATAACCACTATGAGTGAAACCATATTTATCTGATATGGCATCTTTTATATATGATAGTGATAACATTAAAACCACCTAAAAATATTATCCATGAAAAGTTCCGTTTCATTAGTCAGTGTATATCACTGAGACAACACAAGCCACATTTGTGAATGACACAACTCATTTCCGTTCTTTTGGTTCCCTGCCACAAATGCCAGTCATGCTATACATTATAGATTTAAGTACATTTACACAAAGCTAATCATACAAAATTCTGAGGGGAAAAAATATAGCATGCAAGCACCTTGTGGGGTGGGGAAGAGACAACCCATCTGTTAAGTACTGTATAAAATTGGTGGTATATTTGAATGGTGCCTCTCCTTCAAGTACTTCCATACTCAATAAACTGTTCTGTTTAATCAAAGATTTTCCTAATGTGCAGGAGCTGTGGGGGAGGGGAAACCACATAAGAGGCCATCTTCTCAAGTATCCTGTACACTATTTATTCGATTTCTGAATATTCCTTCTGGTCTGTCCTATGTCTCAGATGGATCATGGCCAAACATACATCCTTGTGGTCTTAGAAGACTACCTCCAATACGCATGTAATGAATTCATTTTATAGGTCAAACTCCAAAGAAATAATTCAATTTGCAGAAGTCTATTACTGATACAGAAATTAAGAAAATACTTCAAAGATTTATATTTACAAGTCATTTTGAAAAGGGCGCTTCTTTTTAGAGTTTAAGATTACAAATTTAGTAAAATGTTTAGCAAAACATCTATTCAATAAGGTAAATATGGCCTAACAAACGAAAGGAGACACACAAAATATGAAATCGATTGAAATATTAAAACTCTAATGAAACTTTCAGTCCTATTCAAGCACAAATCTACAATTAAAACCAAAAATCTGCCAAAAACCCCCAAGAAACAAACAAAAAAGAAAAACTCTAAGATCCAGTTTCTAGATGTTGCTGATATCCATAAATGGGTAGAAGGTTATGAATTCTCATCTCCCCACCAATAAAATGCAAACCAGCTCAGCAATGAAAATTCCCAGGAAAGCAAGGTTTCTTCTTAGTCCTGAAGCAGCTATTGCCTAAGTGGAGCTCCCTGCAGCCAACAGCATTAATGGAGGCTGCACTGCTGTCCTTCCCTGGAGACGGCAGCCAGCACTACTCAAG
Source organism: Myotis lucifugus (assembly GCF_000147115.1). Taxonomy (NCBI): domain Eukaryota; kingdom Metazoa; phylum Chordata; class Mammalia; order Chiroptera; family Vespertilionidae; genus Myotis; species Myotis lucifugus. The sequence continues at coordinate 15,601,984 of NW_005871056.1, forward strand.
CTTCTCACGTAGCAACCAGAGTTCCAGAGCCAGCAGCTGCTGCTGCCTTGTATACTCAGTCCTGTGATCCAACCCAAAGAACAACCTTTTTCTTACCCCACCCCCACTCCTTACACACTTTTTTTTGGATCAATGTTCCAAGAGCTGGAATTATGCTTTGAGAAAGAAACACCCTAAATCCTTTTAGTTTTAAACTAAGGGCCTTTTATTAGAAAAACCACTATTTACCAAATTCCAGATAGCCATTTTAATTAAGCCAGCAATTTAGGAGTGAAGATTAAGCTTTAGTCTTTAAAAGGCCAATTTCCCAAGAACTCTCTTTACAGTCAAATTTAAATTTGCAGTTAGAGATAGAGACTTGTGTCATGCCCCACCAAAGGACATAATTCATTTCTGAATCTTCATGACAGTCTGAGTAAACCTTAAAAACTCTAATCCCATAACTGACCAGAATTTTTGGCTATAGAAGAAAACGAATGATCCTCCTGAGAAAACTGGAAGAAATCCAATAAAAAAAAATTTCCTGTGTTCTTCAAGAGGCCCAGAATATGTGAATATTCTTTGCTTTAGTCCTAGCTCAGATTCCACACATCTAAAATTACAACTTATAACTTTTTCCCTGAGTGATCTAAAAGCATCAGTGATATAAAATTAACCACCAAGAAATTTTCCCAAATAGGGGGTACACAAACATTCTCCCGAAAAGCTCATAAATGCTCAACTCAGCTGGATCCTCCCCAACCAAAAGTTTTTTGTTGGATCTGCCCAACAACAACAAAAAAATCTAAGTATGGCCTTGGTTACAAGTCATTTATAAGCAACTCCTTTAGTCAAATGATGAAAAGACATTAGCAGAGAACCTGGGGATTCTTTCAGTACTATGAGCAAGGGAGGAAAAGGGAGAAATGAACTAAAATAGAGACAAAGCTCAATGGAACCCGGAGATCTGGGCACGAAACGAGTTACTGGTGCACACATTGCACAAGTAACATGAGAAAGCAGAAAATGCAGGTCATACATGCACCCCTGACCCAGACCAGCAGGGCTGGCTGCAGCATCCGTATCCAAGGGAAAGATCAGTTATTCCTAACAAGTGAGACGCAAAAGAGCTCCATAGAATAAATTAGCATGGAGGGGGCTTTCCCAACAGCTAAACTTTCCCTCTCACGCGTTCACCTACTTAGAAACCAGGGCTTTTTTTTCCCTCACCGTCATTCCCTTCGCATCCCTTAGCTCCCACGCAGGGGGAATGGGGATTCATCAAGGGTACATTTTTCTGCCTTTAAAGACCTTCTCAAAGGATCGCTCTCCACGCCCAAGGCTGGGAGAACGACACAGCCTGGCTCAACTCCAAGCTCAAACCCGACCGATTCAAGAATAGGACTCTCTCGGACATACTGGGGCAGAAGCCACCGAGAACCCCAAAATGTGAGGTGGGGCTGGCGAAGGCAATGCCGTTGGTGTGGGAAAGGAAGCAATCATCTGGGATGGGGACCCGAGGACGAGGGGAAAGGCGTCCAGGAACATGATGAAGAGACACAGGCCCCCAGAACCATCAGAGTTGTCACCAGGCCGCGCGAACCGGGGCGGTTGGGGCGGGGGTTTGGGGAGGGGGGGAAAAGTATGCCTGTGTATGTTAAGAGGACAGCGAGAGGCCTAGCCTCAAGTCAAAGGTAAACGTGGACGAGGCAGTTCCCAGGAAAAGGGGTGAAGAGACGTTGGGGGAGGGGAAGCGTCCTGACCCAGGAAAGACATGAAAAGGGTAGTGGGGTCGACTGGATGACGAAGGGGACCTCTCTCCCCGGGGAAGAGGAATGCGATGGTGTCCAGGGGGGTGACGAGGGGGGTGAGAAGGGGCAGCATCCTCCTGCTAAGAGCCTGGGAGGGCCAGGCCCAAGTCCCGAAAGCGAGCGCGGGGAGACGGAGGAGGTGACCCTTCCCTCCCGGGGCCCGGTGTGAGGGAGGGTAGGTCCCTCTTTTCTGTCGGACCCTTACCTTGTCCCAGCGCTGCCGGGCCTGGGCCCGGGCTGCGGCGCTCGGCACTCCCGGGAGGCAGGAGGACTCGAGTTAGGCCCAACGCGGCGCCACGGCGTTTTCCTGGCCGGGAATGCCCTGCCCCGTGAGGTGGGGGTGGGGGCAGAAAGGCGGAGCGAGCAAAGGCGGGTGGGGGAAGGGCCAAAGGAAGGGGGGGCGGCACTACAATGTTGGCGGACTGGCGGGACTGGGGCTGCGTGAGTCTCTGAGCGCAAGCGGGCGGCGGCCGCCCCTCCCCCGGCGGCTGCGGCGGCGGCGGCGGCGGCAGCAGCAGCTCACTCAGCCGCTGCCCGAGCGGAAACGCCACTGACCGCACGGGGATTACCAGCGCCGGCGCCAGGGGCACCTGGGACACGCCCCCTCCCGCCGCGCCATTGGCCTCTCCGCCCACCGCCCTACACCCATTGGCCAACTTGTTGCCAATCAGCGGAAGCCGCCGGGGCCGCCTAGAGAAGAGGCTGTGCTCTGGGGCTCCGGCTCCTCAGAGAGCCTCGGCTAGGTAGGGGAGCGGGACTCTGGCGGGAGGGAGGCCGGTGGACACGGTGGGGGAAACGGGTGGCTACGTGGATCTGACTGGTACTCGGGGGTTGCCTTCTCCCGCGGGAACTCGGGCGTATAATGTTTGTTACGCTGGAAGGAAAAGAGGAGGTGAGAGGCTGGCAGGAATGCGGCCCGCCCGGCGGCCACCGGAGGGGGAGGGAGGAGTGGAAAAGGCTCAAATCCGGACGGAGCCATTGCTACTGCAAAGGGAGGAGCGCTCTCGGCTCAGCTCTTGTCACTGATTGGCCGCCGCGTCTCCCGCCGTGTGTGAAAACACAAATGGCGTGTTTTGGTTGGAGTACAGGGTCTGTCAGTTACAGGCTCGGGAGTGCGCAGCCGCCTAGGGAGTCTCGCATTGCTCTCTGGGTTGGGTGGGTGGGTAGGTAGGTGGGGAGAGTTGGACCTACGGGCGCGGTCGGCCTCCCGTGGGGTGTGTGCAGGGGGCGGGGAGGAGGGTCAGTGAAAGTGGCTCCTGCGCGGGCGTCCCGCCACCCTCCCCTTCGGGGGAGTCGGTTTACCCGCCGCCTGCCTGGTCTCCACATCTGATTGGTTGCTGCATCCGGGGAATGGCCCCTTACTATTGGCTCAGGTCCCAACTGAGCGAAACCACTGCGCGGGTTCGGCGGGGGTGGCGGTCGTTGGTACGTTCCTCGCGAGGCCCAGCGCCGCAGTGTCTGGCTCCGCGCCCCTGCGCAACGTGGCAGGAAGCGCGCGCTGGAGGAGGGGGCGGGTTGCCCGGCGGAGGCTTCTGGGTGGCGGCTGCCTCGGCTCCGCCCCGGGTACCCGCCGCCTAAAAAGCTCTACGAGCCCGATCTGCCCCCGGACTGTGGGAGTGAGGAAAGGAGCGGGGGTCGGTCCTGCTGGTGTGTGGATGGGAGGGGCATGTTCTCCCCAAATCGGCACGAGGTGCTACCCTGAAGGAGCGGCAGTGGAGGCGGAGAGAAGGCCGCGCCCTTCCAGACAGGGGGAGGGGAGCGCCGCACTACCTTTATGGGAGTTCTCTGTTGTCTCCGGTTTAAGGACCGCCCTGGGCCTGGAAGAATCCCTCCCTCCCCCGCGATCTCGTCATCGCCTCCATGTCGAGTCTCCTAGAATCTAGACTAGATTATGGGCGGGATTCTTTTGCCCAGGTTTAACCTGGTGCCGGGGCGTTGTCCTGCAGGGGTTTGAGCAGGTGTCAGATTTTGAGGGTGAGCCCAATTTCTGTCTTCCCCCAGACTTGAATTTGTGTCACAAAGTAATTATGGAAGGCGTGGGGGAGGGAAATGGAGTCCAGGCATTCACCTGGGACTGATTTTACAGCAAGACTGCGTGTTATTACTACTTAAAATCCTTTTTGTAGCTTTTTCCTGGGGATAAAGTGAGAGACCAAAGCAGACTGAGTTTTATACTCACCCCATTAGAAACCCTAACTAAACCTTAAAATTTTATCTTAGAATTTTAGGCCCCCTTCCTTGCATCCCCAGGATCAGGCACCTTAGCAACTCTCACTCATATTTAGAGCCCATTTTCTGTTTGTTGTACTTGCTCATCCAGTCTCCAGACATACCATTGGCTTTCTCCTCTCCTGTTTTGGTATGGGTGAGTCATGAAACCAGACAGATTGGTTCCAACACCAATTAAGGCCACCCAACCTGAGCAGAGGCCTCACTCTTAACCCAGTATTATCTTTTTCCTCAGCTGGGATTCTCCCCCTACCCTCTCAGTACAGGTGACCTTGACTACTGCTTTACTGAGAGTTAGACATGAGGTTCAGCAACATATCCTTTTTATCTCCTTTGAATAACTTTTCAGTCCATCCCATGATTTCTGTTCTCATCGGTTAGTTACTGAGTTCATTTGCCATAAACCAGTTGGCTCTGCCTCTGTTACCTCTTCTGATCCATCTTACATGTTGCCAGGACAATTGTTCTAACATAGCTAGAGCCTCCAAGTGACTGATGCAACTCCTTCACTGGCTCCTAACTACTTACAGGATGAATTCCATCATCACTGATTTACCAGGTCCCTCAATGGGCTAATTTCTGTTCTTAACAGCTTTTTCACTTGCTGCAATTTTTCACATCACGCCAACACTACCTCTCTGTTCAAGTCACACTGAATTGATTACTGTTTACCCAAATCATAGTTACATAGTCATACCATTTTGTAGGGTCCTGTCTGCCTGAATGCTAACTTTGATGGTCTTTACCCTTCAAGACTTAAGACTCAGGTATCATCATCTCCCCTGTGATCTTGCCTTCTCTGATCTATCGTTCTAATAGCCAGACTCCCTATAAAAAAAATAGCAGTGCTTTCTCCTGATCCCATAACAAGCATGTTGAATCATAGCACTTCTCAGGTTGTTGTCATTGCTTGTTTGAATTCTCTTAACTATTCTGAGCACAGGCTCTTGTTGAGTCTTGTAGTAACACTAAGCTTCTAGTATATTCCTTGATGTGTAGCCAATCCTAAATAAAATAGAATGACATGTAGATGTCTTTGTACAGTTTGATAGATTATTGTGGTCTCTTAAACAGTTCTTTGTGTGCTTGCTAGTGTTCTAGATTAGCACTATCCAATAGAACCTTCTGCAATTATGGAAATGTTCTCTATCTGTGCTGACCAATGTGGTAACCACTAACCATATATTAATACTGAGCACTGAAAATGTGGCTAATGTGACTAAAGAACTGAATTTTTAATTTTATGTAATTTAAATTGTATGGGCAGTGTAGTTATAGCCACAAACTTGTGGATTGCAAGATACTTAATATGGATGTTGCTAACTTTCTCTTCATGCTGAGCAGTAAGGAAATAAAGTTGGACTTCTGTGGCTCATTTAGGAGTTTTCCCCCCGGCTTGTTTTATTTTACCTGTTTCTGTACTTCAGCTGAACCTAGCTGTGAGCTAAATCCAACAAGCCCTTACTAAAAATAAGTCTTCCTTGGACAACAGTGTGTTGAGAAAACTAGTGACTAGTTTGTATTTCAAAAGAGAATGTATAATGAATTTTAGGAAAGTGGGATTTCATGAAACCATAATGGTAATAAGACTATATGTGATGTTAATGAAAACCAGCCTTAAAGTTCAGTCCCCCAAGTTTTCATTTTTGGAAAAACTTCCATCAGATGAGGCCCTAAGTATCATATTTTAAGTTACAGGGAACATCACAAAGTTAAGTTTCATCTTGATGAAGTATAAGTTAATAGATATATTTTAACACTAAAATGCTTTCTGAGTTATGTACTAGTACAGCACCTTACAGATTTCAATTATATTTTTAAAAGTTGTTTATTTAAAACTTTTTCCATAGAATATGAGACCCTTAGGACCCTTCAAACTTTCAATACACAGAATTGACTTGATTTGTAATGCAGATCTTCAGTCCCAAGCTCAGAGTTTTCAAATTCATTTGAGACAGAGGGGAGGTAGGCACCAGGATTACATTCTTTTTTTTTTTTAAGTTTCTTATTTGCTTCTGATGTTGGCAGCTCCTACACCACACTGTGAAAACAGCCTGGGGCTATGGTATGCCTATTTATCTGACAAAAATGACTACAACTTGAGAAACACCTCTCTGATCCAATATGTCTCTAATTTTTTCCTCAACTGTTTTTTGGAGAATTTTTCCCTTCCAAAAAACTGAACGGGAAAACATTTTGAAAAGCAGGAAGGTAGTGATAGTTAATAGTTTTGAAAACTTTCAGGTCATATTTTTTTCTTTTAAACAGGATGTTAAATTATTTCAAATACTGTTTTTTGCACATGAAAGTTACATTTTTTTGTTTAACCACTAAATGCATTCAAGGATACAGATCTATTGATTCCCAGTACCTGTACTCAATAAATGTTGGTTTTATTGATTTATTTGTGAAATTATTTTCCAATAATAGTTGAAGTCCACAGAACACACAAACAAAGCTCTTTTATGGAGAAGCTTTAGGTCATACTTAACCTAAGTCTGTTAATATTCTCTTCATAAAGGAAACTGATGCCTCATGGTCTCTGAATACAATCTATTCATCTGTTCACTGTTCACCCTTCCTTAGGTTTCCTGTTTGAACCACTGTCCTTATCCTCTTCCTGTGTTTCACTTCCTTAGGCTTTATAATTTTTTAATAAACCAGCAACCTCTCTCCTTTTGAAGTAGAACCATACTATTTTTTCTAGGACAAAAACTAAGTACTTAAACTTGCATGGGAGAATTGAAGAGTTTGTACAGGCTTTTAATATTTTTTAAATTTGCAAAATTTGAACTGTATAATGTTGCTCCCATATATTTTTTATGCATGGAGGAGGTTTGGTACAGTTATGGTTTGCAGCTGTTATTCCAGAATATGATAGGGATCAGCATCACAAGGTTAAGACTGGTTTGACTGTTTTATGCCAGTCTTAGTTGTAGGGCACTTCGTTAGGTTACATCCAGGAGTCTGGCACTGTACTTTGCAGGTTGGAAATTCTTGGCTTTGTTACATTATGTTGGATTTTGTTACATCCTGTTTTATATTGGAGGACATACTTCTACAGAACCTTTATTTTTTCTTATTTAAGACTCCCCATTCTTGATGGGGTGAGAAACTGAATTCTTACAGAACTGTGTTAGCATTGAATCAAATATTTACGTTTATTTTATTTAGGCCAGGGTTAAATCTGATGAATTATTCCTGGTTTGATGTTTACCTTCATAGTGACTAGATAGACTATTTCTGCCTCTTAGATTATATCTCAAAGTCATGGTTACCTAAAATAATCCAACTTTACAGCTTTTTCCCTAGAATTTACAAACATCACTGACCTTTAGTTTGTCCTGGTACTTAGTCACCTTTGTTTGCTAATTGTTTTCTAACATGTTTAAGATCGAATCTTCCTACTAACAACAGTAATACATTTTCAGATCATGTTTTATAGAATTGGTTATTTTACCAGCTAACTAAACCACCCTAATAATATATGAATTCTTGTCAACTCAAGTCAACATTCCTTACAGCCTTTCCTCTTTTTACTGACCTTGGCTTAAAAATCTCATCCCGCACTTTTTATTATAATAAATAATGGCAGCATATTCTAATGCACACTATACGCAAAAGCTAATGAAAACATAGTTTAGGTGAAGAAGTTAATATTTATTGAGTACCAATTGTGGCCTCTTTGTCGTTATGGTGTGGTGCTGATATATAAACCGGAGTTAGAGTAGGAAACTAAAGGTTAAACAACTTTGCTTTAGACACACCAACAAATTAAGGACCAGGAATTCTGGTTTGAATTGCATAAGTCAGTATTCTTTCTCTGATAGCAGTCTTAAGAAATTTAATCTGTTGCTGGATACAGGATGGATTATAAGAAGGGAGAAATTTGAAGGCAGAGATACTACTTAGGAGTTTCTTTCACAGTAGTACAGACACCAAATGATGAGGTCTGGTATAGTGATGGCAATCAAAATGGGAGATAAGTTGACTCAGTAACTGACCAAATGTCAGTCACTGAGAGGGAGGACAGTCTCAATACATCACTTCTTCAGGGAACCTTGATGTCTTCAGTTATGCTACTTTGGATCCCCAACTTGAATGTCATAGCAGCTCTTACAAGTGTAATTAGTAGTTGAGAGAGTGGTGGGTTTTTGTTTTACTTTTTTATGGCTATTTTCCTAGTTGCCTAAGTATGGGGAGGTCTTCTAGGTCAAACAATATTCATAATACTGAGCTGTTATTTACTTCTCGCTACATGATGTGTGATGTAAGAGATCATTACTGATGTTAATTGAACAGAGGATATTCTTAAATTTTCTAGAATTTCCTAATGTGGTAGGGTTAGGGTATGAATATTTGTTTTTAGGAATTAACTTACTTTTTAGGTTATACTTTCTATAATCCCAGCAACCCTCAGTATTACATAATTATTAATATAAAATCCTGTCATTTTCTTTGTGCCTAAGTATAAACATAAGTACATCCCGTTGTCTTGTTATGCAATAGTGCTGTAAATATTTGCTCAAAACTTCTAAAATTTTAAATTTAACTACAATTTATTTTAGAATTTAGCAACACAAAATAAACCAATTTATATTGTTCTTATTTAAGAATGGGTCATTGACTTAAAAAAAAGATTAGAAGATTGCTTGTTCAACCCATACCTTATGTCTAAAAATGCTAAAAAAGGTGAATTTAAGATATTGCAGAGCTCTTACAGGAAGAATCAAGTTCAAAGAAACTATAAGGAAAAGCTACTGAAATAAGTTACTGTAGGACATTGGCTGGAGAAACACAATAGCTGAGAAACAAAAAGCCATATACATTTGACACTAGTGGATGATAATGATAAGTAAAAAATGGTAGCTCTACTTTTTAACAATAGAGTAACTTGTATAGGAAAGATTTGTGTGCAGACATGAAATCTGTGTTATCTTTGTAGAAGTGTACTTAAGCCTTACAAATGGATGAATCTACAAACATGGCTGGGCTTGTTATTTTGCTTGTACAGGGTGGGGCAAAAGTAGGTTGGTAGTTCATATGGAAAATAATACAAGAATAAATAATACAAGAATAAACTTTGTGTACTCACAACTGTAAACCTATTTTTGCCCCACCCTCTATTTGGCTAGTCAGAGACTTTTAAGTGAAAGCTTGGCAACAAACAAAATATGTCCTGAAATAGTTAAAATGTTGAATAAAGTCTCATGGTTTATCAGGATATTTTCATATGGTGAAAAGGCAAAGGTGGGTGAAACTGTCAGCATCTTGGCATAAATCAAGGCAGTCACAACCAGACTGTAGTTGTTCTTCCCTGCCATGCATTTGCAGAATACACCCAGGGGTAAGAATGTAGCAGTTTCACTTCATGTCATTATGAAAACAGTAAATTTTATTATATCTGGACCCTGAGTACATAACATTAATGTGAGTGATGAAATGGGAAAATTGCATACAGTACTTCTGCTACATACTAAAGGACAGTGGTTTCAAGAAAAAGCACTTCTGCGGTTTGGAAAGAATAACTATCATTTTGGTTGTCAGAGTTGGCTATTTTGCAGACATTTTGGAATATAAAGGAAGTGAGACTTGAAAGGAAAACAATTGACTGCTGTTTTCAATGATAAAATTCAAATTTAAAGTGAAATTTAGAATTTTGGGAAAATTTGTATCCACTACCAGGGAGCTTGACATCTTTCTAGTACATAGTTGTTTTTTTGTGAGATACAGTGATAGTAATATGATTTTTTAGATATTATATAATGAACTGGGTCAACATTTAGGAGATTTATATTAAGTGAACTAATATTTTCCAAATGACCAATACATGAAATTACCAAAAAAATGCAAATAAGTAACATATCTCAACCAATTGAATGTGGAAAGAAAAAAATTAAGGCAGACATTTGAGAGAACTGATTTGCAAAAAATGTAAAATAAATCCACTCTGAAAATAGTTACTTCCATGAAAATGCTAATAATATATTTGTTACTGTCTTAATTTTTTTTTAATTTATAATATGGAAAAATAATGGTAATCAAAGCTATTTGGGCCCCTCAGTTTTTAAAAAGCGGTCCTGAGGCCAAAAAGTTTGAAAAACAACTGCTCTAGCACAATGTACTAGTTAACCCTCAAATGCCTATTGAATAACTAGATGGAGTTTAAAAAAAAAAAAAAAATGACTCCCAGTGTTAAGGCTGGATGACTGGGAGAACAAGTATGCTAGGACCCAAAGCAGATTTTAGTGGAGAAAGGTATGTTCATGTTGAGTTTTAGATGGAACACATAAGGATAACTATAACGGGCAGTTGGAAATTTAGACTTTGATCTTGAGAAAAGCTAAAATACCATTTTCCTTTCCAGTGAAAGTTGCTTTTATCATGAATATATATAATCAAATAGCTACAACTTCACAACTGATTAGCAAATATGTTAGCTTTGGTGCAAAATATAAGGGTGACAGTGTAGGTCTCTTTAAACAGTGATACTTTTTTTTTCACATTGTGCACTTTTAAAATTTGGTATAGGTGACCTGTTTCTTTTTTTTTAAATGTTTTAATTGACTTCAGGGAGAGATAGAAACATCAATGAGAGAAAATCATCTATCAGCTGCCTCCTGCATGCCCCCTACTGGGGACCTAGCCCACAACCCAGGCATGTGCCCTGACTTGGGAATTGAACTTCGACCTCGTTCATGGGTCGAAGATACTCAACCACTGAGTCACACTGGCTGGGCTGATTCTTTTTTTTTTTTTTTTAATGTACCAAGGTACAATAATTAAATGTGATTTTTTTTTTCCTCATGGAATTTTCAAACTTTTACTATATCTCCAATGAAATTTCCACATCTCACCTGAAATTTTTAGAAAAGGCTATGCTAATAATTAAGAATGTATTACTTTTTCTATGCCTATTTATTGTTATATTTTACTTTAGGAACTCTACAGGCTTTTTAAAATATCTCCTTTTTTCATTCTTCAACTTATTGTTTGGTTCTTGCAGTGAAGACCTGAGCTATATCTGACACTGAATATACCAGAATCTAGTTTTGGCAGTTTCTGGAAAGTTACCATTTTAAAAGAAGTGTTTAACAAATGTTTCCTTTTTTCACCACTGTCAGTCTCTGGGAGATAACTATCTTCCTTTCATTTAATTAAAAAAAAAATCTGTCTCAGTGTTTATGTTGCTATTTTTCCCTCTAAAATATACTGACTCTCCCAGTAACAAATGTCTAGAATCTAGATTATAACTCGCTCATTTTGTGTTCAGATTAAGATTACCATCCCATCTTTTCACATTTCCATGGTGTTAGGAGGCCCACTTCAACGTTAAAAACCAAAGTCACAGAATGAGTTAGGTGACAGTGTCATATATAACTCAATCCCAGATCTTCTGAATCCTGATAGCCCACTTCCTATTCCTGCCATCAGATTATAAAACATAATACTAGGGTGGAAACACTTCAAACTATTGCAGACAATGCTCTACATATTTGCATAATCTTGAATCAATTTGGTCATGTTTTTATGGTGGTACTTAAGACTACAGCTATGAAGGAACAGGCTCAAATTTGATATAAAAACTAAGCCAATGTGCAAAAATATTCATTTGTTCATCAAATATTAAATGTCCACTCTGAAAGTGACTGTACCAAGCATTTGGTAAACAGTGGTGTACATGGATGTGATCCTTATACTTTCCAGTTCTGTGGGCTATACTGACCCAGAGAGGTTTAAATGGTTTCTTTTATCAGAGGTGAACAGTTTTATGTTGATCCCATAATGCAACTACATTATGATGATGGCACTCATTCTCAAGTGTGAGGTAGTATATCAGAGAAAACCAGACTAGGAATGTTGGCTGTTCTACTAATTTGAACTCTGTTCTTTCAAGTACTGTCCTTTTATTCTAAATGTAAGACATCAAAAGTATTATTAGTACTATTATATTACTAATATGACCTTGGAAATCTAACTACAAAATAAACTCTGAATACTGTAAAGAATTCCACATAAAGTCTCAAGTACTCTGACCCAGGGAAGCACTGTTTCCACAAGGACTTAATAGTGTCCAGGTAATTTCATTTTCTACTCTTTCTGCAGCTGGAAAAGCATCTAAATATGAATAGTGACCCAAGAGAAAACAACAAGGAACTCAGGTGAAGTTTTTAATTCAAAGATAAATCAGTCCTTTTAAGAAACCAAAAATATTTTGACAGGTTTATGTTTGATTTTCAAAAGCAATACCACTTTTGTGTACTGAAAAATAAAATCTTTAAATTTGACTTGTTGGTCCCATTCTTCATCTACTACTAATTAATGTATTTGCTACTATTTACAAATAAAAATGTATCTTTGTAATTCCTTTGCTAAATCCTAGTCCTCTATGTATTAACCTGAATAACATGCATATTTTAATTTTTAAGGCAGATGGTAAACTTTTCAATAGGTCTTGTTAGATTTCATCTCATCATGGGGCAAACACTTTCACAAAATGTAATAATTCCTTTTTTAAGGTTGATGTAAAGTGAACTTGAGCAACTAAATAGCAAAAGTACATAGGCAGTATCTATGTTGCCTAAGATGCTATGATTATGTTCTCTGCTTTTCCATTTGGCCAGGGTGGCTACAGTGACAACAGGAACTGGTACAAAGCCTGAAAATAAAATGTAAACCCAAATCTCAAGTGCATTTTAGGAAAAGTACCAATTGCCCAGCTACCTCTTCAGAGCAGCTGCAAAGGAAGAAATGTTCTTCTCATAAGACTTTCAATTCCATGATGTTACATTCACACCTGCTAACCTGGGTGAAGAGCTTTAGACCAACTTAAACAGCAAACTACTTTTGTTAATACTAAATACTATTTTTCTCTTAAAGCAAGAAAATTCTGGCATTTCCAGTGTCAGGAAGCACAAATACTATTAATCATTCTTTGCACTTAGAAGTTCCTCTTTATCTTGTCCTGAAGGATGAACAAAAGTTTGAGGTGTACGGTTCAGAAGGTAAACTGCAGCATGAAGACCACCTATGTTCACCCAGACAGTGTGCACTTTCCGCCATACATGTTCCATTCCAGATAATGCCTGTGTGCACACAAAAGGCATAAAAGTAATTAGCTTCGATGACTTGCCTGCTTCTAGACCAGGGGTGGAGAACCTTTTTTTTTTTTTTTGCCAAGGGCATTTGGGTATTTCTATCATTTGCAGTCCATACAAAATTATCAACTTTAAAATTAGCCTGCTATATTTGGCCAAACATTTAACTCACCACCAAATGATTTTGTGGGCCTGTTCTAGACCAACCAGGAGTTTTAGGTGCCAATAAGAAACATTAGGAAAAGGGAACACAAATCCTGCTCAAACTAATACAGTGGTGCCTTGACTTACGAGTGTCCCGACTAACGAGTTTTTTGAGATATGAGCCATCTCCTGGCTGATTTTTTGCTTTGAGTTGCGAGCTAAAATTTGGGTTATGAGCCAGCTTCAGATACCCCACCGCTAGTTGGCGCAGCGAACGTCACAGTGAATGCCACAACATCAGCCCAGCATCACATGTCTCACTCGTTCACTTTAAGCGGTTAGCTCTTAGTTGAAGCATCAGTGTGTGCTTGCAGTTATTTTGCAAAACTTCGTTTTTTCAACCATGGATCTGAAGAAAGTAAGTGCGAAGGACATTGCTGAGAAGAAGCGGATGATGTACATTGAATTAAAGAAAGAAATTATCGAAAAACATGACCACGGTGTGCGTGTAATCGACTTGGCTAGGCAGTACAACCGTAGCACTTCTACGATCTGCACCATACTGAAGCAGAAGGAGTTGATACAGGCTACAACTCCAGCCATGGGCGTTAAAATAATTTCTAAACAGCGGACATCTATAAATGAAAATATGGAGAAGCTGCTAATGGTGTGGTTAACGGAGAAGCAGCTCGCAGGAGATACTGTGACAAAGGCTATAATCTGCGAGAAGGCACGAGCTATTTATGCTGATTTGCTGCAGCAGACCCCAGGCACTTCAGTGGACGAGGCATCAGGCGAGCCATTTAAAGCCAGTCGGGGCTGGTTCGAAAATTTTAAAAAGAGGACCGGCATTCACTCCATTGTCAGACATGGTGAGGCAGCGAGCGCGGATATAAAGGCAGGTGAGGATTACCTCAAAACGTTTGCTGAAATTATAGCAGCAGAAGGATACATCCCGCAGCAAGTCTTCAACTGTGACGAGACAGGACTCTTCTGGAAGAAGATGCCAAGGAGAACTTATATAACGGCAGAAGAGAAGAGGATGCCAGGCCACAAACCCATGAAGGATAGGCTAACCCTCGCACTGTGTGCCAATGCAAGCGGCGACTGCAAGATTAAGCCGCTGCTCGTTTATCATTCGGAAAACCCCAGAGCCTTTAAGTCACATAAGATTCTAAAAGAAAAACTGCAGGTTATGTGGAGGGCAAACCTGAGGGCGTGGGTCACCAGGCAGATCTTTGTGGAGTGGGTGAATTTGGTCTTTGGTCCTGACGTTAAGAAATTTCTCCAGGAAAATAACCTACCCCTGCAAGCTCTTCTTGTCCTGGACAATACACCTGCTCACGCGCCTAACCTTGAAGATGACATCCTCGAAGAGTTCAACTTTATAAAGGTTCTCTACCTTCCACCTAACACCGCCCCTATCCTGCAGCCAATGGACCAGCAGGTGATTTCTAATTTCAAGAAGCTCTTCACCAAGCACCTGTTCCGCCACTGCTTTGAGGTGACAGAGAGCACAAACCTCACCCTTCGAGAGTTCTGGAAGGACCACTATAACATCGTGATATGCCTCGGAATTATTGATATGGCCTGGCAGGGTGTTACAAAGAGGACCTTGACTTCTGCATGGAAGAAGCTGTGGCCTGAGGTAGTGTCTGAAATGGATTTTGAAAGACTCGAACCCGAAGCGGCAGTGGTGGAGGAGATTGTATCTCTCGGCAAGTCCATGGGCCTGGACATGGATGAAGGTGACATCAACGAGCTCATCGAGGAGCACTCCGAGGAACTGACAACGCAGGAGCTAAAAGAGCTACAGACACAGCAGCACACGGAGGTTTTGCATGAAATAGATGACACGGAGGAGGAGGAGGTTATCTCAATAAGTGAGATAAAGGAAATGTTGGGAATGTGGGAGAAACTTTCAGACTTTATTCAAAAGAAACACCCAGAAAAAATTGCAACTGGGCGTGCGATGGAGCTATTTAATGACACTTGCCTAACTCATTTCAGAAATATTCTGAAAAGGAGGATGAAACAGATCTCATTGGACAGGTTTTTATCGAAAACTCCTGTAGATGAAAGTGATGAAAGCGTGGTGAAAAGGGCAAAAATCAGCAAATAAGATTCAGTTATTCAGTTCAGCCTCTCTCCTCCAACTCCATCAGCATCTTTAAGTCGTTTGATCTCCAAGGTAAATGCTGTACATTAAACTTAATAAAACAAGTTTATTGCACTACATTCTATTGTTCAGTATTGTGTTTTTATAGAATATTCGTTATTTTTAAATACATTTTTCTTATTTAAAAACATTTAACAAAACAATTGCAGTGTTTTTTGGGTGTCCGGAACGGATTAATGGCATTTCAATTCATTGTAATGGTGAAAATTGATTTGACATACGAGTAATTTGAGTTACGAGCTCCGTCACGGAACGAATTAAACTCGTAAGTCAAGGCACCACTGTATTCCTGGGTCTTCAGGCTGAGTCTTTGAGTTATTGCACTGTACCTTTGTAAAGCATTTCTTGTCCTGAGTAAGTAGTGCAGCTCGGCCTGTCCCTGGTTTACAGATACGGCTCATCTCCCATAGGCAAGCTGGGTAAAGATTCCAGTTTCTTTTCTTGGAGCCCATCCTATAACAGAAGGTCCAGTGAGTCAAACATGCAAAAAATATCTAAGACTGAGAAGTTATTAAAAACTCATTGCAGCCCTAGCTTGTTTGGCTCAGTGGGTAGAGTGTCAGCCTGCAGACTGAAGAGTACTGGGTTCGATTCCAATCAAAGGCATGTACAGGTTGCGGCTTGATCTCTGGCCCTGGTCAGGGCGCATGTGGGAGGAACCAATCAATGTGTCTCTCTAATCCAGTGGTTCTCAACCTTCCTAATGCCGCAACCCTTTAATACAGTTCCTCATGGTGTGGTGACCCCCAATTTCATTGTTACAAACTGAACATAATTAAAGTGTAGTGATTAATCACAAAAACAATATGTAATTATATATGTTTTCCGATGGTCTTAGGCGGCCCCTGTGAAAGGGTCGTTCAACCCCCTGTGGGTCGCAACCCATAGGTTGAGAACCACTGGTCTAATCCATGTTTCTGTCCCCCTCCTTTTCACTCTTAAAAAATCAATGGAAAAATATCCTTGGGTGAGAATTAACAGAAAAACTCATTGCAGTAAGATCCTGAGGTATGAAAAACAGTTGCCATTTAGAAGCTAGAGCATTATATGTCAATGAAATGAGCGATCAGACCTAAAGTTGCATAGAATTTTGAATCAGATAAATCAGTTTACAGAAAAGAACTTTGAGAACTGTAAGTATATAAACTGTCCTCAATGAGCATGAGCAGTCAAATTGTAGGAACCAAATCAGTGATTAAAAATAATTTATATTGAGAAATAGAACCAAGTTTTCCTCAACCTTTTTGAATTATGTAATTTAACAATGGTCTAGAAAGAGGATGAACTTCCTGTGATGGTCAGGATTAAAATATAATACATTCCTCAGTTTTCAGAAGAAGAAAAAATGGGTGAATCCAATAACCTATATAATAAAAAGCTAACATGCAAACTGTGCTGGCCAACTACCTGTAGCCCCTCCCCCTGGTCAGTTCAAACCCCAATCGCCCCCACCCCACCCCAATTGGGTTGGGGCTGGCTGGCCAACCGCCCTGGCCTCCCCCCACTTTCCCACCCCTGTCCCAATTGGGGCGGGCCGTCTGGACCCCACCTGTGCTTGAATAGTCTTGTTATAATCCTTAAGTGAAAATTGCTTTGCTGACAGTCTGCTAAAAGGAATGAAAGATTTTTACATAAACTCAGAAACAGGTTTAGAAGACACATGGGTACTAGTATAACAAGTGAAGGTAAAACTCGTATTTTAGAAAACTAAGTCCCACCTTTTTCCAAATGGCATGTCTGTTACAATAATGTCCACAGAACCAGTTCTTAATGGCAGATTGCAGATATCCCACTGAATAGCATCTATGGGCAAGCCCCAGGACAATTTGCTGTGGGGACAAAGGAAAGGTGCTTCAACATATTCTGAAGAATGTTTTTCTGAAAAGACTGCTATAAAGTACAAAATACTAAAATATCAATTGATATTGACAATATCAAAAATTTTAAAGTAGAATGTAGAAAGAAAGTATATGCTTATAAGATAAAGCCAAATTTATAAAAATAAGCAAGTGATTTTTAATCGTTAGGTTGGTGTGCAAAAGATTTCATCTGCTTCACTTACGATTTAAGAGAAAGGATCAAGGGGAAAAACAAGATTGCAACACAACTGTGATAGACAACTGAAAACTTGCAACAGTAAATTATGTAACTGATGATGTAAAACATTGATAAAATAGACACTGGATCAATGCTAAAGAGGGAAAAAAAAGTGAGGTGACAATTCTGAAGGATAAAGTTTGATAAATCTACATAGTAATAACAGGAGACCTAAAAGCAGATATGTAAAATTAGTGAATATACAGGTACTTTAAGATTAAGAAACAAGTATTTGTATCATATTATTAAATAAGAAGCAAAGAAAGGTAAGATAAAAAAAAAGAGAGGACAGGGCCTGGCCAGGTAGTTTAATTGGTTCAGGGGTGGGGAAACTTTCTGCCAAGGGCCATTTGAATATTTATAACATCATTAGCTTAATATAATTCACTTAATATAAATTTATGTTGCTATGAAAAAAGTTCCCAGGTTTATTGAATTTCGAGTCCTATCTTCAGTTGCCTTGGCAGGGCTGGACCAAATATTTTTCAGGCCACCGGCTGGATGTTCCCCGCCCCTGGGTGAGAGCATCATCCCAATATGCCAAGGTTGCGGGTTTTTTGATCCCCATTCAGGGCACATACAACAATCAACCAATGAATGCATAAATAAGTGGGACAACAAATTGATGTTTCTATCCCCCTCCCTCTTTGTCATATATTAATATAGATGACAAAAGGTAATAAATAATAGCATGATTTAAATTCCATTAAGGCAAAGCTACTGGTTTAAGAAATAAAATACAACAGGAAAACAAAATATGAGCATAAATGAAGGGTTATACTATTGATAAAGAATTTAAGAAAAATGATATAATGGGTGGGTGAGAAACACATTGAAAAAAAGTTTTACAATCAAAAGCACCAATAATTGCAACAAAATAAAAAAAAATATATTAAAAATCTAGGTAAGAAGCCTAGCTGGTGTGGTTCAGAGGTTGAACATCAACCCAGGAAACAAGAGGTTGCTGATTTGATTCCTGGTCAGAGCACATGCCCAGGTTGATGGCTCAATCCCCAGTAGGGGGTGTGCAGGAGGCAGCCAATCAATGATGTTCCTCTCATTTTCAATGTTTCGATCTCTCTATCCCTCTCCCTTCCTCTAATAATCAATAAAAACATTAAAAAAAATCTAGCAGAAATAGTACAGATGGAACAGACAAAAGTGAGGTATAGAGGTCTAAAAAACAAGAAAATGTTCAGAAATAGAAAAATAAGAATCATCCAATGAATGCATAAGTGGAACAACAAATTGACATTTCTCTCCCTCTTTAAAATCAATAAACAATTGTTTAAAATTTAAATGGAGTCTCGATACGTTTATTTTGATTAAATCATGCCATAGTACACTGGGGGTATTAATCATATAAAGTCAATACCTAAGTCTAAGATATGCTATAGAAACTTTAAAAAGTTTACCCTTTTTTGCCCTGGCTGTTGTGAGTGTTGTTGGGAGTACTGGCCTGTATAGGTTGTGGGTTTGATTCCCAGTCAAGGCACATAACTCGATTGTGAGTTTGATCCCCCTTTGGAGCACGTACAGAAAGCAATCCCTCGATGTTCTCTCACACATCACTGTTTTTTCCCCCCTCTCCCCCCCTCCCCTCTAAAAATCAGTAAGTGTATCCTCAGGTGAGGATTGAAAAAAAATTTACCCTTCTTTAATTTGGCTCTTGGTCAGTAAAGATGAGATGTTATTTGCCGCTCTATTCACAGCCAATGGATTATTGTCACCAGCAATATGAAAGCAGTTAAACCATTCAGTAGCCCCCTAAAAGACAAGAGTATATATTGAAACAGAAGTCACAAACTGCAAAAAATGATTAAAGAAAAAAATCATTTCAATTGTTAACAAATAAGACATCCAATCCAATAGTCCAGTGCTTTTCTAAAGTGGCAAAACACTGCATGTTGTCAACTTTGCTATACCCCCTGTTTGAAATGCCCTTATTCTTTCTCTGCTTGCTGAACTAATCTTTCAAGACCTAGCTGTGTGCATAAACCCTAACTCTCCAAGCTGCCTCATTTGCTCCTCCCCAGAGCACTTTGTACATGTCTGTCACTGCACTGTGCTATTTTAAATTATTTCTATGCCTGTCTGACTCTCAACAAATCTGAGAACTCAAGTCTAGTATTTTATTCAACCCCTCACGCAGCAGTATCTGGCACACTATAGTAGGCATTACAGACCTTAAATACAAATGTAGTTTGAAAAAACAACCAAATCAAACTAACCTATATCCTTTTGTGATGATAAGATTTTGCATAATCTGATATATTGGAATATTTGAGAATTTCAAAATACAATGTAATCTCCATTGTATATAGGCTTTTGAATAATAACTACCATATCCCTGAAAGGATTTTGCAATTTTAGGTAAAAAACATGTCAGCACAATGTAAATACCTAGCTGCTACATATTTGTGGAATAAGGTGGCATACTCCCCTAGGCCTCAACAATGTTTGTGCAGATTAACAGGTTTCTGACATGAAGGCAGGGAAAGTTCTGCCCTCTGTTTAGTAACAAACACCTCTTTCTTTGTAAATGGTAATATCCCCTCATCCATGAACACAGTGCTTCATCGCTTTTTCTTTTGCCCAGACACTTGCGGGTGATGTAGAGGGGTGATGTACAGGGGATGTAAAAGAGACCTAGAGTTTGATGAAAGCCTTTCAGGTGATTCTGATTTCCCAACATTCATTTTTTTCTTCAATACCTATTTAGATTTCTAGTCTCTAAAAGAGAGGGGTTTTGTAATACTTCCAAGTTTAAGGGGAGTACTCTAAATAAAGTATTTTATACTTTGGTGAACAAATCTATATATATATATATATATATATATATAACTTGTCAATTCCTTTGACAATTTCATTCATTTTGATCATATATCAGCTTAGGTTTTTCTACATTTACATTCTCATATCTACTCTTACATGAAAGTGCTTCAAGTTTTTTATATTTTTTTTTTGGAGGAAAAGGGGCCTTTGATTTCATTATGTCTAATATGCTCATTGGTTCTAGAACATTCTGAATGTAACTTGCTTATTAAAAGCTAAAGAAAAGTTATTACCTCTATTGGTATTGCCCCTGTTCCACACATCGGATCAACTATTATATCAGAAGGTTGAGGAGCACAGAGCCTAGAGAAAAGAAAACAACCTATGTGAAGAGACTTCAGCCAACAGCTGAAGCTTCCACAGTGACTATTTCTGAAGCTATAAAATCAAGGACCTATTACATTAGCAATGAAGAAACACCAATCAATATTCATTTAAAAAATCAATCTGTAATTACATGTTGACTCTATATCTTAGCAGTTAAAAGAAAAAAAAGCATTACATATAACTAAAGTATCCTTTTACTATTATCCAAAATCCCATTTCATTACAGATGAAACTTAGTCTCTAGATCTTTTAATATACATGTATGCCTTTAGAAAACACGTTATTTTGCATATAAGCCTGTATTGGTACATTATAAAAAACCACAAACATGTTTCAAATAGAAGTGGAAATTAGACATTCAGTATTCCTTTCCTTATAAATTTTAAAGATAATTTTGCTATAAAAATATTTGCTTTACTATGAGTACTTAATACAGTAATTCCTCACTTGATGTCATTGATAGGTTCTGCAACTTTAAGGGAAATGACATATAAAGAAACCAATTTTATCACAGGCTAATGGATATAAATGAGTTAAGTTCCACCATCTCTGGCATCTCATCAATGCTATAAGAAACAATGTTATTTGAGGACCTGCTGTATTTGCTAGGCTTGGATTTAATTCTTTGCATGCATCATCTCATTTAATCTTTTAATAACCCTATGAGCTAGGTCGCTATTACTATTCTAATTTTACAGATAAACTGATGTAAAACTTGTCCATAGACACAAAACTAATAGGTGACAGAGTTGGGATTAGAAACATTACTGTTAGTGGCTTAAATGTTACCCCCTCTCTGAAGCACCCCCTCCTCAGACAGCTCATTAGGTTTCTCCTTTTGTCCTGCTAATCTTTCCACATTCTATTATGGTATTTTTACATGTAAGGTAATTATTTACCTCCCTCTCAAGACTTGAGATTCTTGGGGATAACACTGGATTCTTGTTTTAATACCTTTCCAGCTCTACCTCCCTGTTCCTGCCCCTCCACACATGGCAACAGAATCGTTAGCAACCCTGTTCACAGTAAGCAACCCTGTACTCCCAGCCATTGCTGCCAGGGTCTGGGTGAACACTTGACCAAAACTATGTCAAACGGATTCTCTCTTCCAAGAATTTAGAATAAAGAACTAGAAGCCCTAGGCCAGCGGTTCTCAACCTGTGGGTCGTGACCCCTTTGGCGGTCGAACAACCCCTTCAAAGGGGTCGCCTAAGACCATCCTGCATATCAGATATTTACATTACGATTCATAACAGTAGCAACATTACAGTTATGAAGTAGCAATGAAAATAATTTTATGGTTGGGGGTCACCACAACATGAGGAACTGTATTAAAGGGCCAGAAGGTTGAGAACCACTGCCCTAGGCAATAGGGAGTTGGTCATTTGAAAATGGGAATACATAACTGTGGATGACGGGCAGCCATTTACACACATGAGCAGAGAAGAGCACACAAACCCTTGGGAGAGACAAAAATTACTGTCTAGGTAGTTTTTCAAGATCTGGTTCCTACTCTTCTTGAAACATGGCTTTCAGTTTTTCTCTGGATTCCCCAAGACTTCTCAGTATTTTTCCAATAAATCCCCTTCTCACACCAACAACACTTTTTAAAATCTTAAACTAGCTTACTTAGGTTTCTAATCATTGCACCCAAAATAACTATTCATGTCCCTGGCTCCTACACCACCACCATGCCTGGCAGTAGATGTTCGTTAAATAAATAAAGACTTAATCAAATGTCCCCAGTTTTCTATTATTATCATCGAATTGATAGGTTCTAACTGTGTTTGAACTGTGACTCCATGGATGAGCAGGTAAAAGAGGACTGCCAGGATATGCCATGTATATAACAGGTATTTTGCATATGTTTCTGCATTTACTCCTCACTACTAATCCTTGAAGATTCACAGCAAACCTATTTTTCACTCTAAAAAATAGAAACCTAGAGAAGACAACCTGTCTGAGTGGTGGAAAGAAGCACCTATTATAAAAGGGAACAGGGAAAAGAAGCAAGGAAGCTGGGTCTTACATTTGGGAAAGTGGAAAATTCCAGGATGATTCCTAGGTTGCAGTGATTATAAAATTTAAAAATATAAGTAAATGCTCTCTGTGTTCATTTACACATTAGACATTTTTAAAAAATCTCTGCTTTCATCTGCTTCACTGGCAGAAATGAAACAAAGTAAAATTTTCTCTATTTCCCAACATACAGTATATTCTTTCTAAACAATGTGGCAATGCCAGTCAAGAGGTAGATGAAAACTATCTTCCCATTTTAAAATCAATAAAACTGATATAGTAATTAAGTGATATTTTCAGGATCATAAAGAATCAACACTGGACACAAGGGAAACAGATCATCAGCTTTTTGCCCTATTCTTTATCCACTAAACCCCCACACAGTACCTCACAAGAAATTAAAGTATTTTGAAGGGAAACCTGAAACCAAATTGCCACTTTAAGCTAGATGGTAACCCATTCTCTTACCGGAGCATTCCATAAGCAAGAGTAGATCTTAGAGTTGTAGGTCCAAAATGTGTGATATTTCTTCGGTGGAGACTCTCTTCTGTCAATGCGATGCCCACAATGACTTCATTATCATGGATATTCAAAAGCACCTAAAATAAAGCAAGATAAAATAAAATAGTTTTAGAATTGTTCAAACTGCACTTATTACTAGGATTTTTAAATTTCAGAATTTATTAAATTTTTTACTTTATTATTGAGGTATACTTTACATAAAGTACACAAATCTTAAGTATGCAACACAGTGAATTTAACTGCCACTCAGATAAAGATATACAGTATTTCCAGCACACCAGAATGCTCCTTTGCCCTTCCCAGTAATTATTAATCTGACTACTTCTACTATATATTAGTTTTATCTTGTTTTGAACTTCATATAAATGATATCATATAATATATATATATATAACTTTTAAATTTTAACATCTATTTTATTCTTTTCATTTCCTGTATTTGTAAGTTGGTTATAATCATGTCCCCTTCATTTTTATAATATAAACATATTTTGAATGTCTATGGGTTTCTTAATATACATTTAAAAAAAAATTTTTTTGATTGATTTCGGAGAGGAAAAGAGAGGGAGAGATAGAAACATGAATGATAAGAGAGAATCATTGATCGGCTGCTTCATGCACGCCCCCTACTAGGGATCGAGTTCACAACCCAGGCATGTGCCCTGACTGGGAATCAAACCGTGACCTCCTGGTTCATAGGGTGACGCTCAACCACTGAGTCACACAGGTCGAGCCTTAATATACATTTTTAAAATTTTAACTTTTTAAAAAATATATATTTTATTGATTTTTTTACAGAGAGGAAGGGAGAGGGATAGAGAGAAACATCAATGAGAGAGAAACATCAATCAGATGCCTCCTGCACAACCCCCACTGGGGATATGCCCGCAACCAAGTACATGCCCTTGACCGGAATCAAACCTGGGACCCTTCAGTCCGCAGGCCGACGCTCTATTCACTGAGCCAAACCAGTTAGGGCTAAAATTTTAACTTTTAAGTAATTGTTAATACATCTGCTTTATCACCTATTATTTTCTAACTTAATGTTTTTTAAAATTTGACTCAATGTCTGTGAAATGTTTTCTGTCCTACAGTTTTTCTAATATAATTAAATATAAACTATTAAAACAAAAATAAAATGTCTCATCATGATCTTAGCAGCAGCAGCTGTCACTTATCTAGCCATATGCAAGCCAGTGTTCTACACACTTTATATTTATTATCTCATTTCATATTCACACCCTGAGCTAGATACTATATTATCCTACTTTTTTTAGATGAGAAAACTGAGGCACAAAGATGTCAGCTTATTTGCCCCAAGTCATACTGCTTGTAAATTAGGATCTGAACCCAGGTAGTATGGCTCTAGTATCTGTCCTCTGAGCCTCCTTGCTAACTTTTGGACATTAGTGTTCTAGTTAGCCTCTTTATTCTTATGAGGAAAAAAAGGAATGGGGAGTTATTGTTCTGATTTGATATAAAATATAATAAAAGTTACAGAGAGAATAAGTAGCTTGCCCCAGATTCAAGTGTCCCAAAAGCAACAGAAAATGACTTTTTGGTAAAAACATCAGCTGCTGGGGACCTTTTAAGCTGTTAGAGATTTAAAAACAATTTAGTATGGTTCACATGTGAATCACCCATGTAATAGATTGAGACTAAGGAGGGTAAGCATATTAAAATGAGGTATCTGGGTTTGAGAATCTAGCAGAATTTAAGCAAGAGGAGAGCTGGCTCTAGGATGAGTATTAACCATGATGTCCTGATTTTAGGAGATCCGGGGTTTGTTTTAAAAATGTACTCCAGCCGAGCCATTGTCCCATGCACCAAGAGGTCGCTGGTTTGGATTGAGGGCACAATCCTCAGTAGGGGGCTTGCAGGAGGCAGCCAATCAATGTTTCTCTATCATCAATGTTTCTCTCTTTCTCCCTCCCCTACTCTCTCTCTAAAAAAATAATCAATTGATCCCCAGAATATGTTGTCAGTTTGGCTGAAATAAACTCTTTTAAAAATTCTCTAGCCCTGGCTAGTGTGGCTCAGTTGGTTAGAGCATTGTCCTGTACACCAAAATGTGGCAGGTTCGATTCCTGGAAAGGGCACATACCCAAGTTGTGGGTTCAATCCCTGGCAGGGGCTTGTGCAGCAGCAACTGCTTGATGTTTCTTTGTCCTTCTTTCCCTTTCTCTCCCTTCCTCTCTCTAGAATCAATAAAGAAAAAATATATTAAAAATTTTTTTCCTCTAAAACAAAGGTACCCTAGTTGAATTTTATAATCTGAAAGTCCATGTAATGTTGTACAAAGTACTAGATTAGAAATTAGAAAACTCAAGTCTTAGTAGTTCTCATCTATTAAGCACATAGTATATACCAGGTATTACACCAAACACTTAAAATGTATTATCTCATTTAACCTTCAGGACACACTTAGAGATATATACTACAATGGCTCTATTTGAAAACAGGCTCAGAGAGAATATTTTTTCCAGTTATACAGTACAAAATCTAAATTTGGATTATATCAGTCTCCACAGCCCATGCTCTTATTAGCCACACACTATTAGCTCTGTGGCCTGTTTAATTGTCCATAGATTAAGTTAGCCTGAAAATTCTACAAATCTATAATGGCATTCTTGAATCATCACAATCAGAGCCTGTACCTACCTCCACATCAAAGTTGGTCATGTCAGCCTTCCACTTAAAATAATCTTGAACAGCACCCCCAAAATCTCTTGCAGCCTCATTTGAGGAAAAGCAATGTTTCTCTCCTGCCCTGTTGCATGTGACTCTAAACTTTAGCACTTCGGGATCAGTGTCTTCTTTTGAGCTCTCATCATCCTCATTTTTGCAAGATGCCAAAACATCACCTACTAATGTTGATATCTCTTCTTTGATGGCTGGCTTTTCATAGTAGTCTAAAATATGTGAATCTAAGGCATTATTAGACAACTCTTTTTTAACATCTCTCTCATCTCTTTTGTCTCCTCCATTATCAATCTTCTCTTTACTTAAATTCTGATTTAACTTTTTGCGCTTTGTTTTTTTTTTCTTGAAACTGGTGTTCATTTTCCATACTTTTAAAGGGTCTGACCATGGAAGCTTCCCAGCCAATTCTTCAAAATCCTTTAGGACTTTTTCCTAGAAGGGACAGAGAATAAAATCCATTAATTTTTCACCACTTTAATTAGACAAATAAACTCCTACTTTGCCTGCAGATGACACTAATCATTATGTTAAGGGTGGTAGGGGTGCAAAACAAGAGTCAATAAAATAATGGTTGTAATTGAGGAAATAAAAATCTCATTGAAAATTAAGATATATACAAATTAAATCACTAAAGAAGAATACAAGACAGAACAATAGATCAGAAGTTGAGCTTCAAGATTAAAATGTAAGCAATAAGAAACTATTAACAGTGGTTACCTCCAGAGATGGGAAGTGGGTGGATGAAAGAAAAGGAGGGCAACTTACCTCATTCTCACTGATTACCTTTTAAATTTTGTGCTATGTATAAATACTAACTTTTTTTTGTTAATCCTCACCTGAGGATATTTTTTCCATTGATTTTTAGAGAGTGGGAGGAAGGAGGCAGGGAGGGAAAGAGGGAGAGAGAAACATTGATGTGAGAGAGACACATCCATTGGCTGCCTCCCACACTCGCCCCTGACCAGGGCTGGGGATCAAACCTGTAACCCAAGTACATGCCCTTCACCGGGAATTGAACTTGAGACCCTTCCATGCGAGGGCTGATGCTCCAACCACCAAGACACACCAGCCAGGACCATATTAACTATTTTTCAAAAGAAAAAAATTTTGAGCAGTTAAAAATTTATCTATCCAATTTCTAAATAGTATCTAAACTCATCCTTTAAAAAAGGAAATCTAGTGGCCTTGTTTCGGCAAGGCTTAAAGAAAAAAAAAAAAAGGAAATCTGATTGTGCCCCTCCCCTCCCTTGTTTAGAGTCTGTCAATAGCTTCCCAATGCACATTAAAAAAATCGAAATTCTTTAAGAAGCCCAACATAATCTCACTCCTGCCTACTTCTCATACATCACTTCAGGATCATTCTCGCCCTCACTTCCTCTGCTTGGAAGTTATTTGGTTCACATGGTCTCTGCACTGCTGGCTTTCTTCTCATTATCTAATAGCAATTTAAAAGGCATTTCCTCTGAGAGACCTGCTCTACTAATATTAGTCCTCTCAAGTCTTCTCTTTCATTTTATTTTCTTTACAGAGCTTAGCATTATCTAAAGTTACTAGGTTTATATATTGTTCACTGTGAGAGTGAACCAGCGATCTTTTCCATCAAAGAAAGGAGCTTGCCCCCATTTTGATATGACCATCAGAGTCTCAGGGGACCGCCATCTTATGCTCCGCCTTACCCCTCTCCTTCCTCTGAATTAGCCAATCACACAATAATGGGAACCCGAGCTCTGAGCCCTGACCAATCAAGTCAGAGTTCAGAGTAAAAGGCAGGGCAGACCCGAGTCAGGAAATAAAACCCTGAAGGGACTTCCCATTTGCGTGCTTTGCCCAGGATTCCCAGCTGGCAACAGCACCCTTCTGCAGGAGCAAATTTGCCTTGCCCATCCAGTTTCGAGTGTTTGACTCATTCCTGCCACATCGCTGAGAGCATTTCTAACATTCACCACCAAAGTTCCTCCCAGAATTAAGTGGAGGGTGGGAAGGACTTTACCTGTCTTGACCATTGCTATAAGCCACACTCGTAGAAAAGTGCTTGATATACAAAAGGTATTCAATCAATAGCTGTTGGATAACGTGATTAAATGTTAAAATGGGTGATACACAGCTGTCCAATTCAGCAGCCATCAGTCACATGTAGTCAATATTTAAATGATTTAAAAAATTTAAAATTCAGTCACATTAGCCACACTTCACACACTGGTGGCCAGTGGCTATCATGCTGGACAGCATAGACACAGAACATTGCCATTACAAAGCTACTGCAGAGTGCTGGTAGACAGTACATGTCATTGAAGATCAAAGCAGAACGAAATCCATCCTGGCTGATGGAACTAAAACTTGAAATGGAAGTGAGTGAAGGCTTTGATACTACAAGAAACCTGATAAAATAATGGTAATTTCAGGTTTGGCAGATCTAATTCCATTGACAAATAATTTTCCTATAAAGGGCATCTAGGTTTAGCATGGTGGAATAACACTGGTACAGTCCCTTTCTTTCTTCAGAAACCATTGTAAAAGAAAAAACAACAGAAATACCAACTCTATCTTAATAGAATCTGCATGATATTCATAACCTTGAACCATAACATGGGAATTCTAACATAAGAATTCCCAAGTGCAGTGAAGGTCAAACAGGTGCAGGAAGACACAGAGCAGTGGTTCTCAACCTTCTGGCCCTTTAAATACAGTTCCTCATATTGTGACCCAACCCTAAAATTATTTTCATTGCTACTTCATAACTGTAATGTTGCTACTGTTATGAATCGTAATGTAAATATCTGATATGCAGGATGGTCTTAGGCGACCCCTGTGAAAGGTTTGTTCGACTGCCAAAGGGGTCGCGACCCACAGGTTGAGAACCACGGACATAGAGGAAGAATGCCTATAGATCTCAGATAAAGGGTAGACCAGTCTGCATAGCTGCAGCAAATAAACTCTTCTTGGGAACAGCAGGGAAGAAGTATGTGCACTGGACTCCGTTTGTACCAAGAAGAAGCAGGGGAAAGAAATGGAGACTGAACAAGGAACCTCACAGACAAGTTCTATTTGCTGAAAGCAGTCCATTGGTAAGGAAGAATTGGGAACAGTACTCAATATAGTAAATAACCCCGAAGGTGCTGATCTCTTTAGGCTAGGAAGAAGTAATAGTTAAAAGAACTAATTTAGCCCTAACTGGTTTGGCTCAGTGGATAGAGCGTTGGCCTGCGGACCGAAAGGTCCCAGGTTCGATTCCGGTGAAGGGCATGTACCTTGTTTGTGGGCACATCCCCAGTAGGAGGTGTGCAGGAAACAGCTGATCGATGTTTCTAACTCTGTCCCTCTCCCTTCCTCTCTGTAAAAAACCAATAAAATATATTAAAAAAAAAAGAACTAATTTAATGGTGTGGAAATTATATCTCGTCAGGCCAATGCGGCTCAGTGGTTGGGCATCGACCTATGAACCAGGAGGTCACAGTTCGATTCCTGGTCAGGGCACATGCCCGGTTGTAGGCTCAGTCTCCAGCAGACAATGTGCAGGAGGCAGCCGATCAATTATTCTCTCTCATCATTGATGTTCCTATCTCTCACTCCCTCTCCCTTCCTCTCTGAAATATATATATATATTTTTTAAAATTATCTCAGTAAAGCTATTTTTTAAAAAAAGAAGAGAACTCATTCACCCACAGCCCTTTGTCAGAAGGAACTTCAAAGCAAACCAGAGGGATTTCTTGCTGACCTGGTGTTAACAGTTTCTGGCTTCTCCCAGGAGAACCTCCTCTAAATAGCAGGTCCAAGAGGAACTCCCTCATTCAAAGATGAGCAATTATCAATGCTATCAGCAGAAGATTTACAGGGACATAGAAAGGAAAAAGGAGGAAAGGAACAGAAAAACAAATAGAGTAAAACAAAAAACAACTGACCAGAAAGACAATGCTGAAGAGCAGTTGAAAGCTATAATCAAACATATGGATATGGCATCAAAAAATGTAATGAGGCTATACCTTTGAAAAAATAAGAGCTCAAGGCAGAGATAGACAAGCAGAACGAGGGGGTGAGCCACCAGAAGAAGAAACAGGAGCTTGTAGAGTTCAAAGAAAAATAATTCACAGATGCTAGCCTTTAAAAAAAAAAAAAAGATTCATGACATCATCTGAATACTTAAAAATACCAATTAAAATGCTTAAACTAACAGGCTTTTTATAAGACAAGGGAAAGTATAATGCTACAAAGAATAAAATTGATGGTCAACAGAATAAAAGCTAGAAGCAAATGTTTAAAAGCAATGTTTTACTGGGGCATGTTGCAACTAAAGTCTACAAAGTGAAGGGCTTAACAATTTTTCATGGTCACACACAACAGAAGTTGCCCATGCACAGATCTGAAAATCTACTTTAATACTTCATCTTCTTTTGGGACTTCACCAGCAACCTCTTTTGTAGTTACTTACAAAACAACCCCGAAAAGCTGGCTCACGTAGAACCATTACATAACATCAGATTTACCACCAATTAGAGATCAAAAACACCAAAATAATACAAACTCTAAGATGGAAAAAAACGCAGGAATTAAGAGAATACAGTCAAACCTCGTTTCTCGAACATCTCTCATCTCTAACAATTCGGCTCTCAACTAAGTTGTTCTCAGAAAAAAAGGTCTACACTGTGGACCAAAACTTCAGTTTTCGACCTAACAACCCTTTCATGTGGATACCTCAGCATGACAAAAAGTCTTGCAAGCAATCCTTTTGTTGCTGGCGATTAGCACAATTTTAAAACATAAAGAGGCCATCAAGAGTGCTAATGTTGCTAAGCGTGTGAAAGTGCTCACAAAACAGCAATCATAGGCAATTGAATAGGTAGAAAAACTGTTGTTGATTAGATAAAGGAAAGGCAGTAAGCCAGTGATAGCATTTTGGAGGCAACGATATGTGAAAAATTCCTTTAAGGCTAGTAGGAGGTGGTTTGATAAATTTAAGAAGTGTTTATTTATAGATTAAACAGTACATTAGGCCTGTACTGAATATAAGAAAGGTTGAAACAAAGAATCATTTTGGGGTCTGGAACAGATTAATTCAATTTACATTATTTCTAATGGGAAAAAATGATTCCGTTTTCAAACAAATTGCTTCTCGAACAGCCTTCTGGAATTAATTAAGTTCGAGAAACGAGGTTCCACTGTCTTAATAGTATCTACCCACCAAGTTAGAAACAAGAATTAAAATTTTTAAAACTTCTAGTTTTTCAATGCCTGCTAACATTTATTTGTGGCTATTAACATTTTGAAATACTCCGTGGCAAAAATGTTTAGTAGCCTGCCTATCATTTACTAGTTTCACAGATAACGATTCAGTTGTCTGAAGTGATCTAATACTAGTGTTGAAAGTACATTTTTGGTTATTACAACTTTTATCTATTTTCACTCTGAATTCTTTTAGGTCTGGTTTTAATTTTTTCTAGGCTGTGGGTTCAAACCACTTTATTTTTGTATGTGTATTTTTTTTTTTTAATTCTCACCCCAGGATATGTTTTTTATTGATTTTTAGAGAGAGAGAAAGGGAGAGAGAAAGAGAGAAACATCAATGTGAGAGAAACATTATATCAGTTGCCTCCCACCCTGACCGGGAATCAAACCTGCTATCTTTTGGTGTATGGGATGATGCTCAAATTAACTGAGCCACCAGGCCAGGGCTGATTGGTTTTTGAATGATATTTTGGAAATCAACCTGTTGCCAATAAATAAAAATTAGAGAATTAAGCACCATATGATAGTTTTTAAAAACAGGTTATTTCTCATATAGGCAATAAAACTAATAGAAAAAAGTTTTCAAGCATTTGGTTCTGGAAACCTGACCAAAAAGCAATGTGGAAAAATACTAAAGCCTTACCGAGATCTATTTTCAACCTTCAGCTTAGGCAGCCTCTCAATATTTACAAATCAGATGCTAAATACAGGTTGGAGACAAAGCTGTTGTCTTAACAACTGAAGGATTATTGGGATAGTACTTTGGCTTTATTTCAAAAACTAAACTTAGAGAAAAAAGCCAGGCAAAAGCCCAATGGTGAGGGAAAGTGTTATTTGTAGATGATACAAACTGTCACTTGCTCTTTGGCTCACAGGTGGGAAGCAATTCTATTTGAAACCATATATATTAGCAAAGCTAATCTTTTGTAACAAAGTCAAAAAATAAAAAAGAAAGTGAAAATTTATTTCTTTTAAATTTTGATGTTTCCAATATTAATTTTTTAAAAATATATTTTATTGATTTTTTACAGAGAGGAAGGGAGAGAGATAGAGAGTTAGAAACATCGATCAGCTGCCTCCTGCACACCCCCCGACTGGGGATGTGCCTGCAACCAAGGTGCCTGCAACCAAGGTACATGCCCTTGACTGGAATCGAACCCGGGACGACGCTCTATCCACTGAGCCAAACCGATCAGGACCACAGTTTTGTATTTTTGTCCTGTTGTGATCTTTGGCCTGTGTTGAAAAATTCTATCTCCTCCCACTAACTTCTGCATGCCACAACACATATAGTTTTTGCTCTCACGGCTTTGTGAAGGAGGATGATCTGTAGTTAATAATCAACTGTTTGGTATCCAAGGACGGTTTTATTTATGAAGAAGAACCTGGAAGGACCTGTTGGCAGTTACACTACCTCTGCATTTATAGTACCTTTTTCTTTACTAACGTAGGCCGTTGAGAGTTAACTTGTTTTAATAAGAGAAACCAGACAGAAAGGGAAGAGCAACAGTTAGAACTGATTATTAAAAAATAAATGGTTATTATAATATTTGGGATAGAAACTTAGGCACATTTCTTAAAACTTTATTTTAGTTCTAAAGACAAAAGAGTTTAAACTCTTAAAATAGAACAAAGAAGGATTGTTGCTGCAGTATGACTGACTGCATGCTCAATGTAGCATTAGATTATTGCCTGAATGCATAGATTTTTATTTTCTCAGTTTCTATGGCACAAACTACTATAGCCATGCAAGTTAAATAAATGTTTTTTGCCCACAACCTGAAAAATATTAGGTGGAATGATTTTTTAAAAAGACAGATCTGCTAATTAATTCCCTTTTTAAAAAATATATATTTTATTGATTTTTTTCCAGAGAGGAAGGGAGAGGGATAGAGAGTTAGAAATATCGATGAGAGAGAAACATCCATCAGCTGCCTCCTGCACACTCCCCACTGGGGATGTGCCCACAACCAAGGTACATGCCCTTGACTGAAATTGAACCTGGGACTTTTCAGTCCGCAGGCCAACGCTCTATCCACTGAGCCTAACCGGTTTCGGCTCCAATATTAATTTTTATATTTTCTTATTCTTTCATCTTTTTAAAAAATAAGGTATAATTGACACATACATTTTAGTTTCAGGTATACAATATTTGTATATATTGAGAAATGATCATCATAGTAAGTTTAGTTAACATCTGCCACCATACATAGTTACAAAAAATTTTTTCCTGTGATGAGAACTTTTAAGATCTACTCTCTTAGCAACTTGGAAATATACTATATAACAGTATTAACTATAGTTGCCATGTTTTAAATTGCATCCCAATTACTTACTTTATTCCTAGAATTTTGTACCTTTTGACCTCCTCCACTCATTTTGCCCACTCTCCACCTCCTCCAATACTGATTTTTAGAAACAACTTTTGGGCCCTGGCCAAACAGCTCAGTTGGTTAGAATGCCATCCCAATACGCCTAGATTGAGGTTTGATCCCCAGTCAGGGTACATACAAGAATCAACCAATGATTCTTCCTCAAATCAATAAAAAAAATTTTAGAAACAACTTTTGGGATGGACTGTCAACAAATCTCTAAATTTTCTTGTAAAAACTTTCCCAGTATTCTATATGATAAAAGCAGCAGTAATGCTAAAGGATAGAACATGAAAAGTAGAAATAATCTTTTGGGGGATGATGGCTGAAAATCAGCTACCATGTTTGGTTGGGATAGCTCACCTTTGTTTCTTTGAACTGGAAATCTTTAAGCTCCTGAACAACCACAAATAAATTATCAACTGATCTCAGACGATGAACCTGGTGAGGAAAATAATGTTGGAAACAAATTTCTGAGAAAGCTTTTGAATCACACAAACTATTGACATTTAAATACAAAAATTACGTACGAAGACTTTAAAGCACCTAATAGAGCAATCCCCTCTCATCTGTGGTTTCAGTTATCTGTGGTCAACCACTGTCTGAAAATATTACATGGAAAATTCTAGAAATAAAGGATTCTTAAGTTTTAAATTGCACACTGTTCTGAGTAGCTTGATGAAATCTCATGCTGTCCCATCTAAGAAATGAATCATCCCTTTGTCCAGTGTATCCAGAGTGTATATGCTAACCACCCATTAGTCACTTAGTGCCATGTCATGGTATCATAGTGCTTGTGTTCAAGTATCCATTATTTTACTTAAGAATGGCCCAAAAGTGTAAGAGTGGTGATGCTAGCAATTTGAATATGCCCAAGAGAAGCAGTAAAGTGTTTCCTTTAAGTGAAAAGGTGAAAGTTCCTGACTGAATAAGGAAAGAAAAAAACTGTATGCTGAGGTTGCTAAGATATATGGCAAAAATCAATCTTATATCCATGAAATCACCTAATTCATAAATTAAACTTTGTCATAAGCATACTTATAGGAAAAAACATAGTATATATAGGATTCTGGGGTTTTTGGAATGTTTCTCCATGGATTTGGGGTGGGGGGGTCTACTGTGCCTATAATTTGTATTTAAATTTTTTTCCATTTACCCAGTCTCCCATCTTTTTGGTTATCTAACATTTTCTATTCCTCTAGAGAAAAGGAAGGACAGATGAAAGAATAGAAGCTTAGTGTGTTATGTGAGCAACACAGGTTTGGGGGAGAAGGGAAATACAGACAGTCAAGAGAAGCTTTATCATATTTCCCTCATAGCTCTCTGGGGTACACTGTATATTGGGGTTAAGAGCATAGGGCTTGAGCTCCAGCTCTATGATTACTAGCTGAGCAACCCTGGGCAGATTACATATTACTAAGCCTAATGACTAATGAAGATAATCATGCCTATCTTCACAAAGCTATTGAGGTTATTAACTAAAATACTGGATGGAAAACACCTGCTTACCAATTCATCCCACACATTTGGGGGTGTGGGATTTCTAGCTTGGGAGACTTAAAAAAAAATAAAAAAGGCAATCCCTGTCCTCATGTTGCTTAAGTGGTAATGAGATATAGCTTAGCTGTTTTATTCTAATGGGATGGCAGTTTGCTGACCTTCACTTCTCACCTGCAGTGATTCCTAATTACTTTTGAACAAGTATTTTTTAATACAGATTAAAAAAAAAACTCTCCTTTTATGCTTCACTCCCAAAATCTAAACCTCAGCTAGATGCTAAAGTAAATTCAAAGATGTATAGCGGATATCCAGAATTTCTTCAGGTACATGAAACTCTCCTGGTGAATTCATCCTCAGGAAATATTAGTATCACTTCTAAAAATGTAACAAACCTACCAGTCAATCTTACAAATCAGTACCCAATACAAAATACAATAGGAAATACCCATAAAATGATCTATTTAGAAAACTATTTTAAAATTGCTTCATTCAAACCTGAGCCAGACTTTCCACTGAAATGTCAAAATATATCTTGCCCCGATCTTTGCTGATTTTGCATGATGATCTCAATTTCTCTCTCACTTCATCTGCAGCTACTTGCTCAAAACCAGTAGGTACAGTGGCTCCAATAGTGACTCGAAGATGCTCGGACTCACTTCTGGGGACACTTTCTGTCACGTGTATAGATCTCTGGTTCTCATGAAGGTTCACATGCAAAAGTTGGTTAGTGGCTTCTTGAACATCAGACATGTTGGCAATGCTTCCAAAATTCTTGATATAGTCCCTTCAAAAGCAGTACAGAAAAGAAAAAAATAATCTCCAAACATTATCACCTCATATATCAACTATAAATAAAAACATCTGTTTTGGAGGGCTAGAAGAACAAGGCAACACAACTGATATAGCCATATTCAGTCAACAATGCCTGAATCAGTATTCACTAAAGATAAAAGGGTTGAATAACATGGGCATAGATGTAAAATATATTATTAAATAAGCAATATAGATACTATGGGGGAAAAAGAAGAAAGACAAATAAAAGAATTTTCACAGCACACAATGTTTGGTTTGGGATCATCTATGTTGATAATAGCCACCTCATAACTATAATAGTTAACACTCCAAAAACAGAGGCTACTAGAGCGCATTCAAATACATTTCTGCATCTTGGCCTTTTTTAGATAGCATTTAAGAACATGGGAATTGGAATTTCAGACACAGATTTGACTTCCTGTCCTCACCATTCATAGGTTGAATGACATAAAACAGGTTTATTTTCCTATGCCTCAATTTCCTCATCTGCAAAATGGGAATTAAAGAATATCTTCCTCTAGAGTTGTTGGGAGACTTAAGTGAGAATAGCATACTTCCAGGCCCATAATTAAAACTTGCTAATAGGATATCTATCTTCCTCCTGTGAAGGAGATAGTGATTCATGCGTTTAAAAATGATAAACAACTTCACTGACTACACATATTTTAGTGCCTATTACTGACCAGGCTCCGGAACCCATGACTGGGCATCAAGAGAGATCTGTGAAATATCTGAAGTAGTAAGCCAAATTCCCAGTACCTGAGCATGGTTGGGGTTGGGGTTAGAGAGGTGGGAAGTGGAGATCAATAGCTCTCACCAGATGTTTTAAGGTTTTGCAACCTAGAAGTAGGCACCGAGTACCTACAGTGTCCTTGTTCCATAACCAGGGTCAAGCGACAGTGTCTAACACTAATAAAAGTCAATTCCTGCCCTTAATGAGCTCACAATCACTGTGAATAAGACCTCCAGCTTCTAAAGAAGGAGGCTAGCACCGCCAGTGGCGGCTCTGTGGTTGAGCGTCAACCTAAGAACCGGGAGGTCACGACATATGCCCTGGTTGCTGCTCGATCCACGATCCATCGTGCAGGAGGCAGCTGATCAATGATTCTCTCCCTTTCTCTCTGAAATCAATAAAAAATATATATTTTTTAAAAAGCTGATTGGTTAAATAAATAAATAAGGAGACCCAAGTCCGTAAAAGGACATATCCTGCCCAAGGTCAGGGGGCCCATCAGTGGCTCGGGCTGGAATGAAAACCGCGTCTCCGGACACCCACCCGCTGGGCCCTCGTTACAGGAATGGCGAGAGGCGGTCAAGGACAGGGAGAGACAGCGAGAAGGGCTCCACAATGACACCAGGCCGAAGTCCGGCGCGGCACCACCCCAAGGATCAAGACCCAGGCCGCCCCTCCCTCGCAAGGGTTAGCGATTTCACACCCAGCCACTCCCACCCGCCGCCCGTTTACCGGCCCGCAGCGCAGACCTTTCCGGCTCCGGCACGCCGCCGACTCAACGTGCTCTGGTCACGCCGCCGGAAGCCGACTCTCGACAACCCCGGAAACGGAAGTCAGGCGGCGCTGGCACTGCGGCTCCGAGCGAGGGGCGGGCGCCGGCGCAAGCTTGACATGCGCATAAAGGTCTGTGCCCGGTGGCGGCTAACACGGCGTGTTCGTTCTTGCAATTGGGGAGAGCATGGCCTGCCCGCTGAACCTGTAGAACTGCGGGCCGCGTCGCGTCACGTAATGGCTCGCATTTCTAGAGTGCTTATCCGTCCCAAGCATTGAGTAAGTGCTCCCAGCCGTCATTTCATTTGTTCCAACAACTACCTGACCTGGCCGTTCCCGTTTTCAAGCGGGAGACACTTAGTCCCAGAGAGGTTATTAAATATCTTGACTAAAATGTCAGGCACAGCACTTTGCAGAGCTGGGGTTTGAATTTGGATGATGTGACCAGAATTCTTGCTCTGAACATCTGAGTTGGTGTTGCTCAAGTAAGTCCCTGAGTTGTATGCAGTCGTCTTCCTCCGCCCGCCCCTCCTCCTACACCCACACACTTACTCGTGGTTTTGTTTTCCACTGTTTTAGTTATCCTGGGCCAACGCTGGCCTGGCCTGACAACATTATATGGAACATTCCAGAAATAAACAATAATAAGTTTTAAGTTGCACCCTTTTCTGAGTAGCAACTTGTGCTCTCCTGCCCCGTCTTGCACAGGATATGAATCATTCCTTTGTCGAAGGTATCCACACACTACATACAACCGTGAGACATTTTGAGAGAGACCACATTCACATAACTTTTATTACAGTATATTGTTATATGTTTTTTAAAATATGTTTTTATTGATTTTAGAGAGAGAAAGGGAGAGAGAGATACATTGATCTTTTGTCTCCTGCACCCTCCGGGAGCTACTGGGGAGCGAGCCTGCAACCCTGGTATGTGCCCTGCCTGGGTATGTGCCCTGACTGGGTATGTGCTCTGACTGGGTATGTGCCCTGCCTGGGTATGTGCCCTGACCTGGAATGGAACCGATGGCCTTTTGGTGCATGGGAGGACGCACTGATGCAAACCAGCCAGGCATTTTGTTATATTTTATTATTGTTTATTGCTAATCTCTTATTATGCCTAATTAAAAAATTAAACTTTATCATAGGTATATATGCATAGGAAAATACATAGTATATGTAGGATTTGGTGCTCTCTGTGGTTTCAGGCAAATACTGGGGTCTTGGGACATATCCTCCACAGAAAAGGGGGTACTACTATATCGCCTTCACTATCTTTGCCCAATTGTGCTATTATTTAATGTACTTTTTAAAATATATTTTTAACTTAAGTTATTTTGGAAGGAACCCTTAAAACTCAATAACAGAAAGATAACCCAATTTAAAAATGAATGAAGGCTTAAATATTTCTCCAAAGAATATACACACAATCACATGAAAAGATAGTCAACATCACTAAGCCATTAGAAAAATGCAAATTAAAACCACAATGAAATACCTGTTTGAGTGGCTAAATTTTTTGAAAAACGTGCATTTCCAAGTTCCAGTGAGGACGTGGAGTGAGGGAACATTTATGCATTGCTGGTGGGAATGCTTTTAAAAATTGTAAAGCCACTTTGGAAAACAGATTGGCCTTTTTCAAAAAGTTAAACATGGATTGCCATATGAACCAGCA
>NW_005871056.1:15641907-15647469 GCF_000147115.1 Myotis lucifugus
AGACAACCGCCCGATCAGGCCCCGATCAGCCACGCCCAAACTCCCGCAGCCCCTCCCCCCAGCTGGCCCTGCCCAGATTGGCATCCCCCCCCGACCCTGATTGGGGGTGGGGTCGGCCAGCCAACCTCCTGTGTCCCCTCCCCCCTGCTGGCCCTGCCCTGATAGGCCCCCATCGGGGTGGGCCGGCCAGACCCCTCCTGTGCACCGGGGCCTCTAACCAGTAGCTATGGCCAACTGACCAGTAGCTATGAGGTGCACTGACCACCAGGGGGCAGACGCTCAACGCACAGGCATGGAAATGTGGAACAGACGAATATCAGAGGGAAGGGGGGGAGGGCAGGAAGAGATTAACCAAAGATCTTACATGCATACTAGAGGCCTGGTGCACGAATTCCTGGGCTTGGCCTGTGCCCATTCGCAATCTAGGACCCCTTAGGGGATGTTGGAGGCCTGGTGCACTAAATGAGACCTTCTTGACAAAATAAGAGGGATTTAGTGTTATTTCAATATGTTTCTTTACCTGATTTAGTGTTATTTCAATATGTTTCTTTATTGATTTTTAGAGAGAGGAAGGGAAAAGGATAGAGAGAAACATCAATGAGAGAGAAACATGGATTGGCTGCCTCCTGTACCCTAATAAATAACATTAGAGCTGTTATTTAGCAAAATTTATTGGTTAACTCTGGAAACAGCCCAAGTGCCCATCAGTAGATAAGTGGATAAAAAAGTAGTGGTATAGCCTAACCGGTTTGGCTCAGTGGATAGAGCGTCAGCCTGTGGACTCAAGGGTCCCAGGTTCGATTCTGGTCAAGGGCATGTACCTTGGTTGCGGGCACATACCCAGTAGAGAATGTGCAGGAGGCAGCTGATCGATGTTTCTCTCTCATCAATGTTTCTGACTCTATCCTTCTCCCTTCCTCTCTGTAAGAAATCAATAAAATATATTTTTTTAAAAAGTAGTGGTATATTTACATAATGGAATACTATGCAGCTGTAAAAGGGACGCCTGGATAGATCTGGAGATTATTATGCTAAGCAAAATAAGCCAGACAGAAAAAGGTAAATACCATATGATCTCACTTATGTATGGAATCTAATGAACAAAATAAACTGATGAACAAAATAGAACCAGAGGCTTGGATACATGGAACAGAGCAGTGTTTATTGTCACCAGGGGGGGGAAGAGTAGTAGGAGGGACCTGAGTGAAAGGTGAAAAGATTAGCCAAAGAACATATATGCATAGCCCACGAATACAGACAACAGTGTGGTGATGGCCAGAGGGAGTGGGGCTGGGGCTGGGTGGAGGTTGGTGAAGAGGTGGGGAAATGAAGGACATCGGCTGCCCCCTGCACGCCCCACACTGGAGATTGAGCCCACAACCCAGGCATATGCCCTGACCAGTAATTGAACCTCAAACTCCTGGTTCACAGGTCGATGCTCAATCACTGAGCCACGCCGGCCAGGCCCTAATTTGTTTTTAATTGGCAGTAGTGTTATATAAACAAGCAAAGAATTGAATTTGATAATTCCTGTCAGCTACAGTGATACAAATGAGGAACTACTCAGTGGTAGTTGTTCCCATGAACTCAGATAATCTATTTTACCCTAATCATTTTTTATCCTTGCCTATTCTTAAGGGTAAAACAAAGTCATGGTTAGAAAGTCCAACAGTACAGCCATTCCCCAGCCCTCCCTCTTCCTGTGCTCTTCTATAGAGGTAAGGATTATTAACCACTTCTGCCTTTCGTTCACGTGGGGATTTCCTCCCTGTCTCTAAATAACATGCTTGTAGTGCTATTTCTTGCTCTTTTAATTTTAGGGATTATTTAAATACTCTCTATGGTACTTGAGATTTAGCCTATAACATCCCCATCATCCTATTTCTCCTTCCCTTCTCCCATTAAAGTTATAACCCAGTATAATTTATTCCTCCCGATAAAATATATTAAACATTTTCTAGTTTTGTCAACTCTGGACAGCATCTCTTGACCACCCCCACCCCCCCACACACACACACACACTTTGAGATGAGGGTTTTATCAGCACTCCTGGCCATTCTTTTACCTTTCCTCCCTTCTTCGTACCTCCCAATCTATATTGTTAAAAGAGCATTCCACTTGGCAGGTTGGATTTCTTGTGGGGATGTAATTGAAACAAGGGATGCTTCTACATCTTCTCACTCAAGAAGCTACTGAAATTCCATCTCTTCCAAGAAAACCTTTTGGGACCTCCCTGGGGAAATGAGAGATGTGCCTACAGTCCTATTAAAGAAATGATAGCCTAAGTGTCCATGAACTCTTAACTCAATCAACCTTTGGCCTATTGGGAGTTAACAACTAGAAGGGAGAACAATCAGCTTTGGCCATGCCCTGAACAAGCTGAGGTTTATTTACTTTTCCCATGCCCTTTCAAGCCAAAGGTTATAAAACTGCTTTAGTAATATAACTCCCGTGAGAGCTCTCCCATGGAATTGGTGACATCACAACAAATTTTCAAGAGGATGTACATGAAACTTATTGTCCACCTTGAAATTTATTGTCCACCTTGAACTTCATGTGGATAGTTGATTTAAAAGCAACTTACTCATTTTGAAAGGAACTGTTATCTTGAATGTAACTGAGATTACCAGGGCGGGGAGAAGGAAGTGAGCTGAGGAGTGAAACATCCCTGCCACCTAGTGGTTACTCATTCTGAAACACTGTAGTTCTTCCAAAGCACAACCAAAAATGAATCGAGTGGTACAGGAAACATCTAGACAACGTCCATTCCCTCCTCCCATGTTAGAAAGGGATGTTAGTGAACCTTTTGTAAACAGACAAAACAAGGTGTTCATGGGATTAGTCTCTCAGAGTTGCTCTCCCTTTGTGTAATCAGAAGAATTAACAGAGCACTGACAAAGGGAGAATGTTGTAGGTGAACACGGACAGCCACCAGATCTCTAGCAACAAGTAGCAACTCCAGAAGGAAGCAGGAAGGGCAACAAATGAACAAAGAGAGACGACTGTGAGGCAGGACCCTCAGTAGTGGTCAGTGCGGCAGTAGCATGGGTCCAGAAGCAAGGCCAACAGGGACAGTGATGATTAAGTCACATAGACTCAGGACTGTTGGTTAGCAACAGCCCTGGAAACCATGGTCTTGGGACTGCAGTA
This sequence comes from Myotis lucifugus, assembly GCF_000147115.1. NCBI lineage: Eukaryota > Metazoa > Chordata > Mammalia > Chiroptera > Vespertilionidae > Myotis > Myotis lucifugus. Next base: position 15,645,058 of record NW_005871056.1, read on the forward strand.
CTGCTTGATTGAAGGTACATAATTATGTATCCATAATTAGGATACATAATTAACATTTATGGAGCACATACTCTATCCAGGCAGTGCTTTACCTGCATTATTTCTTAAGTCCTGTGGCGTAAATATTATGAGCCCTGTTCTACAGATGATGAACTCGAAGCTAACTAGCCCAAAGTCACAGAGCTAATAAGATTTGAGCCAAGATTGGAACAAGGTGGTTTGACCCCAGGCTCTGAGCTCTTAACTATAGTACTATGCTTTCCTGTTTCTCTCAGGAAGAGGGAATAGGAGGTTCAACCACTTTTAACTCTACGGACCTTCATATTGAGGATGGTTGTGAATGGGAACTTGAAGGTGATTAAGATCTGGTCCTACTTGCAGGAGGTTATTTAACATTTTAGGAATGACATTTCCTTCACTGTAAAACAGGGATAAAATGGAGACTGTTAAGTTGCTGTGAAGATTCATTGAGATAATGTATAGTGTCTGGCAAATGAGATGTGCCAGGTGTTTGCCAACAGTTTTTCTCATCCTTTTTAAGTACAAGAGGTGGAATCTCTGTCCCCTAGAATCTGGGCTGGGCTTATGGCTTCCTTTGACAATTCAGTAATGTGGCAAATGTGTCGTTGGCCAGTTCCAAGCCTAGGTCTAAAGTGGCCTGGCAACTTCCATTTTTGATCTCTTGGACCACTAGTGCCAGTATAAAGAAGCCCAGCCTAGACCAGTGATGGCGAACCTTTTGAGCTCGGTGTGTCAGCATTTTGAAAAACCCTAACTTAACTCTGGTGCCGTGTCACATATAGAAATTTTTTGATATTTGCAACCATAGTAAAACAAAGACTTATATTTTTGATATTTATTTTATATATTTAAGTGCCATTTAACAAAGAAAAATCAACCAAAAAATGAGTTCGCGTGTCATCTCTGACACGGGTGTCATAGGTTCGCCATCACCGGCCTAGACTCTTACATGGTAAGAGACCACATGGAGAAAGAGGCAGCAGGGAGCCAGTGATCTAGCTGAAATCGTCATCTGAATGCAGCTGCAGGAGGGAGCCTAGCAAGACCAGAACCCACAGAATAACACACAAAAAAAAGGAAAAAAGAATTACTGTTAAAATACCAAGTTTTGAGATAGTTTGTTATGCAGCAAATAGAAAGCCCTCAATAAATGGTATTATAATTGGTGCTGGTGAGGGATTCAGCTAAATACATGGATCATCTTTTCTTAGGTCATTGATATCTCCCCCCTTTTCACTGGAATAGGCTGGGAGAAATGAGGCTTATATGAGCAGATGTTACAAATGTGTCTTGTCTTTTTATTAAAAGAGAATATTGCTGGATATCAACTCAAAAAGATTTTGTTAACATTTCAAATTGCCATATACATTTGAAATGATATAGAAGTATATTTCTTCAAACATTTACAATTCAGACTTTTCGGTAACTTGGTTATGGTGGGACTTCCAAAGCCTTTATATTGGAGGATCTGAGGCCTCAACAAAGACTTATCCTTTTAACCTAGCATGCCAAAGCCCAGAGAATGACACTTTAATTTTCACTTCCTTTATGTCCTCTTTCCTAAATCCTCTTTTTTTCTGTATATATATATCCTTTCCCTTCTCACCATACCTTTCCTATCCTCCTTATTGTGATGATTAAATAAGATCTTTCCTACTGAAATGTAAGCACCCGGAAGGAAGAGATGTCTCATCTATTCTCTAAGGAACATTCTTTGCTTAGAACAGTGCCTGGCACACAGAAGATATGCAATGAATGTGTGTTGAATGAATTAAATAATGCATGCAAAAGCACTTAGAACATGTCTGGCATAAAGTAGATGGCGCTCAATAAATGTAATCTATGACAGTGCAACACTGTACTAAATGAGATCATATTTATCTTTTTAAAAATATATTTTTATTGATTTCAGAGAGGAAGGGAGAGGAAAGGAGAATAGAAACATCAATGATGAGAGAGGATCATTGATCGGCTGCCTCCTATACACCACCCCCCCCTCGCTAGGGATCTAGCCCCCAACCTGCACATGTGCCCTTGACCCGAATCGAACCCAGGACACAGGCCAATGCTCTATCCACTGAGCCAAACCAGCTAGGGTATTCATATTTATCTTTAAAGTATTTTATTACATTTATTCTTTCTCCCTTTCTTTTCCAGTCGTTGTCCCTTTCTTCTTCCTCTCTCTCTCCTACTCTTCCTCCTCCTCCTCCTCCTCCTCATTCTTTTCTTTATTTCTTTTTGTCATTGCATTTTCTCTCCTACCTTTAATTGTGGCTTCCAGGGACACTCTTAGGTGTTGTTTTGTCTTACCTCAGTGGATGTGCAGGAAAAGATTTTGGAACTGGATGAAATTTTTTTTTGTTTATTTTTTTATTGTTTTATTGCTTAAAG
>NW_005871056.1:15647820-15685576 GCF_000147115.1 Myotis lucifugus
TCCATCGTGTAGATGTACCACAGTTTTCTAATCCATTCATCTACTGATGGGCACTTAGGCTGTTTCCAGATCTTAGCTATGGTGAATTGTGCTGCTATGAACATAGGGGTGCATATATCCTTTCTGATTGGTGTTTCTGGTTTCTTGGGATATATTCCTAGAAGTGGGATCACAGGGTCAAATGGGAGTTCCATTTTTAGTTTTTTGAGGAAACTCCATACTGTCTTCCATAGTGGCTGCACCAGTCTGCATTCCCACCAGCAGTGCACGAGTGTTCCTTTTTCTCCACATCCTCTCCAGCACTTGTCGTTTGTTGACTTGTTGATGATAGCCAGTCTGACAGGTGTGAGATGGTACCTCATTGTTGTTTTGATTTGCATCTCTCGGATGATTAGTGACTTTGAGCATGTTTTCATATGTCTCTTGGCTTTCTGAATGTCCTCTGGAACTGGATGAAATTTAATTGTGATTTGTAGCTGACTTAGGTGTTCGCATAAAATTCTGTCATTGAGGTGAGTCCAATTCTGGCGCTACTGAATATTTTAACTAGGGCCGAGGTTATGGAAAATAGCAAGCTTATTGAGTGATAACCAAATGCCTGAGTGTTCATGTTTCGGAGCATGTGGGTGTTTCTAGGGCCTGTTGGTGAGTAGCCATGCTGTTCTTGGCAGTAGAAATGTGAGCAGATCAAGTAGAACTGATTTAGCCAATTTTCTCTTTCCCTTTTTCTCTGTAAGGGGATGGAAATGTACTATGACACAGTGGACCAGTTCTTTCTCAAGCTGGTAACATTATGAAATTCCTGTTGAAAAGCAAGCTGGACTGGTGGAAACCAGATTCCCATATCCTCTCCTAAGCTGTTTTTCAAGGTAAATCCCTTATATTTAAAATCGTGACTTCCCAGGGCTAGATGGGAAAATAAGGAGCTTTAGCCCTATCACCAGAAACAATTATCCAGATGTCTCAGTTTCCTTGGGTAGTCACTCATGTAGGAAGATCTGTCTTCTCTTTTTGGCTAGCCTTTCAGATTCAAATCAGAAGTGTTTCATGAATCTGCAGGCCAAAGGCTGGGTAGCTTGGGCTGAGTATAAATCAATATTGATGCTGTTCTTAACACAGCCTTTTTAAAAAAATGTTTTTATTGATTTTTAGGAAGATAGGGAGAGGGACAGAGAAATGGAAACATCCAATGATGAGAGAGAATCATTGATATCATTGATTGGTTGCCTCCTGCACACCACCCCCACTGGGGACCAAGCCCACAATCGGGGCATGTGCCTTGACTGAGAATCAAACCAGTGACTTCCTGGTTCATGGCTTGATGCTCAACCACAGAGCCACACTGGCCAGGCAACACAGCCTTTAAAAATTTTTTTTTGCAAGGCAAGTATCTTCACTTTTGCAGAAGGTTGTGCAGCCAACACAGGGTCTCTTAACCACACACACTGAGCAGGCAGTCCCCTCGGGGTTTTATTGCTGATCCATAGCTGCCTCCTGCATGCTCCCTACTGGGGGACCGAGCCCGCAACCCGGGCATGTGCCCTTGACTGGAATTGAATCTGGGACCCTTCAGTTCATAGGATGACGCTCTATCCACTGAACCAAACCAGTTAGGGTTGCCTTTCTATGATTCAACTAGAGGCTTGGTGCAGGGTCCCTCAGCCTAGCCTGCGTCCTCTTGCAATCCGGGACCCCTCAGGGGATGTCAGACTGCCGGTTTTGGCCCGAACCCCCGGCAGTTGGACATCCCCTGAGGTGTGGCCTGTGGGGATTGTGCTGAAACTGTCAATCTGACATCCCCTGAGGGATGTAGTAGTGCACTAAGCGACAGGCGGCCGGGGAGAAGCCTGAGCCTGGGTGCCTGAGCTGCGGTGCCTCGCTGCACCTGCTGCCACCATTGCTTGGGTAGCAGGTAGTGCTGCTGCGGAGGAGGGAGAGGCTCGGGCTGCCACAGCTGTGCTTGCCAGCTGTGAGCCTGGCGTCTGGTGCCTGTAGGGCAGCTGAGTGGCACTCCCACTGTGGGAGCGCACTGACCATCAGGGGGCAGCTCCTACATTGAGCATCTGCCCCCTGGTGGTTAGTGCGCATCATAGCAACCAGTCAATCGGTTGTTTGGTCATTCAGTCACTTAGGCTTTTATATATATAGATAGATTAGGCCAGTGGTCGGCAAACTGCATCTCACGAGCCACATGTGGCTCTTTGGCCCCTTGAGTGTGGCTCTTCCACAAAATACCAACTTCTGCTCATGGGCCACGAAGTTTCAATTGCACTGTACATGCGCGCCTGCATGTGGTATTTTGTGGAAGCGCCACCCTCAAGGGGCCAAAGAGCCGCATGTGGCTTGTGAGCCTCAGTTTGCCGACCACTGGATTAGTCTAATAGGTAGCTCAGACCTCTTAGCCCTGCTAATGTTCAACCAAGTCCTGTTATTTAGTCATATAACATATATCCCTGCTTATATTCTTCTGTCACATAAGACCAATGTTTTAAAACCTGAGTGTTGGGAGGAGAAAGGGTGAGTTTGTGAGTCTCCTGTCACCTATTTTCAAAATTGCTTATAGCCACTCTATTTTTCCCCCTTCCTCCAAACATCTGATTATTGTATAGGTAATAATTTACCAGGCCTCTTTACTAGTTAACCAACCTAGTACAGCAACCTAGACTCAGGATAGGGAGATTTTGAAGGATTCAGACCATTGATTCTCAGACATATTAACTTAATTGGCATAAAGGACTCCACAATACACCAGATATACAACCCCATCCATTCCACTTCTGGTAAGAAAAGAATTTGATAATAACAGAGAATTAGGAGCAAAATAGTAATCTAAAATGGCAGCATCATAATGCTTATGCATGAACAAAGTAATCAAAAACAAAAATAACACATACCAGAAGGGCTATATTTGAAACTCAAGAAACTCTGTAAGTCCTTAAAAAAAAAAAGCATCCTTTTTGAAAATTATGGAAATTCCAGCAATCTATGTTGTCACATGTGCAGCAGGAAATTTGCATCATTGCCAAACTTTCTGTGGCAGCCAAAGTTTTCAGTAATTGTCAGTTCTGTACTTTTTTTTTGGGGGGGGGTGAATATAAATTTTAATCTTAATAATTAATGAAGGAAGCTTTTAAGTACTTAGTCATATATAAAAACTAGTGCCCTGGTACACGGATTCGTGCACATTGAGGGGAAATTAATTAGAAGGTGGCCGGTAGGGTGGGACTGGGCGAGACAGGCCAGACACACCCTGGAGCCAACCTCCCATTGTCCCTCTCCAGCCGGCCGCAGCTGGGGTGCTGCAGATTGAAGGATGTCTGCGGAGTGAGCCGGGATCCTTTCGGCAGGTGGGGTCCCTCGGCCTGGCCTGCGGAGATAGGGCCGAAACTGCCTCTCCGACATCCCCCGAGGGGTCCTGGATTACAAGCGGGTGGTTCTCGGGTGATGCACCTCAGAATTGGGTTCCCTCCTCTCTGGTTCCGGGGTGCGTCACCTGAGAACCACTACTGCCAAGTCACTGCAGCTCGGCAGCTGCTGTGTTGAGTGTCTGCCCCCTGGTGGTCAGTGCACGTCATAGCTACTGGTCGGATGGTCGGACGGTCACTTAGCCTTTTATATATATAGATGAAGGTCCCTGGTCTTGCATGGCATTTTCTCTAAGAGTTGAAGAAAGAACTCGCATATTTGGATCTTTCCATGGTTTGTTAGGAAGACTAGTGGGCCAGAACTGTACTTGGAAACATGCTGGCCTAAATGACTATGACATCCTTATGAGCTTTCTCTGGTCTTGTGTTCTTCAACCTACAACTTTCCTCCAAGTTGTTGAGTAACAATTTGATTTCTACATTAAAATGATCATTTTACTAACACAAGTATAATAAATAGCTGAAACTTTCCAGGGACTATTTGGCAACAGGTTCAAAATTTAAAAATATGTATCTCTGTTGACCCAGGAATTCCACTCCTAAAGAAATAATTATATTATGAACAAAGATGCATGTACAAAGATATTTATTACAGCATATTTTAATATATTTGGTGTATATTAGGCCCTAATCGGTTTGGCTCAGTGGATAGAGTGTCAGCCTGCGGACTGAAGGGTCCCAGGTTCAATTCTGGTCAAGGGCATGTACCTTGGTTATGGGCACATTCCCAGTGGGGGGTGTGCAGGAGGCAGCTGATTGGTGTTTCTCTCTCATCAATATTTCTAATTCTCTATCCCTCTTCCTTCCTCTCTGTGAAAAATCAAAATATATTAAAAAGAAAAGAAAAGAAAATAGCTGGAAGTTTATATTATACCACGTTAATAGAGGTTATCTTTTTATAGTATTACTAGTGGCCCAGTGCATGGATTCATGCACATTGAAAGGAAATTAATTAGAAGGTGGCCAGAAGGGTGGGACTGGGTGAAACGGGCTGGAAATGCCCCGGAGCCAACCTCCCATGGCCCTTACTCAGCCGGCCACACCTGGGGTGGCACCGGGGCTCACAGGGTGTCTGCAGTCACTGCAGCTTGGCAGCATACCAGATTCGGGGCCGACAATGCCCCAGCAACAACATAACCCATGACTGAAGGTGGAATTGCACAGCCCCGTGAGAAATTGGGCTCCCTCCTCTCTGGTTCGGGGTCTGTCACCCGAGAACCACTGCAGCTTGGCAGCTCCTGCGTTGAGTGTCTGCCCCCTGGTAGTCAGTGTGTGTCATACCTACCAGCCGGTCGGATGGTCGGACAGTTGGATGGTCGCTTAGCCTTTTATATATACAGGTGGGCTTTTCTCAAATGTCTACAATAAATACACATTACTTCTGGACTAAAAAAAAGGTATTTAAATATACTTGAAACAAAAAGATCATTTTTGCAGCAGTGGTTAGAAGAACATGAATGTGGGAGATTGGATGAGAGGTTTTTGAAGTGGTTCAGGCAAAAGCACAATGCAAGTGGGAACCAAGGATTGGCAGTTTGGATAGAGAAGGGAAAAATGATTGAAGACATATTCAGTAGTCCTATGAGAACTATAAACACATACCATACCTTCAAGTCAATAATAAAATTGATTTTTTAAAAGAGCCAACATGATTCATTTATATCCCTACAGTACCTTTAAATATACATTTAAAGAAACTCAGAGCCAACTCTGATGATAGAATTTTGGTTTTCTGGGCCTTGTTCATTGAAGTGAATGGAGGTCCAGTTGATCAAGAAAGAGAAAGTAAGAGGACTGGATTGTGTTGGGAGAGAATCAATTCAGTTTGGACATGTGGGGTTTGAGGGGTATGTACTAAGCTGTGGTACATGAGTCTGAAGTTCAGGTGTGGTCACCAGATATAGAATCAGAGATCATCAGTATATGAGCAATTGTTAAAATTGGGTGGTTTTTAAAGATTGCGTAGAGAGTGAACAGTGAGAAAAAGACCGAGCAGGGACCTCTGTCGAACCACAACAGTTCAGAGCAGGACAAGGAAGAGGAGGTCACTGAGAAGATTGAGGAGCAGTGAGCTGGGCCAGCCTGTAATATCCTAATCCAGGTTCAAAGCCTGGCAAGAATGACCGGTTGGACAACTTCAAGGTTGTTTTCATTTTAGCTTACTTCCAACTCTGCAGGCAAGCACTGCGGCAGGCACAGGAAATGAGAATGAAAGTGAGTGATAGACTCTGGAATTTCTTCTGCTCCTTATGGGCATGTGACCAAAATTCAGTGCTCAGCACAGTCCCTCTCAAGTCTGATCTGCCACTCACTGCTCTTCGGGTTGGGGAAGGGTTTGTTGCTACCACTTATGGCAATTTCTTGCTGTTCCATAGGCACATCTCTATATGTTCTCTCCTTGCTGCCTTTCTACTGCACCAGGCTCAGCCATGACATACCAACAGTGGCCAGAGGGATTTGGAGGGAAAGGATGTTAAGGGGGGACAGAATTTGAAGAAAGGAATTGTCAACCATATCAGATGCCAGATACTATATGTGCTGTAAAGTTCCCACTGCATTCGGCAATTTAGAGGCTATTGCAACCACACATATGGGGTACCACCAAGCTCAGATTCCAAGAAAGTCATTTCCCCCCAAAAAACTCATTTTGTTCTCATGAAATATAATAAAAATATATTTTTTTAGCTATGGCATTTTGTTATGGCAGCCTGAGCTGACTAAGTCATCCATCCTACCAAACTCCTTATTTATGGTGATTTTTTTCTTGGCCCTATTGTCTCTTCTAATAGTCCAGCCTTTTTTTTTTAATTATTTTATTTTTATTGATTTCAGAGAGGAAGGGAGAGGGAGAGAGAGATAGAAACATCAATGATGAGAGAGAATCATTGATGGGCTGCCTCCTGCATGACCCACACTGGGGATCAAGCCTGCAACCCAGGCATGTGTCCTTGGCCGGAATCGAACCCGGGACCCTTCAGTCCACAGGCCGATGCTCTATCCACTGAGCCAAACCAGCTAGGGCTGTCCAGCCTTTTTTAAGGAGCTCGCCTGTCTATCATACAGGCTGGTATAATATATCCCAATTGTGGGCTTTACTCAACATCTTCCATAAGGCTCTTGTGTCCCATACACATCAAGGAATGTGTCTGGGTACCAATTTCACTGTCACCAAACCTTTCCAACAGGTAAGAAAACTGTTGGATGTTGGTCTTTTCAGAGTTGGACTTCTAGATGACTCAGGTCTGTTAAGGTCATTTCTGACTCACAAATGCTCAATTACCCTTAAGTGGCAAAATAAAAGAAACAAAGTAAAGGGGGAAGTGTGGGTGTGTAACACAGAATTATAAATACTGCGTTTTATAAACAAGGTGTATGTCCATCAACAATACTTAGCCTCTTCTGGTAGGGACGGGGCACCTCCAACCTTGTGTCTGTTAGGCCAACTTCATTGGGGCACCAAACTGAAGCAACATACGTATCCATATCTTTTTGTACATGTGTCATCGTTTATTATTGGTTTTCCATCTGCCCTGCTCTGAAGCAGGAGGGGGAAGAGAAGACAGAGGAAAATTATGAGCTCTTTGGAGGGATAGTGCCAGATATTAAATCTATAAACAAAATAGATTGAACCAGAAAGAATGAGTCAGAGACAAAGGAAGCATGAAAGCCATAGCGACTGGGAAAATATCACCTGAAAGTGCTGACTGAATGTTCCCTGTGTATTTATGATTGGCCCTTTAAGTCCATCAGCACAATTTGGTTCCTGAACTGCTTGCACCTCACTGCCCTGTTGAGTGCTTTTTCATTGTTTCCTCATATGGAGCCCTTAGCTTCATTTATATAATGCAAACTGATGACCTGTGGTGAGATTGTCCCTTCCTCTGGTGATAATGATCCTGTCACACCAGGTTGCTGTTTCATTGGAGCGTGAAGAGAGTTAGGCTGATTGATTTGAGTCTGAGCTGGAGTAAAATAAGGATTTTACTGGAGGTCTCTTAGTCTTCCTGCATAATGCCTCAGAGGGTGCTTAAAACTAGCAGCTATCTGAATGCCCTGCCTTCTTGGAGTTGGTCTGTAACAGAAGTTGCAAATGGGCAACCCCTGGGTGGGTTATATTTATTTGCTCTACCCAGGGTTAGGAATTCAGTTGCTAACATTGTTTCTCTTTAAAACCGGAATATCTGGAACATTGGACCTGCATCCCCTCCTGGAAAATATTGGCTGGTGCTGAGTGGATCACATAAAGGCACTTGAGTTTGTCTCATGGTCTATAGGAGGGAGGTGCAGGGGAGGATACACGGTTTTCCCTCTATTCTCTTAGATTCACTGCTGGGCCCTCGAATCAAACTGATGATAGATTAATAAAAGAAAAAAGTTTAAATTGCATAGGTACACATGGGAGTTTCACAAAGAAATAAGACTCAAGTAGGTAGCCAGATTCTTGAGGTTTACATACCATCCTGTGCCAGGCAAAGGAAAAAGGGTTTGGGGCTTCTGGGTTGGGGAAGCAAATTATGGGAAGGTATAAGGGGAGGAAATAAATGGTAAATATGGGTTGTCTGGTTATGCAGGTAAGGGCCTCTCAGATGATAAAAGTCATCTCTCTTCCTGATTCAGAGGCACCTTTATAAATGAAAATTTCCTTTATAAATGTAAACTTCCTTTGCAAATGGGGAAATTTATACTCTCTATTTAGGCAGTTTGGGGTAGGTAAAGAGCTTTTCTTGCCTTTGTTGGTTCTCAGTTGCCTTTAGCTCAAAATGATCCATGTGCAAAAGAGGCATATCTGGGGGTGACTTATCTGGTACCCTATAGAAGGAAACTAGCATTTATTCTATGCATTCCTTCTATGTAGGAACCACTATGCCTTATAATTTGTATATATGATTTCATTTGATTTTCCAAACAACCCAGTAAGATTTGAACTCCAAAGCTGTAGGGACCATGCTCTAGGTAAACTGGCTTTTCATAATTTGTAAACACCCCTTACAGAATTCTCCTCCATCCTTTGTCCACACTGTTTCTTTTGCTTAGAACATAGCTGTCCTTTTTCTTGTATGTTCACATTCTACCCAGCTCCCTTCTTCTCATCTCTCCCTCCCTCCTTCTCTACCTTTATAATTCTTTTAAAAATAAGCTTCCCCCCAAAAAAGTCCTGAAGAGCATTGAATTGCGTTGGTCCGTGAGCACTGTGCTCTGTGGTAAGTGATTGGAATGCTAATCTGCTGGAAGTTAAGGAAGACCTGCAGGAAGTGCCCACCGTAAAAGAGAATTTAAGAAAGTGAGACTCTTTCCCAATCTTCTCGTTCCCCAGTGCTTTTCCCTAGAGACATCTACAGTTACCAGTTTCTTTCCTCCCTTGTTTCCAGGCCCAAGTGAAATCCCAGAGCTGCAAATTAGAGTCACTTGCAAAACATTTAAAAATCTTGATGGTGAGTTTCTGTACCTGGCCCACTGTCCTTGCTCTGGAAGGGTCTAATATTTTCCATTAAAAATTAGCTAATATTTAAAAGTCAGGGACTTAACGCAATTCTATACACACACACACACACACACACACACACACACGAACAATAGATTGGAAGCAAGGGGCCCACTTTCCTACAGGGCAACATTGAACATTAACTAACAAAAAGTATCTGCCCTACTATCCCACATGAGCCCAGCCTCCAGCCACTCAACAACTTGAAAGCCTTTTGCATATCCATTATACCCCAAACCTTACAAGGTCAGTTGGTATTAAATCTTCATTTTGTAGATGAGGAAACTGAAGACTAGCAAGCTAAGGGATATACCTAGTGCTACATAGCAACAGAGCAGGATGAAGACCCATCACTTTTCACTTTTACTTCTGTGCTTCCCCCCACCCCCTCCCCTTCTATCTGGGCAATCAGCTGTTAGTCCCTCCAGGCTAATAGACTTGATAGCCACTATATGGCCAAACTCTGTAAGTTAATGGTATATAATGTTTTCAAGAAGGGGAACCCTCTATCTAGTCTTTACTACTTATTAAGAATATCGTCGTCCTAGCCAGTTTGGCTCAGCGGATAGAGTGTCGGCTTGCAGACTGAAGCGTCCCGGGTTAGATTCTGGTCAAGGGCATGTACCTTGGTTGCAGGCTCCCGGCCCTGGTCAGGGGGGCATGTGGGAGGCAACCAATCAATCGGTGTTTCTCTCTGTCTCTCCCTCTTCCTTCCACTCTCTCTAAAAATAAATGGAAAAAATATCCTCGGGTGAGGATTAAAAAAAAAAAGAAAAGAATATTGTCTATAAAGTACCTAACAGTGACTAGTACATAGAAGGGGCTTAATGAGAGGTAGTTATTATTATCTATTCTGTTTCTATAGCATCCTTTGATGCCCTTTTCCGTTTTCCCCCTACTCTCCATACCCCTGGCTGGATAATTTCATCTCTTTCTCTAAATCCTGGTACATTATCTTTATCTCTATTACAGCACATAATCACCTTGTATTATATCTGTATTATATATTTTTACATGTCTCTCTACTCCCTTAGATTCCTTTTTATTTTCAGTCTCTCTAGCACAGGACCTGGCCCAAGGTAGGTGCTGAATAAATGCTCATTGAATGTAACTGAAATTCAACTGTACAGTTGCAAGATACATTAAATCATATTCTAATTTGATGCATAATCATCCTGTGAAACAAGTACTAATATTATTATTAACTAGAGGCCTGGTGCACGGGATTCGTGCACTGGTGGGGGCATGGCCTGCAGGGATTGGCCTGCTGTGGGAATGCCGCTCATCCTGGTCTGCCGAGCGGCTGTGGACCCACCCTCTGAGCGGCTGCTCCCTGGTCCCGCATCTTCTGTGGAGCCGGAGCACTCGCCTCTCCAGGGGACCTGTTCGGGCCAGGCCCAAGGATAATAGCACTGAGAGGCGACGGAGTAGGCTTCAGTCCCGCAGTGGCCATGAACCTGCCTCCCAGCCTCCGGGGTCAGCTCTGCGAAACCAGCAGTGGTGTTGCTCAGCCTGCGGGCATCCAGAGGAGGCAGCAGGGAGTGAGGAGGAGGAGCCTGGGGCGAGGAGGCAAGGATTGCAGCCTGGGTTCCTGCCCGTTGGCCTGGGGTTCGCAGTGGGAGCAGCCACTCATCCCAGTCAGCTGAGTGGTGCTCCCACTGTGGTAGCACACTGACCACCAGGGGGCAGCTCCTGCATTGGGCATTTGCCCCCTGGTGGTCAGTGTGCGTCATAGCGACTGGTCGACCGGTTGTTCTGGTTGTTCCGCCATTCGGTTGCTGGGCTTTTATTATGTAGGATATCATTATACCCATATTAAAAATGGGGAAACAGAAGCTCAATAGTATCTGATAATTTCTTTTCAATTGGTGATACTCAGCTGATATTTACTAGGTTTTCCATCAAACTGTTAAGGGCAGAAAGAGAACAGTAGAGACTAGCGATAGTTATAAGAAATATTAATCAGGGGGGAGGGTGGGGGTTAATGGGGGGGATAAGGACACATTTGTAATACCTTAAATAATAAAGAATTTAAAAAATAGTAATCATACTCTGTTAATTGTGATTGTTTTGTTCTGATTAAATAAAGCATATTCTGATCTGGCTGGGAGTTGTACGCCCCAGTGAGTTAAGAGCTGCCTGTTGTCATGGAAAGATGAATAACCTTGTGGTGAAACTGGAGGCTCCTCCACTGCCCTTTGTAAACCCCCAGCTCGCATTGCCTGTAATCTGTAACCACTTAACCATTTTTATTCTTTTTGCCTACTTCTCCTTGTAATTTTATCCTTTTACCCCATATAAGCAGCTGGCTTATGGGGGTGTGCAGAGCAGATTTTCATGGATGACCTGCTGCTCTCCTACACTGCCAGCATTATAGGAATAAACGCTCATATATGACTCAACGCTGACTCTGCTTAATTGGCTCAAGTAGTGAGAGGCAGCCCAGACCCATTGGTTGTCTGATTTCAAAATGGTTGACTCTTACCCTGGTAGGTTTGGCTTAGTGGATGGAGCATTGGCCTGTGTACCTCAGTTTCAGGCTTGACCCCGGGCTGGGGTGGTGCAGGAGGCAACCAATTGATGTGTTTCTCTCACTGTCTCTCTGTCTCTTCCCCTCCCTTCCACTCTCTCTAAAAATCAATGGAAAAATATACCCGGGTGAGGATTAACAACAAAACAAAAACAAAACGGTTGACTGTTTTTCTTTGCTTTTCTTTATAATTTCTGCAAAGTTTTCACCTTCATGGCAGAGCCTAAGCCTTATGTGAATCTCTATGCCCAGCATGAGGTGTGGCAGGCGTAGATGCTAGTAATTGTTGATTTGAATTTAATGTCCACTTCCATACGTTAGAAGCTACATCTGTTACCACTCTAGGGAAATATTTGAAAGAGCTGCTTAAAAGTTGCTTATGGTTAAGTCTACTTTCACTCTGTCTGAACACTTTCACTCTGTCTGAACACGAAATATACTCACTCTGTTATCATGGATGGGATGCCTTGGAAAGACAGAAACAGGGCCAGAGAGACTTGTATCTTTGAGAAAAGAAAGACATGGGAAATAGCAGGGTAACTGGACCCTGTCTGAGAGAGAATTCTTTCTTTGTGCTGACACCAGAGAAATGCAGGGCTGTCATGTGAGGAGCAATTATACTCTTTGTGTATCAGGTAAGGCAGAAAAGAGAGGACTAAGGTTGAAGGAAAGGAGGAATTAGAAGGGGCCAAGTGATTGAAATCAACAAAGCGAACGGGCCAAGAAATATGAGAAATGGAGAGGAAGGGAAGGCTGAGAGGGTGCTCTGTCGATAGCATTTAAAAGAGAGTAAGGAATGCGAAGTGACCTGCTGTGAAGGAGCCACAAGATACCATCTGTATTCTTTTTCCTGTGAGACAGTTGCTTCTGAAAAGGATTGTCATCATTGAACCCCACATGCTGCTGCAGAATTTTATTGGTGGTATTGCTTTTAAAATGTAGACTCTAATTTTACTTTCAGAGTTTAATTTATGATAGCATTTTGTTATTTTGCAAAACTGAAACATGCTAAGTCATCCTGTCAAGAGCGATAATAAGTCAGGAAGCTCGGGTATTTTTTCCCTATCATCATGGTTGCTGATTTCAATAGAGAATACCCCACATGCAAGAAACATTTCCTGGTATTAGCAGTGGGTTTCATATCATGTTTTGAGCTAATATGAATTTCTGGTCAAGAGCCATTTGTGTCTGAATAAAAATGACAGCTATGGTAACAATTTGTCATATTCTCCTTGCAGCAAGTTCCTTTTGCTCATGAGTCTGTTATTATTGAAGAAGAATTTAGCTGTAGGTAAATGACCCTCGCCTTCTGTCTTTAATTGAAACTCAGCCTGCCACAGTTAATATGTCTCATGACAATAAATCTTGGAAGAAAAACCTAATGTGCTGTAAAAGCAAAGGAAAAAATTAATGGGTTTCAGTACACATTTTCCTGTACAAACAATTCCTTGCTTTCACTTAAAGCGAACTCTCTATTTTTATTTTTTTTCTTTCATTTTTTCCTTTTTTTTTCTACTTTTGTTTATTTGGAAAGGAGTATGAGATTACTATAATCACTCTCTGGGCATGGAGTGTGGGCTTGATCTATGTATTAGGAAAAGAAGTGAAGAGGAACTCAATGAAAGGGCTTTAACTACATTGTGTTACTTCAGTATTTCTTTGTAGCATGGACCCAGCACAGGCACCTCAATGACGTGAGAGAAATTCAAATTGTATCAGTCAGCTATTGCTGCATAACTAATCACCCCACAACTTGGTGGTAAACCAGAAACTTTCAGGGCAGAAAGCTTTTTCTGAAAGAAAAATGCTAGCCAGAAAACAAAACAAAACACACACACACACAAAATTATTTTTATCTGAGTAACAAGAACTCACATAACCAATATTTTTAGAACATACTACAGCATCCTACAGACCTAGTATTCCACAGAAAGCACTTTGGGAACTAAAGCTTTAGGAAGGTCTTGAATGCTGGAACTTAATGCTGTTTTTGAAAGTCAAATCCACCTAAAATTCATCCCACACACCCAGAGTTTACTTAGGTTCAGCCAGGACTCCCACCACACTCCCATTTGTTGAGAACCATTTGTCAGATATTTGTATAATGACCTCATTCAATTTAACCCTTACACTATTCCTGATTTTGCAGATGAGGAAACCAAGGCCCAGAGAAGTTAAACGACCTGAAGATCCCAGTTCCTACAGCTGGTAAGTAGCTGAGATTTGAATCTTTATGTCTTATCTCTAAGTCCAGTGCTTTTTCTGCTACCTCCTCTACCTGCCCATTCCCTCTTTGAATGTCCGTCCCCCCCCTCCATCTGCAGTCAGTTGCCTTAGACCCGGATTGCCAAATAAAAGACACAAGTGCTGTCATTTCCCACTTCCACACTCATGATAAATGTCACTAATTTAATTTCATCCTCTCTTCCTTGCTCAGCCTGATGTAACTTTCTCCAGACAATTATTGGTTGACTAGAGTTAGCATTTGAACTAACAACCATTACTTTGTTCTTAGACTTTGTATTAGTTATCTATTGCTGGGTAACAAGCTACCCCAAAACACAATGGCTTAAAAATGGTAAAAATCACTTATGATCACAATTTATATGGGTCCAGAATTCACGCAAGGCTCAGCAAAATGCTGTCCCCGCTCCCCCTGCCTCGGAGCATATTCAGTTCAAAGACTTGAGGCTGGGCTGAGTCATCTGAAGGCTTGTGTCTAATGGTTGATTCTGGTTGTTGACTGAGGACTTATGGCGGCTATAGTCTGAATATCCTCATGTGTCCTCGCTATGTAACTTGGGCTTCCTAAAAATGTGATGCCTTGATTCCAAAGGCTAGAATCTTGAGAGAGCGCACGCCATCACAATGCATCCCTTCTGCCACATTCTATTTCTTAGACATGAATCACTAAGTCTTGGCCATTTTTAAGGGGCAGTAAGTTATTCTCCACTTTTTTTTAATAGTACAGCGATTTCATTTTTATGTATTTTTTTTGTTATTAATGCTCACCCGAGAATATTTTTCCATTGATTTTTTTCTTTTCTTTTTTTTAGAGAAAGTGGAAAGGAGGGAGAGAGACACAGAGAGAGAAACATCGATGTGACAGAGACACATCAATTGGGTTGCCGCCTGCACACACCCTGACCAGGGCCAAGGATTGAACTTGGAACTGAGGTATATGCCCTTGACTGGAATTGAACCTGGGATCTTTCAGTCCACAGGCCGATGCTCTATCCACTGAGCCAAACTGGCTAGGACTATTCTCCACTTTTCAAAGGGAGGAGCATCAAGTAATTTGTGAACATATTTTAAAACCACCAGATTTAAGCACATATTGGACATAGATGGAGTCTGTGCAATATTCTTTGTGTGGGCCTCAAATAGCACTATGAATAATTATGTATTGGCATGAAGTTTTTTGTTGCTAGCATTGGGAGCAGTTCTGTTCAGAACCTTATACACAGCGCACCCACAGTGAATAGGTGCTGGGTGGGAGAGGATTACCTTGGGATCTTAACCTCTCTGCCCTTCCTTGGGTCTTAAGGAAAATTCCCTTAGTCAATGAGAGGTTTGGCTAGACCCAGAAATAAGACCTCTGACAGAAAAAGCTGAGGGAAGTACATTTAGGGCCTATTCCTTGTGTGTAATCCCATAAAACAGTGTTGTGCCTCCAGTGCTTCTGTCCATATTTTCATTATTCACTGCAAGTTTTTATGCACAGTGAATTAGCAAGGACTCTTTTAGAAAGTAACAAATAACAAAAAGGAATTTATTGATTCACTTCAAGGGGATGAATTTGTCATGACAGGATCCAGGGCCTCAAAGAATATTTAGAATACAGTTTCTTTTGGTCTGCCTCTGCATTTTAACCCTACTTCCTGCTCTGTTGGCTTTAATCTCAGGTGAGCTGTCCCCAGGAGGCAGCCCAGATGGACAGCACCAGCTCCAAGCCTACATTCTGCTGGCTTCTTAAACCCACTAGACCAGCGGTTCTCAACCTGTGGGTCACAACCCCTTTGGGGGTCGAACGACCCTTTCACAGGGGTTGCCTAAGACCATTGGAAAACACATATGTAATTACATACTGTTTTTGTGATTAATCACTATGCTTTAATTATGTTCAATTTGTAACAATGAAAATACGTCCTGCATATCAGATATTTACATTATGATTCATAACAGTAGCAAAATTACAGTTATGAAGTAGCAACGAAAATCATTTTATGGTTGGGTGTCACCACAACATGAGGAACTGTATTAAAGGGTCACAGCCTTAGGAAGGTTGAGAACCACTGCACTAGACCAAATTGCCTCTCTTCCTATAGCTCCAGAAAGTGCCAAGGTTGACACTTGCCACAGTCTGTTTGGGGTGCTGTAACAAAGAGCAGCTTATAAACAACAGACATTTCTTTCTTACAGTTCTGGTAGCTGGAAGTCTAAGATCATGGTGCTAGCAGATTTGCTGTGGTAACTGGTGAAGGCCTGCTTCCTGGTTTATGAACAGTGCCTTCTCATGATGGAAGGGGCAAGTGATCACTGTGTGGTCTCTTTTATAAGAATACTAATCGCATTCATGAAGTCATGATTTAAGCACCTCCCAAAAGGTCCCCCCTACTAAAACCATCTATAGAGGTTAGGACTTTAACATATAAATTTTGGGGGGATGTAAACATTCAGACCACAGCAATGCTGATTGACCTGCACTGGGTCACAGCTCATCCCGAAGCCCATCACTGTGACATGGAATCCTGGCCTGGCTCATGGGCAGTAGTCCCTCTTGAACCTATGAACTAATATTGGGGTAATTTGTTCCTCAAAAGGATGAGATGGGCTTTATTTGCAGAAGAGGGCATGCTAGGTGAAGGCAACAGATGACATACCTTTGCCCCTGAGGACATGCTCTAATCTCGGCTCTCCCATTCCCATCCTGGCTTTTCATTCAGCTCTCTTGACTCTCACAACCATTCCTCCTCCACTTGTAGCCTCTGATTTTCCCAGGACAACTTAAGGGCAAATACACCCTTTCATAGTCTTAAGGTCTAACTCTTGACTGCTGACACTGTGGTTTACGTCCATGACTCCCTGCATTCTTGGTCTGCTAAGGATTTGAGGGGCACAGAGCACTTTGATTTTGGTCTTAACTTTCTGGACTCCTAACCTGTCTTTCAGAGGCAGGAAGTGATTACTCCTTGACCTGTGGCCTTGACTTTGGGCCTCTTGATTCCTTAGTCTCTGGTGTTTACAAACCTGTTAACTCCTCACTTCCTTTGCATCCTGTCTCTTGGTTTATTTTAGTACTCTGCCTTGTTACTAAGTAAGTCTTGGCTTAATAGTATATCTAGGACCAAGCAATTTCATAACACACATCCACTGATCAGTGTGATGGGCTATGCTTTCTCCATTGACAGGCCTCCTTCTCCCTTTCTTCTTTTGGAAGACAAGCTGGGGTACAGTGTATTGGATTCAGAACCAGAAGTTCTGAAATCAAAACCTGGCATATGTGACTTTAGGCAAGGATTTTTAGTCTCTCTGAGCCCCAATTTTCTCATCTTTAAAATGGGTAGAATACTGTCTACCTCATAGGATCGCCTTGAAGATTAAATAGGAGAATGTAGATATTGCAAGATAATGATAGGTAATTCTAAAATGCTAAGGTGTGCGTTTATTTAAAATTAATTTATTTTTTCTCTCTTCTAAGCATTTTCCCTTTATGTGTTTTCCCCATTCAAGTAGCTAAGCCATTCTGTGCTCATTAACTAAGGGAAGGAAATGCCAGAGCAGAAAAATCAAATAGGAATCTTTCTGGCTTTGGTTTTCAAAAGCTTAAAGCCCTTAAGGCAGTGGTTGGCAAACTGCGGCTCGGCGGCTTGCGAGCCACATGCGGCTCTTTGACCCCTTGAGTGTGGCTCTTCCACAAAATACTGGCTCTTCCACAAAATACCGACTTCTGCGCATGGGCCACAAAGTTTCAATCCCACTGTAGAAATGGTGTCGGATGGAAGGGGTCAAGCAGTTTGGGGGTGAGGGACATACCAATGATGATCAGTAAGGATTTAAGATAGGCTAGACAAGGTGATCAGTAAGGATTGAAGCCTATAGGCCATACAAGGTGATGGTGATTTCAATTGACAACCACAAGGATGGATGGCAGCAAGCACAGGAATGTATCCCCCTTTTTACTCCCCCACCGTGATTCTCCATAAATACCCAGAGTCAGAGGCATTCCCTGAAAGTGGGAGGAAGACTTTAACTTAGCTGAGGTTATGTGTTTTTGCCACTCTGATGGAATAGAGACTGAAAATGAAGTTGATTTATAAAAATGCTATTTTGTGTATAACTGTGTGGTAGACTTGAGAGCCATAATGATTACCATAAAAAGTACTTAGCCTGTGTTTGTGTGTAAGTGCCAGAATATGTTTATGGAGTCTGAATCCAGATGTTATTGAGCCTTTGACTGTATCTGATGTCCTGCTTGATGTCTGAGGCATGGGATAGCCACTCACTACACCAGGGGTTCTTAAAGTACCGTCCTTGGGCCAGCAGCACCAGCACCACTGGGCATTCATGAGAAATGCACATTCTCAGGCCCTACCCCAGAATTACTGAATCGGAAACTCTTCCAGGCCATTCTGGTGCATGCTAGAGTTTGAGAGCCACTGCTCTAAGTTATTTCTGTTTTCTTGTCCTACTTACGTCCTCAGTTTCTCAGGCTTATTTAAACATAGTCATCAGCTTTGGGCCAGCCAGATATTTTAAGCTTTTCATATGAGGACAAGAGAGCTTCTGATTTCCCCCAGAGTTTTCCTCACAACCATCCCAGTTTTATTTCACTTCACTGAGGATCCAGTTCCTGGAAGGAAATGCAGGAGATGGGGAGGAGACCCTTTAGAAAATGGGGAGAGGGAATCATAGGCAAACATTCTCAAACATTCTCTTTACGAAATCTGCTGGTGAACTTCAGAGGGAATGATTTTGTGGCCAGCCAAGGTCCTAGGGAAAGTTACAGCTGAAGCATTTTCTTGTTTCTGGGTCAGGAAATGATAGCACGCAGATGGAATTTACAATGGGAGTGTAATGGAGTGGCCCCACCCAGGGGCTCAGCAAAGGCCCCTTTCACTGGCTCTGTTCAAATATAATGAGTGCTCCCCAGGCTCTTCTGGCTGGCTGCTTTTTCTTTTTCCTCAACTACTTTCACTTTTTCAGAGGACTGCCCTCTTGCTGGCCGCTTGGGACTGGGGTGAGCCTTGATTTGGCAGGAGAGAGGAAGAAGTACCCGGTGACCTACTAAATTGAATCACTCTGCCTCCCTGGCCCTTTCCGTGAATAATAGGCCTTTGTGCTTCGAAATGTAGGGAAGTCCCAGTTTCTCAAGCTTTAAAAAACACACACAACCTTCCTCTAACTTCCTCTCCAGGTTTAAGATGCTTAGCAGGGAGTAGCTAAGGGGCAGAACAATTATTAAATCAAACGTTTGTTTAAAAATTTTAGAAATTGCTTGAATAGTTGACTTCTAAGCAAATATATTTGATGCATTCCTTCAGATGGACAAAAGTATTGGGTCAATTTAAAAATCCAGCTTTAAAAAAAATCATATGGGACAAATCTCTACATAAAAAAAAAAATCTACAACCATTTTTGGGGCTCTAAACTGCATTACCAGAGAGGAATTCAGACAGCCTTTGGAGTCTATTGTAATGGGTTTTTCATCTCTTTTCCTTTCCCTAATTTCATCCTGCTTTTTCTATTCTTTTAAAGGTGTATGTTAATACCATTACATTCTTTTTTTTTATAAACTCTGAAAGCAAATTATATTGAAAAATCATCATCATTTAGGCCCCCTATATTTCAATGGTTTAAGTATATTTTGTACAACTCTGATTTTTAGTTAACTATAAAAGATATGATTTCACCATTTATTTTTAAATTTGATAGAATGTGGCAGAAGGTATAAAACATTCTTTAATCAAGGGTGATTATTTAACTCTTTGGCTGGATTACTGAAGGCCAGGCTGTGGAGCTAAATTTGGCATAAGAGCTTTGTCTGCTCCTACAGCACCTCCCCTTCCTTTTGGTTCCATCCCAGATGTGTGTTTTCTCCTCTCAGCCGTGTGATATCTGTGAGGCTCCACTTTCAGCTCCAGGTCAGGAACACATGATTCTTACTTGGCCAATCAAATGATCAGATCCTTTCTTAGGGGGAAAACCACTGTGATTAGTTTAGGGGTAGGCACATGATGTAGCCAAGACTTTTCTGGAATTAGTAGCAGAGAGGTAGGTGCCTTTCTCCCATTGGTACTTAAGTCTGTGAGAAGGTGGGGCTAGAGGTGCTACAGATAGTTTGACACCCTGAGGTGAAAGCCTGAGGCTGGCGGCAGAGGCTGGAGGCCTTTGAAGAACCTGAGGATGAATGAAGCCAACCCTGCTGCAGATAGTACTGAGAAATGGTGAGAAACCTGGTCCCAGTGACATTACCTGAGCCCTGTGCCTGAGGCCAGTTTCTATGACTTGGTGTTCAGTTTTTGAGCCAAAAAATCATAACATTGCTCAACTCCCAGTGACATGTCCAACTGAATTTTGTGCATTGGTAAATGGAGGAATTCACACTCATGTCAATTATTTTAGAAACAGTAGAGTCTTATGGTTACTTTCTGTTCACTTCCAATGGCAGAGAGTTGACATGTGTAAGACACTTGACATTTCAACAGGGTAGGTTATGGCAGTGAATGGGTGCTCCCCACCTCAATTCCCATATCTCCCACACAGTCCCAGCATCATTAACTTTAGGGAACCCTTTATAGCAGGGTTAGACAAACTATGGCTTGTAGGCCAAATCTAGCCTGACCCATTTTTTTGTTTTGTTGTTGCTGTTGTTAATCCTCACCCGAGGATATATTTTCTATTGATTTTTAGAGGGAATGGAAGGGAGGGGAAGAGACAGAGAGAAATATTGATGTGAGACACATCAATTGATTGTCTCCCACATATGCCCAGACCGAGGCCCCGAGATCAAGGGGCATTGAGCTTGCAATCAAGGTCTGTGCCCTTGACTGGAATTGAATGTGGGACCCTTCAGTCCATGGGCTGACACTCTATCCATTGAGCCAAACCAGCTAAGGCCTGGCCTGTTTTTGTATAGTCTTCAATCTAAGAATGGTTTTTACATTTTTAAATGGTTGAAAAAAATAACAACAAAGGAGAAATATTATTTTGTGACATGTAAAAATTATATGGAAATCAAATTTTAGTGTCCATAAATAAGATTTTGTTTGAATGTAGCCACATCCATTCAGTTCCATATGGCTGCTTTTATACTACAATGTCAGAATTGAGTACTTTCGATAGACCGTGTAGCTAGTAAACCTCAAATATTTATTACCTGGCCCTTTGCAGAGATTGCTGATCCCTGGTTTATAGTAATGCCAAGGTTTCTTTCCCAAGTTGTCACTAATAGCTCACATTTTATGAGTGTAGATTTTTTTCCCCTTAAGTACTTTACCTTGTATTTTATACGTATTGAAATTCACTGGCCTCTTTTCCAGGTATTCCACCTTTTCGCAATTATCATATCAGAGTTTATCACAATTATCTAGTTATTAACCAACTAAAATCCTATATAATAAAAGCCTAATATGCTAAGTGTCCGACTGTTTGACTCTTTGACCAGTCGCTATGATGCGCACTGACCACCAGGGGGCAGGCACTCCGATGGTAGGTTAGCTTGGTGCTGGGGTCTGGCCCATGGGGACTGGGTGAGATGGGCTGCACATGCCCTGGAGCCCTCCTGCGGTCCCTCCCTGGCCCCAGTCGTGCACCGGTGGGGTCCCTCAGCATGGCCTATGTCCTTTTGCAATCTGGGACCCTTTGGGGGCTGTCAGAGAGCTGGTTTTGGCCCAATCCCCACAGGCCAGGCCAAGGGACCCCACCGGTGCACGAATCTGTGCACTGGGCCTCTAGTCCTTTATAAATCTGGAAGTGTCATTCAGGAATCTTTTGTATATTAAGTATATTTTGTACAACTTTGATTTTTATTTAACCATAAAAGATATATTTCACCATTTATTTTTATTTTATTACTGTTTTTGTTTTGTTTACTATTTGTATCACTCAGGAATCTTTTGGTTGCAAGTAACAGAAAACCCACTTTTTATAACCAAAAAGTAACTTTTTATAACCAAAAAGTCCAGGGTTAGCACTAGTTTCAGGTAAGGCCTGAGCCAACCACTCAGATGATGTTATTGAGGACCTGTTAGATCTATCCCTCTGCTTAGCTGCTCAGTTTTCCAGTCTTAGGCTCTACATGGTGACTCCAGGTTCTTTTCTTGTGCTACCAATTGGTTGGAGCAGTTCCAGACCTTGTAATATTAAACCGTACCATCTTAGGAAAGAAGGGATGTTTCTTTCAATAGTTCCTGCAGAGGCTCCTCTTCCCAGAAGCACTAACAAACATCTCCTGAGTGGTTCTGACCCTGATTGGGTTGCATGCCCAGTCCTAGGCTAATCATTAGCCTAGGGATACATGAATTAATTAGCTTATGCCAACCAGGATCCAGATACAGGAATTAGCTTATGCCAACCAGGATCCACCTCTGCAGCTAGAGGTTGGCCAACCCACCCAAACTGCATGGCTGAGGCCAAGGAATAAGAAGACTGTTTGCAGGAAGTATGGGGAGAGGATGCTTGGAAAGGGACCACTAAGTTGGGCATCCTACCTTTCTGCTTATTTATAAAAATGATCCACAGTTCTGATCTAGGTGCAACTCTTGATATTTACCCATTTTCATTCTGGGAAATGCCTTTTTATTTCTACCTGCCCTTTATGATGAAAAGGGAAACCTGGTCCTCATTTGGCTCTGCTACTCATTAGCTTAATGAGTTTGGAGAAATCATTTACTTTTCTGGTCCTCAATTTTCTTATCTCTGTAACAGGAAAGTGCTAAAAAAATCCTATGGTAGTATTGATGCCACCAGTTTGTCAAATGAGACTCAGTGAATAGATTTTGGGGTCCTCTCTGGAATGTTTTTAATGATTGTAATACCATGTGCCTAGCCCATAATAGGTCCTCAGCAAATATTTGTTGCATGAATCAGTGAATGATCATGTTGGCAGAACAACAGTTCCATGTAGTTTTTTTCTCTGTTCCATTCAAATTCACGTGAGTGGCATTGATTTTAGTTTATTGGATTTCGTCTGGAGCCCAAGGTTGGAGGATAGAGTGGTATAACGTTAGGAAAGTGTCCTGGAAGTGGCAAGAAGGAACTGAGCAGGAAGGAACATTTATTCTCGAGGTTATCTGAAGTACATGAAACAAACTAGGAAAGAGGGTAGTGGAGCTGACAGGGGAGTAGGGGTTAGGGGCTATTTCAGTTATATACCTCTGCATAAAGAACCACTCCAAAACTTAGTGGGTTAAAACAATCTATTATTTCTCATGATGCTGTGGTTTGACAAGGCAATTCTTCTGCCTGTCTCACTTGAGGTCCTTCATGTGGCTGCTCAGGCAGGACACTAGGATGGCTGGGCCCCTCTCCCCATGTGGTTTTTCATTATTCACTTGTCTTGTCTAACCTTCCTATGCACCAACTGGGTCCCAAAGAGAGCATTTCAAGAGGGTGAGCTCCAGTGTGCAAGTGCTTATCTAGCCTCTGTTTGCATTACATTTAAATGTTCCATTGGCCAAAGCAAGCCATATGGCCAAGCCCAGCGTCAGTGTGGGACCACATATAAGGATTTGAATATGAGGATATGAGGCTCATTGGAGGCCACCTATAGAGGCCCAGGGATCCCGGTTTCTAAAGCTATTGAAAGAATGGGGCAAGGTTGTATGTGATTGATAGGCTGTGGGGGTTGGGCTGGAGTAGAGAGAGGCTGGAGCCGCTAGGCCAAGAATGTTGACCACATTTCTGTGATCTCGTTGACTAGCTTTGTCCTTTGGTAGAGCCAAGCGGTCACTTGAGAAAACTATAGTTCCCTGTCATTTCCATCAGCCTCTGCTTCCTTTGATATGAACAATCAGCATCATCTCAGTCTTGTTTAAGGTACAGTTTCAGAACAAGCTCCCAAGCCAAATCCCCAACTAGACTGCTGCTTTATGCTTCATCTAGGTATAAATTGTGGTTATCACTGACCCAGTAAGTAAAAGGAAGTGCGGTCTAGTGAATGTATCAGGTGAATCAATACCTTTCACCTGGATTTGAAAGGAACTGAGATAAAACCAAAGAATTGGCATTCTGCCGACATGATCATTCATTGATTTATGTTAACAATTATTTGCTGAGCACCTATTATGTGCTAGGCACATGATATTACAGTCATCAAAAACATCTTAGAGAGGACTCTGAAATCTACTCATTGAGTCTCATTTAACAATCAGCTCCCAGTGATAATTGCTTCCTTTGTTAAATGTTTAGAAAAAACATTTTGGATAGTTTCTCCTGGACTGTAGTCTTCCTTCTTTTGGAATCATTTCAGTGCTTTTGGAACCTACCACTTTTGTAATCATTTGAGTGCTTTTCTGATTATTTTGCTTTTCAAATTAAAAATAACTTTATATACTTTTTCTTGATTTTATAAATGATATATGCTTGTTTTAAAATATCCAAACAGCAAAGTCTTCCTCCTGGGAGCACGCCCACAGTTTTCTTCCTTCTCGGGTGTGCATCACCTAAATTCTAAGGATCCCCATGAGACTTGCAACCAGGGAGAAATGGGCAGTGGCAGCTCATGCCAGGCTTACCTCCTGAACCTGTCTCCAAGGCCCCTTTTCTCTGACTCTCTAGTGAGCTGACAAACAGCTCTGCCTTGGCTCATTTCTTTCCTGTAACATTTCTAGAGAGCCAAAGCAGCCCCGCCTAGTCTCTTTCCTGTTGTTTCTTCTATCCTAAGCCCATCCTTGTTACTAACTTTAATAAACGTACTCTCAAAATCACAAAATTTTAAAATATTCAAACATACAGACAAGTGTAAAGAACAATGTAAGTCTCCTTAAATTTCACCACCCAGCAGGCACCACTGTTAACATTTTAGTGAACAGCCTTCAGACATCCCTCAGTAGGTGTATATGCATGATACAGTGAAAAGGATAGTGCTATAAACTGATTTTTTAAAAATCCCAAATTGTCAATGAGCATGTGCAATCCCATATTGATGGGTATTTAGGTTGTTTCCAATTTTTATCATGAGGATTAAGTAAATTTTTGATTTTCTGACTTCAGATCTGCCCTTGAGATTTTCCCGTTTTCTCTGTTTGGGACATTTTGCTGAAGATACCATCTATGTAGACTCCTCTCTTCCCCCTTTCTAAATGGCTTTCAAGTAATATACAATAGACTTTTAAAGTCCTCTTTCAGTCTTTTCCTTAAATGTAGCTTACATTTAGTTGACTAAAAAGTTGTATGTTGCTAGCTGTATGGTGGGTTCTAGGGCTGGCCATCTCTCTGCATATTGTTGAGTTGAATTGTGTGTAACCATGGTTACCAGGCTTGCTACCATTACCTCCTTAAAGTAATTTCATATAATCAGCGTTTCCAGCCCTTGTGGCCCTTGGCTGGCTGGTGTGTTCAGAGGTTAAACTCCTTCCATTTTAGGGGGAGGCGGATGAGGTGTTAGGGGGAGGGGGATGAGGTGGGCAATGACAGAAGCGACCTGGATTACGTGGGCTTCTGCCCCACTTTTTGGACCTCCTCACATCTGAGACTTAATTCTAGCAGTGCCCTGCCATTGTAACACCTGTGTAATTCTTTGTGATACGACTGCCTCCCTGCCCCAGGTTTTGAGCTTCTCAAAGGGAGGGACCTTTTTTATTGGCCTGTGTTACCCAGCTATCCTGTGAAGTATCTGAAAATATTTGCTGAATGAATGAATGAGTGATTGGATGAAGAGTGAAAAAAATACAAGAAAAAGTCCTGATATGACAGCAGGCAGTGTTTGAGTGCTCAGTGCAGGGATGAGGAGTCAGGCAGGAAGGCCACGGCACAGAACACAGCCTTGTACGTGGGCTGTGAAGTTAGGAAACTGGGCCTCAGATCTGGGCCAGACTACCTGCCAGTTGTATGACCTTGGGCAAATCATTCAACTTTTCTGCACTCAAGTCTCCTTATACATAAAAGGGGACTAATTCAAGTAACAGATTGATTCAGTCAACATTTATGGAGTGCAGTGTGCTAGCCACTATTCTAGGTGCTGGGAAATATGGGTTCAAGCTGCTCAGACCAACTTTGAGAGGGAACCTCCCCTGAGGGATGGAGTTAGCTTTTGCCTTCCTCCTGCACCTGTAATGATGCTGAGACCTCGGTGAAGGTACTTAGGACACTGAAGCCTGGGGCGCTTCCCACCCAAAGTTTTTGAGGAGTCAGACCTGCATCAGAGTCAGAGGCTTTCCTGGCTACTCCTGCCTCTTCCTCTTCTATCCTCCTTAGGTGTTTCTCCCAATAAGTCTTTTGCATGTTTAATTCTGTCTTAGTGTCAGCATCCTGGAAGGCCCAAACCAATGTAGCTCTGTTCTCAAGAACCTTACCTATGGAGATGGGATAGGACATACCTCTGAAGGCCATTGTGAGGTTTAAATGAGATGATGTTTGAGAAGGGCTGAGCAGAAGGCCAGCACCGAGGAAAAGCTCAGTGAAGGATATGCATTGTTGTTGCTATTATTATTCTTACTGATTTTATTCCCCAGGTGAGCAGGTGGAGAGTGGTATCTTTCAGGTGTCAGTTTCATTCGTTGGTTCAGCCCAGTGGACTGCACCTGAACCCCTGCATCCTTAGGAGTTCCTTCAGGAACAAAGGGCTAGAGACTGGAAATGGGAAAGAACCTTGGAAAGATGCTTTGTGGCCTTCAGTGAGTGAGCATGGAGCTTCCAGAACAATCTTCTGATTCTAGGAAGGTCTGAGAAGTCCTAGGAAGGGAGAGAAGCCCGAATGGCAGGCCTTGAGCTCTATCTCTCCCTGACAGTAGCACTGGCCACTCACTGAAGTTTGGAGGAAAGAGTCCAGAGCAGCAGAAGGTGGTGCACATGGCACAAGAGTGTGGAGCCAGGCTGCCTGAGTTCAAGTCCCAGCCCTCCCAGGGTTGTGAGATTAATACGATAAAGATAGAATGTTCAGTGCAAAGTAAGTGTCTGAAAACTGTTAGTCTCCCTTCCTTCCCCCCACAACATTTTCATTCCGTGATATTTGGAATAGTAATGTTCATGTGATTTCTCTGAGTTGGAGAATTATGGCTGGGGCCTGCTCTCAAGAGCCACTGCCCGATCTCTGTGGGTTATTGGGAAGGAGAAGGTCTGAGGAAGAGGAGTAGGGCTTTCACTGGACAAACAGTATTTATGAGCAGCTGCCATGTGCCAGCCCCTCTGCTGAGTGCTGGGTTTATGAAGGTGATTAGGACACAGGCGCCACTCGTAAGGAGCTCAGATCCTAATGCAGATGCTGGGGGTGAACAAACAGGTCTGTAATTAGCATGCACTGTCCCAGGATGAGGCAGACACACAAAGCTTGGAGCATGTGACCCTGGGCTTAGTAATAATTTGGGGCATTTCTCCCCTCCCAGACTGAGTGAAGCTCCTGTCTCCTAGGTTTCCCATAAGCTCACAATCATCATGTGGGCATTCACTCGTGTCTTCCTTTCCTGCCATCTAGAAGACTCCGAAAGGATGCAGACCCGAGGGTCCTGCTCACGTGCACCCCAGGGCCCAATGCAGGGCTGGGCACACACAGGCAAATATATCTTGACTGAATGGTCTTCCTTCTTTCTACGGTAAAATGAGGGTAACCACACTGATCCATGGGTAGTTGTATGGATTGAATGGGCCCATGTTAATTGAATGTAAATCACCTTACAAATGTTATTATTGTACTTTTCTAATTGGTGCAGTCTCTTGTGCATTAATGTAGTGAGCTATGCAGTGTTTCTGTACCTGTCTCATCTAGTTATTTGGAGAATTAAATACGTTAATATACATAATGTTAGAACAGGGCCAACCATGTAATAAACACTCAAAGTGTTAGCTAAATAAAGTGTCAGTCTCGCAAGATGAATAAGTTCTGGAGATATGCTCTGTGACATAGTGCTTATAGTTAACAATACTGTATACACTTAAAAATCTGTTCAGAGAGCAGATCTCATGTGTTCTTACCACAATTTTAAAAAATGCCCCCCCCCCCGACCCAAGTCAAAACAAAAAAAAGTGAAGGAAAAATGTATATAGGAAAAAATAGAGGCAATGTTACAAAACTTATCAGAGTGTCCAGAACAAATTTTATATCACTTATAAATATATGCACATTGGTTTATAACCAATTACTATTTCAAAATAAAGTGGTGAAAATATGTGTGGGGGCAAAAGTGTTTGCTGTTATAACATTATCATCATTTCTAGTTTTTTGGTGTCATTTTACCCATCAGAATTCTGAGATTCAGAGAGTCAAGCACCTTGCCAGGGACTGCATAGCTAGATATGCGCAGAGCAGTAGGAACCAGGTCTGAGGCCCCGCCCGATACTCTGGGACATTCTTAGCGTGCCTCACTAGGTGGCGCTCTTCCCACGGTTTAGGATCAGACCCAGGCCCCAGCAGAGGCCTAGCCTTTTCTCATGTGGAGAATCTAGCATTCTAGAGCTAGCATGGATTTTGAGTGTGTCTAAGTTGTTTTAGAGGGAGAGAAATAAAGCTCTGAGAAAGTATATCTCTGGGCCCAGATTTATTAATGGCCACATGGTGGTGCTGGGGTGGAGTCCCAGTTTATCCAATTCTGAATTTCATTTGCTTCCTACTGCCATGTGGTATCCCTTGCCCACTCGCCACAGCCACTTCTGGACCCTTCCTTGCAGAGCTAGGTACTTCCCTGGTGGGCAGTTGTAGTGTCTGCTCTATGGGGGTGGAGAAGGTGTTTGGGAGTAGGGCAAGGGTTGGAGGCAGGTTGGGGGAGGCCCCCTTCCTCCCACTTCTTACCCTTCTCCAGAATCATTCAGGCGCAGTGTGTGTACTGCCAAGGGCGAGAATCCTGGGGCCAAACCACCTTTGTCCAAAACCTCATTCTTCCCTTACCAGCAGTGTGCCTTGGGAAAACCCTGGTGTCTCATTTTCCCACCTATAAAATGGGAATAATAAAGTAGCTACTGCAAAGGACTGAGTTAATATATGTAACACACTTGGAACAGTTGTAAGCACGTGGTAAGAGCTATAAAAATGTTAGCTCTTATCCTGGTTGGTGTGGCTCAGTTGGTTGAGCATTGTCCTGTACACTGAGGGATTGCTGGTTGATTCCAGATTGGGGCACATGCCGTTTGTGGGTTCAGTCCCCGTTTGGGGTGCATGCGGGAGGCAGCTGATCAATGTTTCTCTTGCACATCGATGTTTCTCTCTCTCCCTCTCCCTCTTAGTATTAGCTCTTAGAATTAACACTCACCAGCATCCAATCTGGATTTAAGAATTTATGTGAGCCATAACTGGTTTGGCTCAGTGGATAGAGCGTTGGCCTGCAGACTGAAAGGTCCCAGGTTTGATTCCGGTCAAGGGCATGTACCTTGGTTGCGGGCACATCCCCAGTGGGAGGTGTGTGGGAGGCAGCTGATCGATGTTTCTCTCTCATTGATGTTTTTAGCTCTCTATCTCCTTTCCTCTCTGTAAAAAATCAATAAAATATATTTTAAAAAAAGAATTTATGTGAGAATTTCAGTATGATTCATCATATTCCTCACTTATTTATTCATCCCATAACATCCTTTCCTGATAATAACTGCTGTTTACTTGCAGTTATGCTATGCAGTATGCTAAACCTATGATTTCATTATCTCAGTTAATCCACAGAACAGCCCAATGAGGTGGATACTGTTACTGTTCACATCTCAAGGTTGAGGGTCAGACGAGACTTAAATCCTTTCCTTAGGATCATGCAGTAAGTGACGGAACTGCAACTCACACTCAGGCTTGTCTGATGAGGCTTTTACAGCTCCATTGACCTGTTCTTTTTTTGTTAATATGTTTTTATTGATTTCAGAGAGAGGAAGGGAGAGGGAGAGAGCGATAGAAACATCAATGATGAGAGAGAATCATGGGTCAGCTGCCCTCTGCACGCCCCCTTCTGGGGATTAAGCCCACAACCCCGGGCATATGCCCTGACCGGGAATCCAACCATGACCTCTTGGTTCATAGGTCGATGCTCAACCACTGAGTCACACCTGCTGGGCTACACTGACCTCTTCTTGAAGTCAATTAAAAGTAACTGAAACAAGCCCCTGGCATCAGCCATCCTCTCTGCATCTCTGCAGGACCTCTCTCTCATAGAAGCCATCCTTCTGTAAGGAGATGTTTCCTTCCACTCTTATCCTGGGGGATAAAGGAACAGATTTCACAGCAAAGAGACAACATGCTTTAACCAATAAAGAGTCCTCTTCAGATTAGAGTTCAGATAGCCACACAGCCTTCAAGGGCTCCCTTCCCCCATCCTGTTTCTTTTGCAGCCTGCAGGCCTCCTACCTGGGCAGGCAGGGCGCTTACATCTCAGGCACCCAAATTCTGGGTGGTCCAGCATGTCACACAAGCTCTCAGTAACTCGGGCCAGCATATCTGGGATTTTTCCTTTCTTGGCACATGAGAGAACTTGTGTGGCACTGACATCTTTTTGCCAAGAAAGAAACAGCAGGCACCAATCTACAATTACAGAATCATAGAATGTCAGTTGGGACTGGAAAGGGACCACAGGATGTGGAAAATAGGACCCCGATGGGGGAAGAGTCTTGATCAGCATCACACTCAGTTGGAAGGAAGGTGACCAGACTTCAGCCCTTATTGTCCTCAGTACCCTTGCTGGCAGCCGCAGCTTCCAGAAGATCTGAGAAGAGGGCTGAGCTGGGGCAGCATGGGGATGTGCATATGGCTTCTGAGCATATGTGCATCCAGCCAGTTGGCCCTCTCCTGAGAGTGTATGTGATGAGCCTCTGAAATAGAGTTTCTCAGCCTTAGCACAGTTAGCATTTGGAGCCAGATAATTCCTTGTTGTGGAAGCTGTCCTGTGCATTGTCTGATGTTTAGCAGCATCTTTGGCCTCTACTCACTAGATGCCAGTAGCATACCACCAGTTGTGTGACAACCAAAACTGTTTCCAGGAAGACAAAGTTGCTCCCCTCCCCGTTCCCCCATGCGTGTTGAGCACCAGTGCTCTAAAAGCAGGCTCTTTCCCTTCCAGAAACATGTAGTTAGATCTTGTTATGAACCATGCTCTGTTGACACATGAATCAAGCATATGCTCTGTCCTCAAAGGACTCAGAGTCTAGCTGGGAAGACAGACAGGGCCACACAGGTGGCAAAGTATGGGAAACCCCTCCATAGAGACAAGAGCCAGATGCTTTTAGGAGCACAGAGGCAGACATTGCACTCACTGGGGAGATCTAAGAAGGTTTCATAGAAGGACACGGCAGATTTCCAGGCAGATGGTGGGTGAAGGACATTCTAGGCAGAAGGAATAGAATGTACAAAGGTAAAGAGTTGTGAAGTGTGACATTTTTTTGGGGGAAAAGTATGTTAGTATGACTGTACCCCAGAGTGCACATGGTTGGGGAGGAGGAGGTAAGAGAGAGAAAGGGACAGGGTAAGAAGGATGATGATAATAAAGATTAATACATATTGAACACTTATTATATGTCAGACACTGTTTCAAGTGCCTTACATATATTATTTTTTAATCTTCACAGCAATCATGTGAGGAAGGTACTATTATTACCTCTAATTTACAGATGGGAAAAATGATGCACAGAGAAATTAGGTAACTTGCCCAAGTCCCATAGACTGTGGAAGTTAAGGAAATTTGGTTATGGAGAGCTAAGGGTTTTAAGTAGAGCAGGGTCATGGTCAGTGTCTCAGTTATCCTTTGCTGCATAATAAACCATCCCAAATTTATCAGTCAAAGCAACATCATTTTATTATAGGTCTTGATTCCATGGATTGGCTGGGACTCAGCTGTATAGTTCCTATACTGGTCTGGCTTGGGGTCTCCCATGCAGTAAGTTTGTGGCTTGGGGCTGGATGTCTACATGTTGGTGTTCCTTTATGCAATCAATCTCTCTCTCTCTCTCTCTCTCTCTCTCTCTCTCTCTCTCTCTCTCCATCCCTTTGGGCCTTTTCCCATAACTATTCACTCTAGCAGAGTAGCCTGTTCTTTTGGTGATTCAGAAGCTGCTAGTCGTCGTTGTCGTAGTCCTCCTCCTCCTCCTCCTTCTCCTCCTCTTCCTCTTTCTTCTTTCTTCTTTCTTCTTTCTTCTTTCTTCTTCTTTCTTCTTCTTTCTTCTTCTTTCTTCTTCTTTCTTCTTCTTTCTTCTTTCTTCTTTCTTCTTTCTTCTTTCTTCTTTCTTCTTTCTTCTTTCTTCTTTCTTCTTTCTTCTTTCTTCTTTCTTCTTTCTTCTTTCTTCTTTCTTCTTTCTTCTTTCTTCTTTCTTCTTTCTTCTTTCTTCTTTCTTCTTTCTTCTTTCTTCTTTCTTCTTTCTTCTTTCTTCTTTCTTCTTTCTTCTTTCTTCTTTCTTCTTTCTTCTTTCTTCTTTCTTCTTTCTTCTTTCTTCTTTCTTCTTCACTGCTAGGCCAGACCTTCTTAATGCCTGTACTCAGACGTCCCAGTTGTAATTTCCTCTATATTGTGCTGGTCATAGTGATCATAGATACAACGCAGATTCATTCACAAGGGAGGGGTGGAATTGTTTGAAATCATCTTTAGATACTAGAGACACAGCCGTATTTTTATTCTAGAAAAAATGTTCTGGTAGCATTGTGGAGGTGGATTGAAGAGGGAAAAAATAAAAATTTGAAGATGAATTATGAAGTCATTGTTATCACTTCAATAACTTCAGTTAAATGGTCACTCAGCTTCTCTCTTTTCTTCTGTTGCTGTGGAAAAACCAGAGTACTTATGTAATAATAACACAGTAATCATATTAGTCTACATTTATTGAGCATATACTATGTGCCAAGTACTGTAATAAGTACTTTTCTACACAACTTAATTTTCACAATGATATCATGAGGTATATATATTCCTGTTTTATATTTCAGAAAACTGAGATGAAGTGTATTAGTTTCCTGTGGCTGCCATAACTAAGTACCACAGACTGGTTGGCTTAAGCAACAGATTTATTTCCACATAGTTCTGGAGGCTGGAAGTCTGAGATAAGGTGTTGGCAGGATTGGTTTCTTCTGAGGCCTCTCTTTTGGACATGCAGATGGTCATCTTTTTCCTGTTTTTACATGGCCTTTCCTTTGTGTGTGTCTGTGTCCTAATCTTTTCTTGTAGGGACACCTTCATGTTGGATTAAGGACCAACCATATGACTCATTTTACCTTAATTACATCTTTAAAGACCCTGTCTCCAAATACAGTCTCATTCTGAGGTACTGAGGATTGGAACTGCAACATACAAATTTTGAGGGGACACAATTCAGCCCATAGAATCAAGCAATTAGCTTATGCTCATGTAGTTAATAGGTGGGAAGCCATAATTTAACCCGGGTCTGACCTCATGCTCCTGTATTAATGACTTCTTATACTATTTCCAAAAATTGTCTTTAGTTCTTGTCCAAGCAGAAAAATAGCAAGTTGGAGGACGATAGCAAGTCTGCATAGCTTTGCATAAATAGCTAGGAAGCTATTTATAACTCGAGGAGCAGGGGATTGAATTCCAATTGCTTGTTCTGTATCCTTCACCTATAACTCTGTCATAATGGTCTTTTTGAAAGGACTTCGAAAGGTGGCAGGGGTGGTATATGCTGATGGGACCATACATGGGAATAATATTAATGCTCACTAATGCTTTATGAATGTATACAATATGTCAGGCAGAATGCATTATTTAATTATCACAGTAATCTTATTAGGTAGGTACTATTATGTTTCCTATTTCACATATGGGGAAACTGAGGCAGAGTGATGAATTAAACTGTTCAAATTTGCCCTGCTAATAAGAAGTGGTAGAGTGAAGCTGAGCTCTCAGGAATTCTAAATTCAGAGCCTGTACTCTTAACTATTATGCTTCCATACTGCCTCTGGGAACCTGGTGAAGAATGAATCTATACCATTTCCACAAAAAGAATCCTGGGTCAGGAGACTCCTTAGGCCATCGTTTTCCAAAAAGTTTCTCATTGCAACCGTCAAGATATTTATTGTTGCATATCAAAATAATATACTCATACTGCTGTTTCTTGATTTATCAGTTTTAGAAATCAGCTATTGACTTGCTATTATCTGAGATAAAAATGTCTGTCTGGTACTTACCCCCTACCCTTCCTGCAGACTCCTATAATCAAAGAATTATTTCTTGTTTAACCAACATTCATTGATTATTATATTTATATAATTATTACCCATTTCAAAGCCAAAAAGTGTACAGTGCTTATATTTCCTTCCTAGTATAACTTTTTGTTTTTCCTGTTGATTATGTTGTTTTGTTTGTTTTACTTGAATTACTTTCTCTGTACCTGTCCTTTTCCTTCCCATTAGAACTTTCATGGCCTATCAATAGTTTTTCATGATAAATTGTATACTCTATGTGAGCTTTCCTCCTTGAAGCCCTCCTGTTCCAGTATAGACAGGTTTTTCCTTAGACCTTTACTAGTTGTTATTCTGGGAGTTCTCTTTGCTTTTCTTTTATGTTGGAACCCCTGTTTCTACCCTTATTCTGGATTTGCAGTTTGATTGTATAGAATTCAGATTGCAAATTATTTTACCTTGAAGGCATCGTTCCATTGTCTTCTCAGCTTCCAGGGTCATTTTTGAGCAGTCCAGCACTATTTCAAATCCTATTACTTTGTATGTAACTTATCTATTTGGACACTCCTGGTTTTTCTCTGTATCACTCATAATCTGAAACTTGACATTGCTTTTTTTCATTTATTGTGCTTTCAACTGGAGACTCCTGTCCTTCAGTTCCAGGAAAATTCTCTTAAATTATTTCTTAATAATTTTCTCCTTCTATGTACTCTTATTTGGACATTGAATTCAGTCTATTCCCTAAGTCTTTTATCCTTATTTGATCCCTATTATTTTTCATCATTTTGCCTTTTTACTTCCAAATTATTAACTTTTTAATATTGACTATCATTTTTATTTTCCAAGGGCTCTTTTTATTTTTCATAATATCCTGTTTGTTTCTTTGTTTTTGTTATAAGGATTTAAAAAATTTTCAATTACAGTTGACATACAATATTACATTAGTTTCAGGTGAACAACCCAGTGATTAGACATTATAAAACTTATTAAGTGATCATCCTGAAAAATCTCATACCCATCTGACACCATACATAGTTATTAGAATATTATTGATTGTATTTTCTATGCTGTACTTTACACCCCATGACTACAATATAAGTACTAATTTGTATTTTTAAATCCTTTACCGTTTTCACCCATTTCCCCAATCCCCCTCCCAGTTGGCAACTGTCAAAATGTTCCCTGTATCTGTGAATCTGTTTCTCTTCTGCTTGTTCATTTATTTGATATTTACATTCAGTTGTTGATAGATATGTATTTATTGCTATTTCATTGTTCATATTTTTTTTAATCTCTTTTCTACTTCTTGTTAAAGAAGTCCCTTTAACATTTCATGCAATACTGATTTGGTGGTGATGAACTCCTTTAGCTTTTTCTTGTCTGGTAAGCTCTTTTCTAAATAACTTCATTTCCAAATGATAACTTTCCTGGGTAGAGTAATCTTGGTTGGTCCTTGCTTTTCATCACTTTGAATATTTCTTGCCACTCTCTTCTGGCCTGCAAAGTTTCTGTTGAGAAGTTAGCTGACAGTCATATGGGCACTCCCTTGTAGATAACTAACTGCTGTTCTCTTGCTGCTCCTAAGATGATCTCTTTGTCTTTAACCTTTGGCATTTTGATTATGATGTATCTTGGTGTGAGCCTCTTTGGGTTCATCTTGTTTGGGACTCTCTGACTTCCTGGACTTGTAAGTCTATTTCTTTCACCAGGTAAGGGGAGTTTTCTGTCATTTTTCCAAATAGGTTTTCAATTTCTTGCTCTCTCTCTCCTCCTTCCAGCACCCCCATGAAGTGAATGTTGGTATGCTTAAAGTTGTCCCAGAGGCTCCTTACACTATCTTCATATTTATGGATTCTTTTTTCTTTTTGTTGTTTTGATTGGGTTTTTTTTGCTTCCTCATATTCCAAATAGCTGATTTGATTCTAGGTGTCCTCTACTCTACTATTGATTCCCTGTAAATTATTGTTTATTTCAGTTAGTGTATCCTTCATTTATGACTAGTTTGTTGATGTTCTCTTGAAGTTTATCATTAAGTTCCTTGAGCATCCTTATAATCATTGTTTTGAACTCTGTGTCTAGTAGTTTGCTTGCTTTCATTTCATTTAGTTCTTTTTCTGGAGATTTATTCTGTTCTTTCATTTGCAACATGTTTATTTGTCTCTGCATATTGGCTGCTTCCCTGTGTTTGTTTCTATGTATTAGGTAGATTTACTATGTCTCATAAACTTGATAGAGTGGCCTTGTGTAGTAGGTGTCTTGTAGGGTCCAGTGGCTCAGCCTCCCCAGTCACCTGAGCTGGGCACTCCAGGTGCACCCTGTGTGGGCTGTGTGCACTATCCTATTCTAGTTAAGCCTTGTTTGCTATTGGCATCACTGGGAGGGATTGACCCCAGTCGAGGATCAGCTGCGACTGCAGTGGAAGAGCTTCTGTGTAGGTGCTGCCCCTATGGAGCAGGACTTGCTTCAATGGGGCTTTGGTGCTCACTGAGTCCACCCCTTGAGTGTGTTGCTTGTGGATGCAGTAGGGTTGTAATCCAGCATGGTCAAATCTGACCACTAGGTGCACTGGCTCTGGGGACTCCTGGGAGGTGCAAAGTCAGCCACTGCCTGTGCCCTGCTCAGGGCCACCCAGCATGAGCTACAAAGCAATCTGCAGATGGCTGCTACTTGTTTTGGGCTTGGAGGTGCCCAGTAGAGGCCAAGCTGTGAACCAAGGCAGGCTGCCACTAGTGCCAGGCCTGCAACCACTTATTGAGAGATATGGGGCACTCTGAGGCCAGCTGCTGCTTGTTTGAGAGATTTTAAGAAAGTCTGAACCATGAGGCAAGAGAGGCCAGTTGTATGGAAAAGCCACTGGAAATGACTTAGATGAGCCTGCAAGTAGAGAGGGGCAATTTTCAGGGAATCACCACAGTGGGGCAAAAAGTATAAGCCAGGTTGAAGGAGACTCAGATATAGCGCCTGCTTGTTGGCTCTGTGACGAGAAGGCTCAGTAAAGGAACAATGGCCTCTGCCAACACTTCTGTGTGGGAGAAAGCTGCCCCCTCCAGCTCTCACCCTGATTCTAGACAAGTTAGTTCCTCCCTGAATGTTCCTGTTTCCTTTCAAGCTGCTGCCCCAGCGCTGGAGCTCAGAGGGAGTGAGTCAGAGTATGTCTGTGCGCAGGTCCTTTAAAAGGCATGCCTTAGACTCCTAAAACCTCCATGTCACCCAGCCACAATTCCTATGGTTTTTACAGCCACAAGTTGTGGGGACTTCTCTTCCCAGCACTGGAACACTGGGCTGGGGGCCTGGTGTGGGGCTGGGACCCCTTACTCTTCAAGGAAACCTCCACAGCCAAGATATCCCTCCCGATTTTAAACCAGCACACTTGGGTTTGGAACCAGCTGGGTCCATGTTTCCACCTCGCCTCTCCGCCCCTCCAACTACTCTTCATGTGCTTCTTCTTTAATTCCCTAGTTGTAGGACTGTTGTTTAGCTAGATTCTAGGTGGTTCTGAATGATGATTCTGTTGTTAAGTTGTAATTCTGATGTGGTTGTGGGAGGAGGCTAGTACCGCATTTATCTACACTGCCATCTTTTTTTCTTTTAAACATACTTTTATTGATTTCAGAGAAGAAGGGAGAGGGAGAGAGATAGAAACATCAATGATGAGGGAGAATCATTGATTAGCTGCCTCCTGCACGCCCCCTACCGGGGACTGAGCTCACAACCAAGTCATGTGCCCTTGACTGAAATCGAACCTGGGACTCTTCAGTCTGCAGGCCAATGCTCTATCCACTGAGCCAAACCTGCTAGCTACACTGCTATCTTGACTGGAACTAACCTTTTTTTTTTTTTAAATATTTTTATTGCTTTCAGAGAGGAGAAAGAAGGAGAGAAAGAAACATCAATGATGAGAGAGAATCATTGACTGACTGCCTCCTCCATGCACCTCACTGGGGATCAAGCCTACAACCCGGGCATGTGGCCTAACTGGGAATCGAACCACAACCTCTTGGTTCATAGGTCGATGCTCAACCACTACGACACACTGGCGCGGCTTAGTATTGATTTTTAATTGATGGATGTATTAT
>NW_005871056.1:15685676-15721463 GCF_000147115.1 Myotis lucifugus
GATTAATCCTCACCCCAGGATATTTTTTCCATTGATATGTAGAGAGTGTGGAAAGAAAGGGAAGGAGAGAGAGAGAGAGAGAGAGAGAGAGAGAGAGAGAGAGAGAGAGAGACATAGATTGGTTGCCTCCTGCATGCACCCGCGACTGAGGCTGAGGAACAAACCTGCAACCCAGATACCTGCCCTTGACCAGGAATCAAACCCATGTCCCTTCAGTGCATAGGCCAATGCTCTAACCACTGAGTACACCAGCCAGGGCAAAGTTCAATTTCTTATGAGAAGAATTCTCTCATATTCTGCCTTGGAATAGGACACATTGCCTGCATTTGGAATAGACTCAAGGAAGAGGACTGGAGGTCCCACTGTGTAGTCTCCCCATTTCTAGACCTTTTCTCATACCTGTTGGCTACTGTTCCAGTTGGGCTGGAATCTAGGGCCTCACCAGTTCAGATTCCCCAGGGATTAAACCTCCCTTCACCTGTTTGGGTGAGGAATAACTGCTTGGCTGTTGGAGCAAAGGATGTTTTCATCCCTGATCCTTACACTGGTTCATTTTTCCACCACAGTCTGAATATTTCAGAGCTTTTGTGGGGCAAATCAGTTTGCTTCTCATCTGTAACTCCCCTTGCTCTGCTAAGATGATTATCATTCCTCCATCTGCTTTCCATCTTTTCAAAATGAATGGAACAAATGCCAATAAGCACATGAAAAGCTGCCCACATCATTAATCATTAGGGAAATGCAAATCAAAACCACAATGAGATATCATTTCACACTCATTACGATGGCTATTATAAAAAAAACCCACAATAAGTATTGGGATGGACATGGAGAAACTGGGACCCTTTTGTGAATTGTTGGTTGGAATGTAAAAATGGTACAGCTGTTGTGGAAAGTAGTTGATGGTTTCTCAAAAAGTTAAACATAGCCCTAGCTGGTTGCTCAGTGGTTAGAGTGTTGGGTCACAGACTGAAGGGTCACAGGTTCAATTCTCAGTCAAGGGCACATACCTCAGTTGCAGGTTCAATCCTCAGCCCCTGTTAGGGCATGAGCGGGAGGCAACCAATCGATGTGTTCCCCCCTCCCCTTCCTCTCTCTCTCTCTCTCTCTCTCTCTTTCTCTCTCTCTCTCTCTCTCTCCCTCCCTCCCTCCTCCTCCTCCCTCCCTCCCTCCTCCTCCTCCCTCCCTTCCACTCTCTCTAAAAATCAATGGAAAAAATATCCTCACTCCTGGGATGAGGATTAAAAAAAGTTGAAGATAGAATTATTGTTTGACCCAGTGATTTCACTTCTTGGTATACACACAAAAGTTTTGAAAGCAAAGACTCAAATAAATATGTGTACACCAATGTTTATTTTTCACAATAGCCAAAAGGTGGAAACAACCAAAATGTCCATTGGTGAATGAGTGAATAAACAAGGTGTGATAAATTTGTACAATGGAATATTATTCAGCCTCAAAAAGGAATGAAATTCTGTCGATTATGCCCCAATAAAGTTGAAAGTAAAATACAATCTGATTTAGTAGGGGGAAAAAAGGAATGAAATTCTGACATGGTACAACATGGATGAAGCCTGAAGACATTATGTTAAGCGAAATAAGCCAAATACAGTAAGACAGATATTATCTGATTCCATTTATATGAGGTCCTAGAGTAGTCAAAAACATAGAGACAGAAAGTGGAGTAGTGGTTACTATGGGCTGAGGGGAGGGAGGAATGGAGAGTTAGTGTTTAATGAGTACAGAGTTTCAGTCGGAGAAGATGAACAAGTTCTGGAGGTGGATGGTAGTGATGGTTGCCCAACAATCTGAATGTACTTAATGTCACTGAACTGTACCCTTAATAATGGTAAAATGGTAAATTTTATGTTATGGATATTTTACTACAAGAAAAAGCTAAAAAAAGAATAGAAATCTCTTGACTACTATGGTATCATTTCCTGTTCTCTTTGTTTATGTGAACATACTCATTTTTTATTCTTTTACTGTCATTTTGGTATGGTTTCAGGAAAAATAGGCAATAAATGTGTGTGGTCAATCCACCACATATAACTAACTCTCCTCAAATATTTTTTCAATGTCTGCTACATGGATGGCACTGGGCTGGAGAATATAAATATGATTGGTTTCCATGTCAAAAAAAGTAGCAGGGACAATACTCTTTCTAAACTTGTGTGCTAGCAAACACAGTTTTGGCTCTGAGGTCACTAAAGCATGGAGAAAATGGATTTGCTTCAATATTTAATATATTTGCTGTCATTTTGGACTACAGCCCTATGTTGCCATAGCAACAGACCAGAGCAGGAACTTCATTAGAGGAAGAGCTCCTTGGATTTTAACCATGTTATTCAATCAGGCATGAATGATGGGGTAGACCATCACATGGCACCCATAAGATCTTTTTGATAAGCTGTATAATTAGCTCAATCTAATAAGTCTTTGGAATGAGTAAAACAACAACCTAAAATCTTGCTTTTTGCATCTTTATGAGTCATCCATAGTCAAAAAAGGTTTTCTTGGCATTTCCATGGTGGAACTATTCAAGGCAGTATTAGCAATAACATTTGAGCATTCCATTCATCAGCAAAGGGCAGGAAGGACACCAACATATTAATGATGGATAACAACTTACTGCTATTGGCATTTTCACAGAAGATGACTGCATAAGCATGGTTATCAAATAAAGAAATTATAATAGTTAATTTTTAGGTCTTTGTCACAGGTGGGTGGGGAGCTATTTCTTAGAGGGAAGAAGGGCACCTTCCCAAATTTGCGCGTACATGCGCGCGCCGCGCACACACACACACACATACACACACACACACACACTTACATTCACACATTCACACTTGAAAAAGCTTCAATAGCAGTTCCAATGCAACATGCAGCGAGTCCATATTGCTAAAGGAATTCAGAATAAAATGTGGTCAGAATCAGGTGGGGGTGGAGAGGAGAGTGGTGGTAATTAATACCAGGGATAGCTTCCAGGAGGACAAGAGTTTTAAGTAGAGTTTTGGAAAAAGGAAGTCACATATTCATGAGGAAGGCAAAAATATTTCTGATTTATTAAGATCTTAACATCACCCCAAATTCTCAGTTTGGTTTGATTCACTCTGACACATTTCAAACATTTCCTCCTTACCAGCCTTCCAGGAGGCACCAGGCAGAGCAATCCAGGGGAATCATATCCTAGTGAACTTAGTATTTATTTTCAGGTCTTTTTTACCAACCCTGGAAATAAATTATTTTGTTGACTCATTTTCCTCTTCCAAAGGGTAACTTTTGAGTTTAACTCTCCTATTTACAATGCTGGTGTATTTTACTGCAAATATTCTTTGTATGTTGTGTCTCCCTGGAGACAATTGTGGTATAGTCAAACTTACCGACGAAATA
This sequence comes from Myotis lucifugus, assembly GCF_000147115.1. Lineage (NCBI taxonomy): Eukaryota > Metazoa > Chordata > Mammalia > Chiroptera > Vespertilionidae > Myotis > Myotis lucifugus. The sequence goes on from NW_005871056.1 coordinate 15,689,070, forward strand.
AATGGGTTGTTTTTTTTGGGGGGGGGGGTGGGTTTGGGGGAGGCAAAGCAGTTGCTACTTCTAAAGCCTGAGCATGGTACCGTACAATTAACAGAGAAGTATCAGAAGCAGCTCCTTGTGCTCTTAAAGAACAACAATAGAAGAAATGACAGAAGACCATCAGTGATTAATTACCAAAAGAGTGAGAGATACTGGTGGCCCCAACCTGAGCTTCCCAGCCCCCAAGGGTCTTAAATAGCAGTAATGGGGGGAGACAGGAAGGGTGCCTGTGAGCTATTTTCAGTACTTCAAAAAGACTAAAAGAACTCATATTTACCAAAGATTAGATGTTAATTAAACTAAAACATCAGGTTCTTTGCTCTGGGCTAGAATTATATCAGCTCAGTATAGAAACACCAGTTACCTCATGCTGCCCGGAAGCTCTGATTGGCAGTTACCCTTGTCTTTGATTAATAAAACATGAGAAAATGAATGATTTTTTGATATATGTGTTTGGTTTGAAAGACAAAAAGATTTTAAAGCATGGGTTGAGTGAAAAGACTGGAAATTAGTGAGATGGGCAAGAAGTGACTAGAAAAAGTTTAATGTATTTAGAGAGGGCAGAGAAAGCTTCCTGGAGGGCAGAGGACCGACTTACCTAATCAGAGTTGTGAAATATGTGTGGGGTTTATCTGTGCAGTGGCCTCCAAAGTCTAGTGTGCACCAAAAGCTCAGCTCCACCTGGAAACTCACTAGAAAGATAAATTCTGGAGCCGCACCTGCTGAATCAGAAACTCTGGGAAAGAGGCCTATCCATCTGTTCTAACAGGACTTCCAGGGGATTCTGATGCACACTATAGCATGAGAACCACAGATCTATATTGTTATTCCCCAAAGTTTCAGATACTGATGAAATAGGAGATGATTCCAAGAGGTACCTGTGCAGCTTTAAGACAAAATGAAATCACTATTGAAAATGTTATTTCCTTTTCCAATATTTATGCTTTTTGATAACATCACACAAAAAAAAGACTTAATTGGATCCTAGTAGGTCTTTAACAAGAAACATTCAAATCTCTCTCTCTCTCTTTTTTAAAGATATGTTTTTACTAGAGGCCCGGTGCATGAAATTCGTGCATGGGTGTGGTCCCTAGGCCTGGACAGCGATCGAAGCTTGAGCGTCTGGTGTGGAAGGGCAGGTCCCAGCTGACCTCTGGGCCCTGGGAAGCACCTGGGCCCCGCGTGCTGCTGTGCTCCTGAGTCACGGCACCTGAGTCCCCACATGGAGATGTGGTGAGTGTGGTTGGACGCCGTGGGCTGGGGCACAGCATGGGCTTCTGGGCCGCCCAGCTGCACAGAAGCCAGGTGGGCAGCACGCTCTCTCCCAGCTGGCCTGGCAGACTGGCTCCTGTGCGAACCCACGGGGAGCCCGACCAGCCCCTGCAGTCCTGGAGGCTGTGGCCCAGCTCACCAGGAAGAGGCCTTGTGGGTGTGGCGGGCTCCTCGCGGGTGCCCAGCATCAAGCCCTGGTGTCCCTGGGGAGGTTAGCAGGGGGAGTGAGAGGGAGCTCAGCAGACACCCCGCATTCTCACCACACCTCTGTCCTGTCACCCCCACCCTCAGGTAGTTGGCGAGAGGTCGCAGCGCATTGCTGATGTCTACCATGTTCCGTGCCGCCCCCTGGTAGCGCACATCATAGCGAGTGGTCCCACTCCTGGTCTCCCGGTCGAACTCCTGGTTGAACGACCACCTGAGGGGACAATTTGCATATTAGGCTTTAATTATATAGGAATCAAACTGGCCACCTTTGGGTTATAGGGTGACGCTCAACCAACTGAGCTACACCAGCTAGGGGTTAATTCTTTTTTTTTTTTTTTTAAGCAAAGAGAACAGGCTTCATTTGGGTTCAGAGCTGTTACAGGTAACAGAATTTAACTTGAGTGTGATAACTTGGTTCTCCTTCCCTAACATTTATTTCTACAGTTACCTTCTCTTTTGGCAAGTGATAGTTTTCCATTTATAGAAGGGATATAAAGTATTCGTTATGAGAACTTTTTAAATATAAAAATGTGATTCTATTTAAAGAAAAATGGTAAATAATAGGACCAGAGGTATGTGGAAATTGAAAACATAATAAATGCATTATGTGAATGATTGAAATTTGTGAAATATTATTCAAGACGTGTGTGTGTGTGATGCTTGAATGGATGGATTTGTATTTGTCTTTGCTTATCATTTTCTTTTTGGGAGAATAGGCCACAGTTATAGACCCCATTGAAGCAATTACCAAGGAAAAAAGTATCCAAATGGTAAAAGGTGTTCCAGGCTACAACCTAGGACCACTGTGGGAGCAACCAATATTCAGTATAACAAAATCCTACACAGCAAATGGACCCACTCAGTACTTTGGAGTTAGTTGTGCCAGGATTTTGCGATACTTCATCTCCTTAAGTATAGGGTTGCTGAGATGTAATGAGAGCTGGAACATAGGCTTTGTAGTCTCTTGAGGGAAATAAGAAAACAGTTCTTGAATAGGTGACAATTAACTGCATGCTTCCATCCAGACCAGGTTCACTGAGATGCTTTTTCATCACTTCATTTGGAGTCAAGAGGTGCCAAAATTAATTGATTTATGAACAAACATAGATGTGTCCCAGCATGCTATGGGCAGGGTTAGTCAGTGGGAAATTATACTGAATTCCGTTCCCTCACATTTTAATTACAGATAAAACCTGATTAAAAACTATATAAATAGGGCATCCTCAAAGGTAATGCTTCTTTAACTTTTTTAGCCTCAACACATGAAACATATTTTGCAGCTGGCTCATGCACACACCCACACCTACACACACACACACACACACACACACACACACACACACTATAATACCTAAACAAAGGTTTAATGCAATAATACTCATCCTAATAGCAAGAGACACAATGTGAGATTTTACTCTATCTCATTGAAAAATGATTTTCCAGCCCTGGTCTCAGTAGCGGATTGAAAAGCACTGCTCTCCCCCACAGGTTCTGAGTTTAATGTACAAAAGGTTTACCTACAAGCTTGTTAAACTTCAGAGTCCCAGGTCTTGGGTGTTCCCCCTTCCTTACCCTTCCTCTTTGAGGAGACTTATTCAGTAGGGCTTGGACTTGGGAATCTGCAAGTTTTGATAAGCGAATCAGATGATGCTGATGCAGGCAAAACTTGGCTACACTTTAAGAAACACAGGTTTAAAGGGAAACAGTGATAGAATCCTAAAATATTAGCTTATGAAAAAATTTGTGGATCTTGCGGTTCAAATTTGAAAGTACCTCCATTACCTGCTAGATAAAGTTCAAAATGCACAATGACATTCAGGGCCCTTCCTTCATTGGCTAGTCCCTACTGGGCTTTTGGGTATATCCCCAGCTGCAATCTTGTTGCCCTCACTCAATCCTGTTCTGTATAACCAAACCATGTCAGGTCATTCATCATTTACACACCACATACATTTTTTAAGCAAATAAAATTTATTACTACTGTGTTTTCACCATCAAAACTTAAGATCTTGGTCTTTTCTTCTTGCCTTTGTAGAAGGCCAAAAGAGAGACATTGGCTATTTTGATAAACTTAAAGTGGACACCAGGAATGTCATCAACCCCATGACCTTTGCAACCAAATCCAGCAACCAGAACTTCTTCATTTTCCTCAGTAAAATTCAAACAACCATCATTGGGTACAAAGGCTGTACTTTTTTAAATGTATTTTTCTTGCCATTCTTGATCATTTGGACTCTGATATTCTTCCTAAAGGCAGTATTTGGCTGTTTGGCTTTAACCCCTACTTTTTCCAGTACAATTCCCTTTGCATGGGAAGTGCCTCCAAAGGGTTGGCCTTCAGGGCTCTCCCCAAATGGACTTTCTTGTACTGTTTATCATGCCACTTCTGATCTCGTTGTTGGCTCCAGAGCTTCCTGGCAGTGTGAAAACCATGGTACTTGCCCATCCTGCTGGCGCAACAGGCCTGACCAAAAGAGCCACACCACATGCTTTCATGTGAACTTTCATTTCGTGCAGGAGGATGGAATAGCTGCCTTGACTGATCCTCCTGCTGGAAAGAACTTCACGTGCTCAATAACATATGAAAGCCTTTTAAAGAAATGTGTTCATGACCCAAGTGATCAAGGAATCCTCAGAGGCCAAAAACTAAGTTAGAAAGGTAAGCAGCTGCCACTTGCCTCATACACACTTGCTGAATTGGGTGATTTTTGAGCTTTGGTTTTTCATGGCCTTACTCATAGGGACAGGAGATGAAACCCATAACCTACCCAAGATAGGGATATAATAGGACCCCTCCCATAAAGTTAGGATCTCGATGGCCATACCTCAGTGCAAGGGTGATTTAGAAATATACCTGTCACCAGAAGGATAAAAACAATTGCTTGTCTTGAACAAGTTTTTAAAAAACCTTCCCTGAGAATTTGTAATCACAATTCAACCCTTACGATGATCCATAACATGAATTCACCTAACTAAAGTGATGCTAGATTGGTAGTGTTCCTGAGATGCTTAGTAGAACCAAATGCATATATCCTTAGAGGAACTTGTCTCCTCACAGGCCTCAAGGAATCCTTCATGATAGAGCTTTAAGAATTTCAGTTCATGCCCAAAATTATAAAATAAATAAGGAAGCAAGGCAACATGAGTATTGAGCCTGCAGAAATAACAGCAGAATCAGACCCATGAAAACTGTAGGTAATAGAATTATCAATCATAGAATATAAAATAAGTATTTTAATATAATTAAATAAAATTAGGAGTAAATGATCAGACTATAAAAATGACAAAGTATATTTTTAAAAAAAGAATTTCTAGAAATGAAAAATTATGGACTCAATAGTTAGTTAGACACAGCTGAGGAGGGAATTAGTAAGCTAGGAGACAGTTCTGGGGGACAAAATCCAGTATGCAGCGCATAAAGATGAAGAGATGGAAAATATGAAAGAGAGGACAAGAGATCTAGAAAATAGAATGAAATAATCAACTACATGTATAATTGGTGTTCTAGAAAAAGAGAAGAGAAAGAATGTTGCAGAGACAATATTTAAACAGGTATAATAGTTGAGAATATTTTAGTATTTGTGAAAGACATCTGTTCACACATTCAGGAAGGCCAACAAATGCTAAGTAAGATAAAAAGAAATCCACACTTGCATATAACATAAGTATAACTGTAGAGCACCAAGACAAAGAAAAGATCTTAAAGCAACCATAGGAAAAGACAGATTATCTTTAAAGAATGGCAATCACAGTTAATCCTCTCAATAGCAGTAATAGAAACCACTGAAATATTTTTAAAGTGCTGAGAGAAAATTATTGTGAACCTAGGATTGTATATGCATGCAAAAATATTTTTTAAAGGAGGAGGAAATAGCCCTGGCCGGTGTGGCTCAGTTGGTTGGAGCATTGTCTCATGTACACTGAAAGGTTGTGGGTTCAATTCCTGATCTGGGTACATACCTAGGTTGTGGATTCGATCCCCATTTGGGGCACCTATGTGAGGCAACCTATCGATATTTTTCTCTCATATCAATGTTTCTCTCTTTTTCTCTCTCTTGATCCCTTTCTCTCTCTCTCTCACTCTCTCTTTCCCCCTTTCTCTCTCTAAAATGGATAAACATATCCTTGGGTGAAGATAAAAAAATAATAAAAATAAATAAATAAATGAATGAATAAATAAGGAGGAAAGAAAGACATTAGCAGACAAAATATGAGGGAAATAATTACCAGCAGGCTATCACCCAAGGAAATTCCAAAAAATATACTTTAGGCAGAAGGGAGGTCTGAGATGCAAGAAGGATGAAGAGCAAAGAAAGTGCTAAATAAAAAGAAAGTTCATGGATAAAAATAATCAGCTCTATAAGACAACGATGTCTTTTTTGTTTGTTAGTCTTCACCAAGGATATTTTTTCCATTGAGAAAAGAGAGTAGAGGGAAGAGAGGGAGGGAGGGAGGGAGGGAGAGAGAGAGAGAGAGAGAGAGAGAGAGAGAGAGAGAGAGAGAGAGAAACATCAGTGTGAGAGAGAGACATCGAGAGAGAAACATCAGTGTGAGAGAGAGACATCGATTGGAGTTGCCTCTTGCATGTGCCGTGCCCTGGGCCAGGAATCGAACCTGCAACTCAGATTCATGTCCTGGACCAGAATCAAACCCGTGACCCTTTGGTGAGTGGGCTGATACTCTAACCACTGAGTCATACTGGCCAGGGCAACAATGTCTTATAAGGTTAAAAAGAATGAAGATAAAACCAAAGTATATGATAACAATGGCTTAAAATTTGGAGGAGGAGTGACTAAAGTTGAAGAGTTATAATCCTTATTTTTTGGGGGGCGGGGGGCACAGGAGGATTGAGATCAATTTTGGGTTTTGAAAAGCATCCATGCTAACATGTCTTTCTTTCTTTTTTTTTAAAAATATATTTTATTGATTTTTTACAGAGAGGAAGGGAGAGAGACAGAGAGTTAGAAACATCGATGAGAGAGAAACATCGATCAGCTGCCTCCTGCACATCTCCTACTGGGGATGTGCCAGCAACCAAGGTACATGCCCTTGACCGGAATCGAACCTGGGACCTTTCAGTCCGCAGGCCGACACTCTATCCACTGAGCCAAACCGGTTTCGGCCATGCTAACATTTCTAAGGTAGTCACTAAAAGAACAGAAATAGAATGGTTGCCATCTCTTCCCTATGTGGTCTGCGGCTATAATGCTCCTGGACTCCTATGTCTTACTCAGGCCTATACTCTGGACGGTGGTGTACAAGTAGGGAGTAATGGTAAGGGTCTGCTCATGTAGGAGGAGTATTTTATCATTGACATTGTTTGGAATTGCGAGTCTGTAGTAACAACAAAGCATACCATATTTAGTGGGTTTTATTATTGTGTTTAACTTATTAACTCCCTCAACTTTATGGCACTGTTTCTAGATTCTTTTTGATAACTTTTTCCTCCCCATGCAAAGTCTGATTATTCAGTTTGCAGATGTCTGGCTCTTTGCTTCTTTTCACTCATTCTTCTTTGGGTCATTTCCTTGACCAACAGAATACTTTAGGACAGTGGCTCTAAAGGTATGGTCCACAGACCTCTAGGGTTCCCCCAAACCCTGTCAGGATATCCTCAAAGTCAAAACTATTTTTAAATTAATATGAAGACCATCATTTGCCATTTCACTGTGTCGATGTTTGAACTAATGGTGCAAAAGCAATGTAGCAAAAGCTGCTGGCACCTTAGCAGAAATCAAGGCAGTAACACCACATTTTATTTGTGTTACTTGTGTTGCATACCAAAGCAGGATAATCATCTCAGGAAATGCACTTGTGCAACTGTTAAGTTGTGAGGTAAACTAGCTGCTTTTTTTTCTCCCCCTACAAAACACCATTTTTTCAAAATGAGTGAGACAACTGTAGGAAAGATTTGTGCTTAAAGGAAAACTGTGCCTTGTCTATAGCCCATGCTTAGCTGATTCTGATTCTGTGAAGCTATTTTACAACTGTAAATTGTAGATAAATGATAGCAGTGCAAAATAATTCTTGTCTATAGACATGCAAATGAATTCTGCCTGGTGGAGGATACCCCTTCCCCGACTATAAAAAAGCCATTTTTGTGCCATTTGCACATTCATTTCAACATTCTTGTATTCATTATAAATTTGTGCATCTTTGACTTCTTTGAATTGGTTAAAACATCTGCCTGGCTCCCTCATTATGAATTAAATATAATCTTTAACATTTGCTTATTTTATATTTGTATGAGAGTTATATCTTTTAAAAAATTATCTTTTAACAAAAACGATAATTACTCCAGTTTGAGTATGTGGCAGAAAATTTCTCAAAAATAATTGAAATGAGCTTGTCAAGGAAAATACTGACAGTATTTGTTACCAAAGATCAAATCTAAACTTTCAAGTGAAAATTAGAATATCTGCCACTATGAACTTTACAGCTTCCAAATACTTAAAGACTTATCTCATGCAATTGGTAGTGATATTAATGAATATGATTTTGTATAATGAAATGTGACCACATTTGAAAGATCTGAATAACTCAGTGAGCTAGTATTTTCCAAAAGACAAATACATGATATTAAAATAGCGGTTCTCAACCTGTGGGTCGCGACCCCTTTGGGGGTTGAACGACCCTTTCACAGGGGTCGCCTAAGACCATCAGAAAACACATTTATAATTACATATTGTTTTTGTGATTAATCACTATGCTTTAATTATGTTCAATTTGTAACAATGAAAATACATCCTGCATATCAGATATTTACGTTACGATTCATAACAGTAGCAAAATTACAGTTATGAAGTAGCAACAAAAATAATTTTATGGTTGGGGGTCACCACAACATGAGGAACTGTATTAAAGGGTTGCGGCATTAGGAAGGTTGAGAACCACTGTATTAAAAGAACATGCATGGTTAAAAAATCCATTCAAAGTGCATGATAGATTAATAGATTTTAATATAACAACTATGAAAAGTTCATTGATATGGTTTCAGATTCTACATGCATATAATCTTTAAGAAACTACCACTTGCTGAGTTTTAATGTAGTATCCAAGAAGAAAATTTACAGTTATCTGAATAGTCTACTAAAATATTCTTTCCCTTTTTTGACTAGTACATATCTGTGTGACTGTATTTTCTTCATATACTTCAAACAACAAATCACAATAGGTTTAATGCAAAAGCAGATATAAGAACTGAGCTATCCGCCCTAACCGGTTTGGCTCAGTGGATAGAGCGTAGGCCTGTAGACTGAAGGGCCCCAGGTTCGATTCCGGTCAAGGGCATGTACCTTTGTTGTGGGCACATCCCCAGTAGGGGGTGTACAGGAGGCAGCTGATCGATGTTTCTAACTCTCTATCCCTCTCTGTAAAAAATCAATACAATACATTTAAAAAAAAAGAACTGAGCTATCCTCTATCAAGCCAGACATTAAGAGATTTGCATAAATGTAAAACAATGCCACTGTTCTCATTAATTTTTTTTTGTTTGTTTTAACCTAACTTTCTCAAACTGTTCCAAAAGAATGGAAGAGGAAGGAAGATTCCCAAGCTCATTTTATAAGACCAGTATTACCCAGATTCCAAAACCAGACAAAGACAATACAGAAAAGAAAACAGCCCGGCCGGTGTGGCTCAGTGGTTGAACATTGGCCCATGAAACAGGAGGTCATGACTCGTTTCCTGATGAGGGCACATGCCCAGGTTGTGGGCTTGATCCCCAGTGTGAGGTGTGCAAGAGGCAGCCAATCAATGATCTTCATTGTTGATGTTTCTATCTCTACCTCTCCCTTCTTCTCTGAAATCAATAAAAAAAAATGTTTAAAAATTAAAAAAAGAAAACAATAGGCCAATATCCCTGATGAACATACATGCAAAAATAGTAGCAAATTGAATTCAGCAATACATTAAAAAGATCATACACCATGATCAAGTGCGATTTATGTAATTGTGATGCAAGGTTGGTTCAATATCTGCAAATCAATTAACATGATACACCACATAAACAAAATGAAGGATGAAAATCATAAAATCATATCAATAGATGCAGAAACATTCAGCATCCATTTATGATAAAAACTCTAAAAAAAAGTAGGAATAGAAGGAATATACCTCAAAATAATAAACATGATAAATACCTGTAACAACCAGGATGCAAACCCCACTCTGTCCTGTTTCATAGCCAGAGGCCTTAGCCAGGAGTTTATGTCATCTCTTGATTCTGAGTGATCATGGCCAAGTCTCCTAATTTTCCAGGGTCTCAGTTTCCCACTGTATAAAACAAATGAAGTTAGATGGAACTTCACCCATCATGGTGAGGTCTTCAGCTCTTTGTAGAATATTCTTCTGCCTTTAAGAGGTTCCTAGTCTGGGCGATCCCTAATGTCTGGTTAAGCTGTTTGATTTTGTAATTTTCACAACCCATATTCTCAGTACTGTCACTGTGAGTTCTGGGGTTTGAATAGCTTTGTGGTTGGAAGTGAAGAAGCCCAAGCAAAAGATGAGAGGCTGCCAATTCATTAGTGTGGAGAGGTAAGATATTAATCCCATAGTTAATTCATCTTGCCACTGAATCCTAGATGCCTGAAACCAGAAACCTAAGCATGAAGCTTCCACTGCCAGAGGATTTTATCCCCCCACCCCCCAATTCAGGAATTGCTTTCAGCTAACATTACCTCTGCTTTCTGAGCACAAGCCAGGCTATTGTGCTGGAAATAATGTGTTAGTCTTATTGGAGTGGCTCGTGTTGCCATAGTTACTATTTGGGTTCTGCGCTCCTAAAATTTCAAGTATTTATCAGGCAAAAAGAGTTTGCTGATTTTCTATTTTCTCTTTGGAAAATCAGATTGGAGAGGAAGCAGATTTTATATCTTGTTAAATGTGTCTGTTCTGGGTGGGTACTGTCATACCCAATATTGCAGAGTATTAACTCTCCAGTGGTGAAAAGTGGGCTTGGCCACGACCTTGAAAAATGCAGTTATCAGCATCCTGCTGAGGACCCACAATCACTGCCTGATGATGGATGGAAAGGCAGGTTGTCATTGCCAGTTGTGCAGCTCAGGAAATTGCATGACACAGCTGGTTATTTATGACTGAGCAACACAGAGCTGCTTAGTATGTTTCCTAGTTGCTGCCACTCTGTACATAGTCACTTGCCACCTAGTGCTGAGGCTGGGTCAGAAGTTTGCACAGAGATGGGAAGGGGAGGTGTATGTAAACTGGTATGGGCAAAAAGATCAAACCTGGCCACCTGGCACACATAAGCAACTAGAAGTACAACACACGAAGACTGCTTTTGCAGCCATGTCTGTTTGTTCTGCCTGTTTGCCTGCCTGGTTTGCAGACTCTGCATCAGTCCACATTTGGGCCCAGAAGTAGCCCCCTTTGCCTGGTCATCAAGAGCCAGACTTGTCTTTATGTGGCTGTCTCTTAGGAGCCCAAAGCTATGCCACATGGCTGGAAGCTGTGTTTACAAGCTTTTCATCCTTCTTCCTTAACTTGTGGTTGCTATGGTTTCCTTTGCCTGCTGGGCCTGGCCTTTTTAAGGGGACAAGCTGTCCACTCAACCAAAAGCCAGAGGCACAGTTCTGCCAGCATTGGCTTTTTGGCCACAGTCCCAGCCATATCTCATCACCTGCACATCCTGAGCCCTAAACCTCCCCGCTTGTGGGACTGACTTTGATTTTTGCCTGTGCACCAGCACACTGTGGGGTCTACGATCTTACTGCTGTCTCAGGACCTTCCACATTTGCCTCGTTTTGCTTCTTGTTGAACTGACTTCCCAGTAGCTCGAATTCTACTTTGCAGAGCCCTGTCCTCCGTAAACATCACAGTTACCTACTTATATTCAGGGCTCATTTAATGCTGGAGACAACTCCACCGGGAGACATTTGTTGCTGCTGGCCCAGCATCTACTCTCCCCTTTTCAGGTAATAGCATTTTGTCTATTGGGGAACCACTCCACTGACTCATCTCAGTTTATAGGTTTCTAACGGGCTCATTCCAGCCTTCTTATTCCAGGGCCTGGCCAACCTAAATATTATTATCTCTCTGCTTCAATCATGGGTCCAGGGATAGATACATGATTGAAGCCTGGTAAATGAAGATTAATTCTGGAAATTTTGCAGCAGAGAATTTTTTGCTCTGTGGTTGTTCAGGAGGTTGGATGTAATCCTGATGTGTTGAGGGGGAGGCTGCTATTTAAGGAGTAGAAACAATGCAGACAAGAACAGAATTAAGAGGTCAAGAGAAAGCCTGTGGTGACTGGGTGACATTATTTGCATGCCTTCACTGTAGTCCAAATACTTGAGTAAGAATAAGTCCTTTTTATGCAAATGCCTGTTTGAGTTGTGTTTTCTGTCACTAGCAACGGAAAGAATCTGATATATTCCCATTCATGAGGACACTGAAGCTCCAAGAAGTGAAATAACCTTCCTAGGATACCCAGCTACTGCGATTTGACCCCATTTCTCTTGGCTCCAAAGACTCTCTCTCTTCCATTATCCCACGCTGACTTTGAATAGTAACCTTACATTTGTGACACATTTCACAGTAGGCAGAGTACTTTTATATGACTTACATCACACACCAATTCACTGCTCTCACCATGTGTTCCCAGCACAAGGCTGTTATTACTGTTATTAAAGTATTATCATTCCCATTTTCCAGATGAGGTTGTTGAGGATTGGTTACACGTGTGCTTAGCTATGAGTGCAAAACGTGGAAAAACAGCTGCTTATTTTAAGTCTGGTTTCATATTCATTCCATTCTTCTCCATTACTTCCTGAATATGCCACGAAGAGAGATTGCCTCAGCTGGAGGCCTCTTGTCCTTTACTTTTTCCCAAGGAGCTTTGACCACTTTATACCTGGGAGGTAGTTGCCTTTGGAGGAGGCCTGACATGATGGAAACGGCATGCGGTTTGAGGATTAAACAGACCCAAGTTTAGATCTTGCTTCCACCACTCACTGGCTCTTTAACCATGGGCAAGTCAGTTGAGTTATCTGAACTCTATTTTCTTCTTCTGTAAAACCTATGAGTCAGGAAGAATAATATTTACCTTGCAAGATTTTTGTGAGAGGTAAATAAAGTCAGTGTGCATGAGCAGTAATAATAATAATAACAATGAATTGAGTGTTTACTATGTTATTAACTATTATTATCTCTATTTTCCATATGGGAAAACTGAGGCACAGAAAAGTCAAGTGACTTGCCCAAGGAACAGCAGTATTTAACCCAAATATGCTGGTTAAGAGCCCTCAATCACAATTGGGCTTAGCACAGAATAAGTGTTTAAATAATACGACGCTCTTTCTTTATCTCCATTTTCTTTGAAAAGCTCAGTATCTAGTGTTCAGGACAGAATTGAAGCAGTGGAACTAGGGTAAAAGAGGGTTATGTCCAGGTGGCACAGATCAGAGTGGGGTTGAAGACTGTATCAGGCAGGTAATGATGGTCAAAGCATCTTTGTGGGCCAGAGACCAAGATAGGGCATAGATGCCAACGAAGGAGGGCCCAGCAAGACACGTGGGCTCAGGAATTAGAGATGCACAGGACCTGGGAAAACACACTAGGGGACAACCTAGTGACTCGGAAGGCTCTATATCTCAGGCCCAGAGCTTTGCTGTGGTTTCTGTTAAACCAGAAACCCATTGAAGAGTGGCTGATGGGGACCCTGCAAAAGAACGGGTTAAGATTAGGGGAAATGGCAGCTTCTGGCAGGCATCTATGTCTTGACATTGACAAAGGCTTCATGGTGATAATCTTGATTTATTCATTCAGTATATCTTTGTAATCTGATGGAGGAAAGTCTTATTTTCTTAGTAGTAGATTCTCCAATCTCTTAGTACCCTACTCTCCCACCTCCCTTTCAGGAGACCCATGTAGGTGGGTGAACACTTTGATCAGCTGCTTGGGGTGGGGGTGAAGAGCTCAAAGCCTTAAGCTTGAGGAACAATAGATAGATGGTTCTATTCCTAACCAACCACCAGGCTGTTATTTGGCTGAGTGTGTTGGTACTCTAAGGCCAAGAACTGAATAGCTTTGGGACAATAGAGCAAAGTTTTTAGAGGCTGAGATAAAGGAAGAGGAAGAGGAGGAAGAAAAATGAAGTATCTATAGGGGAGAGGACTTTGAAGGAAAAGAGACATATTTAAAGGAACTTTTATGAAGTATTGCCATATTATATTTAATATAAACTTTCCTTTCTGTGTCCCTAAGAATTTTTCAGTAAAATAGACATTCCTTATTAATGGGTTGTGGAGTTTAATCTCTTTTGAGAATACATTGAAAGGCTGAGTCTCAGTTCAAGGTGGGCATGTGATGAACAAAAGTTGCCCAGCAGGATCTTTCCACATCTGGGTCACATTTTTGTAGCATGTACTATGTGCTAGGCACAATGCCAGGCACTAAGGTTACTAAGACAACTAGACATGGTCTCAGCTCTTAAGGAGCATGCAGTCTTTTAGCAAGGCATTTGAAAACAGATTATAGTGGAATACCTTTAATTTGGGAGGCCAACATCAGAATTGTTTTAAAAGAATATTAAAATTGTCACTCACTTAAAGACAGACATACAGACTAATGGAATAAAGAACAGAAAGAAACCCTACATATATGGTCAAATAATTTTCACCTAGAGTGCAAATACCATTCATTGGGAAAAGGACAGTCTTTCAACAAATAGATTTGGGAAAACTGGAAATTGGACTCTTACCTTATACCATATACAAAAATTACATCAAAATGGCCAACGATCTAAAACTATAAAACGGGAAAAGCTACATGACATTGGATTTGGCATTAATTTCTTGATATGACACCAAAAGCCCAGGAAACAAACAAACAAAAAAATAGATAAATTGAACTACATTAAAATAAAAAAACTGTGCATCAAAGGACACAATTAGCAGAGTGAAAAGGGAGAGAATATTTGCAAATCATATATCTAATAAGGAGTTAACATCCAGAATACATAAAGAACTCCTACAACTCAATAGCAGCAACAACAAAAAAAAGCCTGATTAAAAAATGGGCAATGACTTGATAGACATTTCATCAAAGACAAAAACAAATGGCCAGTAAGCACAAGAAAAGATCCTCAACATTATAAATCACTAGAAAAATGTTGATCAAAAGCGGTGATAAGATACCACTTGACACTCATTGGGATGACTACTATCAAAAAAGAAAATCGCCCGGCTAGTGTGTCTCAGTGATTGAGCGTTGACCTATGAACCAGGAGATCATGGTTCGATTCCCAGTCAGGGCACCCAGGGTTGTGGGCTTGATCCCTAGTAGGGGGTGTGTAGGAGGCATCCAGTCAATGATCCTCTCTCATCATTGATGTTTCTATTTCTCTCCCCCTCTACCATCCTTTCTGAAATAAATAAAAAATATATTAAAAAAGAAAAGAAAATAACAATGTTGACAAGAATGTGGAAAAATTAGAACCTTTGTACACTGCTGGTGGGAATGTAAAATGGTGAAGCCACTGTGAGAAACAGTATGGCAGTTCCTCAAAAAAGTAAAAATAGAATTACTGTTTCATCTAGCGATTACATTTCTGGATATACATACACACAAGAATTGAAAGCAGGGACTTGAATAAATACTTATAAACCAATATTCATAGCAGCAGCATTCGCAATAGCCAAAAGGTAGAAGCAACCCAAATGTCCACCGATAGATGAATGAATAAACAAAAATGTGTATGTACATACACTGGATTATTTTTTTTTGCTTTAAAAAATGAAATTCTGACACATGCTACTATATGGTTGAACCTTGAAGACATTAGGTTAAGTAAAATGTACTAGTCATAAAAGGCTTGTATGATTCCACTTATATGAGAGACCTAGAGTAGTTAAAATTAGAGAGTGGGAGTAGAATAGAGGTTACCAGGAGCTGGGGAATTTAATGAGTATAAAGTTTCAATTTGAGATGGTGAAAATGTTCCTGAGATAGATGATGGTGATGGTTGCACAACAGTGTTAATATAGTTAATGTCACTGAACTGTACAGTTAAAAATGGTCAAGATGATAAATCTTATGTGTATTTTACCACAATTAAAATTGTTTAAATTAAAAAAGTGATTATTCTATTAAAAATCATATCACTGTAAAGAATGACAGTACTTTGGATTATGAAGAGTTGTTGTGATCTAGTGGATTTTATGAATGAGTGATGGGGAAGGTGATGGCTGCCCAAATAAGGCAGATTGGACAATGGTTATGACATTGCAGTGGACTCCTGGCAACAGAAATTGTGAAAGTTTTTAGACAAAAACTGTTTGGCAGGGAGCAGTGCCTTTAATTGAATCATTGTTAAACCAAAAAAAACCAAAAAAATTTTGGTATTAAGATATCCAAACTGGAATTATCATGATTTTATAATGGAGCAGTTCTCAGACCTTCCATGCAAATGATCTGTTGAGATTACAATGTAAGTGTTGTAGAGATAAGTGTACAGTACCTATTTATTCACTATGGATTTAATATGTTCCAGGAATAAGTTCCTAATTCTTCTCTCCACTCTCTGCCATTCTGTGCTTTCTTTGGATATCATGATTTGGCTATAGGCTTTATTTTGCCTTGGTAGCAAGGCTGATATAATGGAAATCCAACCTTACAAAATGGCACCTTTTGTCAATGGGGAAACAATTTGTGTGCAGGTTTATGGGACTGCTCTCAGCAACACCTATGAGGGAATGAGGGCAGCAGGATTGGCCCACGGGGAAACTGAAGCTGGGATGGTCCTTCAGAGTTGTCCAAAGTGAGGCAAGGGGTAGGGCTACCTATCCCATGTCATTGGTGTAGGTCCCCAGGGAGGGGGCATAACCTGGAGTGAGTAGCTCTCCTTGTGCAGAGTCCGGCAGGGGATCTGGGTGGGAGAACACACTCCTAGACACTACACCAATTCTCTGTTTTTTTCCTCAGGAATTACTGGTACAAGAAGTAGGCCATTTCCTGGAAAGGGAGCACAAAATACTAGCAGCATGAACAAAACAGGAGTTGAGGTTTTATTTATTTTTAAAATCTCTTGCTCAAACAATATTATAACAGCAAATAAAATTTTATTAGATTTTTACCTTCCTTCTGAATTGTTTTTCTTTGCTGTGCTATTATCTGGTCACTATCCTTATGCACATACCAATTTTAGATAGTTATGATTATAGGTATTATGTATATTTGTATTATCTGTATATAAGCAATATAGTTTTTTCACATTGTGCTTTTTAAAATTAGTTAAATGTCACACAGAGAAATGTACAGATCTTAAGTGTATAATTAAATTAGTTTGGATAAATTTATGCACCTGGGTAACTACCACCCCAGTTAAGGTAAACATTTCTATCACTCTAAAAAGTTCCCCAAGCCCTAGCCGATTTGGTTTAGTGGATAGTCAGCCTGTGGGCTGAAGGGTCCTGGGTTTGATTCAGGTCAAGGGCATGTACCTTGGTTGCAGGCTGGGGGTGTATCCGGGAGGCAATCAATCAATGTTTCTCTCTTTCTGCCTCTCCCCCTCCCTTCCACTTTCTCTAAAAATCAATGGAAACATATCCTTGGGTGAGGATTAATGAAAAACAAAGAAAAAAGTCCCCCAGTGATCCCTCTGTCAATCCCCACCCCATAGGCAACTTTTGAATCCTTTTAAAAACTTTTTATTGATTTTTTTAGAGAGGGAAGAAAGGAGAGAGAGAGAGAGAGAGAGAAGTGAGAGAGATACATCAATTGGTGGCCTCCCACATGCACTCAGCTCAGGCATTGAACCCAAGGCCTGGGTATGTGCCCTGACCAAGAATCAAATCCAAAATCTTTTTGGTGAATGGGATGATGCTCCAACCATCTGAGCCACCCAGCCAGGGCTGTTCTGATATTCTTTCCAAAAAAATTCCCAGTTTTGTTGAGATATAATAGACATACAGCACTATATAATTTTAAGGTGTAACAGCATGATGACCTATATATTTTGTGAAATGATTACCACAATAAATTTAGTTCACATCTGTCATCTAATATAGATAGAAAAAACTGTTAGGATTTACTTTCTTAACAGCTTTCAAATATAACAGCAGTGTTTACTATCAGCCTGCTTGCGATACTTTACATCCCCGGTAGTTATCTATTTTATAACTGTTAGTTTGTATCTTTTGACCACCTTCCTCCAGTTTCCCTGCCCACCCTTCCTCAACGTCCGTCCATGTGGTAATAAATGGCAGGATTTCCTTCTTTTTATGGCTGAATAATATTCCATTGTATGTAAATACCACAGCTTCTTTATCTAGTCACCTATCAGTGGACATTAGGCTGTTTCCGAGTCTTGGCTATTGTAAATAATGCTGCTCTGAACATGGGGGTGGGGAGCATATATCTCTTTGACATAGTATTTTCATTTCTTTCAGATATATTCACAGAAGTGAAATTGCTGGATCATATGGTAGTTCTAGTTTTGATTTTTCAGGGAACCTTCATACTGTTTCTCATCATGACTGTATTATTTCACAATTCTATCAACACTGCACAAGGATTCCATTTTCTCCATATCATCCACAATACTTGGTATCTCTTGCCTTTCTGATAACAGCCATTGTAATAGGCATGAGGTAATATCTTGTTGTGGTTCTGATTTGCATTTTCATGATGATTAGTGATGTTAAACACCTTTTATTATACCTGTTGATCATTTGCATATATATCTTCTTTGGAGAAATGTCTATTCAGATCATTGGCTTATTTTTAAATTGGATTATTTGTGCTCCCCCCCCCCCCCAGCTATTGAGTTGTATGAATTCTTTATACTTTTTGGCTATTAACCCTTTATTAAATATTTTTTCCCACTTAGTAGGTTGCCTTTTCATTTTGTTGATGGTTTTCTTTGCTGTGCAGAACTTTTTTAGCTTGGTGCAGTCCCACTTGTTAATTTTTATTTTGGTACTTTTTCTTTAGGTATCATATCCAAAAAGCCATTGCCAAGACTCTGATTTCTATCACCATGGATTAGATTTGTCTGATTTTGAATTTTACATGAAAGAGAACAGAGAGGATTGACTTTTTTGATATACACATTTAGAAAAAATCTATTTCCCCCTTTCTTTTGTACTACTCATGTATTTTTCCTGATTATAAAAATATATCCTTTATTATCAACATTCAATAAAATAAAATAATAATATATAGCATTAAAAATTATTGTTTTTGTTCTAGTCAGTGGATAGAGCATCAGCCTGCCAACTGAAGGGTCAAAGTTTCGATTCTGGTCAAGGGCATGTCCTCGGTTGCATGCTTAATACCTGGCCTGGTCAGGCGTGTCCAGGACGCAACCAATTGATGTGTCTCTCTCACATTGATGTTTCTCTCTCTCTGTCTCTCCCCCTCCCTTTCACACTCTCTAAAAATGAATGGAAAAATATCCTCGAGTGAGGATTAAAAAAAAAAAAAGATTGTTTTTAGATCCACTTCCTATAGGTAAGCAATGAATCTTGGTATATTTTCTTACAATAGTTCTCAAAGTTTGGTGTCCAGACTAACAACATCAGAGAATTATTGTAAGTCCAAATTTTCTATTCTCATCCTAGGCCTGATGAATCAGAAACTCTAAGGGTGGGGCTCAGCAATGTGTTTAAAAAGTCCTCCTGGTATCTCTAATACATATACATGTATTTGAGACCCAGTTCCTTATACTAGTACTGTTTTTCTTTTCTTTTTCTTTCCTAGATGAGACCATACTGTATTCACATTTTTACATTCTACCTTTTCATGTAACAATTTATTAGTCCCATACCATGTCATGACAGGTAATGAGTTAACTTACCTACCTAAAGAATTTTGTGTTGTCTCTAAGTGCAGTAATGAGGCTAAATGTTTTCTGTTTTGGCTTTTGCCTTCTCTTGGGATAATTATTTCCCAAAATGACACATTTATGGACTGCTTCCTTTACTTGCTGTCATCACCATATAACATGATGATGCTGGAAATGTGTTGGGTAGAATGACTCCAGTTGTACTTGGGAAGATTTACCAAAAGATCTTGTCTCTTGTAGAACTGGCAAGCAACAATTTTATCCAGGAAATGACACAGAGGGCTGACATTTGTAGTTTCCAAATAAGAATCAGTCTTAAGGAATCTAGGTAGGCAGACACAACCATGCCAATGGCAGAGGAGATGTCTTGATGGAAAGATAACTATATGGCTCTGCAGGGACACTGTCTGGTTCCTTGGTCCTGGTTGAACAATAACCCTCTCTCTTGCACTGCTGGGGAGCACTGTATCCTCAGAGTGGCAGACTTAACTCTGGCCCACCTTGGGGAATGCCCACTGACTCTTCTTGTCTTGAGATGATATTTATTAGGCTGAAGGAGGAGGGCAAGGGACCTTACCCACAACTGTCCCCAGAGTATAGTCCTCCACATAAAGGCATTTCTAGTCATCTTACAAGAAATAATCTTTCAAGAGATGGCCTGTGAGAACTCAGATTTCGCAAGAGACTTACTCAAGGTCACATAGTTGGTGTGTGCTGGCCATTCTGAAATTCTAGTCCCATCACCTAATTCCAGATTTTGCCAGCTTTCCACTCTATGTTGCTGCTTCCTGGAGTGTGTGTGGCCCTGTTTTTACCCTTTGTGGACACGGCAGCGGGAAAAGAAGCAGCATCAGATTATTTTAGAGCAGTAGGCACCTGTATTGGTACTTTTGGGGAAAGGGAAGGAAGAAAACATGACAGGCAATGTGAGGGAGTGCAAAAATAAGTAGATTCTAGGACCAGGTTGACCTGATTTAGAGTCAGAGCTGGGTTCTGTTACTGTGTCAGTTTTTTATTGCTGAGTAAAAAAATCACCCCCAAAATGTGGTATAAGAACATGCACATTTATCTCACGGTATCTGGTTTATGTGATTGTTGACAGGATTCACGGGTTGTTGGACTGAGAGCCTCACTTCCTTGCCGCCTGTTAGTCGAAGGCCACCCTCAGTTCCTTCTAGTATGTGGGTCTCTCCAGCAAGACAGATGACTTGACTTCTCTGAATCCTCTCTTTTTTCACCCTGTAAAATGGGGATAGCTATAGTTATCTTAGAGTTGTTATGGGAATTCATTGAGATTTTGTAGAAAATGGCTTTGCACAGAGGCTAGCACAATGTCAGGCTTTCCTAAATGCAGCTATTGTTACTATTATTATAATGTTTAGGGCTTCTGATACTCTGGAACCTAGCTGTTGTCCAGACAGCAGTTGGAGATATGCCTCCCACCCCCCTAACCTCCCCCCTGCCCCAGACCCCTGCTATGCCACAGAGGCGTACCCAGGTAAAGGATGATTTCTAAATCACAGAGAAAATACAGCTCTTTTCCTGAAGCATCTCAGATGATGTGATTGGCCATTGTGGGAGATGTGCCATGGAGTATGACATAGTCAAACTTTTTGTTGTCCCTTCATGTCAGCCTCGCAGAGTAGGCGCAAGAGTTTTCTTTCTCACCAATGGAAACCAGTCCCCTTATAGCCTCCATTGCCTGTTCATGACATGGATTCTCCAGGAAGTTCAACTAGAGCCACCTTTGTGCAGTGGATCTCAGTTTGTCTTGTCTATGAAACCATTGTCTGTTCTCTGCTTCATATTTGTTACTATCTCAAAGCATCGGTGTCTGCTCCTTTTCCATCTGATCCTGAGCACAGTTAATAAGGTGAAGCAGTGTTTCCTAGAGACCTTGGGAGCCATATCTTTCTTAATCATTATTTGGGACTATTACAGGGGGAAGTATAACTTTATTTTATTGCCACCGGATAATGTAGATGTCCTAATCCTCACTGTGTAAAAATAAGACCAGACTGAATGTCTGTTCTGAATTATCTTTTCTGCCTAAACGGAGCCCAGAAGGGATCCTAACTTGCAAAAAATATATTATTCAGCCCAATCTTGATTTCATTTCCTAAAAGAGATTGGGTCCAAGTAAGACTTTAATTGAATTCAGACTCTTGACCTGACACTGACTTGGTTCTCTCTCCTAGTGCCTTCCAACATTAGACAAGGGAGGAGGAGGAGAAATAGACAAATAAAGCAATCCACGTGGGTTTATAGGCCGAGCCACTTCCACATTCCATAAAGCCCAAATGACTGTATAGGAAACAGCTGCAGTATTTACTGGGGCCTGGTAAGGCTTCATTGCCGTCCCACCTCCTCACAGGGGGTGTTCAGCTCCAAATGGAGTGCAGTGGAGGGAGTAATTGACTCTGCTGCCCTGACACCTGGTGTTTCTGCCAAATGCCTGAGGTCACTGCAGCAAACAACTTTCCCCCTCCCCTCCGGGTGGAGGGAGACCTCAGGGCCTGTAGTGAGAGGTGGAGAACAGTGCCAAGAGGAGGTCAGAAGGGATTTCCGTGTTCATTTGTTCATATCTTTGTCCATTAACTTAAGAATCATTTATTGTGCACTTCCTAAATATCAGGTACTGCTGTAGGCATGTGGGACACGGTGACAGACATGGTCTCTGCCTTCTTAGAGCTTACACTCTAGAGCTTCTGTGTACAATACAATAACCACTACATTTAAATTAACATTCATTAAAGCAAAGTCAAATTAAAAATTCAGTTCTTCAGTCACACTTGCCACATTTCAAGTGCTCAATAGGCTGATGACTATTGTATGGGATGGCATAGGTACCGAGCACTTCCACCATCGCACAAAGTTTTATCAGACACACTGGTCTGCTGTGGGCAGGTGTGGAGGGTCTGGAAACAGTCATTAACTGAACAAACATGTCTGTAAATAAGAGCACTTTGGATGTGGTAGTACTGTGAAGAAAGTAAAATAGGTATAGGGCCTAGTGTTGCCCTTTGAACAGAATGTTCTGGGTGGCCTCCTCGGAGAAGATGACACATTGGCCAAGGTCCTGGAAGATGCTGAGTGACAGCAAGTTCTTGGAGCTTCTCAGCAGTATAAGAAAGTTACTATGGTTTGGAGTAGGGAGCCAGAGGGAGAACAGTATGAAATGGGGTCAGGAGTAAGGTAGAGGCTTAATGGTTTGGGGTCACGGGAAAGACTGAGCATTTAACTCTTAAGTGGCGGAAATTCATTGCGGGATTTTTACCAGGGGAAGGGTCATGTGATCTGATGTTAAAAGCTCACTCTGGCTCCTGGGTTGATTATGAATTGTA
Source organism: Myotis lucifugus (assembly GCF_000147115.1). NCBI lineage: Eukaryota > Metazoa > Chordata > Mammalia > Chiroptera > Vespertilionidae > Myotis > Myotis lucifugus. Next base: position 15,711,735 of record NW_005871056.1, read on the forward strand.
GGGAATCAGAGGGACCAGAAAAGAGGCTATTAAAGTTGTCCAGATGAGAGAAGCTGGGACCTGGGCATCAGGGACGAAGGGACAGTAGCTAACCCCAGAGAGCCAACTCTGCAGTAGATAATTACTCATCTGAAAATATGGGGACAGTAAAAGTATCTGGTATATACTGTCACTGATACAAGGATACAGTCAGGCAATGTTTGTCAAGTACCCAGTCTTCACAGTATATCAGTCTGGCATTATCTTGTCTAATTTACCTTTGTGTTTCTCCTAAATGATGGTAAGAGTCTCTCCTCTGGTTTCTATTCCTTTGTCTTGCCTAGTCTAGTGAGGTTTCCACATTGCTTGCTGGGATTGCCTTTTTTGAATGGCAAGTCTGATGACATCAGTTCCTTTTAGGGGATCCTGACTGAACCCCAGCTAAAATTCAAATTTGCTGCCATGTTGCAGGAGGTTCTTCACACTCTGGCCCATATCGCTCTACAGCAGTGGTTCTCAACCTTCTGGCCCTTTAAATACAGTTCCTCATGTTGTGACCCAACCATAAAATTATTTTCGTTGCTACTTCATAACTGTAATGTTGCTACTGTTATGAATCGTAATGTAAATATCTGATATGCAGGATGGTCTTAGGCAACTCCTGTGAAAGGGTCGTTCGACCGCCAAAGGGGTCGCGACCCACAGGTTGAGAACCGCTGCTCTACAGCATCATCTCCTCCATGCTCCACCGCGAGCTCAGGCTTCAGTGACACCCATCATCCCCTCTCAGCTTGTGCCGCTTCCTCTGCCCAGACACTTTCTCTCCTTGTCTTGGACTTGCTATCTCCAGCTCCCTATCTTTCTAGGCTCAGCTTAGAAATTTCTGCCTACAAGAAGCTGTCTCTGGCTCTCCAAGTCCAGGTCAAGTGCTCTTATCATGAAATCTCATGGAACCCTGTACTTCTCTGTCCTATCTATCTATCTATCTATCTATCTATCTATCTATCTAAAAGCCTAATATGCAAATTGTCCCCACAGGAGTTCAACTGGGAGACCCGGAGTTCGCTCGCTCGCTATGATGTGTGCTGACCACCAGGGGATGGCGCGGAACGAAGGAAGGCCCTGGCCGGCAGCTGGAAGGCCCTGATTGGCCCTTATCACCAGCCAGGCCTAGGGACCCTACCTGTGCATGAATTTCGTGCACTAGGCCTCTAGTTGAATTATAATTGCTTGTTTACTTGTTTCCTCCATTCAACTAAGATCTCCATGACAGTTGGGACTGTCTGTCTGGTTCATGATTGTGTCTAGCTCTTCGTATGTTTAGCTCATTCGAAGTATTTAAGATACATTTGTTGAATGAGTAATTAAATGAGCTAACAAAAATCTTCTATTTATATCCTTTGATATAGCTACTTTCCCCCCCTATACCATTCTTTTCTCCATTATTATTATATTGAATCTTAACCTGAATGCCTTACCTCAGGCTGCCATAACAAAATACCACACACTGGGTGGCTTAAACAATAGACACTTGTGTTCCCACAGTTCTGGAGGCTGAAAGTCTGAAATCAGGGTGTCAACATGGTTGTGATCTGGTGAGGGCCCTCTTCCTGGCTTGCAGATGGCTACCTTCTTGTGTGTCCTCACATGGCAGAGAGAGAGAAAGAGGAAGCTCCCTGGCGTCTCTTCTTGTAAGGCCACTAATCCCACCATGAAGCCCACTCTCAGGACCTCATCTAATCCTAATTACCTCCCAAAGGCCCCACTTTCAAATACCATCACATTGGCAGTTAGGGCTTCAACATAAGAATTTAGGGAGGGACACAAACTTTCAGTTTCTTAACACTTACATAAGGTGAGAATTTGACATGAGTTCCCTATTTCTTATTCTGATCTCTAGATCTCTTATGAATCTATTGGCAGTTGATGGCCTGCATGACATATAGAGTCAAATGACCTAGGTTTAGAGCTCAGCTTCAACATTTATGAATTATAAGACCTCGATCAAGTCACATCATCTCTTGTTTCTCCCAATACTTCATAGAAGGCATTTAAGGTGACCAGGACATACTTGTTAATTGCATACTAGTACACCGGCTCAGTGGGCACTTCAATAATTCCTCATATCTATATAAGATCTCTCTTTCAGTGTCTCATGTAATCCTTCCAAGAATCCTAAGAACTCATATTATGAGGAGGCTGAGACTCTAGGAATCTCTGGTCAGTCTCTTTGTCCTGATCCTGGAACATTCTCCCTGTGCACTTGGTTCATGGTCTCCTCTTTCACTTCCTCACCTCTTGTCTGATCTTGAGGACTTATTATCTGGGCAGGCATCTACTGCTCTGCAGGCTCTGGCTTGAGTCCTTGTACCATGGTGTTATAGTCTGAATGTTTGTGTCCCCTCAAAATTCACATGTTGGAATCCTAAAACTCAATGTAATGGTGTTAGGAGGTGGGGCATTTGGAAGATGATTGAGTCATGAGAGTGGGCCCTCAGAAATGGGATTAGTGCCCTTATAAAAGAGACCCCTGAGAACCCCTAGTTCCTTCTGTCTTGTGAGGATATGAGAAGTCAGTGACCCAGAAGAAGTCAGAGACCTATCTGACCATGGTGGCACCCACATGAACTTCCAGTCTCCAGAACTGTGAGAAATAAGTGTTAATTGTTTATAAGCCACCCAATCTGTGGTATCTTCTTATAGCAGTTCAGATGAATTAAGACTCTGGGCCACCTGACAAAACACCTGGGACTATGCATTGCTGTGATTACCTCATGCCTTACAATTAAAAACCTTAAAAAGGTGTAAGTTAAAAAATTTAAAAATTTTCCTAATACAGTTTATTTTGTATTAATTTGATGTGTACAGCGTAGTGGTTAGACAAATCATGAGGCAGAAGTTCTTTCGTGTTGGACTTTCGTAGGGCGAAGTTTCAAACCAACTGAGAGCAGATAAAGGAGACATACAGATGAAGATTTTGTATTTATTGAAGTAACACATATGTGGTACTTGCTAGGTGCCGGCCAGCAGCTTGCTCAAAGTCATGCAACTAGTATTCCAAACCAGCTCTAGAAATTTGTTCTTCTGCTTCTCAAAATGTAGCCTTTATTCATGATAAAACTAGATTGAAGGGTATGGTTTAGGTGTGTGTCCAAAAAGGCAAGTTAACTTTTCATCTCTAAATGACTCAGACTCTCTAAGCCGGTTGGGGCCACCACAGGTGTTCTCCACAGGGGCAGAGCTGGCCAGCATGCTCCTTCTCTTGCATGGTGGAGAGAGCACAGCCAAACACACCCATCCTGTGAGCAGGCAGATCTGAAAAGAAAAGGCTAAGGAGTGAACTCAGTCTCTCCTCCCCAAGTCACCAATCAGCAGGGTGAACTCAGTCTCTTCTCCCCAATTCACCAATCAGCTAAGTCACTTTTCCTCCTTTGGAGAGGAGTGAGTGACAGATGGGGAGAATGGCCAGAGTGTTCATCTAGCTAAGGTCTCACCAGATGGAATAAGTGTTTCCTTGGACCCTACGGAGGCTGAGAGCCAAAGGCCTCATCATCATTGGAAGTGAGCAAACTGCTGGTAATGGAATCAAGGGGTTGGGTGTTTTAACATTCTTCTTTCTATTTTTTCATAATTAGGATTCTGAGGCCCAGCTTGAATCACTGTCCTTGTGGGTGGGCAAAGGGACATTTGGGCTATATAATTGGAAGCACACTTCTTGAAAAGCTAGACTTCTGCTGCATCAGCTGGTAGCTTTCCTCAGGCCTAGTGACAGGTTCTGATTGCTAAGAGACTGATTTCTTTATGCTTCCTAACAGAGCCAAGTGGGTAGGTGCCTGAGGATCTGTGAGTTCCTATGTGCATCACAGTGCTTCTCAGTGTTTCTCAGTAGGATGTGGTTAGGGGAAAGAACACCAGATACAAGGTCAGGTGTCCTGGTTCCTTATGTGACTCTTCCAGTGGGGAAGTCCTTCAGCTTGCCCATGACTTTATTTTCTCATCTGTAAAATGGGAGTAAAATTACCTATCTCAAAGGGCTGTGCGAGGATCAAGATGATGGGTGAGAAGGTGCTTTATAAACATCAAAGCTGGATAATTTCAAGCTGCTTTATCACATTTTCCATGGATCTCTTCTGTGAATTTCCCTTCTTTCCCACATTTAAAAAATTTTTATTTATTGTTTGGAGAGAGAGAGAGGGAGAGAGAGAGAGAGAGAGAGAGAGAGAGAGAGAGAGAGAGAGAGATTTATTGTTCCACTTATTTATGCATTCATTGTATGTGTCCTGACCTAGGATTAAACTTGAAAACTTGGCTTATTGGGATGATGCTCTAACCAACTGAGCTACCTGGCCAGGGTTTCCCCACATCCTTTTATAGCAGACACATGTTGATTTTGCCTATCCAACATCCATTCTTCTTCCTTCTGGAATAGCACCTTGATCCCCTCTGGGAATCTCTCTGACTATGTGGGTTGTTTGGGACTGACCCCATTTCATAGCTCCACGGGAAAACCCATGATCCAGGCCTCACCAAGCAGAACATTCCATCCCCTGGTCACAGATATTGGTTCGGGGATAGCTATTCACTTTAGCCTGGGTCAGTTGTCCATTCCTGGGACTTTTTCTGGAACTCCTGGGAATGACTCTGCTTTCCTTGCTGGAATTGCTGAGCTGGGGGAACGTAAGCCTGGAGCTGTTGGGGGCCACTTTGCCATCTTACAGGAAGAGCCTGCTACCATAGAGGAAAGCATGAGGGAGAGTTGGAGGAAGACACATAATGTCCTGTTGACATTGTTAAAGTTTCTGGATTCAGCCATGCCTGATTTACATTCATTATGAATGAGGTTGATTAACATTTCATGTATATATTTCCCTTTCATATCCTTTGCTAATTTTTCTACTGGGCTGTTTGTTGGTGTTCTTATAGATTTGAAGGAACATTTATTTTTTATTGAGGTAAAAGTCACTTAACATAAAATTAACCATTCACAATGAACAATTCATTAACAATCCAGTGGCATTTAGTATATTCATATACATAATGTTTTGCAACTATCACCTCTATCTAGTTCTAGAACATTTTCTTCATCACCAAAGAGACCCCATATCCATTAAGTAGTCACTCCTCATTCCTCACCTCCCCCAACCCCTGGCAATCATTCATCTGCTTTCTGTCTCTATGGGTTTATCTATTAAAAATATTTCAAATAATCGGATTCAAGCAATATGTGACGTTTTGTGTCTGTCTTCTTTCACTCAGCATAATGTTTTCAAGGTTCATCCATGTTGTAGCATCACCAGACCTCATTCCATTTTTATGGCTGAATAATATTCCATTGAATGGATAGACCATGTTTTATTCATTCATTCATTCATATGTTGATGGACATTTGGGCTGTTTCCACTTTTTTGGCTATCATGAATAATTCTGCTGGGAACGTTCATGTACGCGTATTTTTTGAATTATATTTCAGGGAAATTAGTATATTTTTATATATCAGAGAAAATAGTCTTTGGCTTATGATAGGTGTTGCAAATATTGTATTTCAGTTTACCATTTGTCTTTGACTTGGCTTATGGTGGCTTTTGCAAGCAGAGTTCTGAAAAAATTGCTATGTAATTGAACCTGTTCAGGTGGGTTTTGTGACACAGTTAAGAAGGCCATCCTTATACTTGAGGTTATAAAATAATTCTTCCATCAAAGCTTCCACTTATCCACTCATTTCCTTATCAGTCAAACAGGGATTAAAAACAGCCCTACTTGTCCCCCAGGGTTACTGTGAGTACCAAATAAGAAATGATATGAAAGGGCTTTTAGAATATAAAGCAATATATATACAAAAGGCATGTTGTCATCATCACTATTAATTGTATCAGATTCTGGCACTAACTAGCTGAGTTGTTTTTGCTTTCATTTTGCAGAGCAGAGATTGAAGGGCAGAATTATTCACTGAGCCGGCCAAGGATACTTTAGTTGGTAGCAATATGGAGAATGTCACAAAAGATGTCAACTCTTATTAGTCATCTTAGGAGGGTTTCATATTTGACCAGAAAAATAAAATTGCCTTAAACTGAAAACTATTCTGGTCACTCTTCCTTCAAGTAGAGTCTTTTTTTTCTTTCTTTTTCTGCCAAGAAAAGAAACCAGTTCTGTGAGTTTTGTGTTATTCAGCTGTACTTGTAATTTAAACCTCATCAGTGGCCATTTGTGACACGATTTTCTTGTATTTTTAACCCCAAATTCTTTTTCTTAAAATATTTTTTCTTGATTGTAGAGAGAGAGAGAAGAAGGGAGAGGGGGAGAGAGAGAAACATCGATGTAAGAGCAGAACATCAATCAGCTGCCTCCTGACCACCCCCTACTGGGGATTGAGCCCACAACCTGGGCATGTGCCCTGACCAGAAATCGAGCCAGCAACTTTTTAGTGCACAGGACAATGCCCATCCAACTGAGCCACACCGGCCTGGGCCCCAAATTTTTTTTTAATTTTTTAAAATTATTAAAATGTTAGCAAGCTTTAGGTTGAATACTATTGATTGAAAAAAAATATCAGTATTCAGCAGCCATTATTCGTATGATAATGGCTCTGAGATAGAATCGTGTACTGGTTAAGTCCTTGGACCCTGATGTTGGTCAGACTTGGGCTTGAATATGATTCAGTTAGTAATCCAGTGTGTGATCTTGGGCAGATTGCTTTGTGCCTCTATTTCACCACATGTAAAGCAAGGATGATTTCAGCACCTGACTACTGTGTTGCAGCAGAAGTCAGTGATACAGTCTATATAGAGTACTTGGTCCAGTGCCTGTATGGAATGAGGGCTCGGTAAATACTAGCTATTATTATAATTCAGGAATATCTAAGAAAATTCATAAGATGAGCCCAAGGGAAATGGAATATACCCTTCTAGCAGGTATTCCCATCCTGTGGGGTTGGCACAGATCAATGGTAGAGCCCTTTTCTTGAGGCAGACCACATTTATTTGGGGGAGAAATCTGGTTTCTGTTACTGTCATGTGGTGTGGGGCGGGGGGTGAACATCTGGAATAGCAGTTGGTTCTCATATAGTAAGTAAGTAAGCAGTTGGTTCTCATATAGTAAGGCCATGAGGAGGGGTGTGTCACAGAAGGGCAGCTGGGAGACTGGGGTGAGCTGCGGGAAGGACTGGAAGGAAAAGGGTGAGGACATTGTGCTAGGGGGCCTTCCCAGGTCACATCACCTGTTCTTGGAGACAGAAGCTTCTGGATGGTGTGATTCACTGTGTGTGGTGATATATTTGCCAGGGCACAGCCCTTTTCTTCTTTCCGCTCTTCCTGCTTTTAACCTGTGTGTCTGGGGGTCCCAACTCTTGTCCTAGATCCAGCATGGTTGAGCCCTAACAAAAAAATATAATAACATCTGTGGGATTTCTGCTATATGCCAGGCACTTTAAATCCCCAGTCGAATTAGATCCTGTGCAATGAGTGAGATCATTTTGTAGATGAGAAAACCGAGGCTCGGAGAAGGCCCCCTACAAGCTGGTAAGCGGCAGAGCCAGAATTTAAATCACCATCTGTCTTATACCAGAACCCAGCTTCTCCTGCCATTTAGCACATAGCTCTGTACCATGCTTTGCTTCAAATTCATATGGGTTTTTGTGAATTCCTGTGGCTCAGTGCCCTACATACAGGTCTCCCAGAAATATTTATGGCTTTAAAATGTTAGTAGTGGATTTAAAATTTTAGTAATGAAGAGAATAGCTGACATTTATTCGTTCCTGTGTCAAATGGGCAACAAGCAGGTTGAGTCACTTGCTTTCCTTCCCAGAGCTGGTCAGTGGCAGAGCCAGGCAGGGGATCCCGTCTGTCACATGCCAAGGTGTGCAGTGTTGACTCCCATTTTTCTCTGAGAGTCTAGGCGTGAGGCAGGGATGCTAATCTCTGAGCACATCTTTCTCAGGTAACATGTGTGGTGTTCTCTTTTTTAAACTAGTCCAAAGGGGAACCAAAGAGGGCCTGAGTATGTCCATGGCAAGGGTGAGGCAGAGGGGTGATGGCAATGGCTGTGGGCCAGTTGTGATTTATGAACTTTACAAACTCCTGTCTCTGGGCACGAAGCTGGAATAAGCTCTGTGATTCACCAACTGGACTTTTCCCTGTGCTTTCTCCAAGTAGATCCTGTGCATTCCCATCTGTAGACCATAGCTCATACTGTTTGCTCCAAAGGAATGCCCTGCTGCCCACACTCCCCTCGCCATGCCTACCTGGGGAGACCCATTACAGCTCCACCCTCTCAAGGAAGCCTCAATGGATTGGCATGGGTAATCTATTCATTTCTGAACTTGAGTCAAGTAATTAATTATACATTCAAAAAAGGCAAATGGAAGACTATTTTGAGAAATCTGTGAAAATACCATACTTAGGGGATAATACTAGTACATGTTAATGATAATCTTAACATGTGAAATCCCAGTGGTCAGGGACCCTATATAGTGCTTGATTTCATTGTTCAATCTTATTCTACCTTCAAGGCACATGAAATGGGTTTCAGCTGTCTAGTAGAATGTTTTGAACATTTGCATGGGCAGAATCTGATCTGGTGTCAGACAGCCTAGGCTTGAATGCTGGTTTGGGTAAGTTACTTCCCATATCTGTGCTTCTGTTCCTTCATTTGTGAAAGGGGGATACTTAGACTATGTTGTTAGGTTGTTGGGGGGGATATCATAGGGTCATAATAATTGCTGTCATTTATTGAGTGCTTCTTATATGCTCGACACTGTGCTAAGCCTGGCTTTACATTCTTATTTGATCTTCCCAAGAGCTCCTTCATTCCTGAAGTCCCCTACCCTGCAATATTTTCTCTTCTATAGCACTTATCATCTTCTACCATATTACATAATTTACTCATGTTGTTTATTTTTCGTCTGCCCCTCCCAGGGTCTCCTGCCTTGCACAGTTCCACAGGCACCATTCACAGTGCATTCTGAGTTCTGCTCTGAGGATATTAATGTAGTGATTTCCTGGAGTTGTGTGATGTGGAGACCTTGGAGTTTCAGGAAGGCAGGGATTTTCCCGCCTGTTTTGATCACTGCTGTATCTCTGTGCCCAGAACAATGCCTGACCTATAGTAAGCTTTCAGTAAATATTCATTGAATGAAATGGGCTCTAAAAAGAGCCCATTTTATTGGTGAGAAAACTAAGGCTCAGTGAGTAATTAATTTGCCTAAAGCCCAGTGAGAGACAAAGGCAGCTGGGTGTTTCCAGCATGCTTGCCCTCAAAGGGTTTGCAAATCTGCATGTCTGAAACATCTGGCATTGTCCCTGCTACCCCCCCAATTGCTCAAAAATATATTAATGAACATGCCTGCACGGGTCAGCCCCTCAACTCTGCTAGACAATTCCCACAGAATGACAAATTGTCACAGAGCTGTTGCTTTAAGAAATTGGATAAATTGCACAGTACAAAGAAAAGGTGGACCTTTCAGAGATTTTGGCAGAAAATTCCCTAATCCCACTGCTAATGGTAGGAGTTTGCAGGGGCCTCTCTTGCTTTCCTAGCCTGATTCTTTTTCCTGCTGCCTTCCCTTTTGTGACTGTCTCTTCCCCTTTTTGCTTGCAGTGAGTTCTGCTCTCCTGTAGGCTACAATGTGTCAGTTGTTATAAAATCCGGGAGGTGGAGCTTAGTGACGAGGGCGAGGTTGGTGGGGGAGTGCTCAGCCAGCCCTGCAGGGCGAGCAGTCCTACTCTAGGGTCACCGGAGCTTAAGCCTTGCAGCAGA
>NW_005871056.1:15721563-15825478 GCF_000147115.1 Myotis lucifugus
GCTGAAGGGAGGGGAGGATGCGAGATGACTGGCCTTGGCAACCTGACCATTCTCCTTAGCAGAGCCTTGGAAAGACAGCCAGAGACTGACTGCAGCACCAAGGAGGCGCCGCACCTCTTGTGGATGTGTGTCTGTGTGTGTGTGTGAGTGGGTGAATGGGTGTGAGTGAGGGTGTGTGTGTGCATTGTGACTGTGTGTGTGCGTGTCCAGATGAGTGTACGAGTGCATGTGTGAGTGTGTGTGTGTGTGTGTGCGTGTGTGTGTGTGTGTGAGAGCTCTTGGTTTTTATTTTTTTGAAGAAAAATCTTGAAAATCTGGGGCAGGTTACTGTGCTCCTAGGGTGGTGGTTCTTCTTTTGCAAGAGGAGCTGACCAGACCAATCTACTAGAGACATTTTTCGGCGAGTAAAGATTATTTTCCTTCCAGGAGAGGGATTTTTTCCCCCCCTGGCTCTGCAGCCAAGTGAAAGAGATTAGCCCCTAAACCTGTGAAATCGACCAGAGCCGTGTGAGAGAGAATACGGGAAGAAAAGGAGATATAAATTAAATAGCCTGTCAGTGCCTTTGGCCACGTTGGAAGATGTCATCTCAAACTAAGTTCAAGAAAGACAAAGAGATCATTGCTGAATATGAAGCCCAAATAAAAGGTGAGATGCGGGCCGGGGACTCATGCATCCCCTCCCCTTTCTTATTCCCTTGCTTTGGCTTTTCCCCCTTTTCCTCCCTGCCATGATGAAATGTTGTTATGCATCAATAATCTTATTGTGAGGAGAAACAGTGGCAGCTGTACAAGTCCAGACTGGTTTCAGCTGCAGAGAGCGCTGGTGCTGGGTGTATGGATTATGAAGTGGTAGCGATCACTGCATTGCAGGTGTGCGAGGAGGATCCGACCCCGGATTTAGGAGTGTCTCAGGTACTCCATCATCTTGGCCGTGACATGTCACTCTAAGGCCTCCTGAAAGTCCCTTAATATGGTGTCTATTTGTTACGGTCTACTATGTTTTTTTCTTTCTCCTTTATGTTGTTGTTGCTTTGCCTCTGTGCCTTTCTCTGGGCTGAAATTCACATGCATGTGCCCAGGGAAGTAGCACAGGGAGGCTGCACTGCTTTGTCAGTGTCTTGGTTGGCCTGGGTTGCCATGGATTAACTGTTATGGGGCATATTGATCCAAACTAATGCAGGCATTTAGGTATAAGGAAGGAGCTTGGTGCAGAAAATATATTCTCTTGCAGTGTGCAGCCCGTCACCTTCCATGCACTAGCGTTTAGGGTCATCAGCTTTCATTCAAAGCCAACAGCTCAGTGCGCTGTGTTGGCTGGTAGGTGCTGCCTGGCTTCCGTGGTGCCAGGGGGAGCCAGCCAGGAGGGTGAGATGACCTCTGGCTGCGTGTTCCAGCTTCGGTGCACACCCCTCTCAGAAGCCCCTCCCTAAATCCACAATAGCGAGGCGAAAAGGACACTGGACACAATCGCATAGACAAATGCAGGCAGAACCCTCATACAGGCCAGGCTTCTCCCACCCTCATGAGTTCTAGGCTTAGCTTTGGCAAGGAAAACCTGAAAGCACCATTCCTCATGCTCACCCTTTCTCTGAGGATGTACCCTTAGGGAAGCTGGGGCCTGCCTCTCTTAGCATCTGTTTTCTTTCTGGTCACAGTTCTCCTTGCTGTGAACGGGTGTATTGTGGTCTCTCTTAGAAAGAGTAAAGACCGGATACATCTTCAATGGATGTTGGTGCCTCCCTCCCCTTGAGGTGATGAGTAGACTGTTGGGCAAGTTGGTTATTTGGGGCTCAGCCGATCTGAGGTTGCCACACCTGGGTGCTGCTGCAGCTCAAGACTCAGTGACCCAGAAAGGCGGTTGCCTCCCCAGGAACGGCCGAAGGCCGGGCAGTCACAGCTTCTGTACACGCTTCAGATGCTTGGGAAACTTTGGGAGGGGAGCAGCCATCAGGGGAGAGCCTTATAGTTTTTTTCCAGTCTCGCCAACTGTCTTGTGCCTTTTAGTTCTGGTCGAACCTCGCATGCTAATCACCTCTGGGTAGACCCCAGGATGAAATAAGCAGAAAACCCTCTGCTCTCCTCCCTTTTAGTGTTCAGTTCAGTGTAGAAAACAGTGACTTATGATGTTTCAGCCTCACTGAAAATTTAGAAACAAGCCCTTGTCAGAGATTTGAATTTACCTGACTGCTCACTACAAAAACCCAGTTAGGGAGTTTATATTTTCTAAGACTAAATTGTGTGATTTTTAAAAAATACACGGAGGTTCCCTTGAAAAAAGCCATAGTAGAGAAGGGGATGCTGAGTTTTGGACAGGTTGGTAGGATATGTGCTGATTACTTTGAAGGATTGCTACCACTGGGCCAGTGAACTTTGCTGGAAGATCTATTAAACATTTATGGCTCTGGCTGATTCTTTTACTTTTTACATTTCACCTTTATTTTAAAAACTAATTTGCAAGTACAAGGTAATGCATTTCAGCAGGAAATGTGCCCAAATGATCTTGTCCCTTCCAGACTCTAAACGCCTCTGCATTCTACTTACAAGAGTTTAAATTTATTCCTTTAGTGTTGACACCCACACAATTAAGGTCAGGATGCTGCTGTGCCCCAAACCATCTGGAGTCTTTTCTTTCAAAATTCTTTGTTCATCATCATTATTATTGTGTGCACAGGGCGCTACAGTTTCTGTGGCTCACTCCCAGATATCACTACTCTTGGTTTACACAAGGTTCAGAAAGGGTTCACATGAACTCGGTGTTAGAGGTGATGAAACTGAAGCTTCGTAATGTTAAATGACTAGCCCAAGGTCACAAGGCTGAAATGTGAAGGCAGCAGGTTTTCTGCCAGGCCCAGCGTTCCCTGATACATTGTTTGCCTGCAGCTGCCCCTGGAAGGATTGATGTCAGTAGCAGATGGCAGTTTTGTGGCGGGGATGGCTGCCTCTTTGTGGCATTCCATTGTTTTCCCTCTTACTTTGATCCCTTGCCTTTGTTGCTTGCCTCTGAAGAATGTTTGACCAATCACCAAAAATAATGCCTGATGCCAGTTATCTTTCTCCCTGGGCAGCATTTGACCAATCTGTTGCAAACACACCACCTAGTTAGACAGATTTTGTCCTCTGTGACTTCTGTGAGGGGAACTTTTGATTTTTTAAAAATGATACTGAGTTCTTTGTAAACGTACTGTCTTTTATCTCTTTTTGGAGAATTTATTGACTCAACAAAGGAAATGTCTTAAAGCAGTTTTTCTTCCTGTTGTAAAAAATTTCAGACTCATGCCTTTTCTTGCTTCATCAGATACTTGAAGTCCTTTGATTAAATACCTGCAATGCAGTAGTATACCATATGCTTGTTCATTTCCAGTGATGGGGAACTCACCACTTCCAAAGCCCACATACTCTATCTTTGGACAGCTCTGGCTGTTGTAAGTGGTTTTATGTTGGGTTAAATAAGTCTCTCATCCATTTATTGGTTCTGTAGTATCTGCCCCTTGGGACTTCATAGAACAAGACAGATGCTTCTTCTCCATGACTGCCCATTGGATGTTTGGAGACTCTGATCACAGCCCCTAGACTATGATTATCCTCATTTGTTGATTTACAATAATTCTCTGCTGCTTATCTTCACTCTCCTTTGACTCTACTGCATCCTCGGTTGCAAACTCCAGTGCATTTGGGTGCTTGGCACGTAGAATAAATGAGTGATGATGGCCAAGTAAGATGATTTGTGACAGGTGTTCCACCACCTCAGCGAAGGCAATATAAGAAGGGGTGGTAGTGATTATGATGGGCCTGAGGGTGCATGTCCTGTACAAATGGGCAATCACTACCTGGATTCAACCAGTTGACCATTTAGGAATGGAGGCCCAGCCAGATCTTTCCATTTTCCAACAGATGGCAAAAATCTGGATGAGAGCTTTATGCTTTTATTTTATATTTTGTTTTATTGCTTAAAGTATTACAAAGAGTATTACATATGTCTCCTTTTTTCCCCCCTTGACATTCCCCCAGCCTCCCCTACCCCCCAGTGTCTTGTGTCCATTGGTTATGTTTATATGCATGCATACAAGTCCTTCGGTTGATCTCTTACCCCCCCCTCCCACCCCCCAACCCTCCTCGGCCTTCCCGCTGTAGTTTGACAGTCTGTTCGATATTGCTCTGCCTCTGTATCTATTTTTGTTCATCAGTTTATAATGGTCTTTATTATCCATAAATGAGTCAGATCATGTGGTATTTTTCTTTCATTGACTGGCTTATTTCACTTAGCATAATGCTCTCCAGTTCCATCCATGCTGTTGCAAATGGTAAGAATTCCTTCTTTTTTACAGCAGCATAGTATTCCATTGTGTAGATGTATCACAGTTTTCTAATCCATTCATCTGCTGATGGGCACTTAGGCTGTTTCCAGATATTCGCTATGGTAAATTGTGCTGCTATGAACATAGGGATGCATATATCCTTTCTGATTGGTGTTTCTGGTTTCTTGGGATATATTCCTCGAAGTGGGATCACTGGGTCAAATGGGAGTTCCATTTTTAACTTTTTGAGGAAACTCCATACTGTCTTCCATAGTGGCTGCACCAGTCTGCATTCCCACCAGCAGTGCATGAGTGTTCCCTTTTCTCCGCATCCTCTCGAGCTTTATGCTTTTAAAGAGGTTTTGCCAAATAGACCTCTAAAAGATGATACTATCAAAAGCCTTCTTCAAGAGTGGTACTAAGTTCTAAATGAGATCCTTTAGATGTGGGCAGAGAAAGAAAACAACTACCACCTCTCTTACACTGTATGTAATGCTTTTATTAATATAGCCCAAGGATTCAATTAGCCTTTTCACTGCCCAACCCCTCATTGCAAACATATATATTTATATCTGCCCTATTTCTTCAATCCACTAGCTAGGATCCTTGTCAGAGAGAAGGAAAATGAAATGAATTTGATATGATTTGTTCTTGGTGACCCTGTGCTCGTTCCAAGTGGACATTGCTTCCTGACTGGTGTGCTCACAAATGTCCCTTTACAAATCTGTCCAAGAATCTTGCCTGAGAGTGACATCATATTCTCTAGTCAGGAACTGGCAAGTTTTAACTTGTTCCCCTTTTGAAGTTAGAACAACATTTGCCCATCTACAGCTTTTTGGCACCTATCCTATTTTTCATAATTCTCTCAAAGACCACTGATAGTGTTTGGTAATCTTATTTGCAGGCATTCTCAGTATCTTGGGCTCTAATTCATCTTGCTGTCAGACATAATGGTCTGTTCTACATTTATTCAGAGTTCCCATTTCCATTTCAACCTAATGGAAAATTGAAATAGAAACGCAGTGATTGACTTTAGTGTTTTATTTTTTATTACATGCCTCTCATCATTTTAGTCTATCTTAATAGCAAAAGTCTATAATTTTGGGGAAGAAAAGCAGGTATTGAAGAAGATCACAGAGAATGCATTCGTTTATGCACTCATTCAATACTACTTTGTTCGTAGTCTTGTGCTGGGTGTTTTGAGAGATGCAAAGTATATGGTATATTCTTGGCTTTCTAACAGTTTTCTTGGAATATGGTGAAAAGAATCAGTGAAGAAAACAACAACACACAAAACACAAAATTTCTAACTGAGGGCCAGATGAGTTCAGTCTTAAGGAGATTGTGCCATAGAATGATTGGACAACCATCTTCGGAACCCTGATTGCCTTCAACAGGATTCAATGAGGAATGCAGGCTGAGTTGGGAAAGCAATGAGGAGTCATGGGGATGGTGGCTGATTAGGGAGCTATCTAGAGGAGGCAGCCATTGCGCAGCTTCAGTTTGTCATCGCCATGAAATGTGAGCCCAGAGTGGCCAGTTCTTTCAGTGTTTCAAGGGAGTCTGGATTTTAAAACAAAATGGCCTGATTTTTATTTTTAAAATTTCTTAAAATTATTGAGCTGTAAATATTCTTTATATATTCCACATTTAAGTCCCTTATCAGATATATGATTTGCAAATATTTTCTTCCATTCGGTGGGTTGTCTTTTCACATTTTTGATGGTGTCCTTAGTAGCACAAAAGTTTTTAATTTTTATGAAGTTCAGAGTATCCATTTCTCTATTTTCCCTCATGTTATTGGTGTCATATCTAAAAATTCTTTGCCAAATCTAAGGCCATAAAGACAATCTCTTGATTTTTAAACGGCAACTCAGATTTAAAAAACACTACAGTGTCTGAACAAACCTGACAGTAGGACAGTTTCAGCTCATGGCCCACCAGTTTGCAACTTCCGGCCTACAAGGTGAAGTCCATAAAAAGTCTTGGTGATGGGCCTTCAGCCAATTTTCCTGCTTTATCTTCAGTTGTTTTCTCTATAAATAGGCCTGTCTGCTCTTACAACCACATCCCTTGTCTCTGGATTCTGCATACCCTTTTCTACCTCAGATTCTTTCCCCATTTTCTGCTCTCATCCCTCCTCTTTTTGTCTCACCAACTCCTAACCATCCTTCAGTGCCAGCTCAAATGATACCCTCTTCTGTGATGCCTTCCTAACTCTCCTAGGCAGAATTAGTGATTCCCTCACATCTGCCCTTCTATTCTGAGCCTTATTATCCTTTATTACAATTTTGTGTTTAGTCCTTTGGCTCTGAACTCTTAAGGGCAGAAACACTTATGATCATCTTTGTTTCCCCAATGTGCTTGGCACACGATTGGTTGGGGGAGTGGCTGATAAGTTACTAATAAGTTTTACTCTTATAACTCATGGCTCAAGCAGTTATTTTCTTTGACATTTATTTTAGCTCAGGCTGCTATAACAAAATATCATGGACTGGGTGGTTTAAACAACAGACATTTATTTATCACAATTCTGGAGCCTGAGAAGTCCAAAATCAAGGTGCCAGCAGATACAATTTCTGTTAAGAGTCCATTTCCTGGCTATAGATGGTTGTCTTTTTGCTGTGTGCTCAAATGGTCTTTCCTTAGTGTGTGATGAGAGTGAGCTCTCTGTCTTTCTCTTCTTAAAAGGGCACTAATCCCAAACAGGAGGTCACCACCCTCATTATCTCATCTAATCCTAATCACCTCCTAAGGCCACACCCACCACAAAATACCATCATATTGGGGGTTAGGCCTTTGACATTTGAATTTGTGTGTGGGTGACACAAACATTTAGCCCATGATAACACCCATACTTTCTGTTCCATTGAAAGCAGGGGTTTTATTGGCTTGCTGAATTTCCTTCTTTGTCTCTGATAGGGGAGACATTTATTATTAGGGATTTGGTGAAGGCTGATATGTTGAAAGCCAAGATGATATTTGATGAAGTGATATTTGTCACAGTCTGGGTGGGGTGTGGCTGTGGAGCACTGTACTGCAGGCGCCTCCCAGTCCGGGGAATTAGTGGATGTGGGGGTCTATATTGGCCATTTCTGGAGTTTTCACAACAAACGTTTATTTGTTAGGGATGACCTTTCCTTAGCAGAAACCTCTAACATTCATTCATTCATTCACCCATTCATTTAGTGACTGTTATAAGCCATGCTTCAGGCTATACAGCTTTATTTAGCAGTGGGAGGTAATTAAATTTTATTTAGCTCTAGGTCTCAGTCATTTAGTCAGCATCTAATTTTGTGATCCCAATACTTCTGAGAGATAGTCATTATTAGTCCCATTTTATAGATTAAAGGTTAAAGTTCAGGGAAACAAAGTAAGTTGCATATGATTACATATCCAATAGTGGCGGAGCTAGGGTTTAAACCAGTCTTCCTGACTTCTGGTTGTGTAGGGAGGCAAGATGCACACCAAGGCAACATGGCTCTGAAACCCAAAGGTTTCTTCTTTGGAGGGGGCAGTCTGGGATGGGTCTTAATCTTTGACTTCCTACCCTCCCTAACACTTCCACGCACCTTCTCATCCAACCTCTCTTAGTCCCCACTTGATGTCCCCTAGCTGTGTCAGGTCCCTTCACTCCCACCACAGGGAGTCATCTTTGGGAAACTAGCTGACTGGAAACACTCCTATAGACTTGACAGAGTCTATATATACTACAAATACTTGACAGAGGTCATGTATTTTCTTGTATATGCATAAGCTCTACCTTCATCAACCTGGAAATATAGAAACAGAAATCTTAAGTGTCTTCTGGTCCAAGTCTCCTACTTTTTCCCTCCCAGATGTGGAAACTGATGTTCAGAAAAGGATTCTGACTAGCAGACACTTCTAGACCATATTTCCAGAAGGGCAAAAGCTTTATCTGTTTGATTTATTGCTATAGCCTCGTTCTTGGGATCTAATTGGTGATCAATAAATGTATGGAGTTGAATTGCTCTGGCGGGTGGGGCAAGCCCTGGCAGTGGTTTCACTTGTAAATGCTTCATTCCTGATGGCTTGTTGATGTTTATAAAATATCTTGGCTGTCAAGGAGAGGTTGCCTGGGAGGCAGAGCTGAGTGCTGCCTTGGAAAACAGAATGAGGCAAGTATATGACAGGTTAAGGATTGGAGAGATCAGGAGAAGAGGTTAGGCTGGTTCAGAAACTGGCCCTTTCCTTCTAAGTGCCAAGAAGGTGACAGGGGTTGACCTTCTAAAAATGCTGAATTTCAGAACCTCTGGCCTAACACAGGACGCAGAAAGCTGTGTCCTGGGCTCAATTGCACTTGTAAATGCTTCATTCCTGATGGCTTGTTGCTATTTCTAAAATATCCTAGCTGGCCAGGAGTGGGATTTTGGCTCTGTTCTCTTAAATTTGTTTAATTATTAGGCCAATTTATGTTTGGAGTAGTTTTTCTTTAGGTGTATTCCATGAAAGTGGAGGTGTTGGGTGGAAAAAATTTGTGGTCAAATAGGTTTTGGAAGTTTTAGCATAAACTGAATGAAATAAGTTTGTTTCCCACAGGACTTCTGGGAACCTTGAATGTGTTAAGTGGTGGGAGTCTCCAAAAGGGGTCAGGGCTTTCCTCAAACTTATTTCATCTATAGATCCTTTGCATGGAACATCGTTTAAGACCCTGTTCTTGAGATTACATTTTGGAAATGTACATGGTTTGTGGATTATCCAGATTCTTTCTCTTTTTTGTCTTTTGCCCATTTCCCTAATTTTTATACTTCTTTCAGAGGGCAATTTGAAGAAGGGAAGCGGTAAGACTAAAGCATATCCAGCTCAGCTAAGTGATATCAGTGTGCTCTTTTGAGGTCACTTAGAAAATGTTGGTTTTGACATTTCCAATTACAGAGCGCTCAACCATTGATTTAAATGGTAATTTGGTGACAGCTCACCCCTGATCAATATGCATGGCATGTACACATGTGCCCATCTGTGCATGACAGTAAGGGGGTACACTAGGCTGCAGGCAGTGTTCAAGGTGCCTTGAATGGGCCTAGGCACTGCCCCTGGGATTGCACAGTTAGTGCCAGGTGATAATGGTGCAGATGAACACACAGAAGCCCATGGCCCATTGCACGTTAGAGTGAACAGATCTCAGCCAAAAATCCAGGTGCATGAGAAATGTGCTTTTCTTTATATTTTGTAACTTAATTCCATTTCACATCTCTATTCTGTTGGAGGTGGCAGCAACAAATCGAAGTCAATTTGGGGTTTCCTCTCTCATTTCCTCCAGTGTTGTATCCCAAATCCAGGTTGAAACAGGCAGCACTTAAGGACATTTGCTTGATTTGGCACTGCAGGTCTCTTCTCCTTCTTACTGGGTATTCAGGGGTCAGTCTGTGACAGTGATCCTCCTTTTTCAAATCCCGAGGCTCCTTTGCATGCCCTCGCTTCATCTCCTTCCATGTGATTTGCAGGCATTAGGGGTCATCCTGGGGCCCACATGCCATGATGGTGAGGGACTGGACATTTGTCTCAGGCTTGTCTTGCCACGCCCAGCACTCTCTCCTCCTCCAGTTCTCCCTGGGGCTCGGCCTGAGGAAGTGGCCCAGCTCCTCTCTGTTCCTGGGCTTGTTTGGGGGTGACACAGGGTGCAGGTTATTTTCTTATACATGCATAAAATCTGTATACACCTGACTCCCTGAAATCTTTATTCACGTGTAGGGCTGTAAGGAGAAAGGTGGGTAAGAGGGGTGATAACCTGGCACTTTGTCATCAAACATTCTCTCATAGCTATTGTCCATAATCCACATATCTTTTTATTCTCCCTGAGGGCTAGGCTTTGGAAAGTCAAAAGCCAAGAATTGAGTCTTTCTCTGTATTGTCTTTCTCTGAGGCAATGAACACAGAATGCTTTCCCTGCCTGAATCAGGTCCAAGGGGTCTAAGGAAATCTGGAAGAAAACCTTTAATATTTCAAAATATTAATTGCAGCGAGTTTCCTCCCTTCTCCATCTGCACCATCCTGACCCAGACCATCATCACCTCTTGCTGGGACCATGGCAACATCTTCCTAACTCAGGATTTCTCAACCTCTGCACTCTCCGAATTCTGGGCTGGATCATTTTTTTGTTGTTGAGGGGGGAATGTCCTGCACAATGTGGGATGTTGAGCAGCATTTCTGGCCTCCACCCAATAGATACCAGTAGCACTCCCCTCCCCAAATTGTGACAACCAAAAATGTCTCCAGACATTGCCAGATGTCCCCTGGGGGGTGGAGTGCAAAATAGCAAAATAGGCCCCAGTTGAAAGACAGTATTCCTATGTGGTCTCCCTGCTTCTTCTCTTGTCCTCATAATCTGTTCTCCCCACAGCAACCAGCAGTAATTCTTACACAGTTTAAATCTAATTATGTCACTCTTGGTTTCCAAACCTTCCAGTAGCATCTCACTGCATGAGAATTAAATCCAAAACCCTACCTCAGCTTACAAAGCTGTGCTCTGCCTACATTGGCCACATTACCTGTCCACTTTCCTGGCTCCTTGAATTCTCCAAGCTTGGATCTGCTTTGGGCCTTTGCACTTAGATTTTTCCTCTTTCTGGAATCCTCTCCGTCTGAATTGTCACATGGCTGGCTCCTTCTAGGTATTCTGCTTTCAGCTTGCATGTCAATTCCTGACCATTCAATCTTAAGTAGCCCTGGAGTAACTACTGGGTCTGCTGACATGAATTCTTAGCAGAGCACTTATGACTATATGATATTTCCCCTTCTTTGTTTATTTCTTCTCTTTACCAGAATTGAAAGTCTGTAAGAACAAGACTTTTGTTTCTTTTGTTAGCACCTGGAATAGCACTTGTTATATAACAGGTGAACCTAATATTTGTTGATTGAATGAATGAATGTAGATGTCCTTGTGCTGGACTTTGCACACAACCACTTGCAGATATTTTGCTTTGGGGTACATGGGATCAAACTAGGAACTGCAGTCTAGACGCACATACTAGTAATGAAGCAGAGCCAGGCTTTCCCCAAACCCTGATTGAGAGATAATTCAGGAAAATTAATCCACAGAAGGGATAATTGTATCTATGCAGAGCAATCCAGTTGATGGCTTAGAGGGGAATGAGGTAGAGAGACCAGGTGCTACTTGCAGGGGTACTGCAGGGAATCCAATATTTTTTATTAGTTGAGTATGTATCTAATATGGGGACACAAAATGGGTAAAATATAGTTTCCATTCCTGTCTTTGATAGACTTATAGTTACAAACATAAATTAATACAGTAAGTGCTGGAATAGTACAGTACTGGAATCACACACTGCGGAAACTCAGAGTGAGCGTGTCAGCTTTGCCTGGAATAGCTGGAGAGGTTGTTATAGGAAAGAGGACTTTTGAGTAGGGCTGTGAAGGATGGGTAGAAGCTCTCAAGATGATAAAAAGCATTTCCTGAAGAGAGAACAGCCTGTGCAAAGGTATGGGATGGTCATGAAAGAGCCTGGGTACTTGGGAAATGGTGAGAAATTTGATGTGGCTGAAATTCATAGTAGATGGAATGGAGGGGCTGTGGGAGATGAGATTTGAAATGAGAGGAGCTTGAAGTTCTTTTTAACCATTGGATCCTATAAGTCTTTGTCCTTGGAGATGGAGGATAAGAGCCTTTTTTTGGTAACATTTTTTTATGATTATGGATGTGTGCATGCTCATCATTTTTAAAGTTTTGAAAATACAGAAAAATATAAAAAAGGAAAAAAAGGAATCTAGAAGCCATTACCTGAGATAACCACTATAAACATTCAATATATTATCTTCCAGATTCTATATCTCTATTAAATCTGTTTTATATCTTGTGTAACAAAAAATGGGATCATAGATCTTTTATGAAAAGTTATAAAAATAAAACTGATAAGGAAATCATCATAGGCCTGTAGACCTAGGTCTGAAATAGACAGTATGGCCTAAAAATAAACAGACGTTGCCAAGTAAGAACATCAATCAATAAGCCTTATCTTCCATGTGTTTGGATGGTCCTTTAGGGCGGGGGAGTGTGGTAGCTGGCTTGTGTTGGCCACTTTTATCCCCACAAACCTGTATAAAATTGGGGGGAACTGAGCTCACTCATCAAGAACTTCCCCCGACCCTACATCTGTTCCAGCCACGTTCGGTTAAAATTTCCCCCTTTCCCAGTACACTGTAGTCTCACTTCCCTGTTGGTACTCAGAAAGTACTAAAAAGAGAGTCTTGTCTAAAGTGAAGAATTTAGTCTCAGGAAGCAGGTTGCCCTCTCTGATGGCACCTTCCCTCTGATTTACCTTTCTTTGTTGTTCTCTGTTGGAGTTCCTGGTCATCATTGGAACTTTTGAGATTCCCGATTGCTAGTCTGTTCCCAACAGTGGTAACCTGTCCTCCCCAGGCTTATAATGGTTGGTGAGGGTATTTTCAGAATGTAGTTTACTATAGGTCAGTGGGTTTTCCAACTTTTTGTTAGACAGAAAGCCCTGTAGGCACGTAGAGTTCTTATTGAGAGATTGGAGCTCAGAGAGAGGGGATAGCTCTGTAGGAGGACCTCCCATAGCTTAGAGTGCCTTAAAAGGAACGAGAGAGAGAGAGAGAGAGAGAGAGAGAGAGAGAGAGAGAGAGAGAGAGAGGACATAAGAGACATGTAACAATGAAACACTTTAGTCACCTTCAAGAACACCAAAGAGTAGATGTCGCTTCTCTGATTTTATTTGTAGTAAAGAATGCACACAGGCTGAGCAGCATGACTGCTCTCCAATCGTTGTCTCAGTAGGACGTTTCCAAGTAGAGTTGGCCAGTACATTACTTTTTATTTTACATGTGCTTTATTTTTAATAGTGGCCTTTCCAGACAGTATTTTTGTTTTGTTTTTAATTGATTTTTTACAGAGAGGAAGGGAGAGGGATAGAGAGTTAGAAGCATCGATGAGAGAGAAACATCGATTAGCTGCCTCTTGCACACCCCCCCTGGGGATGTGCCCGCAACCAAGGTACATGCCCTTGAGTCCGCAGGCTGATGCTCTATCCACTGAGCCAAACGGGTTAGGGCCAGACAGTATTTTTGGATCTCCTGAAGATAAATGATCTTGGGGAAATGGAGGCAGAAAAACAGTCACTCCCTTGCTCTGATATCTGGTAACTAAATACTTCTTGACCTCTGACCCTGGCCATTTGGACTCCTGACCATTTGCCTGGTTGTGGTTTTTTGAGTTTGTCTCTTGACTCTCAGCTCATCTAGGGCTTTAGTCATGTATGGCCCAATCCTCTTGCTTTAGGCCCCACCCTGAATATATCTGTCTTGCTGGATCTCATACTTGGCATAATATCATCATTGAAACTCTGCACCAAAATAATGATGGAGGCCCCACTGCTCTCTGCCAGAAACAGAATTGTATGCTATTGGGAATAGTGGGAAAGAAATGTTGAGAACATGGTGGGCCAGTTTACTTTGATTTAGTTTAACAAATATTTATTAGTTCCTACTATGTTCCCTGACTCCATAAGAGGAAGACAAATTTTAACTTGTAATTATAAAAATGTTGAGTGTTATGAAAGGATGGTACAGAGTTCTTGGAGGAACCTATAGCAAATGGATATAAATTGTTGAAAATATTCTAGGCGATTTCTGATATTGATCTGTAAAGCTGAATTGGTCAAGCTTATCCCATCACATTATTTCCTGAGCTATTTAGGACCAAGACAGAACCATCTTTTCATTTAGAGAAGGGTCAGAAGCAATCAAAATATTTAAGGGGTCAGAAAGATTGGTACTTCTAAGAGAAACACACAATTTCTGGTGTAAAAGATTGAAATGGTTTCAGAAAAGGAATTTTATAGTAGTTATATTTAAGATGATAAGTACAGTAATGGGATAAGTGCTTTTAAGGTGAAATTAAAGCCAGGGATCAACTGAAGAGGATAGAAATCCATCCTGGCTGGATAGTTATGTTCAAGTCACAGAAAGTAAGTGAGGCAAGAATATGGATTGTTGAAGGAGGCAGCTGTGATATGGCTGGGTTGGGGGTGGGGGTGCTCAGAATGGAATTGCATAGACCTGGGTTTGAGTCTTAGCTTATGGCTTATCAGCTGAATGACCTTGGATAAATCTTTTATTATCTAAGAAAAGACTGAACTCTCAGTGTATGTATGTCTGTGTGTGTTACAATCCTATTTTTTTAAAATAAAAAATGTGTGTCTTTATGTATTTGGGTATGTATAAAAAGAATATCATAGTTTTCAATGATTGATAATGATGCTTTCTCTTGGGGACTTAGGAATCGGGTAGAGGTCGGGTTTGGGGCAGGATGGTAGTGACAAGGAACAGTAGAAAGGAGACCTTTTCCCTTATATTCTTCTATTTTTGATTGACTTCTGAAATAGTGATTGTGATTACTTTTCTAATTTAAAAACCCACCAAGTTGACAATAAAAGCAAGGAATTTGTTGACAATTTTTTCTGCTATGGAGGCTGTTCAGACATCAGCTGCACTATGGAAGGAAAAGAGGGAGGGAGGGAGGGGGGGAGGGAGGAAGGAGGAAGAGAGGGAGGGAGGGAGGAAGGAAGGAAAACACCTGCAAGAGATTTTTAAGATTTGCTTAACATTTTGTGGTGTTCATTATGTATTGTAAGAATGATTGCTGAAATTATCTGTATTACTTTACTGGATTATCTCCCCCTCCCTCCACCTCCCATGCAGTGTGGAAGATGTTTTCTTTTCTCCGTTCTTTTAAAATTCTAAGAGATGGGTATAGGGGTGGAATAGTCAAGTCCAACCATTGAAGTACTGGGTTAAAATCAGGAGCCAATGTGCTGCTGTGTCCAGAGTGTTGGATTTAGTCATAAAACCCGTCTGATCTGTCTTTTGAATGAGGCACTTCTCCATTCTGCATCCTTGTATCCTCATCTGTAAAATGAGGCATTATCTACCCTAAAGGCTAGTTGCCATGAGGATCAAATGAGGTGGTGTGTGAGACAGTAAACTCTAGAGTTCTGCAGAAATGTTAATTATTTCTATTTTTGCCTAGCTCCTCCCCGGGGCATGCTGCTATTACCATGGGGTTGTTTATGTGTCTGTCTCCCTGTGAGTGCCTCAGAGTGCAGGGGCCTTCTTTTATTCATTCTGAATTCTTATGCCTAGTGCCTGCCACACAGGAGGCATTCAAAGCTTCTGGAATAGCTATCAAGGACAGAAAAATATACGCACAGTTAGTTTTAGGCTTATGAAAATATTAAGATGCTCTTCCAAGAAACACTGCCTTCCAGTTCTATTTAAAAGGAATTAAAAAAGAAATCAGCTAAGTCCACAACAGAAATGATATTGCTGGGAGAAAGTAAATAACTTCATTAATGAAAATTTAATTGCACAGTTTTATAAAGAGACAGAGCCACATCTCTCCATCCTCATTATTGTCAAAGACCTGACAGTTGGTTCCAAGGAGGGCAAGATGAATGAAAGGGATTGAGAAAAGACAAATCCTGATACTCCTGGAGAAATATCTCCCAAGAAACAGGAATGCCCCTGAATCACCAGTTTCCTTGGTCAGAGCCCTGGAATAAGCCTTCTCCAGGCTCCTCAGACAAAGACCCTTTTTGGCCTCTACCCCAGACTGTGGCCGGTAAACCACAAAATTCCTTATTTCCCCTGGAAGTGGGAAAATGGCCAGTTGCTTGACAAAACTGGAAGGATTATCTGAGGCTCAACTTGGGGGCTCCAATACCTCTAAAACCCAGATAATTATCATCTGAATGGGTGGGGGAAGGCCTGGAGCCAAGCCTAGAAACAGCCTTGTGTAGTCCTGCAGTTAGGAAGGAGGGGACCAATCTCAGCATCGGGCCTCTGGACCCTTCTCTATTACTATCGAGAAGCCACATTTTCTTCTCCCTCTCCTGCACCAGTTCCTTAAGTACAAGTCAGCCTAGGGGCATCATTAGATGGGTTCATAATTGTCCAAACAAGTGGT
Organism: Myotis lucifugus; assembly: GCF_000147115.1. NCBI lineage: Eukaryota > Metazoa > Chordata > Mammalia > Chiroptera > Vespertilionidae > Myotis > Myotis lucifugus. The sequence goes on from NW_005871056.1 coordinate 15,737,821, forward strand.
GATTGTTGCATGGTCCATTGTTCCCTAGGTGAAGTCTCCAGCGGCCTGCCAAAAGGCTCTGCCCTGTTCCGTGTTTCAACTGAGTGGATGAGAACATGAGCATGCCCATCCAGTTTGAGAATGTCAGGAAACCAAGGAAGGCAGGCTTAGTAATCGGGAACATGGTTGTTAATATCAAACTGCTGGAGATTTGCAGCCCAGCTCTGCTACTTTCTTACTATGTGATTTTGGGCAAGTCTTTTTAATCTCTTTGAGCCTCAGTTTCCCCATCTATAAAGTGAAGATAGTAATCCAATTTCAAAGAGTTATCTAGGTGGTTAAGTTGAGACAATGTATGTAAAGCCCACTGCACAGGACTAGGCACATAGTAAGGACTCAATCAGTGTTAGCTATTGTTATTAATAATCACAACTGTAAGTAATACTGCAGGCTCTGGAGGCTAGTAGATCTGGGCTCAGATTCCAGCTGTGCCACTTACTAGTTGTGGGCAAATTGTTTAACCTCTCTGAGGCTTAGCTCTCTGTACCTCTGTAAAACAGGAACAGTATACCTCCCTTGGGCATTTCTGTAAAGCATTCAGGTCAGAACAGACACATGGTAGGTGCTCCATAAACAGTGATTACCATTAAGAGAAACAGCACATTCTGCGGTAAATAGAACCAGGAAGCAGAGATATCTTAACAGAATGGGATAAGGCACTGACTCTAAAAATGTACAGTTTAATAATACCTTTAAGAGAACACCACCAACTCTTCAAGAGAAACTAAACCTTTATGGATATTGAGCCTTGAGAGGAATTTCTCCCCTGAATAGGTAGAAATGTAAATGGAGTAATAACAAATTGGCCTTTGATTAGGATATCAGACCTTGGACCCTGATCCCAGCCTTGTCCCTTGTCCAGGTGGCTCTTGGCACCTCCTTAAGAGGATTCAGAGGGAAATAGATGATAGAGGCCACTCATTGGGAAATGAATGCCTGCCCCGAAGCTGTGGCTCAATACCCTAATGTACCCTGGTGGACTGATCTTCACCTGCAGAATTCCTTTGGCCTTGGTAGGTTGGGCACGCCCATACTTGAGTCTTGGTTCTATTGCTCCAGGGTAACAAAAGCTGGTCTGGAGCTCAAACCCCTATAGGGACCAACTTGGATAACTACCTTGACTTCTCTCTGAGATGCTACCAAGTCTAACCAGCCACAGAGAGAAGAATAAGAAGTCTGCACCCACCCAGACTTGACTTTTGACCTCCTTGGAGGTACAACATCTAGGAATTTTGGTTCACAAATGTGCTCTCGAACCATGATATCATTTTCTTCCAATGGATAGATTTCCATGCCCTTAATTGTGACCCTGACTTGGGAGGAATGAATAGAGTTGGTCTTCAGCTAAGTAGAGGTCAACATCCCTGTCCCTCCCATTCTTGTTGACCTTTCTTCTAATGCCTCCATGACCTTAACTTCCAAGCTTATGATCAACTCAGGATGTGGCTATCTCCCTCTGTGGAAGAAATCAATGGAAAATCAATGATGTTCAGCCTGCATCCTCAGCACTGCTCCATCATGTGCCTGCCATGAAGTCAGGAGCTGGGTAGTTTAGGCCCCAAGGATTTAAGAACCTCTTTGAGTCCTTCTCCTTCTTCAGATGTTCAAAACAGCTCAAGACTAAATTGAAAATTCAACTTATTTTCTTCCAGACCAGCATTGATTACCAAGCAAGTGATGTTCTGCAGGCCAGTGATGTATTTTGTTGAGATGCACAATAAAACAGGGCAACTTCATAGAAAAATCTGCATTTCTGACTCTTTGAAAACAAATTGGACAATTTGGCTGCACCAGGTCCCCATTCCAACATGGTAGCCCATCAGCCAGAGCTGAGTAGAAGCTGCCATTTTTAGATGTACTCTCAGTCTCTTCCACTTCTGGGCAGGAGCTCTTGCGTCCCCACACCCTCTTATCTGACACCTATTGCTTCACTCATTGACCTAAGGTAAGCTTCCTAGCTTCTATAGGCAGTTGGGTTTGCCATTTCTGGATAAGGCCAAGAAGTTATATTCTATCTTCTGTCTCAAATTATGCTCATCAGATAGGGTTGTTCAATGAGACTTGCATGACAGTAGAGACTCCCTGGCATTATTTTAAGTAAATCCTTCACTTCTCCTCAAGAATAAGTACAAGGCTGGAGTCAAGAGCAAGACAATCTCCCCCAAAGAGAAGTGTTGTGATATTTTCCTCTGATCCATTCTTGAGGGGAACAAGGGGAGGGGGAGCAGGAGGGCCCTTCAGCTGCAGGGGGCCATAAGGACCCTGAAATGTGGCAGGTGTGGCCTTAGTAACCTATAGTAGTGATTACAACACATTTTTAGTAGTTACTGGTAAAAATCCCTCACTGTAAATTGATTGTTAGAACACTAAAGCACAATTCATTTACAGCATTTCTGTTCAAACAGTGTGCTCCACAAACTCTGCATTGGATTCTGAAGTCAGCCAGACTGGGGGTTGAATGCCAGCTTTATCACTTACTAAGTTTCCACCTCTGTAAAATGGATACCTCACTGGACTCTTGTGAGAATTAAATGAGATAATCCACACTTTTTAGCCCAGTGTCTGGAATACAGGCCACACTTAGTAAGTGTTCTCTATTATTATTCCTACCCAGATTTGAAGGGCTTGATTCAATCAAAGAGTGACATTTAGAACATCTACAGCAGAACCAGTAGCTTGCAGGTAAACATAACTCCATTGGTGTGTTTTGTTTGGCTTTTGGAACATTTACAATAGAAAATTAGTTTCCAACATGAAAAATATCAAGAAAGTTTTAAAGAAAATCAGGCAAGTTCAAATAAAAATATTTTTTTCTGGCATTTTTTAAGAAATAAGAAGATCTAGAAACACTGGGCCCTCATTCTCAGACAGAGGCCAAAATTGGCTGCCCCCTTCCAATGGGGCATGGGCTCTGCTTTTCTCTAGGGCCCACCTGGTCCACCTCACTCTTTTGTTGTCTGCTTAGCTCCTGTTGGTGTTTGAGCTTTTTGATCTGGAGAAATGGATCAACCTTCATTCAATCCTTCATAAATATTTCCAGCAATCAGGCTTTCGAGAAGGTAGACGGTAGGTCGTTTTAATGGCAAATGTCCCAGTGCCATCTGTGTTATCGATTAAGTGCAGAGCCTTCAGCTCCAGCAATCCATGGGGCAGAGGTAGGTCAAAGTCCTCTTAAAAGAATGTGAAACAAAAAATTTGTACCTATGAACGGATGGCCTCCTCATTGCAACATAGAGGTGGGCTAAATTTTAGTAAAGAGAAAATGTAAAGTCTTGCCCTTATGTCTAAAAACCCAGCTGGCCAAGTACAGCTTAGGGAGAGCTGTGCTTAGCAGCAGCACTTGTGAAAAAGACTTAAGGGTCTCGTGGACAGTAAGTGGTGTGAGTCATGGCGAGGCAGCTGCCAAAAAAAATCTAATCTGAATTTGGGCTGGGTTTTTAGAAGTCTAGTGTCTGGAAGACCTTTCTAACACTTAGAGATGTTTTAAAGGGACAAGCTTAAGCCTTGAAGTCCCTGGCAGTGTTTGAGGCTGGGTGCTGTGTCCCTGGAAAATATTGTCCAAGGGGATTTAGGCATCAGAAGGCGACTTGTTTTAGGTGACATACAGAGTCCTGCCAACCCTAAGATTCTGTTTTCGGCAGCCCAGTGACAGAAGATAATTTTCATAACAAAAGTAAAAATCTTGCCTTCTGATGGAGGGAAGCAGGCTGACTGGAAGTGGCTGTTTTGATCAGATTCTGTCAAAATGGGAATGTGAACTTCCAGTTCTTATGTAGTAATTTGGACAACAGATGGCACTGGCCCTACCTCATCCCTGAACCTCTTCTCACCTGCAGCGGCTTCCCTGGCCCCCTGCTGCTGTTCTCAGAGATGGAGCGGGGAAGGGAGAAGGATCTGTTTTGCACATTACTGGTGGTAATTTATTTAAGCTGAATTTTTATGCAGAGCTTGCAAACTGACGGCACACAGGATAAATCCAGCTCTCAGATGTGTTTGATTTGGCCTGTACTGTGTCTTTGAAAAATGTGAATTGGAAGCCAGCATGTAAAAATGAGGAGATTTCATGTAAAATCTGGATTTCTAGCACCTTTTTAAAGAATCAAAAGGTCTGGCAGCTCTGGGCCTGTGTTCCCACATGGCAGCAATGGCCAGAGCTGACCCCATTGCCCTTCTCTGACGGGATTTGAGCTCACTTGGCCACTGTTCACATCCCCCTCACCTCACCTGCTCTACTAGTTCATCTGGTTCCCCAGATCTCAGTAGGTATTGGAGTTAGTTACTCCTGGTGTGGTGTTTTTTTTTTTTTTTTATTTTAATGAAAATGTCATCGAACTTTATTTTCATTATATAAAAGTCACTGATTAAATTTCCCACTAATTAATTTTGAGGAAATATCATGTTTGGGATGGTCTGACTTCAAAAATAGCCTGTGGAATTCACTTTTTTGGAAGGTGGTCAGGTGGGGTACCTCAAAGAGAAGTAGGCATCTGTATCACAGAAAGACAGTGCAGACCAAGAATGCAGACAACAGCAGCATGAGCATCTAATCGAAATCTTCCTCCCAGGGCTAACTCTATATGGTGTGTTTCACTCTAAGCCTTAGAAGTCTAAGGAGCAAAAGAGAGTTATGTGTTTATTTAAGCACGAATAATATATTAGGTACTGGTTTGTTTTCAAAACTACATCAAAATGCCGTGCATGGTCAGAGTCATCCTTAAGGTGCAGTCCTGGACTCTTTACATCTCCCCAACAGTGTGGGGAGGGCAGCTGGGGGTCCACAGGGGAGGGTTGGGGGTAGGGTGGATGGAGCAGAGATGCCTTTACAGCTGCTCCTAAAGAAGTACCCATGTATCATATACCACCAGCCCTAATTCTTGCACCCCAGTGGACACCCCAGTTATTCTTTTGAACTACTCCAAGACTCCCCGTAGTTTTCCTTATACTGACCCAAATCTTCATCCTTGTAACTTCTCCACTCTGAGCCAGTTCTGGAACTGTGCAGAACAAAGGCTTCCTCTTCCTCAGCACAGCTTACAGATATCTGCAGTGAGTGGGCTTACCTCTGAGCTGGCTGACAATCCTTGCTCTGAGGAGGTGGAATGAGGGTCAGGGCAAAGAGAGACCAGGTGCATTTAACGGAGGTGATTGAGACCGTCTTGCCCTCAAGTGGGTCATGAGCTGGGTGGCTTCAGCTTGGAAGCCCGAGAACCTCTCTGTCAGCTGTCGGAGCCTGGTGCAGACCAAGAAGTGATTCTTCTCATGAAGCTTTGGTACTGGTGGTAGAAATGGCAAGAACTTCACTAGAAGCAGGGATCATCAAGGGCTGTTAGCTTAGTGTCTGATGGCTGCTAGGAGTCCAGGGGAGTGAGGCCTACCTGTAGGCCTGTTGGTAGGCTTTCCCACTCCAAGATAGAACTTGCCACAGGTGTCAAGACAGTGGTAATCAAAACTTCAAGCTAGACCAGGGGTGGGCAAACTTTTTGACTCGAGGGCCACAATGGGTTCTTAAACTGGACCGGAGGGCCGGAACAAAAGCATGGATGGAGTGTTTGTGTGAACTAATATAAATTCAAAGTAAACATCATTACATAAAAGGGTACGGTCTTTTTTTTTTTTTTAGTTTTATTCATTTCAAACGGGCCGGATCCGGCCCGCGGGCCGTAGTTTGCCCACGGCTGAGCTAGACCCTCACCCTGCTTGAGCCTGTCTCTCTGCTCTTAGGTTCTCAGACTGAAATTGGCCAACTTTGGACTTCAGAACTCTTAGGGCCACTCTCCAGTACCACCACTTGATGATGGACCCCTCCCTGCATGGGGCCTCAGGCTTATCACTTAGGAAATGCCCTGCTGATCTGAGTTACTTCTGGTGTAGACAAAGATCTTGTTTGGCTCTCCATGGTACAGCCATCTGGTAGCAATTTTGTTTTACTGTAGTTGCCTCATGAATCCTTTTATTGAGTCATCCTTTGAGTGTTATTTCCCTTTCACCTTTCCCTAAAGGGGAACGCGAAGCCATTAAAAAAAGATCTGCCCTTTCTTCCACAGATAGAGGTGGTGTTTGTGAATTGTGGGAATTTCAGGAAAGTGTTATCTCTTGAGAATGGCAGCGACTCCCTATAAATATACTTGGCATCTGGAAGAACTTGAGTCTCTGTGGGGAAGGGGGCAAAGATGGCCAGCACCATCTTAACTGCATGGAGAGGGTGAGGATTACAGGATGGTGGGTGGGTGGGTGGTGTTTCCATATGTCTGTCTCCACTCCTACTTCTTGTTTTGGAAGAGGAAACGGTGGCATGCATATGTAAAAGGGATCAATCTCAGCATAATGTCATTGCTGGATGCTGGCCATTTCCTCGCTGACCTACTCAGCCTTCCCTGGGTGCTTCCATGGGTCTGAGTCAGAAATAGAGAGGCCTTGTGTCTCAGTGATTGTCTTATTAACTGGCTTGGCTAACACTTCATGACAAAACCCGGTTGGTACTGTAGGTGTTATGTAGAGGGGCGAAGTGGTTTGTGTGTGTGGAGCACGAGGAGGGTACGGGGGCGGGGGGAGGTCAGATGTTTCTTCTGCAGGAGCATCTGTCCCATTCAGAACCCCATGGCTTGTGAAATGGCTTTGCATGAGGAGACAGTCTATCCGGAGCCCATGTCACTCCTGTGTAGTGTGGGAGCTAATCAAAACTTCAAGAGGAGAAATGCCTGTCTTCCATCCAGAATCAAGATTAATTGATGTTCTTTAATGGAAACAAATCGAATCTCTCAGCAACCCTTCCCATTTAGCTTACAGTCATGCACTTTTCTGTGAAGACCCAGGGAATTCTTCAGAATCAGCAGGTTCTTGGAAACAGTTGATCCCTTGAAGCCATTTGTGTCTTTCCTCTGAGTGGCTGGTGGGAAATGGAGAGAAAATCCCTTCAAGTTACTGGGTTAAAGGTATAATTCTCATTTGCCCATGGTTTGTTTGCACAGCCCACACTCATTGTTGCATTTGATCTCGCTAACAGCCCTGTGATGCAGATGGAGTTGGGGTTATTATTATTTCTATTTTACAGATGAGGAATTCCTGTAGAATACTAGCCCCTCAAAATTTCTGCTATAAAAAGGGCTCTCTGTTCAAATAAGTGTGGGAAGCTTTCTAGTATGTTCTCAGAAATTTACAGCACACATCCATTTATTAAAGGCTCTGATAAGTCCTGTAGGAAAAAAAAATCTCTTTCATCCATTGTTTTCTGACCTCATTAACCTAGGTACTGTTTTTTATTTATGATACAACCCTGTTCTAGATGTACAGACTTTTTCTGTAGAAGATCAGCTAATAAACATTTCAGGCTTTGTGGGTCATTTGGTGTCTGTCACATCTACTCACCTCTGCTGTTGAATGCAAAAGCAGCCAGTGATGAAGAGAAATGAAGGGGTGTAACTGCTCCAGTAAAACTTTATTTACAAAAATAGGCTGTGGGACAGATTTGAGTGACTCATGGGCTGTAGTTTACCAACCCTATTCTAGAACAGGCATTTTGCAGAACATTCTTTGGGAGATGCCTCTTGAAGTGTCCAGAGAGTACTAGGTAGGGACTCTACTCTCAGCCGCCAGAACAGTTGGCATAGGTGGCAATGATTTATGGAATGTGGCTCAGAGGTTGAATGCCTTGCTTAGGGTATTTGGTTGCTAAGTGCTGTCACAGAGATGTCAGCCAGGCTCTTGACTATAAATTTTTTTTAATTGTTCTCTTTTCTTTTGGAGCAACAGATTTGGGAAAGGGGCAAAATATACCATGTGCTGCTATGTGCAATTGAGGCAATGTGCAAGTAGGTGCATATGGGTGTTTGCATTCAAGTTGGTCTGAATGTGATCATAGTATTTGTGTTATTAAGCATAAATGTGGCTAATAGATAAGTTATCCAGTTAGAGGTCTTTGTTTCAGAGAACCTAATGGAAGATGCTAAAGAGATTCACTAGTGCTATTTAAATTGAAGTCTATGGCAAGAAATCAGGGGTATATTCAATCAATGTGCAAGAATTTACTAAATACCTAACATGTGCCCTTGCTTTAATTAGAACTTTTAGTTTCAAGCAACAGAAACCAGCTGAAGCAGGTGAGATGAAAATGGAATTTATTATAAACATGAAAGGTATTCTATGGAACCCAGGTGAGGAAATGCAGGTGACCTCAGGATGGCCTGGAATCAGGAGCCGGAGTGCTAGGGAGCCCTGGTCTGTTCTAGATATCAACTGGTGTACTTTCTCTCATTTTGGCTTTTCTCTGCACACCTGCTTCACTCTTCCTTCTCATCAAACCAGCTAGTTCTGATACTACTACCTGGCATGTAGACAATGGTTGCCCACAGTTTCTAAGTTCATGCTTCATTTGGAGGTGATCACATGGAAAGACATTCTCCTTCTTCTCTTTCTCCTGTCCTCCCCTCCTTCTCCTCCTCATCTCTTTCTCCTCCTCCCTCACTTCAGTATAGCTGGGGAAGGGACTCTGATTGGCCCAGCCGAGGTGGCCCCTGAACCACAGTTGTTATGGCCAATGAGGTGGGCTTAACACCACAACTGTGCCAGCCAGGATCCTGCCCCTATTGGTGGGGCAGTCACTTTCCAGAGAAGGGGATCTAGTACATCCCTTCCCTGGCGAGGCGCCTGCCAAGCAGGTGCAGAGTGAAGTAGAATATTTTTATCTACTGATATTTATAAACTAGTTGGAAAGTAAAACAAATGCATAATAGTGATGAGAATGTCAGATGAGCTAAATTGTTTCATTAGACAGCGAGGAAGATACTAGTATAAAAAGGGACCAATTTTTCTGTGCAGACATTGAGTGTAAAAAGAGAGAGACAGGAAAGGCTTGTGTGGGCTGACAGCACCAGGAAGGCCTTCCAGCAGCAAATATACGTCCTCCCAGGGCAGGTGGAAGCAAAAAATTCTGACTAGGACATGGATAAAGAATAGAATGATAGATGTAAATGTGGTCTGGCTCCTTAACAAGATCAGGGCGGTAACTTTAGAGAGCTGTAGGAAGTACAAACAGTGCTGGGCACACAGTTCATTGTGGTCTGGTTAACTGAAGCAGGAGTGGGCTGGTGGGGCTATGACAGGAGGGGCTGAAAGCTAGAACTACACCCCCTGGGGGAGGAAGTGTGTTGGGGAAAGATCCCAGCCCCACACAGGTAAGAGGAAGTTCAAGCTGGCAGGTGTAGGTCTATAAAAGTGGGACTGTCAGTGTCTGAAATGGGGGTATTCCCCAGTACTAGCAAGATAGAGCAAAAACCAGGGCCTGGCCATGAGGCTGGGTAATTCAGGGATAAGACCCAGGCACTGGGGAATAAGACATACTATTGTTGGAGGGATGGGACAAGCATTACTTGAGAGAATGGGGATTGGGGTACAAGACAGTCCCCAGGAATCTGAAATGAACCATGAGGCCACAGTAGGACTAGCATTGAGAATGGAGTTGCTTTGTCTTTCTTCAAACTATCCTCTTCCCTTTTCCTCATCATACTTTCCTATTCTCCCTCCCGATGCTCAGGTCCATAGTTGACGATAAGCTAATCACCTGGGGAGTTAGTGATTAATGTGGCTGTAGTGGTCACCTCATTTTAGGGACTTTTGCATTGGAAAGAAGCCATAAATGCCTAAAAAAAGAAAAAAAAAGACAGTGCCTGGGGTTTTAGGACAAAGATACTGAGCAAAACATCAAAAATTCCATATGTGCTGCTTTGTGGAGAGAACTCTTGTTTGGGGCTAGAATGAGCAAACAAAATACCTGCTATCTAGCAGCGAGGAGCTGAACACTTACAGAGCAGCAGATACAGAGCCATCAAATAACAACGAGGCAGCATCTTTAGGGAGGAAAAGCAGCCAGCATAGGCTCCATCTGAAGACTGGTTAGCTTCAGAGGAGGCCTTGTCTTGGTGTTTGTTTGTAGCTAATAGTGGTGGGTGGAAAACATGCAGGACTTGGAGTCGCCAGATGAGGATTTGAATTCTTGACCTACCACTCTGGCCCTGTGTGAAGTAACTCAGTCCCCCTGATCTGCAGTGCCCTCCTCTATAAATGGAGACTCACAGTATCCACCATGATAGCTTGTGTGCCCATTCCTGCCACACATAAAGTGCTCACAGAGGTATTATATCTGAACTTCAAGTCCTACTTAGGATTACAGAATTTGCCCAAATGCCCGCTCCACTAGGAACCCTGATAGCTGTGAAGCTTCTGATTGGAACTTCTAGCAGTGAGAGACTGACCACCTCAGAGATCAGACTATCCATTGTTGGAAAGGTTAGGAAGGGTTTCCTTGAATAGAATTGCAAGACACCTCTGTCCTTCGGAGCAACCGGAATAAGTCTAAGCTTGCTGACTCGTAGTAACATTTCCATTATTTGAAAACTGCTTTAATGTACTTCTAAGTCGGGGATGGGGAATAGTTCATATCTGATGGGCCTGCTGTGATGGATTGTTAGTGGCTGCTGGAGGGCTGTGTTGAGAAGGATTCTGAGGTTGTCTTCTAGGATTGGAAGGAAAAACAACAACATATCTGCCATGGGCTGGGGGGTGGGCAGAGATGGTATACATTTGTTTTCTCTGCTAAGCATTCTCAGGCTTAAATTCTTCTATCATGCTTTAGATGACTTGTTCTCTCACCCTCTGGTCTCTTTTCCCTGCCACATTTCAGCTTATCAACATATTAAAAAGCCATCTGGCTGCCACATCTTCCACCTAATTCATTTCTGCAGTGGATTTAACCAATCTGGCCAGCTGGGCTGGGGTCTCTCCTAGAGCAGTGTTTTCTGGGAAGTCTTCCCAAATAGATGAGGACCATTTTTGAGTCTGCAGTCCACTGATAAACCTTCACATTATTAACATCCTTTAAAATCTGGAGCCCAAGCTAAGCACCGTCTTTCAGAAATACTCTGGACCATATGGCGGCCATAGAGACTAATCATACATCTCTTGATCCTGTTAATGCGGCTTAAAGTTGCGTTAGCTTTTCCCCTGTGTTGGTAAAGCTGCATCTCAGAGACTCTGCTCCTGATTCTGAGGGTAAAGGAGCGGGAGGATGGAGCAGGGGGCTTGGAGGGAGATAGGGGGAAGGGCAGGAGAGCCAGAGACAGCCCCTACTGAGATTTTTGGATTGTGAAATCTGGTCTGAAAACTATAGCCTTATTCAAGGTGAGGCCCATCAGGACTCCACACGCCTCCTGGCTGGGTCTGGAAGACACAGTCTGGCATGAGGCACAGGGTTTTCAGTAGTTTACATTTCCCACAGCCCAGTTTATTTTAAAGGTGCATTGTTTTCATTTAGGCCCTAGGTCTGCAGTACACTTTAAGGAGAGTAAAATTTGGATTTGGGAGACTCAGTTGACCAGTGCCTGATTTGTCAATTTTTAGCCTGGCTCTGGCAAGTGACTGAGCCCCTTAGTTTCTTGGTTTCTTCGTCTGTTAAATGGGAAAAGCTGTGTCCTTTTCCTTGAGTTGTTGTAAATTTTGTTCATGACTGTATTTAGCTGCACGGATCCATCAAATGCTGGATTACTGTAGTTACTTCTGATAACATTCAGCTAACATTTATCAGGGTTTCTGTTCTGTGGACATTCACCTTTTAAAGGGTTGGAGAGGATTCAGAGGCTTTTGCTGCAGGTGATGGGGTGGGGGAGTTGCACCCCTGGCCCCTCCCTACTAAATGTTGGTAGTGCTACCTCGTTACTGTGATATACTCGCCAAGTTTTGCATTTCTCTTGGGGGATGGTCCTTTCTCCAGGGCAGAGCCGCCTGCTGAGTGTGTTGGAACGGGCTGAGGCCTTAGGGACACACAGTATGGAAAGGGGAAGGCTGCAGGAAATGGCCTGGTCAGCTGATTCTCCTACCCTGTGCATGTTCGCAATTGGGGTTTGAGTCCTCTGAGTGTTGAACAGAGAAGGAGCTTGGTGTCCCAGAAGGGGCACAGCACTGCAGGCAAGGGCCCTGCACTCAAGCTCCAACTTCGCTGGTAATTAGCTGCGGGATCTTGAGAAAATCTCCCCCCTTCGCTGGGTCTCGTCTGTAAAATGAAGGATTGGGAGAGGATGGTTCTTTTCAGCTGTGGCTCCAGGATTTGAAGGGGAAATGGCTTGGATATGAGTGAGACCAAAGGAGGAGCTGTCTACCTGTCATGCTATGAAGAGGGAGAAATAGACCTGCTTACCCTTGTTTGGTTTGGAAAAGATGAGATCTGGTAAGGAGGCCGGATTGGAAGAACAGACCTGTTGAAATTGCTTTCTAAACCTTTTCATTCTCTTTGATTTACTTGTTTGGTTAAACTTAGCTCATTTTTTGGAATATGTAATGTAGACACTCATATAAAACATTTTAAATATAGTAGAAAGCACATTTCCCTCCCACTCCCCAGCTCCCCTTTCCTTCAGTTTATCCTCCCAGATAAATTTTACTATTATTTTCTTCGACCCAGGACTGAGAAGAAAGTTTTAAACATGTCTGGGTTGTTATGCCTTTAACTTTCTGGCCCGAACGGTGAGAAATTCAATCCTCCTGTAGCATGTGGTTAGTTTCCTACAGTGAATTTTCCCTATTAGTCATAGTTTCTTTTTGCCACTCTTGGTAGAGATATAGTCTTTTTCATCTCTCCTATGTTCCTCCACTCCCAAGTTCCCTGTCCTTCATTTGAATCAGGGAATTCTATAAGAAGAGATCAAATTTGAGATGTAGCATCTGGACACCTTGCAACTTTTCCATCTGTGAACTTCAGAGAGGGCTCATTTTACATAATGGTCTATTTTGATGATTTCCAAAATGGTTTCATAGCCTTATATTTTCTTTGTCTTGAAGCTTAACAATCTTGGTGTAAAGTTTTTGCTTAGTGGGTGGGAAGCACAGTTGGATGTTAACCGCATTTTGAGGAAAGAACTTTGGACTTGGAGGGAGAAAACCTGGACTTGAGTGCAAATTAAACTTATTCCTTGCTGTGTGATCTTTGGCAAGCCGCACAGCCTCTCCGAACCTCTGTTTTCCTCACCAGTAAGATGAAGGTGGTGCTATCTGCCCTATAGGGCTGTTTTTAAGTTTAAGTAAGGCAATGAATATGAGTATACTTTGCAAACTAAGAGCCTTACAATTATAATTATTCTAATTCTTAACAAAAGTATTTTATTAAACTTCTGTTGTGTTCTAGATACCAGAGATAGAGAGGGAAATGAGCTTATATTCTGGTGTGTGTGTGTTTTTTGCTTTTTTTTTTGGAGGGGGGGAGGTAGTGTAGGAGAATATGGGAAGGCAGGGAGACTGCAATAAAAAGATTAATAAACAAGATAAATTCAGATAGTGGTAATCATTAGTAAGAAAATAAAACGGAGTAATGGAATAGAGAATTAAGGATGGGGGAGCACTAGAGTTCCTGATAAAAGATCAGGAAAAGCCACTCTAAGTTGTCATCTGAATGTCACCTAAAAAGCTGGGGAAGAGAATCCAGGACTGGAGAGCAGCAAGTGCAAAGGCCCTGGGATGTAAACAACAAGCTTGGAGAATTAAAAAAAGAAAGAAGGGGAAGGAACTGAAGAAAGTAGGTATGGCAGGAACAAAGTGAGTAAGACAGAGAATGTCATAAGAAGTGGTGGGAGAGGTTGGCCAGAACAGGGTCATAGAGGGCCTTATGGACCATGTTAAGAGCTTATATTTTATTCTGTGTGCCATTAGAGATGTTAAGCAATGAATGACATGATCAATTTTCTCCTCTAGAAAGATCCTTCCTCCTAGAATGTGGAAAATAGACTGTTGGTAGGCAAGGAGAAAGCAGTGAGGTCAGTTAGGGGCTATTGCAGAAGTCTAGGGAGGAAATGATGCCTGCTCACCAGAAAGAGTACAGATAAAATCATCTTTGAGGTATTTGGGTATGAAGTTCATGTAACTGTTTTCATATGTACAGAGCAGTCTCCTGGTATAAAGTAGGATGTCCTCTCCTTTGCTTTTTCCCATCTGCTTTGCTCTCTCTTAGGAGTATGCAGGGAGCTGAAGTGGTCAGGGGGACATTCTGCATTTCCTTTTCAGATGACGTAGGGTTTGGGATTACATGGTCCTGTAATTAGTCAACAAGCATTTATTGACTATTGGAAGATTTTTCTAGGCCTGTGGTTTCTACTTCAGGTCAGCCTTTCCTGTGGGCAAACTGGGCATTTGCCCGGAAGCCTGGCAGGGAATAGTCTACACGATTTGTATTTTCAATGGCACAAGCAGCAGCATTGATACCAGCACAGGGCCACCAATACAGCAGGTGCAGGTTATCCCCACAGAAGGGCACCTGGCTGAGAAGTGGGGCCTGAAACCCAGTACAAGCTCTGCCCACTAAGCAATTTGCCTGGCGTGGAGCTGCATCCTCAGGGAGAAAGGGCTGTCTTTTTTCTAACTGGCACAAAGTCACCATCTGGGTTAGCAGCAGCCCTTTCCAAACCCTTGGGGTTTCTGCTTTGTGGCCTAGTTTCCAGGGTCTGTCTTCCCCTTCTTTGTTCCAGTCAATCAGCATTTGTTTTAACCAATATTTAACAGTACCTACTTTGTATCAGACACTGGGTTTACAGTGATGAACAGGCAGACATGCTTCTGGCTCTCATAAAGCTTATAGTCTAGTGGAGGTCATTCCGTCGTCCTTTCTTCCTGGCAGCCAGAGAGCTTTCTTTTGGGCAAGCCTGAGCTGATCTCAGCCCCTGTTGTTCTCTGGGACATGAGATGTTGGCACCTGACTTGGAAAGCACCTCTTGGGGTTGGGAAATAATGACCACCATCCATAGCACACATGCATCTTAGTCCAGACTTTCAGGGAGATGGGACCAGCGAGGATGTGGACTCTTGTTAGCTCAGCCTCTTCATTTACCTCCGATTAGGAGAAGAAAAAAAAAAAGTGGCACTATGGTTTCCATTGGAAACGGGTAACATTTATCTTTAAGAGAGTTTTCATAAAAATGCTATTTTAAAAAGTACACATTTTTCTATGTTTATTACACTTTAATAAAGTTAAGAAAATGCTACTTGAGTTTTCTAAGCTGCCAGGGTCTGAGCTTAAAGAAATCAAGACAGGGAGGTGGGTCGGGCATATAGGGTTGGCCTTTCTGGGGTCTCTGTATATTGACAGGGTCCACAGGCCCTTGACCCCATTCTTCAACTTAATGAGTAATTACATGATTTTATTAGCCTTTGAGAAATCCTTTTTTTTTTTTTTTTTGCCAGCTGAACTCACAAGAAATTGCTTTGTAAGCCATGGTATTCATAGACAGGCTAACACTGAGGGGTACACCTCTCCAGGGCATTCATTCTCCCCAGCTTCAAGGTCGCTGGGAAATAGAATTAGTCATAGTTTGCTTGGGGAGCTTGGAATGAGAGAAAGACAGAGCTGGGTGGTTTTCAGATATCCACCCCCCCCCCCAGGCTGTGGTAAAGCCAGGAGAATGAGAGATTCCATACATCTTTTGACCAGATGTGGCATCTTTAACTGAGCAGTATCAACAAAACAGAGTCAGTTTTAAACAACGCTCATTGACATATTTATTTTAATATTTGCGTTGTGTGTTTTTACATTGTAAAAGTAATGCCCACTTCCCCCTCAACATTTTGTGTATATTCCTTCAGAGTTTTTCTCTATGTTATATTAATATATATTATTATGACTGCCTTAACACTCATATAATGTTATTAATACTATTTTGCTTTAAAAAAAACTTAACAGTTTATCTTGGACATCTTTGCATGTGAGAATTTATTGATCTATCACATTCTATTTTAAAAATAGATTTACTGATGTGTAATTAATATACCATAACATTCATTTGTTTTAAGTATGCACTTCATTGACGTTTTAGCAAATTTTAAGAATTGTGAAAAAAAAATAATTGTGTGACTAATGCCATAATCCAACTTTAGAAAAGTTCCATCGCCTCTAAAAGATTCATTGTGCCCATTGTAGTCACCCCCATCCTCATCTCTATCACCAGGCAACGACTTAAATCTATTTTCTGGTCTGTAGATTTGCCTTTTGTGGGCTTGCATATAAATGAAATCATAAATATATTTTTTGTGTGTGTCTAGCTTCTTTTAATGAATATAATGTTTTTTAGGTTTATTTATGTTGTAGCATGTGACAGACCTTTGTTTCTTTTCAGTAGAACTATTTTATGATATACCCCATTCTGTTTATTTATCAGCTGGTGGATATTTGGGTTGTTGCCTGGTGTGCTAGACAAGGAGGTCTCCTTCAGGATTGAAGGTTGTTTCCAGTTTTTGGCTATTATGAATAATGCTGCTACAAACATTTTTTACAAATCTCTGTGTGGATACATGTTTCATTCTTTTTGAGTGCCTGTACAGAGTTCCATTTTATGGCTAACCCCACTGGTGATCATTTAGTTGGTTTCTGATTTTCTTTGGATGAATAAATAATACTGTATTGGACAAACTTGTACATACAGATACTCCTCGGCTTATGATGGGTTACGTCCTGAAAATCCATTGTAAATTGCAAGTATCCTAAGTCAAAAATGCATTCAGTACACCTAGCTTAGTCTAGCCTATGGTAAACATGCTCAGAACACATACATTAATTGGTTCACATTTGGGCAAAATCATCTTAATGCTGCTGCATACACGAGTGTCATGCCTCAGATAGCGAGCCTGGGAAAAGATCAAAATTCAAAATCTGAAATATGGTGTCTACTGAGTGCGTATCACTTCTGCACCATCATAAAGTAGGAAAATAGTTAAGTTGAATCATTGTAAGGCAAGGACTGTCTGTATATCTTTGTGCGTATGGGTGAATGTTTTTGAAGGATATATATTTAGAAGGGGAAGTTCTGAGTCAACAGATAGAAACATTTGAAATTTCAATAGCTATGTAAAATTACCATCTAAGAGAAGGTGCACCAATTTATAGCTCCCACCCCCAGCAGCCCATGAGAGTGACTGTTTTCCCACGTACTTGTCAATGTGAGCAAGAATTAATATTTTCTAATTTCATAAGTGAAAAATGTCTCATTGTCATTTTGTATATGTTTTTATTGATTTCAGAGAGAAGAAGGGAGAGGGAGAGAGAGATAGAAATATCAGTGATGAGAGAGAATCATCGATCAGCTGCCTCCTGTTGCAGGGGATTGAGCCCGCAACCTGGGCCTGTGCCTGACTAGGCATGTGACCTCCTGGTTCATGGGTTGATGCTCAACTACTGAACCACACCGGCTGGGCTCATTGTCATTTTAATTGGTATTTATTTCATTATTAGAGAGGTTGTTGACCATTTGTATGTCCTTTTCTTAATTTTCTATTGGGTTGTTTATCTTTTCCTATAGCTTTGAAATAACTCCTTGTATTTTAGGAAATTATCTCTTTGCTTATAAAATGTACTACAAATTTTGCCTTCCTCAGCATATCCCCCTCACCCCCCTTAAAAACTCTGGTAGTTGTGCTATATAGTTGTTTTACATTTTTAAGTAATCATATCTGTCAGGGGAAAAAATCTGTGAACATTTTATAAGTATCACTTAGATATTTATTATAGCCTCACAAGGAGGTGAAGAGGATAAAATATAGATGGGGAAGAAAGCTGAGGAATATTGTTTATGCTTCATCTACCAAACATCTGGATGGTTAAGAGATTTTTCCCCCACCCTTTTATTTAGTTGTTTTGGTGTTATGTAAGCACAGTCTCCATATATTAGTGTGAAGCCTGAGAACTAGATATTTTTTGCTTCTTAACCTCTTGCTAGTAATAATTATGAGAGCTGACACTAACTGAATGCATACTACAGTGGTCCTCAAACTACGGCCCGCGGGCCACATGCAAATACAAATATTGTATTTATTCCCGTTTTGTTTTTTTACTTCAAAATAAGATATGTGCAGTGTGCATAGGAATTTGTTCATAGTTTTTTTTTTAAACTATAGTCCGGCCCTCCAACGGTCTGAGGGACAGTGAACTGGCCCCCTGTTTAAAAAGTTTGAGGACCCCTGGCATACTATATGCCATTTGTTCCCGTTAATCCTTGTAATCACTTTATGAGATAAGTATTTCCCCATAGGAAAACACTGGGATCTTCAAGTAACTTGTTCAAAGTCATACAGCTAGTAGATGCTACTTCTAGGACTCACTCAACAAGCTGACCAATAAGGGGATGCTTCAGGAGGGCTTTTGAAAGGGATGAGGATTCTCCCAGGAAGGGGACAGGAGTTATAGTGAGAAGGCCACCAACTTGAGCCTGGCTGGCAAGATCTGTGGGGTGCAGTCTTAACTCCCCCAGACTCTTTTAATAAAGAGAGAAGGCATGCTTTTTGCAGCAGAGTCTGGCGAGTGGGAGAAGAAAGAAGGGATAAGTCCCTAAGACCCTTTTGAGTTTTCTGTTTGCTACATGGCAGACATGAGCTGGCTGTTGGCAATTAGAACTTAGCCTAATGGAGGGAGGTTGGGGTAGTTGGAGAAGAGAGGTGCTTCAAGCACTGAAAGTCTTACATCCCTGGGACCTCTGTACTCCCTGGTGAACCAGGTGGTTGGTCACCCTATGTGAGGGTTGACTGAAGCACTCAATGAATTTATCCATTCAGTTACTCATTCAACAAATGTTCATTGAGTGTCTGCTCTGTGTCAAGTACCACTTTAGGGACCAGCATTGCCTTTTAGCAGGAAAGAGGAAACAGCAATGGAATAGACAAATAAGTACATACTATAGTTAAGCAGTGGCAGTGGTTATGATGGAAAAATAAGAGAACAGGGAAATGGGCTGAGGGTGAGGAAGTGCTGTGTTTTGGAGACAGGGAACAAAGAAGCCTTCTGGGATAAGAGTCCTTTGGCTCAAGACCTGAACGAAAGGAGGAACGGCCACACGGATGTCAGTGGCAGTGCATTCCAGGAAGGAGGAACAGCATGTGCCAAGGCCCTGGACATTGGCAGGTCTAAGATGAAGGAGGTGGGTGGAAGGGGCATGATGAGCCAACAGGAGAGATTGGAGAGGCATCAGGAGCCATAATCCTGCAGGGCCTAGGGGCAGGGAATAAAGAACTTGGGTTTTATTGCAAGATAGTTTGGAGAAGGCAAGTGGCGTGATCAAGTTTGTGTTTCAAAGGGGGTTTTGTGACTGTTGTTCTGAGAATAGATCGTAATAAATGTCATTTCCATTTCCTTTCTGGATTCTATTTCTATTTCTATTTCTGTGGACATCAGAGAGGTTTCATAGAGGACATAATATTTAAGAGCACAGTCTTGGGAATCAGACTCCATGAGTTCAAATCCTGGTTCCATCACTCAGTGACCATGGGATCTTAAATTATTTGCTTAATGTGGTTAAGCCTCAGCTTCCCCATCAGTAAAACAGAGATAATAACAGCACCTACTTTATGTTGTGAGGATGAAATGTGGTAATAGTCATAGAGTTTAGGATAATACTTGCATTTTTATAGCTGATTTTTTATTGTAGAAAATATAAAATTTACCATTTTAACTATTCTTAAGTATACAGTTCATTGGCATTAAGTACATTTAAACTGTTGTGCAACCATCACCATCATCCACCTCCAGAGCTTTTTCATCTTCTTAAACTGAAGCTCTGTATCATTTAAACACTAACTCCCCATTTCCCCCTTCCCAAGGCCCTGACAACCATCATTCTGTTTGCTGTCTCTATGAGTCTAACTACTCTGAGGACCTCACATAAGTGGAATCATACAGTGTTTGTCTTTTTTGTGACTGGCTTCTTTCACATAACAAAATGTCCTCAAGGTTCATCCAAATTGTAGCATGTATCAGAATTTCCTTCCTTTCAAAGGTTGAATAATATTCCATTGTATATACCACATTTCGTTTATACATTCATCCATGATGGACATTTGGGTTTCTTTCACCTCTGGCTATTGTGAATCATGCTCTGCATTTTGTAAGCACTGGATTTATCTTTGCCATAATTTTTAGCCTGGTTTTTGTGTGGGGAAATGATAAGTGCTTAGGATGGGGAGGCAGGAGATGTAGATTCTGGATTTGTGTGAGGCCAACTCAATTATTCAGTATGAGCCTCAACTCTTGTCATCTATGAAATGGTGATGCTAATGCCTATTTCAGAGGGCTTGTTGAAAATATCAAA
Source organism: Myotis lucifugus (assembly GCF_000147115.1). Taxonomy (NCBI): domain Eukaryota; kingdom Metazoa; phylum Chordata; class Mammalia; order Chiroptera; family Vespertilionidae; genus Myotis; species Myotis lucifugus. The sequence continues at coordinate 15,757,959 of NW_005871056.1, forward strand.
TTAGATATATTCTGCAAACTTTAGAGCTATGCTGTCCAATACTATAGCCACCACCCACATGTGACCACTGAGTATTTGAAATGTGGTTAGTCTGAGAAATAACAAATGTTGGAGAGGATGTGGAGTAGATGGAACCCTTGTGCACTGTTGGTGGGAATGCCAGTTGGAGCAGCCACTATGGAAAACAATATTAAGGTTCCTAAAAAAATTAAAAATAAAACTACCATATGATCCAGCAGTTCCCTTTCTGGGTATTTATCTGAAATATCTGAAACTAATTCATAAAGATATATGTACCCCTGTGTTCACGGTAGCCTTGTTTACAATAGCCAAAACAGGGAAATAACCTAAATGTCCATTGACAGATGAAGGGATAAAGAAGGTATGGCATATATATTTACTCAGCCAGAAAAAAGATGAAATATTGCCATATGTGACAACATGGATGGATATTGAGAGTACTATGCTAAGTGAAATAAGTCAGACTGAAAAGACAAAACCTGTATGATTTCACTCCTTTGTGGAATATCAAACAAAAAGTAATAAACAAACTAACAAAACAAACAAAAACAAACTCATAGACACATACAACAGAATAGTGGTTATCAGAGGGGAAGACAGGTTGGGGGAATGACAGTTGGATAAAGGGGGTCAAATATATGGTAAGGGAGGGAAACTAGACTTTGGGTGGTGAGTACATAATAGAGGATACTGAATTGAATTATAATGTTGTACACCTGAAATTTACATGACATTATCTCAACAAATTTAATTAAAAAATTAAATTTGGGAAGCACAATAAAGCAAAGTGCAATTAAAGAAAAAAAGAAATGTGGTTAGTCCAAATTGTGACATGCTGTAAATGTAAAATACATATGTATTTTGAAAACTCAGTACAAAATAAAGAGAATGTGAAATATCTCAGTAATAATTTTTTTATATTGATTACATGTTGAAATAATAATATTTTAGGTATTGGGTTAAAGAAAATATATTATTAAAATTAATTTTATCTCCTTTTATTCTTTAATGTAGCTACTAGAAAATTTAAAATGACAGGTGCGGCTTGCTTCATATTTGGATTGGATAGCTCTGGTCTGGAGCTCACCGCATGTTTTTGGATCATAATCAGCAGTTTTCTGGGTATTCCTTCCTGGGTTGGTTGGGGCCTGGAAGGAGATTTCTCCCAGAGCTTCAGACAGACAAATGATTTACATCACTAAGGTGTTGCAGTCTAAATGGTGATCAATGTTTATGGCCCATGGAAGCTTAAACAAGCCAAGAGAATAGGCCCCACATTGCTGCAAATCATATGCAACCATTACCGCGCAGCCTCTCCATCCCCTCCACAAAGGGAGGTTTCAGCATCACCACTCTGCTGGGATTTGTGATTCAGCCCTGTGTTCCCCCGCGACAATAGATTTCTTCATTTCAAAGCCCAAGTCCTAAGAGGCTGGGCTGGTGGGTGGGGAGGGCCCGCAGTTTCCCAGCTAAGGCCTCTGTGTATCCCTAATTGTATTATCACAATTTCTTTAGGGAAAAACCATTTAGGACTTTAAAAAAAACAACCAACCTTAGGGAGTGTTAAGGTCCGTTTGGTACTGTGTTTGGGTGTAGAATTTTTTCTTCTTCTATGGGGCAGAGGAGAAAAGAATTTCTGTTTTGCAGCTGGAAGAGAGCTTTTGTGTGCTGGCCCCTCCTTCTTCCCTCATTTTATCTCCCGACCGACAGGATATTCAGGGAGCTGAGACAGCCAGTGTTCAACACAAAATAGAGATAAATTCAGAGCCAAGCCAGTGGAAGCAGAGGCACTAATCTAGCTTAGACCCTGGCAGAGGGCGCTGGGAACAGGATGAGCCTGGGGGTATGGCCCCGCTCAGCAATACACTCTCCCCTGCTCTCTACACGGTACAGACCTAATGCTTTGCCCAGAGTTGAGAGGGCATTCCTGAGGCTCTCACTCCCTTGGCATTTCAGGCAGGCCTCTGCCTTCTCCAGCTTTCCTGTGTCAACTACAGCCCTGCTCCCTTGGGATTTTGTCATTGGGGTCTAAATAGTTTCCAAGATGGGACCCAGCTGAATGGATGTTTCATGGCTTTCTTCTTTCACTGTTAGGTCGTGGTCCACATTGAGGGAAATCATAGATCCCAAGAGTGGGCTGGGATGGTGGAAGCCAGCCCTTCTATAGAGATGTCAAACTGTGTATGTGAAGTCTTTCTCTTCCTGTTTTGGTGGGGGACCTGTTTTGGATAGAGAGCGATCCTCACTGAGCAGTCAGGAGACCTGGCTCCAGCAGGGCGCAAGCCGCTTCAGCACACCTTGGTCTTTGTCTTTTCATCTGTAGAATGGGAACATGGTTCCAGCCTGCCTACCCTGCAACGTTGTTATGAGGACCAAACGAGACGGGGTATGAAAGCAATTTGCACATTGTAAAGGGCAGTGTGACCATGGGATATTATCTTTACTTTTCCTGCAGCACCTAGAAGTCTAGTTTACAAATATTTTTATATCCTTAATCATGGGCCAGGCCCTGAGCAAGGTATGAAGGATATAGAGGTGAATAAACACATTCCCTGTCATCTTGGAGCTCATGGTCTAATGGAAGGGAAAGGCAAAAAGCAGGTTATTACAATTCAGGGGTAAGAGCTATAGGAAGGGTAAAGTCAGGGACTGCAGGAACATAGAAGAATGTGATCTATTCTAGCTTTGGGGGTGGGGGTGGAAGGGCTTCCTGGAGGAAGTGACATCTAAGCTGTAGTTGGAGGGATGAAAACATGTGGCCAGTTCTCAATTAGTGTTTGTTGAGTGAATAAAATAATTAAAAGTGCTATGAGCTACAAGGATAACTGCCCCAGTGTTCATTTACCAATTTGTAGATAGGAAACTGACTCAGAGAGGTTAAGTAATTCCTGAAGGTGCCCAGCAGTATGTGGCAGAGTAAGGACAAGCATCAGGGTGATTCTTCTGAGCTTGGGAGGGAGGCTGGTTGTTCCTGATAGGTATAAGCGACAGCTTCAGGGACAAGCTGGTAGGGACATGGAATATGGTGCCCTTCAGTTAATGAGGACAAAAATGTCATTATGAGGTTGGGTTCCCTGAGAAACAGACTCTGAGTTGGAGACTTCTGTGCAGTAAGTTTATTGGGGATTGCTCTCAGGATCAATGTATATGTAGAAGGTGGGGAAGCAGGACTTAGCAGCAGAGGAGAGAAACTCAACTGCGATGTGGTCACATCAAAAGCCTCTGCTGATCTCACAGGGATTGCTGAGGCTGGGCTGGCCTTCAGAGTTGTCCCAAATTGGGGGAGGTGGCTGAACTTTATACCCTCACATCAACCTGCCACTGGAGTTGGTTTTCCCCCAAAAAGAGGTTGTGACCTTTGGAGAGGCCTAGAGCATGTCTGGAGAGGGGCTTAGCTGAGGGCTGTGGGCCACCAACCCTGTGGGCAGTTGGGGAATGGTACCGCGGTCCTGGCATGGGGAATGGATGCTGGCAGGAGAAACAATAGAGGACTAGGCTGTGAAGCACAAAGTCAAAGGCCTGCAGGCTCAGTGAAAATAAGGCTGAGTGTCAGCTTGGGGGGTTCCCACTGAGTGAAAGAAGGGCTTCTGTGGGGCGGACAGAGCTGGGGCAGTTTCTACCTGGAGGTTTGAACAGGGGCAGTAAAACCTCTGCACCAGACAAGAGTTCCTGTGTAGGGCCCAGGTCTTTGCTAGAGCGGGGTGGGTAGGGGCCGGGCCTAGTGAAAGCCCGAGTGGTTTTCAGCCCCCTGGAACTGGGGGCTCAGAGGCTGATTAAGGCTCAGCTTCACAGAAAGCCTGGTGTTTGGATTGGCTGGTGTGTTGGGCGGAGACTGAGCCTTCAGGGGGTCCAGCTGTGGGGACAGGGAGGCAGGGGCTTAAAAATGAAGTGGGAGTTGACACTACTCTCTCCATCAAGGAATAGTCTCCAGAGTCCCCAACCCAACTGCCTCAAGGGTGAGCTAATTTGGCCACAGCTCCCAGCATAGCTGTTTCCATGGATACATTTCAAGCCTCAGTCTGGTCATCTTCAAAAGCATCAAAGGCAGCAAACCCCCATCCATGCATAATCTTTTGTTACAGCCCCACAAATAGCTTTTGTTATAGCCCTTCCCCCATCCCTCCCATTCATCCTCCAAACCAAAGAAACGGGCTTAATTGTGGCACAGCCATCTCTCAAAGAAGCATTGGACTGGGTTTTTTCTAGACATTTAGAAGATCTGAGTTTGAATCCCAGCCTTATCATATGTAAAATGCAAATAATGATGCCTAGGGTATAGAGTTGTTACAAGGATTAAATGAGATGATTGTATCTGAAAATGCCTAACACATTGCCAGGCTCATGGTGGGACCTCATTAAATGTTAATTTCTTTCCTCTATAATATGTCAGTTGTGCCACTTAGAAATCACATTTACCAGTAGTATCCACAATCTTTGTACAGTGTCTCCCGGAGTGTCACATGCACTTAATACAGAATAAGTTGTCTTTGATGTCAGTTTACGTTCCCTGATGGCAAACATCAAGTCCTATGACTGCAGCCTTGTAGGATGTCTCTTGACCATTCTGTTTGCTGCCCCCAAATTTCGGAGGAATCAGTTACAGGACCTTAAAGGCAAATGGCCCTGTGTCTTTCTCTCCCTTCTTAAGGCCAGATCTTTTGCTGGGAGCATGCGGAGGCACACAGAAGTGGGGGAAGCTCCCTGCCTCCAGAGTCTGTTCCAGCAGATGGATCTGCTGCAGCTCTGCTTAGGAGGTTAATGGACACCAGCTGTCTCAGTAGGCAAGCTTTCGTTTTCTTCTGGAACCGCTTAATTTGACTGAACATCTGCCTTAGCTTCCAGGTTTTTCCATCACCTGAGCTTCCACACTGGTTCAATCACCAATGGGTGTTGGAGGAGCTCTTTCTCCTTTCCTCACTCAAGGTTGGGGTATACCAGTCTGAGAGAGGTGGTGGTGGAGAGGGAACAAGAGTGGGGCATGGTTGGCCCCTGTTACTCTCCTTCATGTCTGGTTTGTTATCACTGAGCCTTCCTGCTGGAAAACCAATTTTAAGCCAACAAAATGGTGTCTGCCTGATTAGGGGATATATCCATCTGGACCAACATTGGCTGTCTGTCAAGGGGGAGTTGGGGGGGGGTGTGAAACATTGGAAGTGACTTGAAGGAGGTGCCTACATGCTCACCTCTTTCCTTCCCCATAGCCTCTATTGGTGCATTTCCAGATCATTGACAGCTCAGGGGGCAGTTGTGACTTGATTTGTACTTGGAAAGTGCCATTTTGTTGTTAGTAGCATTGATTTTTAAACGTTGGCATGTGGCAGAGTGATGTGAGTAGTTTAGTAAGGTGCAAACTTCTGGACCCCAGATGGGACTCAGTAGGTCTATTGTGGAACCTAGGAATCTGCATTCGAAACAAGCAACCCAGACTGGCCGATGTGGCTCAGTGGTTGAGTGTTGACCTATGATCCAGGAGATCATGGTTCGATTCCTGGTCAGGGCACATGCCTAGGTTGTGGTCTCTATCCCTAGTGTGGGGTGTGCAAGAGGCAGCCAGTCAATAATTCTCTCTCATTACTGATGTTTCTATCTCTCTCTCCCTCTCCCTTCCTCTCTGAAATAAAAAATAATAATAATAAAAAAACCCGGGCACCCCAGTTACCTGTAGTGCTAATACAGGTAACTTTAGACTACTGGAACAATGTGGCCTAGAACCCTGTCTTTTTTGGGGATCTGGAGTTTCTTCTGCTGTCTATCTCAGGGATGTCACACATGTTCATGTTCTTTCTTCTTTGCCTAGGAAACTGCTTACCCAATAAGATCTAGATAAAAACTGACTTCAACTGTGAGGCATTTTCTGAACACCACTTTATCGGGTAGAATTACTTACTTCTTCCTTTTGCTTCCATAGCACTTTGCAGGTACTTTTTTACTTTTATAGGACAGCACAATGCACATTTATCTTGGGCTTCTATGTGCTCCTTGAGGGCAGTGAACTCATCATCTTCCTCTTTTTGTTTGTCCTAGAACAGAGGTGGGGAATGTCCAGCCCATGGGCTGTATACTAGTACGGCCCTCAAAATCATTTGGTCTGGCCCTGCCAAGGCATTAGGAGTGAGTTAATAAAATGTTTGCCTCAATATAGTAGGCTAATTTTTAAGTTGATAACTTTGTATGGCCCACGAATGATGTTATAAATATCCTTGGTAGAAAAAAGGTTCTCGACCCCTGTCCTAGAATATAGCAGAATAGTTTATCATGGGCACCAATAAGTATTTATTGACTAAACGAAAGAATTCTTGTCAACCCCTGTAATAACATACTCTCTTTGTATCTATAGTTTTCATTAAGTATATTCAAATAGACAGTTTTAGTTTTGATAACATAGCTTATTTATCTTAAATATATTTTTTAACATTGATTTTAGAGAGAGAGGAAGTGAGAGGGAGAAAGAGAGAGAAAAAAATATCAATGTGTGAGAGAAACATCGATCGGTTGCCTCCCACATGTACCTTGACTGGGGATCAAACCCAAAACCTGGATATGTGCCTGACTGGGAATTGAACTGGTGACCCTTTGGTACATGGGATGATGCTCCAACCAATATAGCCACAGTAGCCAGGGCATGATAATACAGCTTATTTATCTTAATATATATTGGTCCAATTTAAAGGACAAATACATTTTCTTTTCATGACTCATGGCCTTAATCCCCATAAGACACAGTATACTATATTCCTGGCTACAGCTTTTCCCCCAAGCACACAAATAATGTCTTGCTTATAACACCCATGCTATCAACCCTTACTTTAATCAATTTGATTTTAAAAGCCATTTTTCTGGTTACTAGTCAACCTACAACCTATATTGCATTTTTTAATTCTTAAGGCCTTTTTGAAATCTTGATTTTTTTCTTAAACATCTATATTTTAATGCCTATGGTGATATTCGTCTCCAACTCCTTTGTCATAGTTCCTCTATTTAATAGCTCAACTTGGTTTCTGTCTCAATGGCAGGTATCCAGTGGATAGAGACCACGTGTTTGTCATTCTTTTTGGACAAGGCTAGCATGTCCAGTCATACTGAAATTTGTAGAGTGCCATATAGTGTATATACCACTTTCCTATCAGCAATGCTTCAAGTCGGCAAATACTATTATTTCCCCTCTAGGATCTTCCTAGCTAGTAAAAGACTTAGCCAAAATTTGAATGCAGTTCTACTCTATCAAAATTCCTCTCAAAAATGATTGTTGCAGCACTATTTCTAATAACAAACAAAAGCACAATCTCTGTAATGTCAAATAGGATAATAGTTAAGTGTTGGATGGCATCTTGGTCAGCTTGGGCTACTATTAAAAAAAAAATACCACAGATTGGGTGACTTAAAAACCAAACATTTATTTCTCACAGTTTTGGAGTCTGGGAAGTTCAAGATGAAGGTCTCAACATAGTTAAGTTCTTGGTGAGGGCTCTCTTCCTGGCTTGCAGACAGCTGCCTCTGTCCTCATAATACGTGTGTGTGTGTGTGTGTGTGTGTGTGTGTGTGTGTGTGTGTATGTAAGAGAGAGAAAAATCCCATTAATCCCATCATTGGGGCCACACCTTCATGACCTCATCTAAATCTAAATAACTTCCCAAAGGCCCTACCTTCAAATACATTGAGGATTAAGGCTTTAACATATGAATCTGTGGCACACACACACATTTAGTCCATACCAGATGGTCACAACCGTTTGATGGAATATTAGAAACAAGGCCTCTGAAACATTTAAATTTATTTATCGTTATGGCAGTGATATAAAATGAATAAGGAAGGAAACATGGCAAAATGAATACCATTTAATTGGTGGTTAGGGTGAAATGCCATGACTTTATTTTTATTTTTGTCAATGTTGCTAGAACATCAATACTATTGAAAACAAAAACACAAAACTGAACACCCTTCCCTCCCCTGCCTTTGTCATTACACTTTTGCACTTTATTAATGCTTCTGAGGTGCTGATGAAGTGAGAACAACTGTTGGCTCCCAGAGAGCGAGTGTGTGTGCGTGAGTCACAGGAGTGTGGTCTGATGCAGATGATTAAGCCCGAGGTGAATGCAGAATTAAGCAACTCTGATAACAGAGCCCTGGAGCATCCTTCTTAGAGATTAAACCTTTCAGGCTGTTAGCAGCTGAGAGGTGCTGGGGATGGGAGATAGCTGGCTTAGGAAGGAGAGGAAGGGGGGCAGATACTGGACGGGGATGAGAAGGAAAAAGCATCACACTCAGGTTAGTGCTCGTTTCTGAAATTGGCTGTCACCTGGAAAAGCGGTGGAAAATGTACCATTATCTGAGGAGAGGACGGTGTGTCTGCCTGCTTCCTGTCTTTTGCTTGTTTGCATTCCTACAGGCTGGGTTTTAATTTCATGGGCTAGCCCAGTGGTCGGCAAACTCATTAGTCAACAGAGCCAAATATCAACAGTACAACGATTGAAATTTCTTTTGAGAGCCAAATTTTTTAAACTTAAACTATAGAGGTAGGTACGTTGTTATTAACTTAATCAGGGCACTCCTAAGGCTTAGGAAGAGCCACACTCAAGGGGCCAAAGAGCCGCATGTGGCTCGAGAGCCGCAGTTTGCCGACCACGGGAGCCTGTTCCTCCAGCTTGTTTGTGTGTGAGTTTTCATTCTCACTTGGTGACTGGTTCTGACTTCAAAATACAAGGGTGTCTTAAGCCTTGTTGGGAAGAGGAAGGACCAGGCCTCACCTGTTTGCAGGCTTTTCCTTGTACCTGTTTGTTCAGTACATAAATAGTTTGCCCCTTTCTGGTGCTGGACACAGTGCTAGGTGCTGGGAGTAGACAGATAGGGTCTTTTGTGGAGCTTACAATTAAATACTGATTGTTCAGTATGGGCTACATAATTTTCAGGACCTGGTACAAAATGAAAATGCAGGATCCCTTATTCAGAAATTATTAAAAATATGAGACATTGCTGGCAGAGCGCCATGCTAAGCACCCTTCTGAGAGATGGGTGCCATGTAGCTTGTATGTGTACAGGTTGCACACCAGGGAAGCTGGCCCTGTGGTTGTTTCTCAAGAGCACCTCATTGTGATTTTTTCCTCCCTATTGCCCTAATCCTCCTTATCACTGTGTGTGGGATTCAGAAGAAGAGAGTAACTTCTTTGACTCAGTGGTCTTACATAGAGAGACAATAGAACACAGAAAAGAGGCAAGATAAATATTAAATAAGTATTGCTTGCTTGAGACATGTACAGGATGCTCAGCTTCTCTGAACACACCTGGACATAATCAAATATGATGATAGAAAGCTTTTCAACCCAAAGTTTTGTCCTGTGGAGCAAATTCATAAGTTGTAATCAGTCTAATTGGTATAGGCCTGAAAGACAGCCTTTATAAGAAAGGCCTGTTCTCTGTATGGTGACACAGAGTAGAGTTTAGCATTTCTATAAAGCAATAGACACCTAACAAAGGAATAATAGAACTAAGAGTAACTGTAATAGGGTAGTTTCACATTCCCCCAAATGTCCTCTAGAATATTAATTTTAATAAATTACCCCACCTCAGTTGGGTAATTTGACAAATCAGTTTTAGAAATGCTTCAAACTGTGTTCTCTCCTGGAGATTTACAATTCTTATGAAGGTCCCACAGCAGAAAAGAAGCCCTTAACACTTTTGGCACAACATAATTCAATTACTCTTTTACAGAGTAATAAGTAGCAGCTATATCTATAGGTATCTATGCATAGCTATAGGATGTATATAGTTATCTATAATAATAAAAGCATAATATACTAATTAGACTGGACGTCCTTCCGGACAACCTTCCAGATGAAACCGGGGCTGCAGGAAAGCTGGGTCCCGGGTGCCAGAGGGAAGCTGGTGCCGGTAGCTGGGGGAAGGAAGGCCTACTCTTGCACGAATTTTGTGCATCAGGCCTCTAGTATATATATAAAACTACCACAGCTCTATCTATCTATTTATCTATCTATATCTGAGATCCTGAAGAATATGCTTTGAGAAACATTGGTGATATACTTCTAAACTTTAAGGTGGGTGGTCCATGGTCACAGGATCTGTATTTGAGACCTCATCACAACCATGAACAAGTTACATGGCCTCTTTCAGAGATGGTCCCCACCCGTTAAATGATAACATTCACATCACACAATTGTACAGATTAAAGAGACACTAGGTCTGAAAAAACACTTTGTCAATTGTTAAGTTGTTTTGCAAAAACATTTAGTGATTATTGAGATTATATTGAAATAAATAAGAATTATTGTCTCCATTTTAGAGTAGGTAAACTGAGGCCTAGAGAGGTTAAGAAGGGAGTCTATTGTTTAGAGCCATTAAATGGCAAAGGCAGTCTCCTGACTCACAGTTCTTATGGAGATGCATTTTAGACCAACTCCGCTCACAGATTTTAGTTTATAAAACAGGCTACCTCTCTGACAAGCACGCACCACGGAATAGCTGGAGGCGGACGCTGGCATTAAAATGCCAACTTTCCTTTCCTTTCTAGCTTTGACATCTGATGTTAGCAGAATGATGAAATCAGAGGTGGCAGATTTCAGGAGGATTTGTGTCCTCTCCAGGCTGCCACACCCAGTTAGCTATATACTAGTAAGAATCCCTCTCTACTCTGAAAACCATCAGTGAGGTTGATTAAAAAAGGAAGGTGACTTTTTCCTGTCATGAATGAAAACGAACCTGGAAGTTTCTTTTGTTATTATCTTTTAGGGGGAGTACAAAAACAATGTTTTTCTCCTTTCTTTAAAGGAGAAGCAGGGCACAGTGGAAAACATGGAAACAGGAATTTGAAAATCTGGGTTCTAGTCCTGTTTCTGTATTTAACTAGTCATGTGATCTTTGGCAGTTCCTTCACCCTTTCTAGGTTCAAATGAGAGTGTGGACTAGTTTGCAAATGTAGTGTGTGTGTGTGTGTGTGTGTGTGTGTTATCTTTGTGAATTTTCCATATGTGTATCACCTATTTAATTATTTTCTGCATATTTTTCTTTAAATATATCTATTCTGTATAAGTTATTTTAAAGGGAAACATTACACAGTTCTGCAAATGAAAAGTCAGCATTGTTGCTATATAGTGACTTTAATAACAAAAGCAAGGAATTGTTAAGATGGTAAATTTTATGTTAATGTGTATTTTACCACAATTTAAAAAATTCAAAGCAAAGAAAATATAACTATTAAAATAAATAATATTTTCCTTGTACTGCCTCAAATTTTTCATCCACCAGTAGCACTAAATAATCTACAAAGCACCTTCTAGCTCCAAAGGTTTTGGTACACAATGTTTCTAGTGCAGACTAGGATGCCATAATGTCCTTGCCAGAGAGCCACATATCTTAACGGACCCACAGTTTAACTTTCTCTATCACACTGTTGCCATAGAAACACTCACTCCTTCAACTTTGGCAGTCCACAATGGGTGACCCCAGGGCCCATGTCCCTGTGAGAACCCTGCTCAGCCTGGTAGATGGATCTGTAAACTGCATGGTGGTTGGTGTAACTTGGACCCAACCACTCCATCTGGAGTATCTTCTGGCCTTTCTTTTCCAAACCTAAATCCACCCACCCTTTGGATCCCACATCCTTCAGAGAGCCTCTTGGAATCCCTCCAAAGCTACTTTCTCCCTAAATGTTTACCCTGTACAAACATTTTAGGTTGGGTTTCTTAGAAGTAGAGCCTGTGACTGGGCCTTGGGTGCATGTGATTTATTAAAGGAGTGTCCTTCAGGAAAAACCTGTGAAGGGTGAGGGGATCAGGATAGGAAAGCGGGGAATCGAGGGGGAAAGTAGCCCCATGTCATTGGTGGCTCTGGAATTTATCATACTACAGAGTTGTTCCCTAGGTGAGATGGGTGGGGGGCAGCCTTTATGTTCCTATGTCAGTCATTGGCCTCAGGCTGTTGGGAATGGGGAAGAGCATAAATTAGTGATGTGCTAGACTTGTTCCCTACATCTTAACAGAAGCCAGTTGTCAAATTTTTAGGAATTTTGTGAGCTATTAGTAAAAATGAGTTATATAAATTTATAATTCAATAATATTAAAAACAGTGGTAATAAATGTTCAAAACTCATAACTCCCTAATAATTTTACTAAAGTTTTCATTTATCAGTGTTCTTGTGGTTATTTTTTGTCTGTCATAGTTTTAGGGTAGAAATACCGTGTGATGAACAACTACTGTGCGTTTCCTCACAGCTCCGCATTCAGCGATGTCACGTTGGTAGCTTGAAATCAGCCTTGGTGGGAGTATGGAAAGTGGCAGACACTCAAACTAGGTTGTTAAACTTTTGCCAGCACAGCACTGGGTATAATCTCTAGGTCAGGCAGCTTCCATCAGCTGGGCAGGAGTGGTGGCATTGTCCGGGGGAAGGGGCAACTGGGAGCCACTGGCAGCCAGCACTCACAGCAGCAGAGGGTTTGGGGAAAGGAATCTGGACAGGGCACCAACAATTTCCTCTTTACTGCAGCGAGTCATTTGATGTTTTGTCCATGTTCTGACTTGTGGCATCCTCTCTTTTTGTTTTTGTAAGTTTCCATGGAGAGGAAAGAACAAGGAACCAGGAGTCTAATGCCCTGGATTCTGGTCTTAGCTTTGCCATTCATTACCTTACTGTGTGACCTTGGGAGAGCTACTAGACATCTCTGTTTCCTCACCCATGAAAGCGGGGGGGGGGGGGGGGGTCCTCAAATGATCTCTTAGGAGGCTTCCAGCTCAGTACAGCCTCAGACTACGTGATTCTCTTAGCCACTCAGACCTGAATTGGGAATATTATGGGAACCTCATCTCACTGTATTTCCTACAGGACTTAACACTCAAAAGTTTCATTCCCCAGGTTTAGAAAGCCAACAGTAAAATTAGGTAACATTTATTGGGCATTTACTATATACAAGGCATTTTAGGCATTAGATCGTCTAATCTATATATCATATAGGGTTTGTTTGCTTGTCCTTTCTATTTTACAGATGAGAAAACAGGCTCTGAAATGTTAACTAACTTGCCCAGTCACACAGCTAATGTTCAGTTTGGGATTCCAACCCCAGTCTGCTCGGTTCCAGAGCCTGTGCTTTCAGCCATTTCCCATCTCCCCTTATTGGGATAGAATTTGTCAGAGGCTCTTGCTATGTCAGGGTCCTCATTTGAGACCTGGAGACTGACGGGTTCCATTCCCTCTCCTCCTACTCCCCGCCTTTCTTATTCTGGGCCCTCTTCTGGGTAGAGTGGGTTGTCAGCCCCTCGGCAGCTCAGGCCTTTGTAACTGTTGAATAAGCAAATACAGGCGAAAGGCCAGGGGAATGGAATCCAGCTGTGCACTTAGTCATTTGTCTGGGATGCACAGTGATGGCGTATAAGGAGCAAAGGAGGTCTGTAATGAACATTTCCCAGTGATGCTTTGGAAGAGGCACTGCAGATGCTGAGCTGCTGTTTAGGGCTGGTGCAGCTGTCAGAACACAGCCAGGAGATGTGACATTCACCCTTGGGCTTACCAAAGGGTCAGATCACCTTTACCCAGAAAGCCCAGCTACTCTTTTGTGATGTCTGGTCCTGGGGCCAAGCAAGGAGAGCTCACACTTCACACTGACTTCTTGCCACCTGGAAACCCATAAAGTGTAGTTGAGCACCAGGCCAAGGGGAGCCTTTCTGTGCAGACCAAAGAGCCTTTATTTTTCAGTTTCCTTCAACCTGCACCCCCACTCCGGGGTAACAGGGACCTGAGCCTCACCCGTGTCTGCCCCAGGACCCCATCTTGGTGTTTGAAATCTCCTCATGTACTCACTGTTTCTTTAGGCTTCTGGGTGTCTCCTCTGCCTGGCTCCCCATTTCACAGAAGGCACTAATGCCTTTCTTGTGATTCTGCCAGCAGGGACATCGAGGTCAGGGAGATCTGCCAAGAACATCTTTTTGTGGTTTTTAAGCAGGAGTGATCTATAAGCGATCACTGAAGGGAGACAGCTGAAGGGATGGTTTCAAGGAGAGAAGAACCAGTGATCGAAGCAACCTGTTTACTTTTGGATTATAGAAATGAAGAGAGTGAAAGATGCCAGGATGGGCTTGGGAGTCAGGACACCCCCAAACTTTTCCCTCAGGATTTCCCATTTTAGTCACTCATACCATCATCCATCCAGTTGCCAGGCTAGAAACCTGGGCATTCTCCTTGACTTTCCTCCCTCACTGCCGAGTCTAATCAGTTACCAAGTCTTGTTTTATCGACCTCCTTGATTTCAGTTCTTCTCCATGGCCCACTGCCCACTCCCAAGGGTTCACCAGCTCTTACCTGGACTGGTTTAGCAGTCTCCTCCCAGTCTTCCTGCTTCTAGCCCTGTCTCCTCTTCCCATCCATTCCCACCTGCATTCTCCAATATCTCCCAGAAAGAATAGACCTTATCATCATTGCCCCACAAGTTGGAACCCTTCAGTTTCATAACAATTGACTTCAGGGTGAAATTCAAACTCATTAGCTTTGAGCAAAGCTCTTCTTGCTCTGTGATTGGGGGGGGGGTCCCCAAGACACCTGTAGGCTTGATGACTGACTAAAAGAACTCAATAGAATTCAAAAGATTTATATTCATAGTTATGATTTATTATAGCAAAAGGATTCAGATTAAAATCAGCAAAGGAAAAGGTGCATAGAGTGGAGTCCAGGGACACCAGACATAGGCTGCCAGTTGTCTTCTCCCAGTGGAGTCATAGGACAGTGCTTCATTCTCCCAGCAGTGATGTGTGACAGCACATTGAAGCTCACCATATGGTTGTCTAGGGTTTTTATTGGTGTCAGTCACATAGGCATGGATCACCTGTGTGACTAACCTTAGCTTCTCAGTCTTGAGCTCCCACTGAATCCCCCAGGCAAACAAACACAGGCCTTCACCATAAACTATTGTTAGCATAAACTCTGGTGTGGCCCAGAGCCGCATGTATACAAATACATGCTCAGGCAGGATATTCCAAGACCTCAGAGGTTATCTCCTAGGAGCTGGTCAAGGACCAGTCTTTCCTTTGGAATGTGCAGGGTTTGAGCACTGCAGGCCTGCTGAGTTAATCCTTTCTTGCACACCCTCCAACCTCACATCCACCACTCTCTCCCATGCACCCCACACTCCAGCCATATCATTTAGCCTGTACTCTGATGCCTCTGTGCCTTTGCATGTACTGTTCCTTTTGCCTGGAATTCCCTTCCACCTCTCCTGCGCTAGTCTACCTGCAGAGCTCTCACTCATCTTCAAGTCTCTGGGCAAGCACTCCATCCTGTGAGAAGCCTTCCCTGATGCCCCCAGGGAGGCCGAGCTTCTCCCTTCTGTGCCCTCGAAGTAGTTTAAATACCCCTGTCATTCATAGGTCACTCGTGTCTATTTACCACACAATGGGAAACACTGTCAGCACTTTTAGAGTGGGGAACAAGTAGTCCATTCAAAAAAAATTTACGTTTTTCCAATTATAAAAATAATACTTACTCATGGATAAATATTGGGGCAGCATGTTGCTTTTCAACTTTTTTCTCTCCAGTGCTTTCCACATCAAAGCCTTGCAACCAAAGGGCCTGGGCCTGCCTCTGCCTCCAAGTTGCTGCCTGATGCTGCCTAAAATCTCTCTAAGGTTGTGAATGAGGGTGGCCCACACCTGTGTTCTCTCCCATCCTCCTTTCTCTTCATTCCAGAGACATGTGGAATGGGCTGGGAGCTGAGGACATAGAGTTGAGGGACCCCCCCCCCCGAACTCCCCCCCTTCTCCAGTCCTGAGGAGCTCAGTGTGGTCGGGGAGACAGACAGACTAGACAGCTTGCTGGGGCGTGAGAAAGTACCACAAACAAAGGTGCTGGCAGTGGGGAGGAGGAAGAGTAACTTTTACTTTTTTTCAATGCAGGAAGTAGAGATGAAGTAGGGATGGAGTAAGAGAAAACTTCCCAAAGAAGTTGACATTTAGGCTAGGCCTTAAAGGAACTTAGGGTTTTGCTTAGGGAAGGAAGAGGTTTCTAGGCCAAGGTCATAGAACAAAGGCGGGTGACTGGCTGTGTGCAGCCTGAGCTGGCTGAGCTCAAGCCTGTGGGGCTCCTCTTCCCCCAGAGTCCCCAGCCCTCAGATGTGACACGCTACTTGGATGCCTTTGATCCAAGGCAGGGTTTGTTCCCAGGGGCCTGCCCTTGCCAAGCTGCTGGCTCCAAGTTCTGTTTTGGCTATGGGGCTTCTTTATTTGTTCTTTATTTTTTTGGTCATTTGGCTCTAGATATGTGTGAAATCGTAATTCAGGCTCAAAATAGCTGGCTGATTAAAACCTAGTGAAACAAAAAATTGGGAGAAATGTGCACTAAAACAGATGTCGAACAACCCAGGTAGCTTAACTGCATGCCAGCTTTAAGCCTATAAATACATCAATTGGCACATCTTTCTGGTTTCAGACAGCAAGCCCTAGAGATCAGAGCCAGCCAGTGCTATTCCATTATACCACATTTTTAGTTTGGGGGAGTCTTTTGAGCAAAATGGGACCTTTAGGGGCCAACCTGTCATGCTTGAGATCATGGTGAGACCTGCATGTTCATGCCAAGAGCTCAGTGTCTTCCCTGAGTCCTTCTGACTCACTTGTCCTCATCTCCTGTCTTCTAAATCACTCCCTGCTGCTCCTTGCCACTATAACCAGGGCTTTTCACACTCTATTCTGCAGCTTTTAGGCTTTGAAAAAATCACCAGAACCCCATGGGGTATATTTTCAATGTGAATTTTGGTGAAATTACCAGAATCTTCTACAGGTTATATGAGGATATTTCTAAATCCAGTGTTATTATTGTTTTTGTTCTTTTCTGAGTTTTTCCTTCTCTCTGTTTAAGTCTCTTCTTTGCTACTTACTGGTGCTGGGATTGTGGGCAGGTAATTTAACCTCTCTTGTGTCGCAATTTCATCTGTAAAGTGGGGATGATTACATATAGCACTTTTCTCACTATGCTGATAGGATGAAATGGGATTATATATGAAAAGCACTTAAAACAGTGCTCGGCACATAGTAAGCACTAATAACTGGTTATGAGTATTATGATTACCTGTATCTCCAAATTGTACTCTCAGGTGTATCTCCTATCTTAAAACCTGGAATAAAAGGAAAGTAGGAAATGTGGAGAGAACTGGGTTTGAATCCTGGTTCCTACCTGTGACTAACCCAACATCACAGAGTAAGCCAGCACTTCCTCTTAGAACTTAATTTGGTCATAGTAGAATGATGAGGGTGGATTAGATCAGGAATGAAAGATATAGGAGGGCTGTAGAACTTACGGGATTTTTCTCACTCATTTCCCACCAGTCTCATATATGACCTCAGAATCTTCTGAGTACAGGTCTCTAGGGCAGCCATTATAAATTGATCAGATGGCACCTAATTTGAAATCTGTGTTTTGTCCCTGGGCTAAATGATATCCCAGCTCTGATCATGTATACTATTAAATAAAGGGGTGTGTGGAGCCCAATTTTTAGGCTCCACAGGTAGCTGATCCTCCTCCCATATAACTCTACCCATTAAAAACGGGCTTTTAGCAAGGTCTTGTGAACCATTTAGCTGAGGATAAGCAGGGGCTTGCCTTATTGGCTGCAGCATTTTCTAGACTTCTGTTTTCTTGGCATAATATTTGAGACAGTCCTACTGAAGGCCTGAACACACTTTATTTCCACCTTTAAATTTGGTTTTAAGTCGTCAACTAAATAAGTATTTGCATTTATATGTTCTCTTTTAGGTGGATGTGGACAGGGCTTGGCCTCTGCCCCGAAGGAGTTTTAACTTTGTAGGATTGGATTGAAGTACGCAGAGCAGTGAGAGAACACGGTACAGGGTTGTTTACAATCAGATGCTAAATTAAGTACTAAAACATATATTATAGGTCAGAGATAGGAAAACACAGCATCACTATGCCCATGGCAGACATAACTAATCAATCACTACAGTCTTTCCTAGTAACCTCAGGTGCTGCCCAATAATCCTTGTCAACATGGAATTCCAAGCAGCCACTACCATAGGTCAGAGTTGGCACGTGAAGTAAAACCTATATGCCATTCTGTGTTAGTTACAGCTGTTGTCACAAATCTCAAAATCTCAGTGGCTTAGCACAATAAAACTTTATTTCAAATTTAATTGTTAAATTGGTAGGGAAGTCTGCTCCACACAGTCATTCACAAACCCAGTCTTCTTCCATCTGTGACTCTGTCCCTCCTTGAGGCCTGTGGAATCCTTTCTATTAAGTTATAGACAGGGAAAGAGAGTGAGGACTATGCCTGAGGATTCTTTATGGTCTAGACTTGGAAGGGGCATGCACTACGGAACTCACTTTTTATTGACCAGAACTCAGACACATGACCCCAACGGACTGCAAGAAGGCTGGGAAATGTAGTCTAGCTGTGTGCCCAGAAAATAGGGAAGAAATGCAGATGTTGATGGGCACTAGCAATTTCTGCCACACACTCTGGATTAACAGGAGACTTCCAAAAGGAGTGGATTTGTCAGAAAAGGCCTTGGAAAAAAAATAAAGGAAAAAGAAAAGACCTTGAGAAGGGCTCTGGAAAATGTATAAGATGTGACTATGTCAAGGGATGGGAAGTAGGAGGGCATTCCAGGTGGGCAAAGCAAGAGTTAAAGATTAGAGGTGGGAGTCACTGTCTTTATGCAAAGACAGAAAGGAGACAAGATTGGCTGGAATTAAAGGTTTGTGGAAGGAAATCCTGCATGGATGGGGTTAAGTGATGGTTGAGTCCCTGACTGTGATGATATTTCCTATCTAAGTGGCAGAAATTTGGACAAGTGTTTTGTCTCCAGCCAAAGCAACAAAAAAGGAAAAGACCCATAGTAGTTACGGGTCTGATTCTTTCAGCTTCTGTTTTTCCTTTGGCTGTCCTTCAGTGAACCCAACAGCCTATTTAGAAATACCACCCATTCTCAAGTTTCCTCAAAACCCTTTTTTAAAATGGTGTAAAGAGAATTCCCAATGAGAAGAGAGCAAGTGGGTCAGGGAGCTGGGAGCACTAGTTCTTAGCCCAACTTTGCATCTTTCCCTATTTGCATATATTATCACACACTAATTATTCATAGAGAGCCTTGCCCTTCGTGAGTTCGCATTAATTTAGATTGCTTTTGAAAAGCAATCAAGGAAGGAATTAAGTGATCATACATCAAAGGGAAAAAAGATGTGGCACTGAAGCCATGGGATGCGCTTTGCTGGAAGTGGCCATTTCAGGCCGCTGTGAGCTTTTACTGTAGCCCAGGAAATGTCAGCAGGTGCACCTGAGTTCTTCTAAAACTCCTGTAGCCCTGTTTGTCACACCTTTGATCAGTATCTCAGTGGATCAGAAAGTAGCAGAGGCAAGCCTCTTTCCCTCCCTGAGCCTGAGTTTCCTCATCTATAAATTGAAAAGGCAGGTTGGTTAATCTTTCATGGCCCTCCCTCTAGGTCTACAACTATCTGTCAAAGTCTTTTTGAAGACTTAGAATTACATAACATTACACATAGACACACTAATTACCTGCTCATAATCCATAAGGTTTTCCTTGTTCAATCTTCCCATGGGCGTTATTAGGAACAGGAAAAGTGAACTAATATTTCTATATCTCTCTCCTGCTTCAACCGAAGCAGATTTTTTTTTCAGCTGTTTGCTTTTCGTTTTATTCGGGCCTTTTAAAACGTGTATTTGTAAAGTATAATACACATACAGAAAAGTGTACATTTGATGAGTATATAGCTTGATCCTTGCTTTTTATGATTATTTTCTTGTATTCTCTCCCTCCCTCTTCTAATTTGGACTCTGAAAAGGACTGGGACCAGAGTCCCAGATCTCTTGCTTCCATAGGCCTCTGGCGCAGGGGGTTGTTTGCTAAATGAGGGGGACTTGCTGTGGACCTGGTTTGCTGTCCTAATCACATTTACAGATAATGCAAAGGTGTGCAGAGGTTCTAAGGGCATCACTGATTTGTCTAAGCCCGTCTCACACGGGCTTGGATGAGATCTTCAGGGAGCAGTCATCCAGTGAAGTGAGACAGAGGCTGACTACAGGGCCCTGATCGGAGAGGTTGGCGGAGGAAGAGGAGACAGGAAGAGGAGAGTGAGGCGGAATGGAGCACATGCTGTCAGAAGAAACAACAAAGGGAAAGAAGCAGCAGAGACTGGATTCATACAAGCCAAGGAAGTCAGGGGTGAGAGCATGGGGGTGGCAAGTTTAGGCAGGGAAGAGAGAGGATGAGGAGGACCAGGGCTGAGACAGGCCACTGTTTTTGTGATTAGGAGGTTGGCTAAGATGATGCTTCTTTGAAGAGGTGAAAGGGAGGTGAGGTGTGGAGAGAAAATGGGTGCAAAAACACTTAGCACAGAGATTGTGTGTGTGCTAGTGCGGTTCTCTTCCGAATCACCTCCCACTGCTGGGCATAATGATTAAATCCTGTCTGGCCCCTTCCTTAGTTAATCCACCAACTGGGCCACCTCTCTTCCACTTTTTATCTTGGAGGCACACTGCCTTTTAGAGAGATCACCATTAAAGCTCTTTTTGCAGAAGAAATAGTAAGATACAAGGAGAATTTAGTACCAGTTACTCTAGAAAGGGTCTAATTAACCTTGCTCTGGGGCTGTCCAAATGACAAGCTGCTGCTCTAGAATAACAGATGCCCCTGATGTTTATTCAAGAGCAGATTATCGATTGGACTGACTCAAACTGAATAGATTTCAATAACTGGAAACAAACATCTACTTTGGGTTACCTAAGGACATGTCATAATTATTCCCAGGGTCAGATGTATGAGCTTGGTTTAGAGAGAGGTAGAGTTGACCTGCTCAAGGTGTTTCATACTTTCACCTGACATTTATTTATCTGAGGTTTTCCAAAGGATAGGCTCCTTATCTGTAAAATGGGGTGATACTTCGCTTGCAGAATTGTAAGAGGATTAAATGAGATTTTCTATCTCACATACTAATGTCATCCCAGGCATGTAGTAAGCATTCTATAAAAGGTGGTATTAATAATAATACAATCAAGCATTTATTGAGTTTCCCAGGTGATGTTATAGAATGAATAATGCAAGACTCCTGTTCTTAAGGAGCTGGCAATGTAGCAAAAAAGAGAGATTCATAACAGGCCGTGTGGTAAATACTGTAATAGAGGGGCACTCAGAGCTCTGTGAGAACATGGAGGAAGGACATGGGATCCTCTCTGGGAGAGGCAGACAAGCTTTCCTAGAGTCTCTCAGGTTAGACCTTGAAGGCAGAAGAACAGAGAAAAGACGTTCCTGGCAGAGGAGGCTGCAAGTCCAAAGGCAATGAGGTTGAGGCAACCTGGTGCTCTTTGAGAAAGCATTAGCTAGTGTGGTGTGGCATGAGCGAAATGGGCTGGTGATTATTTCTACCAGCCCCGGGGTTTGAGGTGTGATGTGGTTGGAGAATTGCTGAGCTCTCTGGTTTAGGTAGAAAGTAGAGTGCTCCCTGCCTTGCTGAACTGTATGTGCCTGCCCACACCCTTCTCCTCCTAATTCTCCCAGGAGCCTTTTGGGAGAGAGGGATCAAGCTTGGCATCCAAGGCTCATTACAGTCTGTTTTCTAATCTTTTTTCCCTGGACATCAGTATTTCGCAACATTTGCCCAGTGACTGTCTTACAAATGAAGTGTCATTGGTATGCCCTCCTCACCTTCAATCATCTCAATTCACAGATGGCTTCTTCCCCTGATTCTCAGTCTTTGGCCACTTCAGGGTAGCTAGTGAGAGTGGCTGGAATCTGGCTGAGGTGAGGTAGGCATCTGAGGGATAGAGAGGCACCACCTGGTGGAAAAGGCATGGCATGGTGTCCTGTGGGAGAATGTGGGGTCCAAACAGGCAAAGGGACTTGCAATATTTCTGAAACCACAGACCCCCACTAGGTGGATGGAATACTTGAAATGGGAGTCTGGGCCTGGGACCCTTGGGAATCCAGGGTGGAGCCTCATAGAGGAGACCCTAGTCTGGGGAGAGAGGGTGGTAAGAGCAGGATACATCAGGCAGACACTGCAGCTACACCCACCTGAGGGCCCAGAACAAGGTGGGGTCCTGGCTGTCCTGCTGGGATGCATGGTGTGGGAACTAAAGGGTGGAGCCTGAGCTGATTCATGCTCCTGTCTGGGAGGGATCGTTCAGTGCAAGAGTAAGGAGCCAGGTTGGCTAGATAACCTCCCTTTTCTAACCTCTTCTGTAAAGCGGCTAACTAGCTGTTTACTATTTGTTTGACCCTTAGCCTCCAAATGCCTTTCATATTGCAGCCAAGTCCTCATTGAACTTCCAGGTGGTTCTGCCTAGCTCCCACCTAGAGCACAAATTCTTGGAGGGCAGAATCCATGCCTGCATTTCTAATAATAGTAATGGCAACAACAACACCCATTTATTGAGCACTTCCTCTAGGTGCTGGGAGATTTACATGTATGAGTCATCCAGCCTAACTTTAAAACCTTGAGGCAAGCTTATCCCCATTTGACAGATGAAGAAACTGAAACTCAAAGAATGAAAAACCTGGTGTTGAAGTTCACACAGCTAGTAACTAGCAGTTCAGATTCAAATCAAGTCTGATGCAAAGTTTGTACTTTAAATCCCTGTGCTGTCCTGTGAAACACAATCATTTCAACTCATTGAAACGAGTCTTTCTTTGTTAAAGGCAGTGACTGTGCAGTGTATTACCTCGTGCCTGCCTCACTTTCTCAGTAACCTGGGCCTCCAGCACCCCTTGCTCAGTAATCTCTGTACATGAATTAATTGATTGAATTGGGAGGTGGAGATTTAGAGGTTGTGCAACCCAGGGGCACCTGGACTAGTGCCCTTTGCTTCCTTGAGTTCCTCGGCATAGAGACCCCTGGGATCAGATGGAAATGTCTGCAGAGAGTGTTTTTCAAGCAGCCCCTTCAAAGCGGTCTGCCTAGCAACAAAGAGCCTTTCAGAGCCCAGCTCCTCAAGGAGGAGGAGCTCACAGCAGTGTGTGTGTGGGGGTTTGCTGGAGTTATTGCTGCTCTGACTCTACAAAAGAGACAAGCCACAGAGGATTGAGTTTCATCTGGGGGTACAGCTGCGGAGTCTGAGGGGCCAGGGCTGGGGCTTGGGGTTAAGGCTGATGAGAGTGAGAATGTCTTTAGGGAACATTCTGGGGTGTGTGTGTGTGTGAGCAAATTTATGTTTCAGTATTAGAGCACAACTATATGGGTGTGGAAGGATGTGTTTAACAGTTTCCCAGGGAAATATGTGTTTTTAATTAAGAATAGTTTTAAAATATAAAAGTAATGCATACTTGCTGTAAAAATTGAAATATAGAAATATATAAACCTCTAAATAAAACATGGAATCTCTTGCCACCCACCATAAGTAATCACTGTTAACATTGCGGAGTGTTTTCTCCCAGACTTGTATGCATGTATGTGTGTGTGCATGTGCGTTTATGTGTGTGTGTCCTATGTTTTATATGTACGTAATTAAACATCTGTATAATAGATATGCTAGGTTCTAAACAAGTGCACGGTGTTTTTTTTTCATTACCTCATTTAATTCTTACATTTCTATGAAGTTAGATATTAATATAATTCCCATTGAAATGGTGGGGAAAGTGAGACAGTGAGGTGCAAAGGGGTGAAAATGTGCTACAAGGTTCTTATACTTCCCTGCTAGCCATGTATGTGTTATTTATAACCACGCAGGATTATATTAGCTTTCTTTGCAACTTGGCTTCTGCTCTGGGCCACTTTCTTGGTCTCTTCACCTCCTCCTCCTCTCCCAGGATCCCAATCACTGCTTTTTCCTCTGGGCCCAAGGATGTCTGTGCCTCAATTCCCTGGGAACCTGTGAATGTTATTTTACCTGGCAAAGGGACTTTACAGATGTAACAAAGGTTAAGACCCTTGTGTAAGTTTCTCAGGGCCATCGCAACAAAGCACCAAAAACTAGGTGGCTTAAAACAACAGACATTTTTGGTCTTATAGTTCTGGGAGGCTGGAGTCTGAAGTCAAGGTGTCATTGGGGCCTTGCTCTCTCTGCAGGCTCTGGGGAGAATCCTTCCTGGCCGCCTTTAGCTCCTGGTGTTTGCTGGCCATCCTTGACAGTCCTTGGCTTATAGCTGTGTCACTCCAGTCTCGTGGCCATCTTCCCTCTGTGCATGTCTGTCTCTGTGTCCAAATTTCCATTTTTATAAGGACACCAGACACAATGGATCAGGGCCCACCTGAATGACCTCATTTTAACTTGATTACCTCTGTAAGACCCTATTTCCAATTAAGGTAAGCTGAGATATTTGGGGCTTAGGACTTGAACATATCTTTTTGGAGGGGGATACAATTCAACACATAACCATCTTAAAATATGGAGATTATTGTGGGTTATCTGGTGAGCCCAATCTAGTAACATGAGCCCTTAAAAGCCGAATACTTTCTCCAGCTGGAGGCAGAAGAGAAGTGCAGCAGAGGGAAAGCCAGGAGGACTTGACACACGGCACCAACCCTGGCTCAGAGACATAGGAGCCTGTCCAAGGGCAAAGGTTGGAAAGGTTGGAGAGAGGCCTGTGGAAGCTAAGCACCCCCACCGGAGCTGACAGCTAGCCAGGACGTTGTAACCTCAGTCCTACAACTGCAAGGAACTAGATTCTGCTGCAACCACAATCCACGAAGACGTGGATTCTTCTCAGAATCTTCTTGTAAGAGCTCAGCTTGCAAGACCCTAAGCAGGAAACCAGCTGAGTCAACTTGTACTTCTTATCTACAGAACTGAGAGATAGTACATTTGTATTATATTAAGTTGCTAAGTTTGTGGAAATTTGTTCCAGCAGCAATAGAAAAAGAACACAGTTACCTTCCCATTTCACTGGCCCTTTGGAGCCGTAAGCTAATGAAATGGCCAATGCTAGAAATTCCTTGGGGCCATATGTTTACTTTCGTGGGTCTTTAATAATACCATCCCCCTGTGCAGAACATGATAGTTCCCAATGTATTTCACACGAAATTTCATTTACTCCCTTCTGCAGCCCTGTGAGATGTAGAGGTTATTTTCTCCAGTTTCAGAGGAGGAAACCAAATTTTAAAGAAGTAAGTGATTTTCCCAAAGCCTCACAGAACTGGGATTACAAGCCAGGCTTCCTGCTTCTGAATCACATGTGCTTCTTGCCACAGCTCACTCCTGCCTCCGTTTCCCAAAACATCAGCTGTCTGAATGGGCTGAGCCCCCTTGTGAGGCTGTCAGCTTCCTTTTGCCGAGAAAAGATCAAGCAAAAGCTGTGGACAATTTACTTGGGATGCTGAGGAAGGAACCCCTGCTGTTCGTGGAAGGATGTTGGCAGATGCCTCCTAATGCCTTTTTCAAGGGTCTACAGTGGGAAGTGAGATGAGTTTTTTGTACTTCAGTTTAGGCAAGAGAAAACTCACTAGGAGTTGCTTTGGCCAGTAGATGGGTTCACAGAGGAGGCAAGATCTACCCTAGGACTTGGAGAACGAGCAGGGCTTAGAGAGGATGGCTGTGTTTGGGTTTCTGGCGTGATTGTAGGGTATGTCTTTAGCCCACGCCGTCTGATTCCAGTTGCTTTGGTGAAACTTGCTGTCAGGAACTGGGTCAAACCTGAAGTCCATTGTGGTGGCTGAAGGCACACCATGCGGTCGACTGCTTCTGCAGCCAAAAGAACAGTGGTGGGAGAGCAAGAAGGGCAAGGGAAACAGAGGCTGAGAGCTTCCTGTTTGGCCTCACTTCCTGTGGCTTCTCTGCTAACCCGCTGTAACTCTTATTAACTTGCTGGCTTTCTGTGGGTGGAAACCAAGCGGCCTGTTTTTCTGAGGTCATCTCTCCTATTCAAGGTTCCTCAGCCATTTCCACTTGTCCTTCTTGAACCTGGACGTCCCCTCCTCTGTCTGTTCCCTGCATGGCTGAGGTGACTTACAGTGTGGCTTTCCCAAGCCAAAACTCTCTTCGGAGCTGGGAAGGCCGCTGGGCTCCACTGCTTTCCCCCGCATGTCCTGGAGTGCTGTTCAGTTCGGGAGTCCTTTCTAACACACTGTGCCAGGCACTGTGGGGAGGCCCCGGAAATACTGGCCTAGCAGGCTTCAGCTGGGGAGGCAGCATGGCACTGTGGAGAGAACTCAAGTACTTATTAAACACCTGCTGTGTGCCTGGCCTTGTGCTAGCCCTCAGGGACACAGCACTGAACAAGACAGCAGGAGGGCCTTGTGCGTGGCTAGCTTCCACCCTTTGCTAGCTGTGTGACCCCGAGCTAGTCACTTCACCTCTGTGTCTCAGTCATGTCTTGCAAAGACTGACATGGCCCTTTAAAGTGTGTTGTAACCCATAAAGCCCTATGGAGGTGATATTGTTCATTGTTATTTTCTTACTCGATCCTCTCAGTCACCTCATGAAATAGCGCAGCAGCATTTGTAAACCCATTTCTCAGATGAGAAAGCGAAGCCTCAGAGAAGTTGAAGAGCCAGGGGCAGGAACAGACACTAACTCTTCGTTGTTGGCTTCTATTTTACTGTATAGCTGTAGTCCAGGAGTGACAGTGTTTAACGCATTTTCAGCAACAACCGCATTAATGACTGACATTCATCAAATGCTTACCACGTGCCCAGTTCTAGGCTATAAACATGCCTGTTATTATCCCCACTTTCCATATGAGAACATTGAGGCTCGGCTGGGGTAAGTCATTTGTCCAAGGTCACTTTCTAAGGAAGAGGCAGAGGCAGATTCAAACTCTGGTGTGTCTGACTCCTGAGCCTCTTATTGATCAGACGGTGGTCACATGATCTTCCCTACAGTTAGTCCCAGAAACCACATGGAGTGAGAATGGGAAGGGATGGTTTCTCTAGAGGAACATAGAAGTGCTGATCCCAGAATAGGCCGGCAAAAACTGCAGATGGCCTCCTCACCATCCAAGGGCTGGTCTGACTGTCTCTCAATGAAGCCACTGACAATGGGACTTCTCTGAACTGTTAGGGTCATAAGACCTTTTGAGAATGCCCTCTCCCCAGAAAGACACGCAAGTGAGGACTCCCTAGCACGGCCTCTGCGGCATTGCACAGTTTCTCCTGCCTTCGCCTGCCCCCTCCCACCCAGCCTCCTAGCTGTTCCTTGTACTCACCATGCTGCCTCCCTTAAAGGGCCTTGAACTTGCTGATTGTTCCTTCCGACCTAGTTAATGCTTCCTCTGTGTACATTCTCATTGCCTCTATTTCAGTAGCAATTTGAATTGGTTATTTTGTTGATGTCTGTCTCTACCACCAGAATGGAGGTTGCCTGGAAAAGGGAGCTGTTTTTGCTCCCCTTTGTATCCATCGCACCCAGTACAAAGTTGGTGCCAGATAGTACATGAGTGAATGTTTGTCCTTACATACACAATTTGCTCTGAAATTCCTAGTGGCCCTATAGCTTTCTAGAGTCAGTTTCTGAACCTGAGGTTAAAAACCGCAGAATAAAAAATGGAAAAATCAAGGCATTGGTCATCAGCTCACTTAAAACAGAGCCATGTAAATGAGGAATTCCCACCTCCCATCCCCATCTAGTTTTTCTGATAATCTCTTTTTTTTCCTACTGAAACTGATGTCTCCTAAGTGGAGTCCTGTGGACGACGAGTTCTGGGTAAACATCTGTGGTCAAATAAAGTTGGAAAACACTGTCTAACATATCCTCCTCTTGCACATTCAAAATTACATAAATAAAAGTAATATATTTTTTCAAAATTATTGTTAGTATAACTACCATTTATTGAGGGCTTACTATGTGCCAAGTACTTTAATAGGTTCTTTGAATGTATTTTCACATGCAATCTCATAATAACCTTGTGTGATAGATGCCATCATCACCCCATGTTACAGAAGAGAAACGAATGATAAGAGGGGTTAAGAATGCCAAGTTATCTTCTAGGAAGTGGTAGATTTGGAACTCAAACCCTGACAATCTGATGTGTGTCCAATCTCCTTAATCACTGAAGGTGTGAGAAATCCTATGGCAGGACCAGTTTATCTTCGTTTAACTCATATTTATTGATAATGGAACCTCTTTTCTCTCCAAACACATAGAAGATCCCCAGGATCAGAGCAAGTTGGGGATACATGAGTCAAGTGTTGAGTCATGTTGAGTAGGACTAAGACTGGAAGAATGTAGGCCTGGCACAGACTCAATCCCACAAGTATTTATGGAGCACCCTCTGTGCCAGGCGTGGTGCTAGGAGTGCCAGGAACATGGGTACAAAGCCACATCCTCATTGCCCACGGGTGCCCAGTGCCCCACTTGTCCTCATAGCAGACCAGTCTTGCTCCTGGGCTGCCCCACCCAGGACCCACCTGTCTCCAGATCAACCTCAGACTATTCAGCTGTATCTCCCCTCAGTGGAGCATTGCCCAGAGTCACGTTCATGAATAGTTCAGAGCAAAATGCACATTCATTCTGTAAATGTTCATTGAGGACCTTCTGTGCTGCAGAATCTGTGCTGGGGACTGGGGATATGGAGGCAAATAAAATAATGTCTCTTTCCCAAGACATTCATTGGGGGAGGCAGACCAGTGCATAGGCAACCATAATAAATCAGAGTGTCTGGCAAACTGAAATGTGCCCCGTTAGAGACGCAGACCAGCATGCTGTGGGAGTTCTGAGGTCCTTCCTTCCTTCCTTCCTTCCTTCCTTCCTTCCTTCCTTCCTTCCTTCCAAATTAATTTTGTTTTGGGATTGAAGCTCATGCCTAAATGATGCCAGAACATCTGGACGAAGGGCAAGGCCAGATGTTTGGCTGACAGCAGTGAGCAGCCATGTGTTCTGAGGTGTGTTCCGAAGCATCCCAGGGAATTCCTGCCCACCTTGCCCCATGGGCAGGGAGGGACGTGGGAGTGAGGTGCTGCCTCACCGGGCTCCCTCCGGTTGTGCTGCTGACTATGCCTAGGCAACACACAGAATGCCATCGCCCACTGCCCTGCATGCTGTCCTTCCAGCCCACAGAAGGATGCCTTCCTGGTGTCCAGTGTTGCCAGGTCACTCCCATTTCCCCAGATTAGTCACCTGAGCCCCCAGAGACAAGCAAGGACTTTTCATTTCACTGACCTCGGTTTTCTTATCCATCAAATGGGAGTAAAGATTCCTCCTCCCATGGTGGTTGGGAGGATCAAATGAGAAGAAGTAATTGGAGGAGCTTTACAGTTGTCGCACATTGTTAAAGACCTGTCAGGGGCCCCAGGAGTCCCACTGGAGAAGCAGAGAATTATGGCCCCTTTAGCCTCCTACTTTGCTCTAGTGCCAGCAGGCAAGGTCAGGCGGGGCCTGAACTCTTTCATGACCCTGAAGCCTCTTGGGCTGTTTGCCTCTAGGTCTCTGCTGTTGCATTTACTGAGGTGATCAATGTGAAGGTTTAGTGTGGTGCCTGTGTGTGGAAGAGCTTACTGCCTGGAGTCACTCCTGCTGCTCTTGTTCTGTTCCCTCTGCCTACAATGCTCTTCTCTTTTTTTTAATCCTTCTTCTTCCCTTGTCCTTTTCACCCTCACTTCCTCATTTATTCATTTAATAGACACTGTTTTCTTTTTAATTGTGGTAAAATATACATAACATAAATTTACCATTGTAATCATTTTTAAGTGTACAGTCCAGTGGCATCAAGTACCTTCATGCTGTTGTCCACCATCAGCATCATCCATCTCCAGATCTTTTTCCATCTTCCCAAAATGAAACTCTGTCCCCATTAAACACGAGCTCCCCATTTCCCCCACCTCTAGCCCCTGCAACCACCATCCTACTTTCTGTCTCTGATTCTGACTACTCTAGGGACCTCATATAAGTGAAATCACATAGTATTTGTCTTTTTGTGATTGGCTTATTTCACTAAGCATATTGTCCTCAAGGTTCATCCATGTTGCAGCATGTGTCAGGATTTTCTTCCTTTTTAAAGATGAATAATATTCCTTTGTATGTACATATCACTTTTTATTCATTCATTCATCTGTTGGACACTTGGGTCATTTCCACGTCTTGACTCTTGTGAATCATGCTGCTGTGGATGCGAATGTGAGTATACTGATAGCACTTTTTGAGCATTACCTGGCACTGTGCTGGGGCTGCGATGGGGAATGAACTCAGTTCCACTGCTCATGGAGTTTATAGTCTCTTGGGTGAGGTAAAAAAGCAAACAAGCCAGTAAGTGCATCAGATTGCCCTGTGTCCTATGAAGATAAAGAGCAGTGTTCTACTAGGGAGAATAATGGTGGTATGGAGGTAGAGGTAGGTGGCTGGGGTGATGAAAAGGTCTCAGGGATGAGGAGTAAGGGAGGGGAGGGGAGGAGGGGAAGGTCGAGGCAGAAGGAACAGCCTGTATGGAGCCACCGAAGAGAGACAGAGTTGTCAAGTTGGAAAAGTTGAAAGAAGTAAAGTCCTTAGATTGTCACTTCGTTGTGCCCTTCTCTAGGAGCCTCCTGCCAACCCCCAGGCCCAGCTTATTACTTCTCTCTTGTCACTTTCTCCACCCTGGCACTTACTCCAATTCATTCAAACTGCCCCTTTGTTCAGCTGCCCCTTTGTTCAGCTGTTTCAGCTAGTGAGCTCTACTTGAGTGCAGGCACTATTATTTTATTTTACTTGAGGGACATGCTTGCATATCTTGGTAGGTGTCAGCAACTCTTAGACACTCCCCTGAGGTCAGCAGTTTCCCTGGCAACGACCCAAGAACATCTACACAAGGAGCCGGCTGCCATCTGGGGCCTGCCAGAGCCGGACATAGAACTGGCGTTAGGACATTTGACTCAACATCGAAGCCTTTCCTCTGTGCTTTCTCCCATGATGTGCCACACACTTGGACACGTCACTGTGCGGCGTGCCTGTTTCAGCTGGCGGGAGCTTTCCTGCACTGTTGCCTCCTAAGCAGGGAATATGGGAAGCATCCTGCCTACGGCTGGGCAGTGCAGCGGTGTTTGCCCCCACCTGCAGATTTCCAGAGTCGCTGTGCCAGTCCAGCTGACTTGGCTGGGCCACAGTACACAGTGCTTAGGGGTTGGTGGCCATAAGCCATGCCCCGCCACCTCTCCCCTTGGTGTTGGTAGCTTCCCAGCTTCCTCTCACATGACTATCTCTGTTTACTTCTCTCCCTGCCTGTGGCGTCCCCATGCCACCTCGAGTTTAATCCACTGCACTATACACAGCCCTTGCAGTGGCCCCTTCCAGGTGGCCTCATTCCAGAGCATGTGCTATCTTTGGCTAACCCTCCTAGCCCAGGCTCCTCACACCCTCCCCGCCATTCTCTACCACCATGAAGGAGGATCTGTGCACTTCTTAATGTTAAACCTGTGATGTTGTGTCTGGGGCTCCTCCATCAAGTGCCCAGGAGGTAACTGGCTCTTGGGGGACAGAAACAGGTTAATCTTGAAGTCATGGGATGAACATTGCACAGTGAGCAGCCTAGCACAGAGCTTAACTGAAAACAGATGAGTGAGATAGATAGTGGAAGGCAGATAGAAGCTGGGGATCCGGGCTCTGAGTGTACTAGAAAGCTCAGGGAAGGTGTTGGTGATGGGTTGCATTGTGTCCCTCCAAAAATTGAAGTCCGGACCCCTCAGTATCTGTGAATGAGACCTTATTTGGAGATAGGGTCTTTACAGATGATCAAATTAAGACGGAGTCATTAGGGTAGGCCCTCATCCAATATACATACAGGCAGGATGCCATGTGAAGATGAAGACAGAGATGGGGTGATGCAGGTATAAACCAAAGAATGCCAAAATGGCCAGCAAACCACCCGGAGCTAGGCGAGAGGCTGGAACCCATTCTCCCCTAAAGCTACCGAAGGAACAAACCCTGACAACACTTTGATCTCAGACTTCTAGCCTCATGAATAGGCAGAAAATTTCTGTTATTTATGCCACCAGTTTGTGGTCCTTTGTTATGGCAGCCCCAGGAAACGAATGTAATATTTGAATATCGTCAGAGCCTCTCACCGCTGATTATGGAACAGTGTGCTTTAGCTCTTGGGTTTCTTCACATCTTATTTAGTTTGGAGAGACGGGTTATTTCGTGGTATCCAGGCAAAGATCTTTAATAATAAAAATAATAAAGACCTTTAATAAGACTCTAATGAGAATTGTAATAAGATCCTAATAAGGAACTTTTTGATATCCTTCCAATGGATGTGAACTGGGCAAGGCATAGAAAGACCAACAATCCACCTATACTTTTCTAGGGCTTTCCAGTTGATAAAGCCTTTCTTATTTATCATCCCATTTTAGGTTGATCTCACAGGGAGGTTAGCACTGTGAGATTCCCATTTTGGAGAGGAGAGAACTGAGCATCACAGAAGTTCCATAATTGTGTGAAGTGGCAGAGCTGAGATTTAAATGTCTGCCTCCTGACTTTAGTCTCATGTTCTTCCCAGGCTTCTCAGCTGCCCCTGAACTTGGAGCAGGTAACGGTTCGAGGGCAGCTGAGCCCTTGCCTGGTGGCCCGAGGAGAAACACATTCCTTTGGTCCTTTCTCAGGAGCCAGGAAGAGGAGACATCAGCCAGCAGGACCTTTTCACATTCTTGTAGGGCTCCATGTTGGCCATGGGGCCCTCGGGTTCTTGTGACTGTGCTAGAGCAGTCCAATTGTGAGAGTGGGCCACGATGGGGTCGTAGCAGCAGTGCACAGCAGGTGGGGAGAAAGGCTCCAGGTGAGACCGGCTGCCCAGGGTGGGATTAGCACTCATCAGTTATCCAGCTCTCTTCCTGCAGAGGGACTGGACCAGCGATTCTCAACCTGTGGGTCACGACCATCAGAAAACACATATAGCATATCAGATATTTACATTAGGATTCATAACAGTAGCAAAATTATAGTTATGAAGTAGCAACGAAAATAATTTTATGGTTGGGGGTCACCACAACATGAAGAACTGTATTAAAGGGTCATGGCATGAGGAAGGTTGAGAACCACTGCACTGGACAGAAGCAAGTCACACAGCCCTGAACCTTAGCCAGCCAGGGAATGGTGGTGGTGTGTGATCCCAGGCCACTTCATAGCACTCCTCAGGGCTATGCAAGTGCTTGCTACCCTCTAGGAGTCAGAGGCCTGAGTTTAGGTCTCTGTAGAGTGTGACCTCAGGCAAGTCCCTTAACCTCATGGAGAGTCAGGGCTCGCACCTGTGAAATGGCTGGATGAGTGCATCCACCTTGCTGGGCAGAGGTGAGGAGGGAAGGATATGGCGGGAGCACTTTGTAATGGCTGACCTCAATGTTATTCACAATAATAGTAATAATAGTGAATGCCCATGCATCTTGGGGAAGAATGCCATAACTCCTTCTGCCATGAGGAGCCATCCAGAACCATGGTGATTCCTAAAGAGAAGGCCCACTCTACCCCCCTCGTCCCCCTTTTATTGTGCCAGGGTGTGACTCAAGTTCTCTTGCAATTTCTATCACCAGAGAGTTTCTTTCCGCTCCATCCCTCCCTGCACCCTCCCTGCCACCACATTCTGAGGTTGTCATGTGAGTGTTTTCCATGTAAAAAAAAAATCTGGAAAACTCATTCAAGCCAAACAGAAAGATAATATTACTGAGTCTGAAGTCGATCGTGTTTGTCTCACTGCCCTGGCACAGGACTTCTGCAGGCTTGAAAACTTCTTCAGTGTCAGAGGCTTTTGGTTTGTCGACTTGAGTGGGTAAAACTGAGGGGCTGTTTTTTCTGAAGCATTTATGGACACAGCCACATACCAGCACTGTTTCAATGGCAGTGATCAAAAACCTCTATCCTTTTTGCAGTGCTTGCTATAGGTCTGCCACTGTGTGAGGTGTGTATTGTATATATTAAAATCCTCATTTTTATCCTCTTAAATGTCAAACAGGCCCCTCTGACTGTAAAGGCCAGGCTCTAAGCAGTTATGGCACACTGTCTCTCTGTCTGAAGAAACTCTAGACCAGCCCCTTCATCATCTAGGTGCGGAAACTGAGGCCCAGGAAGGAGGGCAGTGACTTGCCTAGAAGGAGGGGCTGGACCCCAGGTGTCCTGACTTCTAGGGCTTTTCCTGCCGCCCTCTCCTCCTCTTCAGGGAAACACTGAATTGCTGCTAGTAGTTGGCCACTGGGTACCAGCAAGAGCCCCAATTCAGCGATGCTCTTGCAGTTACATCCCAAGTCCTAAGTGGTATCGGTTAATTCAAGCCCTTGGCTACTTCAAAGGGTTTTGAACTAATTGACCCAAAGTACAGCTACTTTGAGTTTCAAAGTCAAGGGTCTGGACACATAAGTTAGGCACCCGGAGGGAGTTATTTGCTCAGTTATATGCACCTCATCTCAGCAAAAATTCATAATTAGTAGTTAATAGTGTGGGAACTTCTCACTGTTCCCAGAACATGCAATGACATGTAATGCCTCATTTCATTTGCACATACTGTTCTCAAAGCCCTGAACGTTCTCCATCCTAATCCTCACCTCTTATTCTCAGCCTGGTTAACTTCTACTCATCCTTCAAGAGCGGTTTATTGACTCATGTCCTGCCACTCCTTTCCCCCAACCCTAGGCATAAATAGATGTGGTGTTTCTATAGTCCGCCTCTCCCACCAAACTGTAAACTCCATAAGGGCTTATAATAATAATGGTGCTTAAAAATGCTTCCCTGCAGCCAGGCTCTACGCTAGCCACTTTCCACGTATTTTCTCATTTCATCTTCCATGACATTATAAGATAGATCCTACTACCATCCTTATTTCCTAGATGAAGCTAAAGCTTCATAGAGAGGCTCGGAAACTTGCCTGAGGTTACACAGTCGGTGGCAGAGGCAGGAATGAAATCAGTGCTGCCATGTTGTTTGGCAGGCTGTGCACTGCACAGGGCATGTGGGGGAGCGGCCAGTACGGCTGAACTCTTACTCTCATCTTGGTGCAGAGCTGCGACTGGCTCCAGGGTTCACACTCTTAACCCCTGCAACACACCGGGAATGTAAATATGCAGATTCACATCACCAGTGTCAGACACAGAGTAGGGCCCAAACCTGGATGAAAAGGGAGATTATAAACCAATAGGCTTTTCCCTTCTCACCGTTCCTCATATCTGCAGAAACAGGTCACCACTTAACATGGTACTTGGTTTAAGAAGCACATCTCTTAGTTGGCTTGCCTCCTAGCAGGTACAAAGAAATGACTGAAAACCCAGAAAGAGGTCTGCTTTTGGAGCTCTGAGTGTTACATAGGTGTCTTCTAAGTAAATTCATTCTGCCACCATTGGACCTTTGAAAGTGGTTTAAGCAGTTGTTCAAAAGCCACGGGTGAGCTGAAACACAGTCTTGGTTTGGAACCAGCTGCAAGAACTGCACACTGTGCTCACAGACAGCGTGCTGGGTGCTCCAGTTCTGGTGCAGGAGCACTGTGTTCTCCCAGGGTCTCGGCGCGGGTCCTCCTAGGAAGAAGGGCTTCCTGCTGTCCGACAGGTGACTTTCCCAGCATACATGCAGCAGCTGGAACAGCAGAGCTGATGGTTGGGCCTCTGTCTTAGACAAAAATGGAGCTTTAGGATGAGTTGTTCACATCAAAGCAAGGAACTGGAGAGGCCTGGGGACAACATTCTCTTTGGTGGTTTTTTGGGCTGAGAAGTCAAGTTGTGCATTTTGGTTCTGACTTCTGTCTTTGCAACATCTGTTGAAACAGAGGCCTGCCTTGCTAGTTGCATCCTTGAACAGATCTCTTACCTTCACTGGGCTTCCATTTGCTCCCCAGCAATAGGGGGAGAATGCCACTTACTGCACAGGATGGCAGTGGGGAGTCAAGGAGCTAATGTTTATGAAAAAATACTTTGGGAATTCGAAAGACCTGTACAGATTCGGTAACTACCATTATTTGTCATTAGGTAGTTTTTCTTACCATTCTCTGGAGGCATTTCAGTTCCTAGCTACCTCTGCTCAGTGGACTTGGAGGTGGTGTTGAGGGTGGGAAGAAAGGCGTGCTGAGGATTAGAAGACTTTTAGGGTGGGGCTCATGTTTGGAGGTGGAGACAATAGTTTTTGTGTGTTTTTTTTTTTCAGTCTGAAGTGGGAAAGTTGATGGTCTTCAGCAGATGCTGCGAAATTGAGTTTGGGAGCTGGAATCTTCTTCCTTACATTGCGTCCTGGATTTCTGGGGATGTTCCTTAAAATCAGCACATCCCAAGGAGGGAGACAGCTCCAAACCAGCTTCTCCTTTCTTTAGGCTGGTCTCTTTGCTGTCTGCCAGTTGCTTCACCCTCACATTCACCTCCACGTTCTCTCCATCCAGCACGTCCTTCCCATGCCTGTCCAAATCAAATCTGTGCTGCATAACTATTCATACCTCTGTTCATTCCACAAATATGTGTTGAGTGCCATGTAAAGGAATGAGAGGTAGGGCAGTTCCTGGGAGTTGAGAAGGTCAGGGTGGGGCCATACGAATGGGATCTGAGGAGGGGTGGAATGTAAGATTTTTAGATTAGTGAAGACCAAGAAATGAAGTCAGGGTGATAATTGATTAGTCAGCAGCATGGATGCTGAAATGGCCTTAGGCAAAGGCAAGAGTGTACGTCATGAGGATGGTTACCTGTAGCCAAGTCAAACATTTGCTCTTGTGGGTGTGGCTTAGAGTTCTGTAAATAACAACATGTTAGTTCAGGCAGAAATACCCACATATACTACACTTAAGTACTGTCGATGTTGATTTCTCTTTCACGTAACAGTCCCACTGGCTCCAGCTGTCTGGGAGGCTCTGAATGAGGTCATTTGGTTGAATGGGTTCCTTCTGTATCATGGCTCTGCCATTTCCTAGGATGTTGCATTCATCTGCATGCTGATGTTGGGTCCTGTGACGTGGGCTCATATTCCATTGCAAAGCACTTAGTCACAGGGTCACCCTTAGCTGCAAGGGAGGGCAAGGAATTTCTATCTGGGGCATCTCTATCATACTTCTCTGCAACAACTATATATATATATATATATATATATATATATATATATATATATATATATATATATATATATCTTCTGGCTAACATTCTGTCCCTACAGACAAAGGAAGGAACAGAATTTGTGGGACCATTTAGCAATCTGGCACAGATGGCTTTACGGATGGGAGCCATTCATTCAACAAATATTTATTGAGGACCTCTTACTCGTTAGGTACTAGGGTTACAGAGGTGAAGGAGACAGACGTGATGCTGCCCTCATGGAGCTCACAGCCTAGTGGGTGGTATGGTCTTTAGAGAAGGAAATAAGACTTATTTAGTGACAGCTGTAGATGGAACATGTGAGAGCCTAGAGATGGGCAGCTTCACAAGAGCAGGCTGTGAAGGGAAGAGTCAAGGAAGGGAGTGGTGTCAAGGAAGGGTAGACTCAGGCTTAGGCAGTAGGTAGAGGAAGATTCATTTACTCATTCATTCATTGTTTATTCATCAAGTACTTAATGATGGGGATGGTGATAAGTGAAAAGAGGTATAGTGTCCACTCTCATGGGATTTTCTTCCTAATAGGGTTTTCTTCCTTATTAATCAGTTAATCACATGTATGGGATGGATAATTACAACCTGAGATAAAGCTTTAGAATTTAGATCTGTGAGAGTTTTTAACAGAGATCTGACCCAGACAGGGTTCAGGGAAGGAGTAATGACCATTTGAAAGATGAAAGGGTATTAATCAGGTAAGGAGCATGCCAGATCAAGGGAACAGCGTATACAAAGGCCCTGGGGATGGAGGGACTGAAAAATGCCCATGTGCCTGAAGCAGGCTGGTGGGGAGGAGAGGCGTTGGAAAGGTTATCAGTGGCAAGCACACACAGGGCCTGAGTTTCTGTTGGGATTTTAGCCTTTATTATAAGAAGCAAGGGAAGCCACAGATGAGTTTTAACTGGGAGGACTGACATGATCAGAACCTTACAAAGGGTAAGTTCATGAGCAGTGTCTTTGCACAAAAGTAGAAGATATAGCAGAAGGATTAGAAAGGGGTCAGAAGGCTGAGAGAACAGGGTGGACAGAGGGACGTCTTGGGTAAGGTCTGTGGCTCACTTGGACAATAAGCATGAGGAGTTGAGCAGATGGAGGGACAGAGAATGGACTCATTGACCTCAGACTTCCATCTGGAACTGGGGTGTGAAACTGCATGTCAGGCCTTCCCCAGGAAGGGCTCCATGGCTGACTAATGTGCTGGCTATCACAGTGGGCACCTCACCCCAGCATGGCTCCTTCCCAGATGGTATGACCCTCCCTTCCTTGGAGGAGAACACTGTGGGGGAATGCCCTTCCGCTGGAGCCCTTTCTCCCTCGGAATGAGGCAGTGGTGACCGAGCAGCACCCAGGCCCTGAGGGCTTCTCCAGGTCCAAAGGCCTGGCCTTCCACCCTAGCTGACCCCAGCTTATCTCCAAATCCCCTGAGAAGAACCACAGGGCTAGTTCCCAAACTGATAGCATCATGGGACTCCACTCACTGGGAGGCCAGGCTGGTGGGCCCAGTGACTGGGCAGGGAATCTGGCTGGGCTGGGTGCTGCATTTGGAACCACAAGGGAACCTCCATCTAGGTTATTTATTGAGCCTGGGACTGTCCCTGTTTTTCTATCTGTAAAATAAGGTTTCTATAGGGATCAAAGGGAAGATCAACTAACAGTACGGTGCAGCATGACCATTGTGGACACTGATAAAATAATCATAATCATATCAACTATCTGAGTATGAAGTGGCTCTGACATTCACCCGAAATGCCTGCATTGTTGTGGCAATGAAGATGATGGTGTTCACACCTGATATCTCCATTAGAGATGTTTTTCAGAATACTTCTGTGTGTGTGTGTGTGTGTGTGTGTGTGTGTGTGTGTAAATTGATCTGGGTGTCAGGAGATTTTGGGTCCAAGCTCAGTAGCAGCAGTAGTTGCTGGGCGATCTTGAGCAATTCAGTTCCCCAATTTATATGGTAGATTACAGTGTTTAAATGCACAATCCTGAAAACGATTAGCCTAGTGTCAAATCCTGCCGAGTCATTTATTAGCTATGTTCCTTATAATAACAGAAATAATAGTCGCTGCTGGGAGTAAAAGGAGATGCCACATCTGAGGTGATTCATACAATCCTGGCGTAGTGGGTGTGCCTGAAATGGAAACAGTGGGCCTCAACTTCCTCATTTGCAGAGTTGAGCTGAGTCTATCCCAGTGGCGGCAATGACAAGGGTTTTCAGTGGGAATGTCAGAGTTTCCTATGAGTATTTCCCACTGGCGGGACCCCGGGTCTCTGACTCACCCCAGCCCGGCTTGTGCTCAGGCCCCAGGTCTACAACCTGCCTCAGGTCGGGCGAGTGCAACCCTGCAATGGTTCAGGCCAGGCCTAATCCCGGCAGTGCCCAGAGGCCCTTTGGTGGGATCTGCCTCATTTTTCCTGTGCAACCCCTGCATTCCACCTCCCCTGCCCTCTGCTCTGAGAGCAGCAGCCTTCTGGCGGGGCCCAAGAGGCAGAGTGGCCTAATTTTAGCCCTCTGGCTTCAGTGGTGAGCCACAGGTGAAGACCAAGGGGAAAGCAAAGAGGCAGCCACATTTTCAAAATACCTTTGGTCAAGACCATAAACAGTCCAAATGTTAGCCCACGCCCTCTGCTTGTTTTTGAGGGAAAACTAGAAAACAATCTTATTTCCTCCTCCTCTGCTTACTCAGTTGACCCACCCTTGAGGGGGACCCCCCTCCCCCGCCCCCGGCCCTTCAGCCTTGGCTTGGAGCAGCCTGTTGGAAGTGTTCTGTACCCTGTGAGGGGGTGCTGGGTGTGGGAGCAGGCCTCTGCAGCCTGTGTTTGGTTTGGTGGGTCTAATTTGGGTTTGGCTCAGACAGACCAGCCTCATTATGGGGGCTCCATCCTCCTCAGCCTCAGCCAGGGCTGCTGCCTTAGGAAGCCTGGGCAGACAGGCCTGCGACGATGAACACTTGCTAAGTACCAGGCATTGTTCTAACAACCTTACCTCCATCAGCCTATCTAATCTTCCGAATAACCTAAGAAGTGGGTAGGAGGATCACTCTCTTTTTGTAGATTAGGAAACACAGACAAAGCAAGTAACTTTATCAAAATCCCACAGCTAGTAAGTGGCAGAGCTAGGATTGAAATTCATTCAGCCCGCCTCCAAAGCGCAACCCTGGACCATACAGGACATTGCCTCTGTCACATAGTGTCCCCCTTTTTTAATCATTTACTGTGCCAGGCACCTCTAATGCTTAGAACAGTTAATTGACATGCCGATGGTCTGGACAGGAAGCCCTGGGATAGTGAGTCCAAGCCGTTTCACTAGGTTGTAGAGTTCATGCTTCCTAGTCCTGCCGATCCCAAACCAGCTTCCCTGTGTGTCTCCTATTGGCCAGCTGGCCCTGGAACCCTTGTCCCTGTGTTGGAAGGGTTGTCTTCCCTGTGGATTATCCCGTGGGCTTCGTCACAGCAGCCTGCAAGTGCAACAGAGGGAGCAGGGACTGCCCAGGATGTGAAATTGCAGACAGGAAACTCCTGGAACAGACACTGCTCTCAGAGCTCCAAATATTGGGATTGAAATGGTCCATGTGCTCTTCAGGGGTAGGGAGTCTTTACAGTCATCTTGGGGGAAGGTGTTCAAGGGGATCTTAATACCCCATCCCTATTTTTGCTTTGTCTCTTGCATATATTGAGGTATTTATTTATTTGTGGCAAGATACACAATTAATATATAAAATTTACACTTTAACCATTTTCAGTGTACAGTTCGGTGGCATTAACAACATTCACATTGTTGTGCAGCCATCGCCGTCATCCATCTCTGGGACTTTTTGTCTTCCCAAACTGAAACTTTGTACCCATTACACACCAACTCTCCACTCCCTCTCCTGGAGCCCCTGGCAACTACCACTACTTTCTGTCTATGGACTGGACTCCTCTAGAGACCTCAGATAAGTAGAATCATACAATACATATTTGTCTTTTTGCTGCTGACTTCTTTCACTTAGTATAATGTTTTCAAGGTTTATCCATTTTGTAGAAGGTGTTAGAATTTCCTTCCTCTTTAAGTCTGAATAATACTAATTGTATGCGTATACCACATCTTGTTTATCCATTCATCTGTCTATAGACACGTGGGTTGTTTCCAAACCTTTTGGCTATTGCCAACAATAGGGCTACCATATATTGAGGTTTTGTGGAAAAGTTTGCTTGAAAAAAAATCGGGTGCTAAAAGAAGTTTGAAAACCACTGTTCTGTCTAAAGTTGGGGGAGATGGAGACCCAAAAAGTGTGAGTAAGGTACTGTATGTAAGAGGGCCAGAGCAGAAAGTGCAGCCTGTAGACTCTATGTGCAGCACCTTCTCTTCCTCTGGTGTTTATTAGAGGAAGGACAAGAATGCAGTTCCGTTTGGGGGCAATTGTCAGAAACCTCCTGGAGTCGCAGGAAGGACGGGATTCGACATTTATGGAGTGCCTGAGGGAACCAGCCCAACTCGGAGGTGGACAGAGCAGGGGTTGTGCCCTGCCTCGGCCTCTTGCTGGTCGTATGACCTTGGGAAAGTTGTTTCATTCTCAGAGCCTATGGTCATGGTGAGGATCAATTGAGGTGACATGTGTCCAGGGCTTCTTGGTGCGTGTCTGGCGCACAGTTCCCAGGAAATAGGAGCTGCCCCTCCGCAAGGCACTGCTGGGATAAAGAGACGAACAAGACAGGCTCTGGCCCATGGGAGTTCTCAGTGCATGACATCAAGAGGCACATGCTGTTGATTTGTCCCATTACTGGTCATATTGACATGTATCAACTGATTAAGATGATATTTGCCAGGTTTTTTTTATTGCAAAATTAATTAACAAGTGTTTTATACTCATTAATTAATTTGTATTTAATAAGCATTTTATGGGAGCTATTTTAGGACTGTATAAATATTCTATTCCTCATCAACCTTTCACCTTGTAGTTTTAGCATCATATTTAGCCGAATGATGATTTTATAATTTCATCATTCCTTCTACATTTATTCCTTGGAATTCTACTGCAAGGTTGAGATTTTCTCCATTATTTATCTGTTTATTTGCTTGTTTGTTCATTCATTCATTTAGATCAGCGCAGCTTCATGAATTTCTATTTTATTCATTGGGTTATAACCTCTGTAATAATAATTTATTTTGGTGCTTAAATTGTTTTTCTCTAACTTAAAATATCTGATAAGCTTGGAGAATAGTAGTAAATAGCCTAGTGTAGTTATAATATAAAATAATAATAATATAGAGTCTTTCCTAAGTGCCAAGACTGTTCTAAGTCTCTTTATTAACTCTTTACATATATTAATTCTTCACACATGTAATTGTTATTTATTGCATGAAACAAATTATCCCAAAATGTAACAGTTTAAAACAACAAACATTTATTTATCTCCCAGAGTTTTTGTGGGTCAGGAACCATGAGTGGCTTAGCTGGGTGGTTCTGGCTCAGTGTCTCTCATGAACTCACAGTCAAGATCTTGGCAAGGGCCGCAGTCAGCTCAGGGCTTAACTGGAGCTAGAGAATCCACTTTGACGACATCTAACTCACATGGCTGTTGGCAGGAGGCCTCTCCACATGAACCTCTCCATATGGCTGCTTGAATCTCCTCACAGCACAGCAGCCAACATCCAGAGTGAGCGGTCCCACATAGAAGAGCGCGGAGGAAACCACATCGCCTTGTGTGGCCCGGTCTTGGAAGACATACACTATCACTTTTGCCACATTTTATTCATTAGAAACAAATCACTGAATATATCCCACACTTAAAGGGAGGTGAGGTATGCTCGTAGGCCCCCTTTGAAAAGAGGAAATAAAGGAATTTGTGGTAGTATAGTAAATCCACCACAAAACATATGAACGCTTATTAACTCTTCCATCTGTACCATATCCCCGTAAGACTGGCATTACTCTGAATAATTGTCTTGCCCCAGGTCACACAACCAGCCAGTGGTAAAGCTGGGATTTGAACCCAGGCAGCTGGCTCCAGGGCCTCTGTTCTCAGCCACTACCTGATCTGACAGGGCCTTGAATACTTTGCTAAGCTGAACCAAGGACATGGAGAATTTCTGAAGGTATTTGAGGAGAAACAGCCATGATACAAGCCAGTTTCTGAAGGCAATACACAGCAGGGTGGAGGATGATAGGAGAGGTGAGTGTCCAGCTGCCTTTCAGGGAGGGCTTGCATGCAGATCCATTTTCTCCCTCTGTAGCCAGGAGGCTTGTCTTTCCACCTCGTGCTTTCCATCTGTTCATTTTAGAGGTAGACAGAAAAAAGCAGTGTAAATCATAATTTAAAAAAATGGGCGGGATGGTGGTGTTGGCCTCTTTTTCCTGGCAAAGCACTGGGGGAAGGCTTGGTGTGGCACACCTGTATTGGAGGTGGGGGAGGGGAAAAAGATGGGACAGTATGGGCTTTACCCTACGTAGATATTGCCTACTTGGAAGACAAGAATATAAACATGAAATTATGTAAGACTCGGCTTGCATGTAAATAACTATTAAACAGGAGGACCCAGGGTTGTGTCTTG
Organism: Myotis lucifugus; assembly: GCF_000147115.1. Classification (NCBI taxonomy): domain Eukaryota; kingdom Metazoa; phylum Chordata; class Mammalia; order Chiroptera; family Vespertilionidae; genus Myotis; species Myotis lucifugus. Next base: position 15,801,407 of record NW_005871056.1, read on the forward strand.
GACGCCTTTATATCTCATCACAGTACATAGCAGGGTGCCCCACTTTCCTTATTGATTGTTAAGTGAACAAAAGACAAATAGATACCATGATGGTGCCCTATCATGGCACTGGGGGCAGAGATAAGAAGGAGGTAGGTGGGGAAGCCTGGAGAGCCTGCCAGAGGAGGTGAATGTTATGAAGCATCTGGCCCCAGGAGGCTGGATTAGGTAGGAGTTAGCAGAGGTTAATAGCCAAGGAGGTATCGTAAGGATCTACAAAACTGACAAGCACCAAAAAATGGTCTGAAGACTCAAGGACGGGAATATACTAGATGTCAGGAGGGGTGTGGCAGGGGAAATCTTGGGGAAGGCAGGTGTCAGCACCAGGAATCTAGGTGGGCAGGCAAAGAGTTCAGCCCTAGGACCAGAGCTCAGAACAGGGGCTAGAGTCGGGGGCAGACTTGCTTTGCCCTTTGGTGCCCTTTGACCTTGTTTGGGCCTAAACTGGTGTCAGAGGGGCTCACAGCAGGAAGGGACTGGAGTGACTTAGGGAGGTGCCTATAGCTGTTGAGGGGCTTTGTCAGGGAGCTGGCACGGAGCTGGCACTAGGGAAGAGGCCAGCCAGTGCACTGTGTCCTTCAGATTGCTGAGGCCTTCATATGCACAAATTGTAGATTATGGTATATATTGGAGTGAGGGTGAACCTGCTCTCAAGGGATTTTTAGTGTTGAATTTGTTAGGAGAAACTCAGAGCCTACACTGCAAATGAGACCCAAGGACCCCAGCCCCTGTGGAAGCCTGTCTGAAATTCTGTATTTTTCCTACTGTGCAAAGAGAATAGCATCTGAGTTTCTCTACAAGGAAGGTTTAAGTTTGTGATTTGAGCCCTCGCTGTGCCATTTCCTTCTGTGAGATCTTAGACAGGTGACTAATTCCTCATTGGGAACTTGGAAATAATTAATACCCACCTCCTGGGGTTTTGGGAGAATAAATTCAATCACACATATGAATATAATTTTTCAAACAGCAAAGTGGTATGTGAACCTAAGGGAATAATACTGTGAAATAAACTCCACCCAGTGAGAGCTGAAAGGTCTTAATACTATCGGTGGACCTCTCTTTACATAGGAACCTGGATGTCCCAGTTGCATTCACAGGGGAGCTACAGAAATGACTCACTGCCCTTCTCTGGCTCATGGAACAAAAACTCAAGGAGAACCTGGTTAAGAAAATCTCTCAATTTGACTAGAATCCCTCCCCACCTGCAACTCTGTCTTCTGTGAGGGTCTCATACAGAACCCTCTTGGTTTAAGCAGACAAGAAAGCCAGACAGAATCCTGGGTGGGAAGTGGCTTTTTTCTCACACAGCCCTGGTGTCCAGACTGGCTTCGTACTTCTTGGTAATATCTGAGAGAGTTATTTTAGTTGGACTTTCAGAGAGATAAAAAAAAAAGAATTAGGTGAAAATAACAATGATTGTTACTCACTGAATGGTGCTAAGCAATCTGACTGAGTTCCCCCTGAAGCATCTTCCCTCAAGCCTAAAAATACTGCTCTAGGATTACAGTGGAACCTCAGTTCTGGAATTGAATTCATTCTGGAAGTCTCTTCGAAAACCGAATCCTTTTTTCCCCATTAGAAATAATGTAAATTGAATTAATCCATTCCAGACCCCCCAGTGGTTCCCCATTTTAACCTTTCTTATATGCAGCACATGTCTAATGCTGTTTAATCTATAAATAAACACTTTAAAAACAAAAAGGACAGAAATATAAATAAAAATTTAACAAAAAGGAAATGGAATATACCATAAAAAATGAAAATTTAATAATAATAATAAGCAACAACAAAAACAAAACACAGAAAATATTCACAGCACAAATTCCTGAGATGTTAACCACGTGAGGTTTAGCGGTAAACTGACTCATACTCGCAAATTCTTTCCTTTGTTTGTTGCCTGGGAGACTGGTGACTGATCATACAGGTATCAGCATGAAGAGGTGGTCAGGTTGAGAAGCAAATTGTTGGAGATGGGAGACATTCAAGAACCAAGGTTTGACTGTACTTCCTGTGTTACTTCCTTCATGCCTTAGAAGTGTGTATTTTAAATGTGTACATATAGGGTGTTCCAAGAAAATGAATGATTTTCTCACACTCTGAATGATTATAAAGTCAGTGTTCATTAACATACAGTTCATTTTCAAAATTTAAAAGAATCTACGGAAATGAATAATTTTTTTTGTCAATGCCTGTTTTTACACTGATGATCGTTTTGGTTCAAGCACTGCTGATAATGTGAAATAATGGAATTGCAAACATCAAGAATCATTTTGTTTGGCTTTTGTGTGCCCTCAGTTCATTGACTGTTGCCAGTTTTGCACTGTAAACTTTATCCTTTATGTATCCCCATTAAAAAAAATTCTAGTGGCATTTTAGGATACATTTTCTTTGTTCAAAGCTTAGTCTGGATTCACCCATTATTTCAAATCAGTTAAACCTGAAAAGGAGTGAAAATTAAATGAGTTATCAGCTATATACATTTTTGGGGGACATGCTATATGTGTGGGCTATAGATGTATAACTCTTTGGCCTGGGTTTCGTTTTCCTCTTAGGGTTCTCTTACTTCAATTCCTGCTGTTCCCCAGTGTAATTTAGAGAAGACGCACTGTATAATGGCCAAACTTCCATTTCCCCTCCCCAAAAATAAGGTAAACAGTAGCTACCTCGTGGGTTGTTTTGAGGCTAAAAGGCACTAATGTATGTGAAGTGCTTAGTTGAACACTCATAGTGCATAGTGAACACTCAGTAAGTGTCGAGGTTTTTGTTTTTTTTCCCCCAAGTAGCTAATAAGTATTTCTTACCCTCAAGAAAAATATACCTCCTAGAAATATAAACATCTTGAAAGGTTCTGATAAATCCCTGGATCCATACTTAGAATATTAAAACTAGGGTACTTGGGGGTATGGAGTAGGGTCCTGATACATATTTGTATTTATTTGGAAATAAAGGGTGGGGGGATGCTCCTTTGAGGTGCTATCTCCTGCTGTGCTTGGCTGTTTCCTGTCTGTTGAAAAACATATCCAAGCTTTTCCTTGCTATTCTCACTTTCCCAGAACTAGTCAAAATCCCTTGGGAAATATGTTAACAGATCTTGCTGTTCAGGGGCTAGTGCAGTTCTTCCCCACTCCTGGGCTGGAGCCTCAATGTTCTAGTGACAATACCAAGTGTCAGCTCCCCCTGGAATACATTATGGGGAGGGAAATAGGTTATTAAAGTTCCCCTTAGGGGTCAGGGTTCCAGAACCAGGTGTATTGCTTGACATCTGGGACTTTTGTAGGGTTCCTTCAACTGGGAAAGAAGGTTGAAAAAAGCTTCTCTCTCTCTCTTTAAAAAAATTGGTCTTAGAGGAGAGGAGGGAGGGAGGGAGGGAGGGAGAGAGAGAGAGAGAGAGAGAGAGAGAAAGGGAAAGAAACTTCGATGTGAGAGAAACATTTATCAGTTGCCTCCTGCCTGGACCCTGACCAGGGATCGAACCCCCCACCTTCTAGTGTATGGGACGATGCTCCAGAGCAAAAAGCTTCTCTTGATTGCTGTCTAAGGCTATGACAAATAAAAGTGATGCACCAACATGTCCTTGCAGACAGTACTGGGCAAGTCACCCAGCAACTCAGTAGCAAGACCTTCAGTGTCCCCCAATATAACTATGTTAATTATGCTCTGCTACTGGGCTCTGATCCTACACAAGGGACTCTGGTGGGCCAAGAAAAGTCAACTGCAAAGCTCACGGTGGGGAGGGTTTAGGAAGAGAGAGGGAGGGGGAGAGAGAGAATATGCAACAACATAATACAAACCTCCCACTCAAGATGAGCCTACAGTTCCAAATTATAAAACACATTGGAGGAAAACTATTGTTAAGGCAGAAGGAGAAAGAAAGGAGGAAAGGAAAGAGGATTAGAGGAAAGAAGGAAGGAAGGAAAGGAGAAAATAGCCAGCACAATCAACAATAGGGAGATTAATTCACTACAGACTAAGAAATAAGAGCAAAAGATGAGCATCCTAAAAGGGCTGAAGAAAGGAATCTATAAAAATAAAAGCATAATATGCTAATTAGACCAGATGTCCTTCCGGACAACCTTCCGGGTAAAGCCGGGGCTGCAAGGGAAGCCTGGGTCCCAGGTGCCAGAGGGAAGCCGGTGTGGTAGCTGGGGGAAGGAAGGCCTACTCTTGCATGAATTTCGTGCATCAGGCCTCTAGTAGAATCTATAAGAAAGAATAAGAAATAATGAAATAAAAAAAGAAATAATGAAATAAAAAGTAAACAGAAATGAAACAAGAACACAGGCACATAAAAAAGAAACAATTAGAAATCAGGAAATATGTTGTTTTGAATTTTTTCTTTTCTTTTTTTAAATGGGAGAACATTTTTAATTCTTACATTGGGAGAGGAAGGCCTGAAGGATGGCACCACATCAGAAGTCATTTAAAAATTGCTTAATGCAGGTGTTCGCTGTGCTACCATCATTCTCTATGTAGTTTTGAATTTCTTAATATAGAAATAGAAGCAATAGATTCGATACTGGACATAACTGAAGAAAGAATTGGTGAATTAGAAGTCAGTACTATGGAGTTCATCAGAAACCCAACCCAGAGTGAGAAATTTAAATATGAAAAAGCAGTTAAGAAACACTGAGAATAAACCAAAAGGCTCCAATGTATGTCAGAGTTACAGAAGAAGAGAATAGAGGGAATGAATGAGAAGCAATATTTGATAATGGTGAATGCACCTTTTCCCATAACTGAAGAGACACGAGTTCTGGGGATGAAAAAATATCATGAGTGACAAATAAAAATAAATCCACACTTAGACATATTCTTAGGACACAAACTGTTCAAAGCTCCACAAAGAAAAGACAAATTACCTACAAAGGAACAACTGGCCTGACGATACAGTTCTCATCAGCAACAACAGCTGCCAGAGACAATGAAGAAGTACCTTGAAAGTGCTGAGGGATAACTGTCCACCCAGAAGTCTACACTCAGCCAAGCTAGCTCTTTAAGAGTGAGGATGGTATAAAGGCGTCGAGTATACAAAAAGAAGAAAGTTTAGTACACACTGACGCTTACTTAAGGAGATACTAAAGGATGAACTTTATCATGAAGAAAAGTGAATATCGAGATGAAAAGCTGAAAAAAAAAAAGACTAGCCTAAAAATTGGTGAAATGTGTCGGTTGCAAATTTACATAACCATTGATTGTTGTTGTTTTTTTTAAATAAGCAAAATCAAAACTTTTGTACAAAAAAAAAAAAGTACAGAGAGGGCAGTTTCTACTCCTTTTCATCTGAGATTGTTGCCATGTAGGAAGTAATGTTTCCAGATCACTGGTCTTTCAAGACAAGCCACAAAACCAGAACTTTTTATGCAAAATCTCTTAACTTTTAACAAATCCAGAGACTTTTAGCGTGCCAAGCTCTTCAACACTTTGTAGATCAAATAAAACTTCAGCCACCCATTCAGCCTACAACTGATGACTTCAGGTATAGGCAGTCCTTAAATGTCCCTTTGGCTCTCTGGTTTCTATCACAAGAGCAGGGAAGTCTTCTTATAGGAGGTTGTACTTGGACTGGGAATTGAAGGAAGGATGGAATTTAAGAAAGTGGAGAGGACACTTGAGACAGAGTAGGAAAGCGTTTGGAGTGGCTCAGAAAATAAGGAATTTGAGGGGAGTGGCATTTGGAAGGAGGAGGTGAGATTGGTTGGGGCCAGAGATGTTTGGATATTGTCTTGTATCCTTGTGTCCTCCTTAAGATCTGAAGGCTGGTCTATTTGCTGGCCTGTCACATTGTTTAGTGTCTTACATCATTCCCCTGGGATGGCATGGTGGTGAATAAATGAACAGTACTTGGTGATGAGGGTGAGAATGCCAATGAAAAAGGCAAGAAGGAGGGACATCTGGGGGAATGTGTGGTGTGATGGTATGCTTCCCAAGAAGCTACGTAATGTGTCAGCCAGTCCTTTAATTAGAAACAGTGATCTCGAAAGCATGGCTGCAGTGTGGCAATTCACATGGATTTCTCAATAGCTTGAGTTTTTCTAAAAGGCATTGTTGAAATGCTCTGAGTCAGCTTGGTTTCTTTGAAATAAACTAGATAAACAAAGGTGGAAGAGGTGGAATGACACTGGATCATGAGTCCGAGACCTGGGTTCCAGTTCTCTCCCTGCCATCAGCTCCTTCAGAGGCAGATCTCATCTTACAGAGGTTTAGATTCCCATGCCAGCATGTCAGACCATGTCAGTCCTCGAAATTGCCCTTCAAACATAATGTACATGGTGGAGAGTATACAACACTATGCAGTAATATGTATACTATATTGTATAGTGTATATAGTAAGGGTCGTGAGTAGAGTACATATAACAAGATGATTTATTGTGGAGAAAATCATATTATTTAAATGATTTTTTTATCACTCTCTTTTTTGTCCCATGTATATTTTGATTTTGTAAAAGTTAAATGTTCATATATTGCAACTGGATTGTATGACCTTGAGCATAAAAAAACAACAACAACAAAAAACAAACAAACACCCATCCATTTGGGCCTCAGTAAAATAAAATGACCTGCCCAGATAATTTATAGGACCCATCTAGCTCAAAATCATTGACTCTTTCTTTGATATTGTAATTGAGTGACGCAGGAGATAGAGTTGAATGTGGTTAAGGACACAGGTTCTAGGTTTTCATATTGACATTGCCCTTTCTTACTGGGAAAATATGCCTCATTTTGTTTTCTTTTTAAATGTATAAAATGGGGATAATAGCATCTTCCTCATAGGGATGTTGTGAGGATTAAATGATCCTTATAAAATGCTTAGAACAATGCCTGGCACATAGTATTTGTTAAATAAATGTTATTATTATTTTTATTGCCATCATTTGCAAAACACCCCGGAAAGTGCTCTTGGGAATACTAAAAAAAGGAGTCACCACAATTGAAATGGACTTTTAAAAAAATGGGTACCGTCAGTCTAGTCAAGACACACTCATGACCTTAACCGTTGTGTCTTAGTTAAAATGTTTGAGAGAAAGAGAGACTGGCTGGTTTGGACCATTCTATGAGTGGACACCCTCTCTCCACCTCCAACTTGGATCACTGTTCATTCTCAGTCCAGTATCTGGAGATGGGAGATGGGATCATGTTGTTCCTCCATTGCAGTGGTCGGCAAACTCATTAGTCAACGGAGCCAAATATCAACAGTACTTCTTCAAAATAGACTGGCCCAGGCCGAAAACCGACTTCTGTGCATGGGCCACGAAGTTTCAATCGCATTGTACGTGCGCCCCGCACGTGGTATTTTGTGGAAGAGCCACACTCAAGGGCCAAAGAGCCGCATGTGGCTCCCAAGCTGCAGTTTGCCGACCACGGTTCTAGGGGTTGTGGCCTGGTCAGGCACCATAAATATATATCTGTGGGACACTGAACATGGATTTACTGAGCACCTCTGCAGTGCCAGGCAGCATTCAGGGTATAGGGGATACTGCAGCAAATCCCACCAACAAGGGTCCCTGCCCTCAGAGAGCACATTCTATTCAGGGCAGAGTGACTGTGAAGAACTCAGTACGCCCTGACCAAGACAGAGGCTGGGGGTCTAGAACAGCATTTTCTTAGGACACATGTGAAGATATGGGGAGGACTGGGAGGAGCTCCTCTCAGACCCTGGTTCTGTCATTATCTTCTCTCTCTCTTGCAGCTTAATTCATTTCCTTCCAACTGCCCATTCCCCCCGCCCACCCCCCCCCCAGCGCCCTGCAATTGCTTCCTTCTCCTTCCAAACCTGTCTTATCTTTCAAGAACAGCAACACCTTTTCTTACCTCTGCTCTCCTTCGAGCTCCTTGCTGATGCCCCTCGAACAGTTCAACCTGACCACATCTGACAGCCCCTCCCTCTTTCCTATCGCAGGGGACGTCACAGTCATCCTCACAGATGTGGGACCTGGGGATGACCCGAGGCTCTGCTCTTTCCATCCAGCCAGTTGTCAAGTGGTTTGGAGTCTGTTTCTCACATCTGTCTCCTCTTCTCCGACCAGTTTTGGCAGGATCTTCTTAATTGCTCTTCTTGGCTTTAGTCTCTCCTTTCCAACCCATTTCATTAGTCAGCCAGATTAATATTCCTGAAATGCACTCCTGATGTCACATTGTTTGACTCAATATCATCTTCTTGATAAAGTTCAACCTCCTTTTCTTGGCCTCTAAGGACTTCCTTGATCTGGCTCCAACTTGCCTTTCCAGCTGACCTTCCATCTTTCCCATCTTGTTGATCCCCGTATCCAGATGAGTCCCCAGGTGGGTTCCAGGCTTCCTACCTCCATGCCTTTCAGCAGTTTCCATCTCCTTTCCCCTCGTTTCCTCAGTCCCTCACTCATCTTTCTTTCTAGAAGCCTTGCCAGATTCACTCAGTCACATATGGGCATCTTGCTCTTCTGTGAACTCCTCGAATTTCATGGCATGTGGTTGGGGCTTGCAGAATGTGGTCACTAAGAGAGTACTTGCTGGCTGAACAAATGAAGGGATGAATGAATGAATGCCACTAACATACAGCCTCTCTGGGATTTTCTCTTTCCCTTTTTTCTTCATAGAGGTGAGGCATACAGGGGTAAGGCAAAAGTAGGTTAATAATAATAAATAATAAATAATAATAATACAAGAGTAAACTTTCGCATACTCACAACTGTTAACCTACTTTTGCCCACCCCTGTGCTCCCCCCCAGTTGGCTGTTTTACAGTGTTGTTGATTCCAGGTTTTGTTTCCTGACTCAGGTCCTATTGTGAGCTTTAGGCAGGTAGCAAATGTCCTTTATAGTTGAAATGCAAGAACTCCTCCTGCTGCCCCCGGAAGGCTGTCCCTAGGCACTGCCCTGCTGAGTGTGCACTGGAAATGTTCTGTGGCCTTTGCCTTCACTTCTCCATCTGTGCATGGATATGGTTCCTATTTCCTCTTCTGGATTCACTTGGCTTTGAAAATAAATACGGGAAAAGTACCTGTGGTGATGATTGGGTCCTCATGGTGCTAGCCTCTCTGGACTCCCTTTTCCTGTCCCATCTTCTTTCTTCTGGGCTTCAGCCAGCCAGTTCCCTATTTCATCAGGCCTTTGCCAGACTGTGTCTTCTGCTGCGAACATTCTCCCTGACACTCCCCTCCAAACCCCATAGGCTCCTCTTCAGCCTTTAAATTTCCACTTAGATGTCATTGCTTCCAGGAAGCCCTCCTGACTGCCCATCACCCACCCTCATCTCAGTCAGGTTCACCTATCCCACGCCCCCACTGTACCCTGTACTTGCTCTATCCCTATCCCAATGTTCATCTCACTTGTTCATTCTCCTGATCTGCACACTCCATGAAGGCAGGGAAGGGTCACCATTGTATCCCCAGTGCCTAGCACAGTGCTGGACACATAGTAGGCATTCAGCAAATATATTGAATCAATGGATGGAGACATAAGTGGATGGGTAGGTGGATGAATGGATGAAAATAGGTGCTCTGTATCTGTTAGCCACTGCCATAGAATTGTGCATGACAAACAACCCCATAACCTCAGGGGCATTGGGTAACTAGTGTTAATTGCTCATGTTTCTGGAGTTATCTGGAGGTCAGCTAGGCAGCTCTGTTGATCTTGGTTGAGCTCATTCACGTGTCTGAGGTTGGCTGTTTTTGGCTGGGGTGACTAGGGTAAGTAGGACTACACAGCTCCACTTCTTGTGTTTCTTATCCTCCCACAGTCTAGACCAGGCATGTGCTCCTAGTGATTGCAAGGGCATGAAACACTCAAGGTCTTTTGGGGCCCAAAGCCAGTTATAGGCCAGCTCAGATTCAAGGGGTGGATAAATAGATTTATCTTCTTTAGTGAGAGAAGAACTGTAAAGTTACACGGCAAAGATTGTGGATATAAGGAGGGATTAAAGAAGTTTGGGGTTCTTAATGCAATTACTCTGCCACACTGGGCATCAAAAATTCTGGGTTGTAGTTCACAACTCATTGGGGCCTTAGGGAAGACACACGTCTAATGGGTTTATGAGTTTCAGTTTCCTCACCTAGAAAATGGAAATGATGATCTCTGTCTGATGATCTCTGTCTGGTCATCTCACATAATTACAAGGAATTTATTCTTTTTTTTTTTTCAGCCCACACTCAGAGTTTGGGGAGGATTATAAACTGCAGAGTGCTGTGATGTGGGAAGCAGGATTGCTCTTCCATGGCACTCACCCAACAGAACTGGCAAGAAGTGTGGGGAAGTGGGGAGAGGGGGGACGGCGAGACAGGAACCCACCTGCCACCCCCACATTCTAGGCTGCCAGCATCTCAGGTTCTCCATTGTGAATTAGAGGCCGTTGTGAGGCCTAGTAAATAATGGATGTAAATGGGTTTTTGGAAAGTGCCAAGGATTATTTGGTCGTAAGGTATTATTAGATACAGGACCACCTTTGCCAAAGTAGCTATTTGACAAGGCTGGCCTTACCACATGGCACTTCCTCAGTCTCCCCAGGAGATGAGATAGCTGGGAGCAAATTGTTCTGTAAAGATGTTCCCATAGGCCAAGAAAATGAGAAGCAAAACTTATTCTGTATTCTTTTTCGGCACGAGCACCGTGAAGTTCGCCTGTAGAATGGCTGGTGATGGTACCCAAGGTTCTTCTATCGTCTGCCCAGGGTAGAGAAATCCTAGGGTTGGTGCTTCCCCTGGGGTGTTTTCTTTTTCCAGTCCCACTTGGTCATCCCCTCAGACAAAAGTCTGTGTTTCTGGAAACGAAGCAGGCATCTCAACATTTCCGAAATGCTAATGGGAAGTTCACCTGGGCACCCCAGCTAAGCTGGATCTGGGGGCATTTCTCCCACAGAACAACAGCCCTTCTCTGGTTCTGGAGACAGTCCCAGGGGTGGAGGCAGGGAGGAGCTCGCGGTCTTCCATTACCAAACTTAGAAAGGGGAGGTGGTTTGAAAGATAGGTCTTACATGGGAGGGAGGGAGAGGCCAGAGAAAGGTAATAAATTCTCAGGGCCTGGGCGCCCATCTGAGCCCGCATGGATTTTGGCTTGCACCATGTCATCTGTTTTTGTGGTGCAAGTGCAGGCTGCATTCCTATCTTTCTCAGGCTTCACGTCTCCCATCTCTCCTGAGGCATCGTCACTCTGGCTGGCTGTGTGGAAACACCTGGCTCAGAGAGGGTCCAGTTCCCAAAGCGCAAGAGGAAGCGCTGGAGTGCTTCTCGCTGACAGCACATTGTTCTTTTCCTCTTCCCTCTCTCATGAATCACTGAGCCTGGAATCTTCCAGGGAAGGGTTTCTCTGGCTAAGGATTCTGTCCCCGGAACTGGGGATTCTGGCCTACTGGTCTACAGGCAGGCTGAGGTTCAGGGGGAGCACGCCTTATTGGGCTCCCACAGTCCTGGGCTCAGGTTCTGGCTGCAGCATATGCCACCGTGGGCTTGGAGAGCTCATCACCAGAGCCTCAGTTTTCTCACCCACGAGCTCCTCTAGGTTTGTGGTCAGCATTAGGTGAGACCAGATGTATGAAATCGCCATGTGCCGATGGGTTTTGAGTCTGAGTCAAGACTGATCAACTCTTGATCCTTCACCCCACTTCTCTGGTGGCTGCTGTGACCCCATGTTCGTGTCCTCTAGGGAAGGGGAAATCCAGGCCCGAAAGGATTCAACTTCCAGAAGGCATCTCACGTGTGCCCCGAACAAGTCTGCTTGTGCTGCAGTTAATGTCTGCTTCCTGCCGGGCACTCAGGAGTGAAGCATCATCTCCCGGCCCCTGCTGGGGGGTGCCCTCCTGGGGTTACCACTTCTGTTCCAGGACCTGGTCCCGGTGCCCTTCAAGTTGCATCCTTCCCGCTGCCACTGTGTTCCCTCTGGTCTGTGTTGCCCCAGAGCCCTCCTGTTCTAAGCCAAAGTGTGGAAGAAACCCTTCCCTCCCACTCTGCCGAAATCTCTTGGTGTCTCCCATGGCACATCTGGATTGGGCCTTAATGTATGAGTAGGCGTTTACCAGGTGAGGGGTAAATGTAACACTTATATTTTACTTAGGAGCTACCTCTTCTCCCAGACTGACTTCCTTTTCATAAGTATGTGAAATCGACGATGCAAATCGATGCCGGGTTGTCTGCCCTACTCCTCTAGTCTGGGCTAGGAGCTGCCTAGGTTGTCACAGCAGCAGCACCTCACTGCCTTTATCCCACCAACCGCAGCTAGAGCAGGACTCTGAGCTGGACACAGGAAAGGCTCTCTGTGGCCCCCACTGCTAGGAACATAGCATTTGAAATTGGCCTTGTGGCACCACGTGCCTCTGGAGAAAGCTAGTAAACCAGGATTTGTCATTACACGAAATGCCTGCTTTGTGGAAGGAACTCATTAAATATCTCTCAGTTGTGTCTCCCTGTCCCTGACTGGTATACAGCAGCCTCCTGACTCGTCTCCTTATGTCCCATCTCCTCTGGCGACAGTTCACCTGTCCCCCATGCTGCCACCAGGGTTTTCTCTAACATTGACTTTGGGGTAAAGTCTAAGCCCCTGAATGTGGCCTTTGAGGCCGTTCACCATCTGGCTCCAAGGAACCCTTCCGCCTGAGCGTCTCCTGCATCCTCCAGACTTCTTCACATATAGCCCTGCTGAACCCTTTGCCTGCCCCTGAAAATGCCATGCGCTCCCACACCTCAGGGCCTTGGCCCACTCACTTCTGCCTGCTGCCTTCACTGCCCTCCTTTCGCTTGCTGAGCTTCTATCCACCCTGCAAGGCCGGGCTCAGATGCCCCGGGAAGCCTCCCTGATCACTCTGGCCTGTACCATCTCCCCTGCAGAGGTCCCTGCTTCCTCCTCAGTGTGCACATCAGCACTTTTGTGCGTACCGCTCTTCTCATTGTAATGTGATTTTTTGTGTATATGTTAGTCTATACCGAATTCCTCAAGGACAGGTCTTGTGTCATCACCATAGCTGAATCCTCAAACAGAGCCTGGCAGATGCTAATAAATGTTGCTGAATATATAAATGAATGTTGAATATGGAAATAGGAAGTGAGACATAAATTGGGCCTTAAGAGGAAGGGGGATTTTAAATATTTGAGTGGAACATAAAGCTTATATGAGATAGAGAGAAAGGAAAGTCACTGTGAGGTTTCTAAGAGTAGGTAGAAACAAGAAAAATCTTAACTCTCTTCCGAGCATTCTGAAAGGCTTGCTAGAGTTGAAGATAAAGCTTTTGATTTGGAGAAGAAAGAAAGAAAACATGGGCATGAATAAGAATAAAGTTTCAGATTTGAACATGTATAATATATATGTAACATTTATTGAATACTCGGGCACTGTGCTAAGCAATTTATATACATAATCTCATTTAATGCCCTTGGCAACACCATGAGGCATTCAATTTCCTCAAACCCAAGACCTGAAGATAAATGGGAGTAAGATGGGATAGGAGGGATAAGTGGAGAGAAGAGAAGGGCATTTCAAGTGAAAGAATAACAAGTGCAAAGGCCCTGAGGCAGGAAAGAGCTTGGTATGTTTAAGCACCAGAGAGAAGGCCAGGGGCCAGATAAGGCCACGGAGGCATAAAGAGTCTGCATCATGTAGAGTCTTATAGGTCACGTTAAGGCTTGGTCTATTATCCTAAGAGTATGTTAATGTTTTGGTCTTTATCCTAAAAGGAATGACAATCCATCAAAGGATTTTAAGCTGGAGGTGGAGGGTGGGGAGGATAGGGACTTGCTAGTGGTGGCATGAATTCAATTTTTAGTTTCCAAAGAAGGATTGATTTGAAAATATTGGAAGGGGGGCGGGCAAAAGTGATGTGGGCACTGGTTTAGGAGGCTGTGGCGGTTGCCCAGGTCTGAGATGATGGGGACTTTCGCTAGGGTGGTGGTAGTGGACATGGAGAGAATGGATGAATTTAGAAATGTCAGGGCAGGAGAATGGAAAGGACTAGGTGATGGATGGGATGGAGACCTGGAGGAAAGGGAGAGGTACAGTAATGGCCAGTTTCTAGGTCAACCAAGTAGGGGAATAGAGGTGCCATTTCCCCACACAGGGAATATTTGGGGGCGGGGGGTACAAGTTTCAGGGTAGAAATGGGGGGCATCTCACGGGCTCAGGGGGTCTGTGGAACTCCCTAGGATAAATGCTGGCTTTGATGATCACTAAGGTTCCTAGAATTTTCAGAAATTAGGACCCCATCCAGACTACCACCCTCCCTAATGGTGCTTGTAGGTCTTTTATGTCCCTTTCCTGTGGGAGACCAGAAATTCAGCCTTATGATGATTGTAGTTTTGCCCACGGCTCCTCAACCTTTGAAAAGACAGACACTGGAAAGGAATCAGCATCTCTGGCCTGTCTCTGCTACATTTCTTGTTAATATTTTATATATTTCTTACTATGAAGTACTTTCAGGATCCAAAAGGCCTGGTCCTGGACACTGGAATGCAAAATTAGATGGCATTTTATCCATTCATTTCCCCCATGAGCTGACCCACAGCAACCTCCTTCGTTTAGGAGGGAGAATGTAAGTGAGCTGAAAAGATGGGACCAGGCAGTGCTTTGGAAGTTAGAGTCTGTTGTTGTTGTGTTCTTGCCTGAGCAGGCTGCACCAGCAGCTCACCTCAGTGCTAGGGAGACATTTCCATGCTGTTGATGTAGGTGGCGGGCACCTTGGCTGCGAGGTGATTCCTATGGGACTGTTGAGCATATAACCTGATTTATGTCCAAATGGGGCACAGAGATGTGTGAGACTAGGAAAGGGACCATTTGGTTGACATCCAATAAGCTCTTAATGCCAAAACAGACTTTAATCCAATGACCCCACTTTCTGCAGAATTTGAGGCCCAGAGCCTCAGGGTAGGACCACAACAGCAATCCACTGGCCAACTGATCGAGAGTAGTAAAGCTATTTGCCCCAAGCCTTGTGAGCCTCAATATATATTGAAGGCTCACAACAGAAAAAAAACCCCACACAACTACTATACTATGCTGCTAGTGGCAAGATAATAAACACGAGGTGTTTTTCCTCTTTGGTCAAGACATGAAATATGAGCCTGGCAGAGAGTTCCATATTACATTAAAAAGACAAACAGATTTATACTGGGGTAGTAAGTGCTCACTCTGAACCCAAGCGTGAATGATTGGATTCCAGCCCGAGCATTGAAATTCGCTACCACACTGGGAGAATGTTGGGTCTGCTAAGGGGGCCGCAAACTTTTCCTCTTTGGTTAATCTTGTGTCAATGTTGGAGTCAGCGATGTGCAAGCAACACTTTGTACTAATTTGCTGGTAATGGATAATAATTATACCATGATGAAGAATCACACCCATTTGTAAAACTTTTTACTGTTTATAGACCTCTTTCATGATGTATATATTTCCTAATTTGATTTTATCACAATTCTTAGGTAGGTATCTTTAAGCCCAGGTTATGGATGAGGTTAATAATGCCTTGAGGCAGAGCTGGAACAAACCCAGAACTTATTTTTTCAGGACCATGTTTGAGTATGAAATAGTTTCCAGACCACAGCATGTACATTATCAGCACTCAGACTTGTAACTGGTTATTAAGCCATTAGGCAACTATAACGATTTTGTATTTTTTTCCTGAGGCTTTTCCCTAAAAGTTTGTTGGATTTTGAGCATTTGAGAAGGCAATTCTCTGGAAACCTTTTATGTCCTGCTGCCCTTCATCTATCCTCAAAGGCAAAGAGGGTCTCCTAAAGGGTGTCTCTCCAAGGTTCACCTATTGACAACATAATTGATAACGATAATTGTAAGAACTTGCTTGCCCTGCATTGTAAAAATGAAACCCTTTCAAAGAGCGAGCCCCACACTCACTGATCTCCTTGAAAATTTAAACACACACACACACACACACACACACACACACAGACCCCGAAATCAGACCCTTTTTGTTTCTCCTTCTCTCCTTTCCAAAATCAATTGGCAATAGTTTGCAAATTTGCAGGGATGAGGTAATGGGCAATAACTCACGTGGCTTTCAGAAATATAAATCACTCCTGAGGTAGTGCCTTTCCATCCCGCGGCAAGCCTTCTGAGCAGTAGCTGCAATGTGCATAAAACATTTGAGCTTCACTGTGGCCTTGGGTATTCTTTCATGTGGCATTCTCATCAGAAGGTCAGGGAAATTCATCCTGCATCCTGTTACTGTCAGGTGAATGCACATGGCCGGAGGCACCTTCTCAATAAAGATTAGCAGCTCTTGCCTGGGCTGGTCATTTCAGCACAAGTTAATGGGGTCAAGTTGGGGACAGCTGAGGCGGAGTGAGTCGGGGCCTCCCCGCTCTGGGTTTGAATCCAGTAGGACTGGCACTAACGACCTAAAGTAACGTTTGCTGGGAGGGTTTCTGGAGTCATAAGCTTGAGGTTTATATATTGTTTTTGTTTCGCAGATACAGCGTTAACATTCAAGAGTGAATTTGAATATATTTGGTCAGATCTGTACTCTCTGTATTATTTTACACCAGGTCTCTCTAATCACATTTTTGGTACCTGCCTAACCCTGAGGGTTATTTGAGGTTATCACCCCTACAGGTGATGTTACCTTACTATGGCCCAACCAGGGCCTTCCCAGGCCCACTGATACTGACATTTAAAAAAACTTCTTGTTCCTCTCCATATTAGGGAAGTAATGCCTATCAAAAAGAAAGTAGATCCCAGGCTACAGAATCTAGGCAGAATTTAATAACATTATTTTGTGTTCATTGTATTTATTTTTACAGTTTCCTTCCATTAATGGTGAGTGATTCATGTTTTTCCAGTTATGGCAATACTATGAATCATCTGACGTAAAATGCAAGGCGATTTAAAGAAACATATTAAATAAATACAGAACACATGGTTTTTAGAGAGGACACGTGGAAATGGCTCTAAAGTTTTGGAAACACTTAGATGTTTCCAAAGCATGGCGGATTGAAAACATAAAAAGAAGCGTTCTCTGTCGGAGGACGCAGCTGGAAATTCAGCATTAATGAATTCCGATCTCTTCCCATTTAAATGCGTCTGATCCTTTGGGGACCATGGGGCAGCGATGCTGTGAATATTAACCTTGTGTTGAAATTGATCATGGCCCCTTTTAAGGCAGAGCTTCCAGTAGGAGGAGGCGTGGCCTTATTCTGACCCTTCTTTGCATCTCACCAAACCTCAGGAAGGAAGGGAGGGGACTTGTGACTTCTGTTTGAGAGGGAATGGCTATTATTTGGACATGGCACAGATACTGTGGGGAAAGCCTCTTCCCCACACACTCTGCTTTTCACTTTCTGCTCAAAGGAACCTGGGTTGGCAATCCAGGTGGGGTGCTCCTGGGGCTGCAGAGCTGGGTCTCTGCTTTTGGACCACGGTGGCAGGTGGGAATCTCCTGTCTCTCACCTCTTCAGCCACGAATGTATATCCAGCGCCAATTCGCTAGTGTGTTTGGATTCAGATCATTTCCTCTTACCTAGAGGAAGATTTTCCTGGTTGACAGATAGCATCATGATCACTATTATTAAATAACTCTTATTTTTTTCAAAACACTAGCCCATGTACTGTGCTTCCTTTTGGGGGAAGGGAGTGGTGGTGAGGAGCGGAGGGGGAAATGCCAGTCATTTCACCCAGCTTCTTCCCTCAAGAAAGTTGGAAGCAGATTATCTCTGCTTCAGGGAAGCATCGGGAGTTGGTATGCTTTGCTTATCTGTGCTAAGCCTGGCCTTTGCTACCCCGAGTAATTGTGAGACAGCTAAAGACAGACTGTAGAAACTTGGCCGACTCGGTCGAGTACATATGGCAAGTGCACAGGAACACCATCCCTGGCAAGAGGAACAAGATTTGGAGCCCAAAGATCTCTTAATGTTTGGGTGAAATTAGGCAAGTCACTTTACCTCTCTGCCTCCGGGTCCTCCTGTGCAGAACAGGATAACAGTGTAGTTCCTCTTAAGACTGTGGCATATTCACTGCTTTGCTTAACAAGGAGACGAGCCCTGACCGGTTTGGCTCAGTGGATGGAGCGTCGGCCTGCAGACTCAAGGGTCCTGGGTTCGATTCCGGTCAAGGGCATGTAGCTTGGTTGCAGGCACGTCCCCAGTGGGGAGTGTGCAGGAGGCAGCTGATCGATGTTTCTCTCTCATCGATGTTTCTGACTCTCTATCCCTCTCCCTTCCTCTCTGTAAAAAAATCAATAAAATATATTAAAAAAAAACAAAAACAAAAACCAAAAAAAAGCCAAGGAGACGATTTGTGGAAGCACTCAGTGCCATAAATGTCTGCTGTTATTCCCTCTATTTTGCAGATGAGAAAGCCAAGGCCCAGAAAGGTTAGTGACTTGTTGAAGGTCACGCAGCTTCAAGGCCAGGCTCTCAGCTCAGCAAGTTCTGTTTTCTTGGCACTGCAGCACCCAGCCACCCATTTAACAGTCCCCTGCTGCAGCTTACTCCCTCTCGTCCACGGGATCAGAGCTGGACCAGGGCAGTGCCTGGCAGGGTCAAGCCAGCTGAAGTTGGAATCCTGTGATTCAAGCAGGTCCTTTCTCTTCTCTTGGGCCTCAATTTCCCCACCTGTAAAATGTTGTGATACCCACTCCCTCCCTGCAGCCCTCTTCTGAGGTGGAAGCAATGATGGATGTGAATGGGCTTGGTCAAGATTAATAAAGGATGACCAATACCATTGGCAGGGGTCTTTGGCCTTATGAGGGAAACGATACAAGGGTCCAGGAACCGCTAGTATCTGCAGAGAGGACACATGGAGGAGCTTGCTCTCAGTTACCAGACTGGCTCCACCCAGTGTGGAGGCAGCAGGGACAGTGGCTGGCACGGGTGGGTGAGCAGTGGTTGCCGGGGAAATGGCGTGTGGCGGCTATGTCTGGCAGCTGGTGCTCTCCTGCAAGGCATGGAGTCCAGGAACCCTCAGGGGCACAGGGCCCCCACAATAAACCATCTCTTCACACACAGGAGCCTGGGAGAAGGGGCGGGGATGCATAGCCTTTTGTGTAAAGCCCAGAGAAGGAATGGAACGTGGGCCCAGCTTGCTGAGAGGGTGGGGAAGGAGGAGGGGACCGAGCCCAAGAGGCCAGGGCTAGGGATGGTCACAAGTAATTCAACCCTCCCCCCGGGGTTGTGGAGGGAGGGAACGAGAGGGGCCTGGGAAACACCCAGCATGCTCCGTGCTTAATCCGCCTGGCTACCACAGCCGTGATGGCTCATTCCTGCTATTTATTGCTTATCTGCTCTGCACTGGGCATCATGCCAGGTGCTTGATATGCATACCAGTCTCTTGACAAACCCACCGGGAAGGTATTATTATTCCCCATTTTACAGATGAGAAAACAGACTCAGAGAGCTGAAGTGACTTCTACTAAGAGGGTAAAACCAGGTTTGAAGTCCAGGCTTGCTGTCCCCAAAGCCTGTGAGCCTGTGCCCTTCCCGTGTCCCCAAAGCCTGTGATCGTGTGCCCTTCCCATGTCCCCAAAGCCTATGATCGTGTGCCCTTCCCATGTCCCCAAAGCCTGTGAGCATGTGCCCTTCCCATGTCCCCAAAGCCTGTGTGTGTGTGCCCTTCCCATGTCCCCAAAGCCTGTGTGTGTGTGCCCTTCCCATGTCCCCAAAGCCTGTGAGCATGTGCCCTTCCCATGTCCCCAAAGCCTGCATGTGTGTGCCACCTTTCTGTGAAGGCTGTTTGCTGAGGGTCTCCTAGGTGCCTGGCACATTACTTACATTATTGCTAGTCTGATCCTTGCACCCCTGCAAGATGAGCATAGTTAACTGCCCTTTACGGGGGGACGGGGGGAACAGCTCAGAGAAAATGACTTGCCTACCCAAGACCTCACTGGCAGAGATGATATTTCACCTCATGCAGCAGCGGGAGTCCAGGCTCTGTGGGTCTGTCCACTCTGCCACACACTGCCCTCTCCTATGGCTGGAGCTGGGCAGCAATGGGCCCCTTCAGGAGCCCCTTCAGGATGCTGGGAGTTGGGCTGGTGGCAGTGAGAGTGTCTTCATTACAGACCCCAGTACGCTGCTTTTGTTGGAGGGGTCATGCACAGATTCTTAGTACTAAAACATGGACGTCATCTGTGCCACTCAGGACCTTATTTTCCATTTGAGGAGATGAAAAATGGCCACAAAAAGCAGTAACAATAAATGATAATTACACCCAACTCTATTAAGCCTGTAATACAGTGCTGTCCAATAGAAGTTTCTGCAATGATTGCAATATTCTGCAATACAGTAGCCACTAGCCATGTGCTTTTGAGCACTTGAAATGCAGCAAGTGTGACTTAGGAATGCATTTTTAAAAATCTATTTAAATAGCCACATTTGTCTAGTGGCCACTGTGTTGGACAGTGCAATGTTAAAAATAGATGAAGTGCTGTACTGAGAGCTTTATCGAATGATTACTTATCATCCTCACAGCAACACCAGATAGATTATTATCATCCCCATTTTACAGAGGAAACGGAATTCCCAGGGAAATGAGGAAACAAGTTTGCCCGGCTGACCGTGTGGAAGGACCAGGATTTGAACCCCTGGGCAGGTAAACCCAGAGCCTGCTACATTGTGTGACCAAGCTGATGTGTCCCTCCACCACAGGCGAGCTTGAGGTCAAGGTCAGGATGCACAGGGATGATATGATGACAGCCAGGACCAGTGAGAACGGCACCAAGGTGGCAGATGGAGTGCAGGGTGAGATAGGAGGTGGAGCGGGACAGGATCCCTGAAAGGAGAAGCATTGGACCCCCGGGAAAGCGCCTTGACTTGGAAACTGGGTAATCTCAGAGCCTGTCTGCCTCTTCCTCCAGATTTGAGCCCTGGCTCTGCCACTCTCCGGTGATCCTGGGCAAATCACTGTGGCTCCTTGAGTCTCAGTGGCTCCATCTGTAAAATAGGAATGATTGTAGTCCCGCCTCGTTGGATGTGGTGATAATCAGGCATGATTGTGCATAGACGTGACGAAAGTCTGTCACATTCCATATGGTTCATCCTCCTTGTTAGCTCCTGAAACTTTACACTGGGGAGGGTACACCAGCTGCCTCTGTGGAGCAGAGGGGCCCAACGCTCACAGGATCTTGATTCTCAGGACGAATACAGACTCACCATCTCGGGAGGGGTCAGAAAAGCTACCTCATTCCCAGGACGGGGTCCGAGAATTAGCATTGGGTGGGGCCTGGGAAACTGCATTTAAAATTGCTCTCAGGGTCGTACTCCGGCCCCTCTTTCTAACCCAGGACAGCCCTCACAGGCTGGGGACAGAGGCCTCTGGGGACCAGTTACTGGCATTCCTGACTGGTCAGGCCTGTTAACCCGAGCCGCAGGCTTTGTGTAAAGTTTCTGGCTTTGTCTGCCTTTCTTCTCTCTCTTTTTTATTGTGAAAAAATTTCAGACATAACAAAAGTAGCGAGAATAGTATAGCAAGCCTCTTTCCGTATTCATCACTACAACTAAATTTCAAAAATTAAGATCAACCTTGTGTTGCCCGTAATCCTACCATCCCCAGCCCCCGCCACACACACACCCCCAAGGTTATTTGGAAGCAAATCCTAGCATGTCTTCCTTTTAAATAGTCCCTGTGACGCTCTCATAAATTTCTGGTGGGCGTCAAATTGGTACTGTTTCAGAGGAGGACAGTTTAGCAGGCTCAGAATCCTCCTGCAGGTGCCTTCGGATCTGACACTTCTACTTGACACAGGTGATGTACCTGCACGTGTGCAGGATGAGGCTGTGTGTGGTTATTCGTTCCAGCATTGTTGGGGATTATAAAAAACATTCAGCAAAGGGCACTGGTTAAGCATTTTTACGGTGGAATTCTATAGTGCTGTAAAAAGGAATGAGGAAGTTCTTTATAAAATGGTATGGGCTAATCTCCCCAGTGTAGTCTTAAAAAGGCCAGGCACAGAACGCTGTGAGTGATACGCTATAACACGCATAAAAAGAGAAGTAATATACTTGAAATATGCCATTATTTCAGGAAGGATGCACACGAACCTGGTGATTGGGTTGCCTTGCTACAGGCAGACCAGGTGGCTGGTGGATATGGGTGGGAGAAAGACTTTTCTCTTTATACCCCTTCTACCTTTTGAATTTTCCTGTATTTCCTATCTAAAACAAAAATTCCCTTTTTTTCTGCAACCTAAAACTGCTCTTAAGTATAGTTTATTAATCAATAAACAGGTATTTATCCAAGTGAGTTGAAAACTTCTGTCTACACAAAAACTTGCACAAAATATTCATAATTGCCAAATATTGGCAGCAATGAACATGTCAGAATAGACTATCTGAATATTATTCCAGACAATGGAATATTATTTAGTGATAAAAAGAAATGAGCTATCAAGCCACAAAAAGACATGGAGGAACCTTAAATGCTCATTGCTAATTAAAAGAAGCCTGTTTTAAAAAGCTATATAATGTACCATTCCAACTGTATGACGTTCTGGAAAAGGAAAATTTATAAAGACATAGTAAAAGGACTAGTAGTTGCCAGGTGTTGGGGAGAGGAGGAAGGGAAGGATAAGTTGGTGGAGCACTAGGGATTTTTAGGGCAGTGGAAATACACTGTATGGTACTATAATGGATACATGTCATGCATTTGTTCAAACCCTAGAATATAAACCACAAAGAGTGAGCCCTAATGTAAACTGTGGGCTTTAGTTAATAATACGTGTCAGTATTGTCCACCAGTTGTAATAAAGGTACCACACCAATGTAAGATGTCAATAATAGGGACATGCGTAAGAGAAGGAGAAGGGGTATATGGGAACTCTACATTCTGGTTAGTATTTCTGTAAACCTAAAACTGCTCTAAAAATAGTCAATTAACTAAAAAATACAATTCCTCATTACCTTGGATCTGAAGAAGCTTCGTGTGCCCTCTGCCAGTGAGGTTGTGCTTGTGTGTGGGGTAGGGAGTGCAAGGAAACTGGTTCTCCTGTAATGTGGGTTGCCCTGGGTATCGCCATGAGTGGCAGATCTGACGCAGGCACAGTGGTCTTTGGTGAGACTGTTGCTTGGAGAGTAAGCAGGAGCATTATGAGGCATGTCAGAGGAGTTTGGCCTTGATTCTATAAACAATGGGGAGCCATGGAGAATTTCTTCAGGAGAGTGACGCGGGGAAAGCTGTGCTTCACGATTAGTTCTGCCCCTCCTCTGGGCCTCATGCCTCTGTCTGTAACCCAGGAGTCTGCCCTAGACCTTCAAGGAGGTCATCTTCAGCTCTAAGGTTTTGAGATCAAAGCCTTTCTGGACTTTCCAAGATCGCCCTCCTCCCTGTCCCCACCCCCCACCCCCTTTTATTTTTCTGCCACCCAGTGTTGCGCTGTGACTGGAACGGCTCCCTGGGGGAACGTGTGCTGAATGAAGTCTGTGCCTTGGAAGCAATTGTGTTTTATTTTATTTTCTTGCTCCTTTTGAAATTTTCAAGGAGAAAACCCAAATCTGTGCCTGCCCCAAGGAGGAGCAACTTGGAAGGGAGTTAGAAAGAAAGAGATGGGTAATCAAATCCCCTCAGGGCTCCCTGCCAGGTCCACTTCCTGCTAGAAAGACTTGACTCTGAGGCGTCCAAGCTGCAAGAGGTCCCTTCTGCAACCCAGCCTGGGAGGCTCCAGCTGGTTGTGTGAACTGGGGGAGGTTCCTCTCCTCCTTCCAAATCAGCTCCTGTCATCACAATGTGATTTATGAGCTTTTCCTCTAAAATATGAGAACGTTGGCTCCTGATTAGGTCCTGTAATGGAGGAAGGCAGTGGCTGCAGCATTTCTGATAAATACTATCTCTTTAGACCACCATCTTGTTACCAAAAAGGTGCCAGAGGTTGACTCCAGATGGATTAAAGTCTTTTTTTTTCTTAATAACATGTCTAATGGGATGTCGGGAGGGTTATTGCTCCCATCTGAAGGCTCCGGGCTTGATTTCTAGCGTAATTGCCACATACCAGCTGCTAAAGACCAGAGGCTACTTACCTCTGAGCCTCCACTTCTTCACCTGTGGGGGGAAGCGGAACACTAGCTCCCACCTTACAGATGCTGTGCAAGGTCTGAGAGGAACATCTGAAGAACTCAGCACAGGCCTGGAACAGATGTGTGCT
>NW_005871056.1:15826608-15845960 GCF_000147115.1 Myotis lucifugus
GCATTTAGTAAAGGTAAATAGTAATTTGCTATACAGATATTTATATCCTGATGACCCATATGTGCTGGGAGAATCCACCCTCAGAGCTTAAATTTCATTTGAGGAGCCCAGGCAGATAAGACATGTACATGAAAGAGTTAAAAAACAGCAGGAGGTGGTCTGAGACTAACTTACTACCACGGGAGTTCAGAGGAGGGTCACCAGGGCTGAGCAGTCCCGAATGCCTGGGAGGAGCAGGGTCTGACATGGGCTCTAAAGCAATGATTTTGATTTTAAAACTTTTTGCTTGCCTACCCTCTACATGAACTTTGGCAGAAAAAAGTCTCTTTGCCTCACACATTTTAACTTGACATCTGAAAAGTTTCATTATAAGTTTAAGTAGTTACAAAGGGTATAATTTCTGCCATATTGTAAATATTGACCTTGTAGAATACAATTACACTACTCTCTTACATGCATCAAATGGAAGCTAAATAACAGCAATTTTTAATTTTTCCTTTTTATTGAAGTTTCATGTATAGACAGTAAAATGCACAGATCTTAAGCATGCAGCTCAGTTAATTTTTATCAGTGTACTGACTACCCAGGTAGAGGTGGGTATATATCCAGCATTCCAGGAGGTAGCTTTGTGGCCCCTCCCAGTCAATATCCCCCCACAGGTGACATTTCTCTGAACTCTATTGTCACTATATCATCATATATACCAGCATAAACTAGTTTTGCATCATTTCCTTTGTTCTGGCTTCTTTCAATCAGCATGAGGTCTGTGAGATTCAAGCATGTTGCTGCAGGTAGCAGTAGTTCATTTTTCATTGTTGCACAGTATTCTATTGAATGAATTTTTCATATTAAAAAGCCTTGTCTACTCTTAATGGGCATTTTGGGTTGTTTCTAACATTTGGCTGTAAAGATACTGTGATTTTTCTTCTCTCTCTATATTTTGTGGACATAGACACTGATTTCTTTGGGGTATGTATCCATGAGTGTAATTGACAGGTCATAGGATAAACATGGGAATACATTTAGTATCCACCACCATTCATCAAAAATTACCTGCACAAGTCAGAAATTTACATTGTTTCTTTCTTTACCTTCTTGAACTCATAATTCCCTTCTACTTCCTTCACAGGACTTTATCTTACTATATTTTCATGCTTGAAAAACTTTTATTGATTACTCTATCATATTTTTTTTTACCCAAAATATGTATGTGAGTGGAAATGGATGTTTAAAAAATTTCCTTTGACCACCAAACTCTAAATTATCTTTCTTTTGGGTTGATTTATCATACAACTCATTAAAATAACATCAATGTTTTATAATTTGATAAATAACGACTAAACATAAAAAGTAAGATAGTATGGGAAACACTTCTCACAATGCAGTGAATAGGGAGATGGATGGCAGTGCTTCTCCTATGTTAAGGTGCATAAGGACCATCCAGGGATCCTGCTAACATGCAGATTCTGATGCAGAAGGGCTGGGTTGGAGCCTGAGATTCAGCATTGCCAATGCTGTGGGCCCATGGATTGCATTTCGAGTAGCGAGGTCCCTAGATTAAAGAGTTGCTAACACCAGCAGTCTCCATGGTCCACTTTTTGGTGCCCAGACACCTTGACACTTAGGAACACTGCATCATAGTCAGATTCTGGATGAGGGAGAAGTTGGTCTTCTGCAAGGAGGGAGAAGGCCTATTGTGAAGGGAGAGGTGGGAAAAGAGGGGTGGTGTCATCGAGACTGAGCCACATTCTCAGGCAGAGCAGAAGAGTGGGGATGGAAACAGGATCTCCAGCTGGTTCCCTTAGAGCTCTTCCTGCCCGCGGCTCCTTGGGGAGCTTCGTGTACAAAGGGTAGGGCTGCCCCTTTGAAGACCACTTCTCTCAAGGATGCTAAGACGGTGCCACCACCTTTTCAGACAGGGTGCCCATTAATGCAGGCGGGATTGGACATTTCAGGGACTGGTTTGGATGGTTTTACAGTGTGCTGGGGGTAAATCCCGAGGAGTTAGGTTTGGGGCTGGGTGGTAGATGGCCTTGAATCCATGCGATGGAGTTGGATTTAATACTCAGGCAGAGGGGGCCATGGGCTGATTTGAGCAGGGCACTGGTATGAGCAGAGTGCTGTGGGGAGACTGCTCTGTCGAGCAGCTCATGGACGGCTGGGAAAGAGTTCAGGCAGTGACAACACTGGGGTCTTGACAATAAGGTTGGCTGTGGTTACTGGGATACCCAGGCTGTGATTTTTATCTCCACCACCCTCCAGTCCCCACCCTCACCCCTAGCTTTTGAACTTTTGCCCGGTTTGCTCGGTCAGTATTTCCTGAAGTGTGGGCTGCATGCCTCTAGTGCAGTGATGGTGAACCTTTTGAGCTCGGCGTGTCAGCATTTTGAAAAACCCTAACTTAACTCTGGTGCCGTGTCACATATAGAAATTTTTTGATATTTGCAACCATAGTAAAACAAAGACTTATATTTTTGATATTTATTTTATATATTTAAATGCCACTTAACAAAGAAAAATCAACCAAAAAAATGAGTTCGCATGTCACCTCTGACACGCGTGTCATAGGTTCGCCATCACTGCTCTAGTGGTACCTGAGACGTTAATGCATGGAGCTCAAGATAATTCAGAGTGGAACACCGGCATGGCCTTAAGTAATACTGAAACCCAAGAGCAAAAGGCATTCCCTCTCAGCCCTTTCTCGGTCCCGAGCAACATCTTTCTTTAACACCACTCATGTTCCCCTTTTCCTTTTGTCGGTAGCGAGCAGTTTAGGCTTAGGGCCTTTGATAAGCAGTCATCTCTAGTCTTTACAAAATATTTGTTTTCATTGAATTGATGTTCTATGTAACAGGATGGCAAGCGGTCCTAGTTTCCCCTTACGATAGTGACATAAAACTGTTCATTTAAAATAACCTCATTTCAGTAAGAAAAGTGAGCCAGTTTACTAGACGATATGGCAGAAATAACAATGCTGGAGGCAATATGCAGTGGTTTGACTTTGGGTTAGACCATGTGGCAAACCCTGGCAAGTGCCAGATCATTGTGCCAATGACCCAAGAGGCTCTGGGTGGTCCCCACCAGCCTAACGTCCTGTCTGTTCTTTGCCTCTGACTGCAGAGATCCGCACGCAGCTGGTGGAGCAGTTCAAATGCTTGGAGCAGCAGTCGGAGTCTAGGCTGCAGCTGCTACAGGACCTCCAGGAGTTTTTCCGCCGGAAAGCTGAGATCGAGCTTGAGTACTCCCGCAGCCTGGAGAAGCTGGCTGAGCGGTTCTCCTCCAAGATCCGCAGCTCCCGGGAGCACCAGTTTAAGTGAGAAGGGGCCAGGGTCCGGTGGGGGGTGGGGGTGGGGGCGGGGGCGGGGAGGCAGCGCTGGGGTGGGTGGGCGGTTGGCCACAAAGCTGAATGGAGGCAAGGACTCATCGGAGGGGGATGGCTGCCTCTGAGGCCCTGGGTCTGCAGGACGCTACACCTCCAAGCCTCAATCTTCCTTGGTGGAAAGTGAAGAGAGAGTAGTTCCTCCACATAAGGATGCTGTAGGGAATAAATGAGCAACCCGAGAAGACTGCTTTCGCAGACAGTAAGTGCTCAATAAATGGTTGCTGTCACTCTCATCCACCAAGCACTGTGGGAGCTAGCCTCCATTTGGGCCAAGGTGACTCCCCACCTCCCTTCAGGTCATCCTGGCCCTATCCAGTTCTCTTGTACTTCAGGGTCCACCAGCCTACTTCCAAATTCCTTCAGCACAAGGACCTCAGCATTTCTTCTCCATGGAACTGATGCTCAAAGCATTCCTCTTCATTACTCCCTGGGGGACCCATGCTGCCTTATTACTCACCTGAGACACACAGACTCTGTGCTAATTTCTCACACCCCACGTGCTGCGTTCCTGGAGGCCTGGTCCTCTCAGGTCTGTAGGGACTCTGAGTCCTCCAGCTACAAAACTCTCCTAGTGCAGGCAGAAGCCAGCCTCCCCGGGAGGCATTCACCCGTGGGCAGCACCACTTTGCAGCCCTTTTTCTTTGCCATGATTCCCAGATGTTTCCCTCCTCGAAGCATCTCTCCAGCAAATGGCCCTCAGCCCCCGGAGACCAGAGACTTGCTTCAGCACACCGGACCTGATCCTTCTTCCTCTGTGTTTAATCTCTTTTCTCCCTTTTGTATATTTTTAAATTGTGGTAAAATACACGTAATAGAAAATTTACCATCTTAACCATTTTTAAGTGTACAGCTTAGTGGCATTTCTGTATCATCAGCACCATCCATCTCCAGAACTTTTCTTCTTCCCAAACTGACACTCTACCCATTCAACACTCACTCCCCCCCCCGCCCCCCCGCCCCCCCCCCACCCCCAGTAGAATGGCAACCACCATTCTACTGTCTCTATGGACCTGACTACTCTAGGGACCTCATTTAAATGGAATCACACAGTACTGGGCGTTTGTGACTGGCTTATTTCGCTTAGCATAATATCCTTAAGGTGCATCCATGTTGTCGCATGTGACATAATTTCCTTCCTTTCAAAGGCTGAATAGTGTTCTGTTTATGTACAGACCACATTTTGTTTATTCATTCATCTGTCGTTGGATGCTTGGGTTGCTTTTGCCCTTCTTTGTAATTTTGTATTCCACTCTGGGCAGGGAGCACGCATCCTTTAAACACCTCTAAACATCTTCCTCAGTCTGGGCCACAGCATTTGAACACTTGCTTTGGTGCCTTTTTCTCTTGACATTTGGGAATAAGAAATGGCTTTATTAAAAGGCAAAAATTCATTACTCCTTTGCAAATATCGTGCTTGTTTTTCTACTCAGTCCCATCTCTTTAAATGTTCACTGCAGAAGGGAGCTTCTATTAATAACTTTCTCCCCGGCACTGTCAAGGTCCTTTCACATACAGAATCTCATTTTTCTGATATATTTTTTGGAGAAATTTTATGTTTTTTTTTTCAAGTGACAAAAGTAAAATTCTCATTGTATACAATTTAGAAAGTACAGAAAAATAGGAGAAAAAGATGCACAGTCCTGACAGTCAGAATCAACCGCTGCGCACATTTTGGTGCCTATTCTCACCTGTCCTTTACTAATAACAACAGCAACAATAATTTATTGAGCGGGTTAACTGAGCATTTCTTTTGTGCCAGGTGGGTATTACTATCTCATCTTACAGATGAAGACAGTGACTTTCTGAGAAAGTAGACCAGCCATTGGAGACGGATTCGAACCGTCACTCTAGTTCTGCCGCCTCGGCCCGAGACAGGAAAGGGCCTGGGTGGAGCCTGGGGGCAGCTGTGGAATCCGAACACTCCCCTGAAACCACAGGCACCCACACGCACTGGGAGACACAGGCTGGGAAGCCCAGGTCTCAGGCTGGGCTGTCACTGGAGCCATCCAGGCCTGTGTGGCCGCCTGGAGCATCAGCTCCTGCCCCCTCTCCTTCCTGTTGGTTTGGAGTCAGATCCCTTCCCATTCTCAGTGTGAACAGGGACGGGAGGGGAAAGGCGGGGTCGCCTGTTCCCTCGCTTCGCCTGTAATGAGCTTGGCCAGCCCCTCCTGGGTTCATTAACCGGAGCCACCAGACGGAACAGGAGCCCCAGCTGGCAGTCGGGCTAAGCAGGCTGCTTGACAGAGTATGAAAGTCTAATTAGGGAGTGGGCCAGGCCAGTGCAGCTGGTGTGGGCCTCTGCATGATGCTGATGTGACTGCAGAGCCCCCAGTGGGTTTTGGAAACAGGAGTCTGTCTGGATCTGCCCTTTGACCCCAGGGCCAACCAGCACTGACCCCTGGCTGCCTCTTCTTTGGAGCCTCACGTAGGGTCTTCTTCCTGGCTTTCCAGAGAAGCCCTGTCCTTCTGTCTCACAGATACTTCATTTAAGAGTGTCTCTCTGTCTTCCAGATAGTCTCTCAGATCCTTGAGGGCAGGGTCCAGGTCTTGTCATTTTATTCCCACTGCGATCAGCCCAGTGCTGGGCAAAGATGGGGTGTTTGCCAATGAGTGGGAGAAAGGGAGGGAGGGGATTTACTCAGTCTATAAAGTCCACTCTGGCTGAGAGGTTTGGTTCAGAGAGGGAATTAGTTTGTTCAAGATCTTACAGCAAATTAGTGGCAGAACTGGGATGGGAACCATCTTAGTCTGTTTGGCTGCTATAAAAAAGCACTATTGACTGGGTGGTTTTTAAACAGAAATCTATTTCTCACAGTTCTGGGGGTTGGAATTTCAAAATCAAGGTACTAGTATGCTTGTGTTCTGGTAACAGCCCCCCGCCCCCCACTTTGTTTTTTGGCTGGTAGACTGCTGATTCTCCTTCTATTCTGAAGCGGCAGAGAGCAGAGAGATGAAGTAAGCTCTAGTGACACTTATAAGGGCACTGATCCCATTCATGGGGGCTCCACCCTCATGACTTCATCTAATCCTAATTACCTGCAGAGGCCCCACCTCCTAACACCATCAGATTGGGGGTACGGTTTTAACATGACTTTTGGGGGACACAATAGGAACTCAGGTCTCCTGACTCCAGTGTTCTTCCTTTCGCTGTGAGCCCCAGCTGCTCCCTACCCACCTAGACAATAAAAACATTTACAGTTGCCCAGGAGGTGCTGTGTCCAGGGCTAGACTTACCTGGGTGGCATGCAATTCAAAGAAAGGCTCAAATGATGGCTCTGAGGGCTTACCTGGGGCAGGTTGACTATTGAGAGAATAATACCATCACATGTTTCTTTTCTCCTGTCACATGTTTCTATTCCATATTCTAATCACATCCTTTTCAGAGAACTCTGCCATCTTTGCTCTCTTATAATCCTGATGATAAGCCAAGGGCATAGAGAGGAGTCAGTGGTTTTATTTCAAGCCAACTGAGCACCAGACAAGCCGAGTGGCTTATCTGACAAAGGACCCCAAGCAAGCTGTTGAGTGGGAAACCCACAGTTCCCTACTTCTGAGCTCAGGCTCCTCTCTGTAGGAAGCCATGCCAGTCGTGCATTTATTTGAAATGCAAGTAATGAGGACCTCTTATTTTCTTGTGTTCTGTGCTGAAGACAAAGATTAACAAGACACAGTCCCTGCTCTCAGATATTCTGTCTTCTCTCAAGAGACAAAGCATGCCCGTGATTGGTATGGTTGGGACAGGCCCCCAACCCCTGTGGCTCTGCGCTTTGAGCCTGCCACCTGCTTGCTCTCCAGGCCTCAGCATTTAGATGTCACTGTCTTTGGAAACTTATCTTGAGTCTGACCTGGTGCTTCCTCTGTGTGCCCATCATATTCTGTACCTGTTGACTTGCTTATTCACCTAATATTTTTTGAGCCCCTGCCATGTGCCAGGCCCTGGTTTACAGTGGTGAACAGGATAGACTTGGTTCCTGCCACAGTGGAGTTTAGCATCCAGTGGAGCAGAGAGATGAAGAATCAGACATAAAGAATGAAAAGAAAGACAGTGTGTCATCAAGTGATTGCTAGGATGGAAGTAAATAATATGCTCTGTTCTGGTTATTAATTCTCTGTAACAGCAATACCTCCCAAACTTAACGTATCTCCTGCTTTAGTGGGTCAGAAATTTGGACAGGGCTCAGCTGGGCGATTTTTCTGCCTTCTGTGGCATCAACTGGAATCAGCTGGCGATATTCAGCTGGTCTGGGCTGGACGGTCCAAGACGGCTTTACCCATGTACTTGGCACTTTCGTGGGGATGGCTAGAAGGCTGGGCTCGGCTGGGTTGCCTCCCTCTCCATATGGTGTCAGGGCCCCTCTAACTAGTGCTTCAACCAGCTGTTGGGCTTTAGACGTGGTACCCCAGGGCTTGGAGAGGGAGCAAGGGGGAAGCTGCAGTCCTCTTCAAGGCAAGGCCTGGAATGGGCATATCATCACCATCAGCCCTGGCTCGGTAGGGGATAGGAAACAAAGCCCACCTCTAGTTGGAGGAATGTCAAAGGATTTGCAACTCTCTTTAGTCCTCCATACTGAGCTAGAATGGCAGTCAGGGAAGACTTCTGGAGGCAGTGGCGTTTAAGCAGAGACCTGAGAGATGAGAAGGAATAGCCATGGGACAGTGTGAGGGAGAGAGAGCCCAGGGGCTGGAACAGGTGATGGGAGTGGAGTGGGAAGTCACTGAGGCATCATAAGTAGGAAGTAGCATGATCCAATTTTTACTTTTAAAAGATTGCCCTGGGTTGAAGGGGGATAGAGTGGAGCTGAGGAGACCTGTGGGGTCGGTGGGAGTATTGCTCTTCAGGCAGCTGGCGATGGCCGCCTGAGTGGCAGCAGAGCAGATGAGGAGGAGTGGACAGAAGCTGAGAAAGCTCTCAGAGGTAGAATCGGGGCAAAGAGGGATCAAGGATGTCTCCCACTTCTCGGTTCAGCAATGGAAAGATTTGAGGAGAGGGGTGAGGCAAAAGCTGCCACCCTGTTTTGTAATAGTCCCTTTTCTTCTCTGTCTCCCGTTTGATAACCACTGGGCTACATGCTTTGATGTGACAGAAAGGGTGGCTGTTGCCCTGGGGTCCCTAGCACCTGGTCCAGGTTTGGCATATGGTTGGCACTCACTAAATGCTTGTTGAATTAATCAATAAAGGTCAAATGATAATTAGAGTTGCTCTGGGGTGGGGGTGGTGAGAGATAGGGAAGGGACATTTACCTTCTGGCTGCCTCAGGAGCTCGGTGAGTCCATTTGGGCTAAGGGCCACCCTCTCCTGTGCCTGGAGCCTGGCTCAGTGTAAGAGGACAGAATGTGGGTTCCCTGACGGGGGCATGGGGACCACAGAGGCCGGAGCACTAGTTTACAAAGTGTGGTCCTGACCAACAGCAAACCTGCCCTGCCCCCCAGACCTGCTGAATGAGAAACTCTAGGGGTGGGGCCCAGCAGTCTGTGTTTTAACAAGTCCTCCCGGGGATTCTGATGACCGTTCACATTTAAGAGTCGCTCAGAAGGATGATTTTAGATGATAAATTTTTTACAGCTCACTGCCAGGCCATGCTGACCTTCCTGACCCCTCCTTCCCTAGCATAAAATCCGTATTCCACTGCCCTTTCCCGGCCAGGCCTGGAGCTTGGAGCCCTTCCTGAGCAGGAGTGTGTGTGTGTGTGTGTGGAGGGGGGGGGTGGGAGGGGAGGGAAGGGGGACACAGGAGGCCAACATCTGCCTCTTGGGGAAGGTGGATGTTCTCCATCAGGTTGGGTTCTAGGAAGCCAGAGGTTTTCTGGGACTAAGGCTTTTTCTTCCTCCAGAGCAGTGTTTTCTTAAGGCACACTGGTACTTTAAGATGAGAGAGAGAGAGAGAGAGAGAGAGAGAGAGAGAGAGAGAGAGAGAGAACACGAATGAGTGAGTAGAGGTGGGAACAACTGCCTACTCTGGACATTAGGATATGGAAGGCTCTGAAAAGTTTTGCAATAAAGAAGCCTGGTGACCTCTTTCTGAATGCTACTTCACCACAGAATTCTCCCTCCCCCATAATATTGATTAACATTTCCCCAAACCAGCACTCCTTGTTTGGAAAGATCTGTTCTAGACAAATGCCAGATTCCCTCTGGATACTAGCACTGCATGCAAACAGTGCTCTACAGGAGAGGCGACAGAGCCCCTGCTATTCTGAGTCCTCAGTTTGGATAACCCTCAGCTTCCAGGGGACATACCTGGTAAAAATGGTCTCTCTAGAAGTGTAGGTTGCTGCTACTAGTATTTGGACAGGTGGAAAGAAAGAAAGAGAGAGAGAGAGAGAGAGAGAGAGAGAGAGAGAGAGAGAGAGAGAGAGAGAGGAGAGAGAGAAAGGAAAGAAAGAAAGAAAGAAAGAAAGAAAGAAAGAAAGAAAGAAAGAAAGAAAGAAAGAAAGAAAAGAAAAGAAAAGAAAAGAAAAGAAAAGAAAAGAAAAGAAAAGAAAGAAAGAAAGAACAGGGAATTCTATTCAAATATGTTTAAAATAAGGGAAGTTGAATTTGGAAAGAGCTGGGAGGTGCTTGGCTAGTTAATGCATAAAGCTTAATATTCTATGCAAAGGAGGTTTGGAGCATCTCTCAGCATCCAGAGCAGTTGGGAGGGAGGATTCCAGTGAGCAACTAATTTGATTGCTGAGAAAGTGCTTTTGTGTGTTTTTGTGTGGAGGGAAGGGGGAATATAAAGCATTACAGACTTTTTTCAGAGGTTGCATGTTCCTAAAAAGATGCTATAATTTAGACTTAGCCCTACAGGTGAATTCTAAGCAGAGAAGCACTTTTGTAGCTGGTAAATTGAACCTATAAATGTGCAAAGGATTCAGAATGAAAAGGTTTGCTCAGAACGAGGTGAGGATAATGGGGTAGGCCCTCCAGGTGGGGCTCACTTCTCCATTCTAGCTACTACTATTATGATGACTATCACACAAGTAATGGCTTTCCCGTAATACTTTCCAGAGCTGCTATTCTCTTAGTACGGTGTGCAATACAGATCTTTCCTGATCTTTTGGAGTCTGTGCTTTGCAGGTGTTTAGTCTTTCAAACACCTCCACGTCCACATTACCACATGCCAATGACTCTACC
The DNA here is from genome assembly GCF_000147115.1 of Myotis lucifugus. Taxonomy (NCBI): domain Eukaryota; kingdom Metazoa; phylum Chordata; class Mammalia; order Chiroptera; family Vespertilionidae; genus Myotis; species Myotis lucifugus. The sequence goes on from NW_005871056.1 coordinate 15,837,107, forward strand.
AGATGTTTTTTATGCATTGCCTTGTTTAACCTTCACAGTAAATGTTGTGATCTTTGAGGCAGGTCCTATCTCTGTCTTTTTAGTTAAAAACATTGAGTAACTTGTCCAGAGGGACGGCTAGGGCAGGTTAGTAGCATAGCTAAGATTCTAATCTTGGGTCGTCTGGCTCCAACATGCAAAACTGCTTCTATCTGCATGACTTTGGGTATGTCCCTTCACCTCTCTGGGCTGGTTTAGTGTTTCCCGAGAGTCACCCATCAGTCCAGACCACGTTGTCCTTGTACTGGCATCAGGGGCTCCCCCCTCTCCTGCTAGTCAGTTCCTGCTCATCCCATCAGAGCCAGTTCAGGGTTCGCCTCCGTTAGGAGCTCCTGCTGTTGATCCCAGACCCAGAGCAATCTGTGTGTCACTCTTACGGGGCTCGAGGCCGATTATCGAGGAATGTTCCAGTTCGTAATTCTGATTCTCCAACTTTGGTCTGCCAGCTGCTTGAAGGCAAGGGCTACCCAACAGAGCTACAGAGTGATCTGCAGATGGCTGTTACCTTTGCTGGGCATGGATGTGCCCAGGCAAGGCCAATCTGTGAATCAAGGCTGGTTGCTGCTAGTGCCAGGTCTGGGGCCACATAGTGAGTGGTATGGAGAACTCGAAGGCCAAGTCAGTTCATTCGTATGGAAAAACCACTGGAAACAGCGGGGCCTCGGGGACTCACCAGGGCCAGGTAACAGCTTTAGCCAGGTTGACAGAGACTCAGATATGGTACCCACCTGCTGGCAACACTTCTGTCTGGAAGAAAGCTGCCCCTCCAGGTCTCTTCCTGATGACAGACAATTCAGTTCCTCTCTGTATGTCCCTGGTGCCTTTCGAGCTGCTGCCCCAGCACTGGAGCTCGGAAGGGGAGAGTTCAAGTAAGCCCATGTATGGGCCCTTTAAGAGGAATGCCTGGAACTTTCGGAACCTCCATTTCCCCAAGCCACAATCCCTGCTGGTTTTTACAGCCAAAAGTAATAGGGGCTTCTCTTCCTGGCACTGGAAACCTGGGCTGGGGGATCTGGTGTGGGGCTGGGACCCTTCTCTCCTCAGTGGGAAACTTTGCAGTTGAGATATTGAGATATCCTTCCCAATTTTTAAAAAAATATATTTTATTGATTTTTTACAGAGAGGAAGGGTTAGGGATAGAGAGTTAGAAACATCGATGAGAAAGAAACATCGATCAGCTGCCTTCTGCACTCCCCACTGTGTATGTGCCCGCAACCAAGGTACTTGCCTTTGACTGGAATCGAACCTGGGACCCTTGAGTCTGCAGGCCGACGCTCTATCCACTGAGCCTAACCAGTTAGGGCGTCCTTCCCAATTTTTATCTACCACACATGGGTGTGGGACCAGCCCGTTCTGCACCTCCCCACCCCTACCAGTCTCAACGTGGCTTCTTTAAATCCCTAGTTGTAGGACTTCCATTCAGCTCAATTTCAGGTGATTCTGAATGATGGTCTGTAGTTAAGTTGTAATTTTGATGTCTCTATCAAAAGTTTTTGAATGAATAACTGAAAAGTCCAAATTACAACAAAATCCTTTTTTCAAATACATGAAGAAAATAGACTTATTTTGTGTGGCTGCAAAAGAAGAGACATGAGATCCAAAATAGCATTTTCAGAGAAGCTGACTTCAACTCAACCTTGAGAACATTCCAGTAGCCAGAGCTGTTCAGCACACCAAGGGCTACCTTGGAAGGTGTGAGTTCCTGATCTGTGCAGGTGTATACTCAAAGGCTGGGCCTGGGGCCACTTAGTGAGTGGTATGGAGTGCATTTCTGTAATGTGATGGATGGTCAGACCACATTAATGCTCCTCCAAATGAGGGAGGGATCATTGATAGCACATGAGCCATAAATATTGAATTATCTTTTCAATTCCCTTTCCAACTTTGTGGTTGCCTCAAGGAGAAAGTCTTGGTTTGGTACTAGTGTGTTGCTAATGCTGCTCTAATCTCTCTTTTTACAAAGTGAGGACAGACTTCAGGCATCAGCATCTGCCTAGGACTGGTGATGTGGTTATGTTTTCCTTACACTTACTTTCTCAGTTACCTTTTATTTATGCCAAAGGAAGCTGGTTTTTTAAATGTTATTTTAACTAAGACTAGGGAAAGCCCTTTATAAATAAATTCAGTTAAGTAAAAAAGGACAACTAACAGGGAGGTGGTTTGTGGGAATGGCGAAAGTCCTGAAGCCGGCTTGACACCCCTGGGCCCCTCCCAGCTCCTCCTAGAAAGTGGACATCTTTCATTGCAACCCCCTGTATCCTCCAACTTCCTCTTTTCATTGCTGGGAGGGATTTTAAGGCAGGAGGCTCAGCCTAAAAAGTGATCATTGCAATGGCTACAGCCCCTTCCTGTTTTCCCTGCTGGTCCTTTCCCAGATGCCACCCCAGGTTTCCTGGGATCCTCAGAGACTATAATCAGTGACTTCCAAAGTATTAACCAGGACATGATTTATTTATGTATGATATGCTTGATACATGTGATGCAAGCATATCATTTAAATTTTATTCTAAAATGAAAAGTAGCCCTAGCCTGTTTTGTTCAGTGGGTAGAGCATCAGCCTGCAGATGAAAGGTCCCAGGTTTGATTCCGGTCAAGGACACATGCCCAGGTTTCTGGCTCGATCCCAGACGGGGCATGCAGGAGGCAGCCCATCAATGATTCTCTCTCATCATTGGTGTTTCCTTCTCTCTCTTCCCTCTCCATTCCTCTCTGAAATCAATAAAAATATATTTAAAAAAATAAATGAAATGAAAAGTAGATGTTGTAATAAAGGAGATTTTAACCAGCTGTAATAAGCAAGGGTTTAGTTTTGACTTGATTCCATTAGGCAAATCTATATATATAAAAGGCTGATATGCTAAGTGTCCGTCTAGGTCAGTGGTCGGCAAACTGTGGCTCGGCAAACCATGGCTCGAGAGCCACATGCAGCTCTTTGGCCCCTTGAGTGTGGCTCTTCCACAAAATACCGACTTCTGCACATGGGACACGAAGTTTCAATCGCACTGTACGTGCGCGCCCGCACGTGGTATTTTGTGGAAGAGCCACACTCAAGGGGCCAAAGAGCCGCATGTGGCTTGCAAACCGCAATTTGCCAACCACGGGTCTAGGTAATGATGTCCCGTAGCAATGCCCCGCTTCCTCTCACTAGCGACTAGCCTCCTTGCAGTTTCTTCAGCCCAGGAACACGACTTGCTTTATAGCCAAGTGGAAACATTTCACACTTTAACCAAATGTCTGTGAAGCGTTTTCCTGTGCCTCATCTCAGTTGATTCTCACAGAAGTCCTGGAGTAGGTAGATAGGAGACTCTGTTGAATCCTATTTTCTTTTTATTAGCCGGAAAATGGAGATTTAGAAAGCTTAGAAACTTGACCCGACTGAAAAAAAGTAAGAAATGGTGGACCTTGAAAATGACTTAAGGTTTTCTCACTGCACAGAATATAGTCAAACACTGCTGCAGTTAAATATTTTACCCTTTGTTCTCCCTGCGTGATCTACAATAATAGTCTGCTTCATGTTGATATTTCCTGCTGTGTTGTTGACAGTTACCTGAAAGAGAAGTTGGGGTGCTTCACTGGGCTGGAAAAAGGTTAGCTACATCAGAAAGCAGGTCTAATTAAGCAAATTTATTCTATATATATAAAAGGCTAAATTGACTCACGCATGCACGATACATATAAAGCTCTCACTGGTGCCAATTGTACTTGCGTGTTTCAGTCTGTCATTGTTGATCATGAATTTGGTTGACACTTCCATTATAGAGAAAGGGTGAATAGTGACATTAAAATATTTCTTCTAATTAATTTCTTTTCAATGTGCATGAATTCATATACTGGGCCACTAGTAAGGTAATAATGACCTTTGATGATTATACACTACCTTACTCTTTGCAAAGTGCCTCCCTAGCCTTTAGTTGCTTAAATTCTCCCAAGAATCCTCTTGGGGCTGACGGCTGTCAGGGAAGATGCCATCATACCCACCTTACAGGCAAGGGACCTGAAGGCCAACCAGGGTGAGCATGGCTTAAAATCCTCATCTCCTGGCCGAGGATCCATGGGTCAGGGCCCTAACTCTGCCTAGTACTGTACATACCAGGTGATGCACACCTTTTGCAGGAGGATAAACGAAGGCAAAAGGGACTTTGGAGGGAAAGAGAAGATGAGATTGGCCAGGCATTGCCTGGTGGCAGGGATTTTCATTCTGGTACCAAGAATATATTCAGCAAGTTCAAGGGGAGCTCAGAGATAATACATCAGACCCAGTGTGCCATCACTTTGAGGTGTGAGGAACAAATGAGTGAGGGGATAATTCTGCCCCAGGGTGGAGGGGGAGTTACAGGACCATTTGCAGTGGGCCTTGCAGTACATGTAAGAGTTTGTAGCGGGGGAAGGTAGTAATGGGAGGAAGAAAACCAACATTTGTAGAGAACTTACCATGGGCCATACATCTACATTATACACTAGTCAGTGGATTTTCCCAACAACCTAGTGAGGTGCTGGTGGTAATACAGTGGGGCCTTGACTTACGAGTGTCCCGACTAACGAGTTTTTCGAGATATGAGCCGTCTCTCAGCCGATTTTTTGCTTTGAGTTGCAAGCTAAAATTCGGGTTACGAGCCAGCTTCAGATACCCCACCGCTAGTTGGCACAGCGAACGTCACAGTGAACGCCACAACATCAGCCCAGCATCACGTGTCTCACTCGTTCACTTTTGATTTGACATATGAGTAACTTGAGTTACGAGCTCTGTCCCGGAATGAATTAAACTCGTAAGTCAAGGCCCCACTGTACTAGTGATGATAATAATAATCATTATTATATCCTGGATTTGATGCTTATAGCATCCCATGAATTACCTCATTTAATCCTTAAAGTGCCACTGTAAGTGCTATCAGCCCATTTTATAGATAAGGAAAGAAAAGGTTTAACTAACTTCCCAAATTCACCCAACTGCTCAGGGACAGAACTGGTATTTGCCCTCCAGCTTTGACTCCATAGCACCCCAGCCTGGTAAGCAGAACCCATTTCCGCCAGGTGACCTAATGGATGTAGGCCTTCCCTTTCTGAATTACTCTGTCTCAGGGCTGGCATCAGCCAAAGGCAGCTTCTAAGTCAGTAGATTTCAACTGGCATGAAGGGGCTCCCTTGCCCAGAAGCCTCAGGCCTGCCGTCTCCCATGAGCCGGCTTGAAGGCAGAGCCCTACATCAAACTCTCCCCCCTCACCTGGGCGGCTGCTCTCTTCCCACCTGGCTTTCCTGCCCCTATGATCACATCGCTGGCCCACTTATCACCTTCATTCAGCCTTGGCCTGTGAGGCTCTTCATAATCCAGCACTGCTAGCTGCCTCTGCTTCCACTGTGTCCTGCTTCACCCCTGTTCTACCCAGATAACCTGTGAACAACCCATGTCTGACTTCACAGCTTCACAGCCAGATTTCCCTCGGACTGCAATATGCTCTTATCTCTCTTTGCCTTTCCACCTGGCAAACTCTTGTATGTACTTTAAGGCCCAGTGCAGATGTTCCAGTGACTCTCTCTCTACCCTGAGGCAAAATTAACTACCCCTTCACTCCTCTGGGATCTAGTTTTTCACAGAGCATAACATAGTAGGCATCAGTTACTCTCTCTTGCAGCCTCTCTCCCCACTTCTTTTGATAACAATATCTAGATTTTCCTCTGGGGAATCATCTCTGAGCAACGGTGAGCCTGTGACCAGCAATACATCATCTTGGCCACAGAGCTTTAATCTAGGGAGATACAATTCCAGGCCTTTTGGTGGAACAACTGGGGAAAAGCTTCCTGTGGGGATTACTAGCAGTAGAGGTATTATTGGTCTGGAGAGGGCCTGCCTAAGAGTGAAGCTAACAGAGAGAGGAAAGCAGAACCAAGAGATGGAGAGAATACGAGGTCCTGATGACATCCTGGGATCCAGCTATGCCTGAGGTCAATCACCTCCTATTTCTTTATATTTTTTTATTAAAATTTGTGATCCTTTACATTTCTCCTCTTCCTATTACTGTCATTTTTGCTTAGTCTGATGTATTTCTGTTGCTTCAGCTAGTTTTTCTGACCAATAGCTATAATCCTTGGTTAGTGTTATTTTCATGTACTAGATAGTGAGCCTTCTCAAGGCATATCCAATCATCTTTTTTAATCCTCTGTGACTAGCATAGGACCAGCACATAGCAGAAACAAAAAATATCAGAAGAGTGAAGGAATGAATTGGATTCAGCCAAGGGCTAGGGAAAGATACAAGGAAATAAAAGAGATTGTTTCTGCCTTCAAGGGGCTTATAGAATAGAAGTAATCAAGTGAAAATGAGGTCATTAGTGTGGGCCCTCCTGCAACATGACTGCTGTCCTTAAAATAAGGGGACATGCAGACATACACAAATGTACAGGAAGAATGCTATATGAACATAAAAGCAGAGATCAGGGTGATGTGTCTACAAGCCAAGGAACAGCACAGAAGCCAGGGAAAAGCCATAGAACAGTCCCCTTCACAGTCCTCAGAAGGAACCATCCTGCCAGCACTTTGATCTCAGACTTCTAGCCTCCAGAACTGTGAGACAATACATTTCTGCTGTTTAAGCCACCCAGTTGTGACACTTGTTATAACTGCCCTGTGTACAGCAGTACCAACCCAGGTGCTCATCCTGTCCTTCAAGGGCTGGCTCCTACAACCTCTCGGGCCTGTCTCCAGCCCTCACCCTCCCTGCTGCCCTCAGGCCACACTTATCTCCTCTCAGTTCTAGAAGGTGCCCATCCTGGAGCCTTCACACTACTGCTGGGAATGCTCTCCCTTATTTGTGTTGTGTTGAAACCTACCCATCCTTCTGGTCCCAGCTCATCCTCTGGGCACTTTTCACCTATTCAGCCAACTGTGTGGCACCAGAGACCCAGTGGGGAACAGGACAGATGTAAGCCAGAGAGGAGTCAAAGACCAGAAACAAAAGAGTGAATAGGACAAAATTCAGGCGTGGAAGTGCTGTAACAACATGAAATGGGGTGGTGTGCTATAGATGGGGCGGAGAGGGGGGGAGAAGAGGGGAGGAGCCCCCTGGGGTCAGGGTAGGCCTTGACTAGAAACATCTCAGGAAGGTCTCAGTGACAAGAAGGACCAGCATGATGAACTGACACCCACCTCCACCTTCCCTAGGTACTCTCAAGGAACCATGCATTTTTCCTTCACACCCCTACCCCTGTTGCCATTTACTATCTATTTATGTGACTATTTGATTGACACCTGAGGCCCCCACTGGATTACAAGCTCCCTGCATCAGGGAGCATGCTCATTTTGCTTACCACTGCCTGGCACAAAAGATGGCACTCAGTTAATACTTGCAGAATTGATTATTCCTGCTTCAGGATAGGGTAATGAGTTCCATTTTCTGCTTGGGACAGCTTAGGTAGCAAGAGGTTAACCACACCTTTTTGGCCCTGGAACTGTATGAGGGAGTGCTTTTCAGAGGCAGCTTTGCTGGCAAATGCCCAAGCAAGCCCAATGTAAAGCCCAAGAATGTTCTGGAAGGGAGCAGGAAGCCAGAGGCAGGGACTTGGTGTCTAGGGGACGGTGTCAGCTGCAGGAACTCACTTCCCTCCCTGAGAGACTGCGATCCCAGGCCAGTGGATTTGGATCCATCTGCAACGTGGGGCTCGGAAGGCCTGGAAATGGGTTCTGTTGGCGAAGCAGAATCTTCCGGCCCCCAGCTGAGAAGCTGGAGAAGCTGGCTCACTGCTAATTTCATTTTCCTAGCTCACCAGCTTGGCAAGGCCTCACTCCTCTAGCTGCAGTCTCGTGGAGCCTCAGACCCAGCTCTCCTAGCCAAAGAAAGAAAGCTGTGACTCACCAGAAAATTTCATTGCTATTTTCTGGCCATATATATATATATATATGAAAGTTCTCGCATTATGCCTTAGCTCAGCAGCTTCCACCTGCTGCATAGATGCTCACATGCTAGACTGGAAAAGTAGAAAGGCTGTTCAAGATGTGCCTCAGAAGAGAGAGCGCAGGTCCAGGTTCATTCTGATGTCCTCCAAAAGTGGGGCTACAGCAGAAAAAGATGGCTCTCAGGTCCAGGGGGGTCTCACTTTCCAAAAGAACAAGTAACCTCCTAAAAAGGGAAGGACAGAACTGAAGGTCCCCAAAGGCCAGTGTCCGGCTCTGCCATCTGTGGCCTGGGTGCTTCTTTCTGTGGTTCCCAAACAATCCATAGGGCCAACAGGATGGTGAGCCATGTGCTGGTCCTGTAGGTGCAAGACCCTGCACCTGCCCCCTTCTGCGCCTTGCTTTCTGGGCTGCAGCCCCACTGGCCTTTATTCGGTTCCTTGAATTCACCGAGTTTCCTGCCCCTCAGTGAGCCTTTGCCCATTCTGTTCCCTCTGCCTGGGACTCACTCCCCCTGAGTCCCTGCTCCTGAACCTCTTCCCCTGCTCCCTCTTAACTCTTTCTTCAGAGCCCAGCCGAGAGACCCCTTCCTCAGGGACACTTCAGTGACCCCTGAAGTCAGGTCAGGCCCCATGTGTCATGGGCTCTCATGGCACCGTGCTCTCCTCTCTAGCACTTTCTGCAGCTTGACTTCACACCCATTTGCTGAGGTCTCTGAGGGTTATCCCTCCCCCACTAGACTGTGAGCTCCATGTTGGCTTCCGTGTTTGTCTTTCTAGCCCAGATGGCTGGATGTTGCGTAAGCCCTATAGACTCGTCATGTTCAAATAAAACTCATCGTCTTCCCTCCCGATCCCTCTGCTAACCTGCTTCTCCTCTTCTCAGTAAATGCCACTTCTTCTCTCTCCAGGGCTGAGCCTGGAAAACTGGG
>NW_005871056.1:15847011-15860416 GCF_000147115.1 Myotis lucifugus
TCTGCCAAGCGGTATGAATTCCTCGCTTAATACTACGGCCTCCGAATCTGGTTCCAAGTCTGGCTGCATCGCCGCCTACCCCAAAGTTATTAAAGAAAAGTACTGCCTGTTTCCGCCTTTTCTGCCGGACGACCTCGCTAACTAGTGTCCCCTATTAATGCTTCATGAGTTAACATATAACTTCTGCACACTGTAAAGATCTTTTTCCTGACACCAACCCCAAAGCTCGCCTTCTGGCTGTGACTTCCATAAATTTAGCACATTTAATTCCCTGATGCTGGTCAGGTCTCAAATCCCAGGCTGAGATAAGCCCCCAAAGTAATTTAGGTAACAGCTTAATTATCTCATCTCTCCTTTACTCTAATCTGTCCATTTCCATCGCCACCTAGGAAGCAGTGAAAAATGGGATCTGTAAATAGGTTTCTGCCCAACCCTATTTCTTCCCTTGCAGTTCTTATCTTGGTTCATGTCAACAGCATCCACCCAATCACCTGAGAACTGAACCTCAAAATCACCATCTACCCCTCCCTCATACCCCCTACTCTCTTTCCAGGATGAATCCAAGATCATCTGCTCTCCTATTGAGGAGTCTCTGAAGTTCAGCCTTCTCTGGCCACCTCCCAGGCCCTTATTATCTCTATTCCCTGTGACTAAGTTCACCTTCTGACTGGTCCTCTTGTTTCCAGCCCCATGCCTATGCCCACACCCATCCACCCATCTACCATCTACTCATTCATTTACCCACCCACCCACCCATCGTCCTTCCTGGAATTCAATACCCCCCAGCCTCCGTCCTTCCTGGAATTCATTACCCCCCAGTCTCCCATGAAGTCCTTACTCTGTCTCCCCAGCCAATACTCTCCTACCGAGTTTAGAATTCTTGCTCTACTGAGTTGCTTCTCTTTGTATCCATGGTTCCCTCCATCTATAATTCCAGCTTTCTCTGCTTCTCTATTTGGAGAAAACTTACCCATTTTTGAAGACCCAGCATAAATGTGACCTTTTTTCATGGGTCTCTCTTCCACAGCATCTCCTCTCTATCAGGCACATCGTTGGGCACTGGGTGTGGTCACTAAAACAGAAACAATCTTTGCTCTGAAATAATTTACAGGTGAGCAGGGGATGGAAACTCCTTAAGGCAGACGTTCTCATGAGTGTGCATCAGAATCACCTAGAGGGCCCATCCCAGGGTTTCTTATTAAGTGGTCTGGAATGGCCCTGCATTCCAATAAATTCCCAACTGCTGCTGCTGGTCCTGGGATCACACTTTGAGAACCTGGGTCTTGGAGTGTGGTCACAGGCATGCTCTCTGGAGAGGTATCATTTAAACTGAGACCTAGAGGAAGAGAAGGAGCCAGTCATGACAAGAGCAGGGGCTAACATATTCCAGACGGAGGGAGCAGCGTGAGTGAAGGCCTCAGGTGAAAAGAGCTCTGAAAGCCAGGAGAGCACAGGAGGGCGACACCTCCTCCAACTTCTCACGCAGAACGGACACTCTATCACCTTCCACTGTAACCTTTTCCTTCTGCTTCTACCACTTGACAAGGAGACTCTCCAAGCCAGGTCTGTGTCACATCCCTCCCAAGCCCACCTGAGGCCCGACAAGGAAGTAAAGGCCGAGGGATTTGGGTTGGGTGGTTGAATTTTAGTGTTCTGGCTTTTTCTCTAGGCTATAAGCAAAGTAGAAATATGTTTGTTTCTCCTAAGCAGCATGTCTCCTCCCTTTTTCTTAGGCAGCTTCCAATATATCTATCCTCTAAACCAAATTCCTGCTACTTCACAGATTTTTAGCCCACTTTGTAACAGAAAGAAAATGCCTCTATGTCGAGTGGCAGAGGCTGCACCTACCCTCCCCAAGCCCAGGGTTTGGGCGGGGTGAGGGTGCAGGGTGCTGTGGGAGCCCAGAGGCCCTCAGGTTGCACCCTCCAGCACTTGCATTTGGCTTTGAGAGGATGATGTGGTCATAGTAAGAGTCAGCAGACTTCCCCTCCTCAAAAACACTGATAGTGGGAGGCTGAGAGCATAACCATGGCCAACCCTCACAGGTGCCCCACCCTTAGGGCACGTGTGGAGCAAGGCAGGCCTGGGGGACCCTGAGCTGACCACCTTCAGGTGGAGGATGGGACTCTCCCCCCACATCCTGCCTTTCCAACATCTCCTTCCCACCCTGGAAAGCAGAGTAAGGGAAGGGACAGAGTCAGAGGGCAAGATGGTAACATGGGACTATGGGTTTGATTTTGATTCTAGTTGCAGTTCCCCTTTTCTTTGTGAAGAAATTATATATATAATTTCTTTGCTATATATATATATATATATCCTTTGCTAAGGCTAACAGAGGGGTCTTTAAGAGAAATATTCCCCCATTTCGTTTTTTGGAAGCATCCCATTTCCCAAGCTCTGGGAAACAGTGGCATATCAATCCGTGGTTCTCAGACTTTAGTAGGAATTAGCATTCCCTGGAGGGTTTGTTAAAACTCACATCGCTGGGCCTGTCCTCAGAGTTTCTGATTCAGCAGGTCTAGAGTGGGGCTCGGGAATCTACATTTCTAACAAGACCCCAGGTGCTTCGGCTGTTGGTGGTCTAAGGACCACACTTTGAGAAACCCTGTTTTAGCACAGTGCCCAGCCAGAAGATGCTAAGAATCTGTCCATCATTACAGGACAAAGATTTTCTTTTCTTACATGTACTTTACTCAAAGTAGCTTTCCTTAACCCCTCCTCCCAATACAGAAGAAGGAAAAGGGAAGTGTTCATATTTTGTTCTTTCAACTGCATAGTTCTAGAACTCAGACAAATACAGACAGTCCTCGGGTTACATTGGAGATCTGTTCCTACAGCATGACGTAACTCGATTTTCGCCGTAAGTCGGAACTCACCTCCATAAGCACCTACGTCACTCACATGGAGCACATACACAGCAGTAATGAAGTGAAACAGTAAAAAAAAAAACACGTAAAAGAAAGATAACAATTCCTGACCTTTACTTGTGGTAAATAAATAATAAAAAACATAAAGCACATATGTACATACGTCGAAATGACGGAACTTTTTTTTTAGATATAAATACTGTAAATGGGAGATGGCGACGTAACCACGAAAGGATGTAAGTTGAGTCCGATGTAACCCGAGGACTGCCTGTATTTCAAACACAACTGGTTTCATATTCCTTAGCCCTGGGGAGGGCAGCTTCTTCCCAGAAGGGAGAGATGCATGTAGCAAATGCCATATGCAACGGGAGAGTAGATGGGATAGGGCTCCGAGTCAAAGACCTGAGTTTTGGCCCCAGCACTGCTCTGTGACCTTGGGAGGATGACTTCAGCTTTCACAGTATCCGTTTCCCCACCTGTGAATGTGTTAGAATAAAACCGAGCTTAAAGGGCCCCACGAGGGTCAGAGAGCCACAGTGAGTGACACTGCAGAACACTGTCTGGATGACAGTTCCAACGAAGCCAACCTGAGCATCTTGGTTTCCACAGGAAGGACCAGTACCTCCTCTCACCCGTGAACTGCTGGTATCTGGTCCTGCATCAGACCAGGCGGGAGAGCCGAGACCATGCCACCCTCAATGACATCTTCATGAACAACGTCATCGTCCGCCTCTCACAGATCAGTGAGGATGTCATCAGACTCTTCAAAAAGGTGGGCAAGCAGGCCACCTGACCTGCCTGGGTTTCTCCTGTCTGTGCTATTCAGGGTGGGATGTGGTTTGGGGACATGAGACCAGGAGGGCAGTTGTGTTGAGGGTGTAAGGGGCCGAGGGCTGGACTTGGCATCCTGGATCCTGAGTTTGAATCCTGGATATGAATGGTGGCTCAGCCACTTCAGCAACCACCACAGAAATAAAAACCTTTTCATGATAAAGTAAGTAATATACGTTCATTGTAGGAAATATGGAAAAATGAACATGAGTACGAACAAAAACTAAAACCGCCTGCAATGTTATCAGCAGTAGTCACTTTGGGATTGTAGTATTTCTATGAGTGCTCATATTTACACATTTTCCAGTATACATATGCATTTTCCCCAATGAGGTCAGCCTGCATATATGATTTTGCTATCTGCTTCTGTCACCTAAAAATTATATAACACTTTATTACAGAATTTTCCCATGTCAATAAATATATTTCTATAACATTTTAGAAATATAACATTTCATTATATAACATACCCTAATTTATTTCACCAATCAGTGTCTTATTGTTGAACACTCGGGTTATTACATTCTTTTACTCTTCTAAACAATGCTTCTGTGAGCAATCTTGTACCTTTGTCACATTCACTGCTATTTCCTAGGATCAGTTTCTACAACGGGAATTTGGGGTCCAAAGTTTACTTATTTTTAAGTCTTTTAACAGACTGCTCAGTTATTTTCAGAAAGGATTTACCCATGTTTATGGCCCAGAAGCCAAGTGGAAGAAGCAATCATGGTTTATGCCCCAGGCCTCTGTATCCCAAGCCCCTTGCCCAGGGCCAAGCAAGCACCAGCTGCTGCGTACATGCCTGTAGCGCTGAACGCACTTCGGTGAACTTCAGTTTTCTCATTTGTGAAGTGGGCAAGTCGTTTAGTCTTCATGAGCCTCATCCTCTCTGTCTTGCAAATGGGGTGAAGACCCACTACTTCCCAGTGGCAGTGTGAGTGTTAAAAGAAACAATGCATGTGAAGGGGGAAGGTGTTGAGAAGTGGTTCAGGGTGTAGGTCTTTGGGTCCACAATTCTTGAAATTCCTGGGGTCATAATCCTGGTCCCATCATTAGCTTTCCATCATTAGTCTGGGGTTTGTTCCTTATACTCTTTGTGCCTCAGTTTCCTCACTTGTGAGGTAGGGATAGAAATACCCACTGGGCAAGTGGGAGGATTAAGAAGGTTTTTAATCCCACGTAAAGCGTGGAAAACAGCACCTGGCAGCTAAGTGCTCAGGAAAGCTGGCTGTCATTATAGGAATGTGAGAGACTGTTACTACTAAAAAAATCTAGCTCATCTCTTCTTGCCAGGTGCCAATTTTAGGGATTGGGTGACCTGGGATTGCTAGGAGCACAAGGAAGAGGACAAGCTGGTTTGAAATATAATAACCTCTCCGTGGTCTGTATTAGGATTGTCCACTCTGAGGATGACTTCTGTAGCAAAACTGTCATCACAGTGTGCTCTGGTGTCCTCCCGGGGCCCTGTTAATGAAACATAGTCTAACTTTAATACTTACATAAGCAAACATAATTAGAATGGTAAATACAGTACAATAAAAAAAATTCACACAGCGCTTTGCAAAGCCACACTGAAGTGATTCAGGTCCCTTGTTCCCATCACAAGCCTCTGCCTGCTGCCACTGTCACATCTTTTTTCCTGGGTGGGAGTGACTCAAAGAGAAAAGATCATCAGGGCCTTTAGGAAATGAAGGGTCCCCCCTCCCCGCCCCCCAAGAGCTGAGCCGAGGGGACAAGTGAGATAAATCTTTTCAGTTCTCATTTAGGCTGACAGCAGCCTCACTTGTGATGGAGGTTAACAGGGTGGAAAATAATGAAAAAATGTCTACAGCTGAGCTCCTGGCTGCCTTGTTACCAGGCCTGTGCCTGTGGAACAAAGGAAGCAACCCAGCCCCCGTGGGCCGGGAGAGAGATGGGGACAGGGCCTCGCTGGCTGAGCTAGCACAGCACGGCCTCTTTGTGTCACATCAGTTATAGATAATCTCGGCACCGAGACTGCACTCCTTATGTAATAACAGTTCCTGCGGGCCTCAGAATGACTGCAGGGCTGGTCTCTGGTCAGACTGGGGCATGGGCTCGTCACCCATTTTATAGATGAGGAGGTAAAGCTTGAGAAGCTGCAAGGAGAACCCAGATTTGGTAACTTTGGGTCTGTTGTCATCACTGGCAGGAGGCAGCATGGCTGGGCTTTGCAGTCTCTCAGAAATGCCTCTCACTGACGCGTGACCCTGGGCAGGTCTCCCTGAGCATCAGTTTTCTCATCTGGGAAGTGGAGGTGGTGATGATGTCTCCATCAGGGGCCTGTTTTGAAGAGTAGATGTAAGCCAGGAGTCTTTCCTGGTCTCAGGCCTGGGAGAGCTGCCTTGACTGACAGCTTCTCACTGACGGCAAGATGCTATTTAACTCAACAACTACCTTTTCATGATTCTCCATTTTCCCTCTTGTAGTGGACTCTATTCTCATGACTACTGGTAGAGGAAACACTTCAAATTCCAGAAGCCATTCTAGGATTCGTCTAATCCAGTGGTTGGCAAACTTCGGCCCCTTGAGTGTGACTCTTCCACAAAATACCACGTGCGGGTGCGCACGTACAGTGCGATTGAAACTTTGTGGCCACACTCAAGGGGCCAAAGAGCCGCATGTGGCTCGCGAGCCACAGTTTGCCGACCACTGGTCTAATCGAATGGACTTATGCATGCAGGTGGCCCTTGCTTTAAGTGTGAGGTATGGATCCACCATAGCAGAATGGAAGTGGACGAGATCTTGGAGCTCATTGTGGGGATCAGGACTCTTATGGTTGCGAACAACAGAAACCCAGCTCAACCTGCTTGAGGGAAAAGGGGGATTTACCAGCTCTCTAGAGCCAAGCCTGGTTCAGGCCCGAGGGGCTTTGAGGGCACAAAGAAATTCAGTTTCTCTGGCAACTGTGCTCCATCCCCCCCTCCCCTTTTTAGGGGAGACTGTGAAGGGCTCTTTTGTAGTCAGTCTCTCCATGTGATGACCAGATGGCCCCTTGCAGCTTCAGGCTTCAAAAAGGAAGTGAGAGCTCCTTTTCCCCCAGAATTGGGTCTTATGGGCTCTGATTGGCTCAGTGTGGGTCACGTGAACATGCCTGCCGCTGTACCTGTGGCTGGGGGATGCATGTGGACTGACCAGGCCTGAGAAACACACCTACCCCTGAAGCCAAATGTACACTCAGCTTTACCTGATGCATGGGACAGAGAATGGGTGAGGGGTGGTTCTCCAGGAAAAACTGAGGTGCAGTAAATCATTCAGTGTCTACCAGGCTGCTGTTCCAGTCCTTTATCATCCTCTATAAGAGTGATCATCCTCCTTCTGTTAGATCACCCCATTACCTCTCAGGACAGCTCATTCCATTTGGGGACAAATGTGACCAATACAAAATTCTCCCCAATGTTGAGATGAAATCTTATAGTGTTTCTCACTCACAGGGCCTGGTCATACCCTTAAGGGCCACATAGGTCAGATCCACATGGAAACCTGTGAATTTCTCAAACACAGAAATCATGATCACCCACCCAGGTCTTTCAAAGCTCTGGGTAAACATCCCAGGTTTCTTCACTTGTCCCTCTGTGATTTGGCTTGTGTTTCCTCTCCCCCTGGGATACTCTCCCTCAGTCACTCTCCGGGTCTTCTCTGACCTACAGAACTTAATATTCAGGACCATTCAGAACACTCTAGGGAGGTCTGGCCAGCTGAGATTAGAGCAGGGCTATGTTCTTTTTTTTTTTTTTTTTTTTTTTTTTTTTTTTTAATATATATTTTATTGATTTTTTACAGAGAGGAAGGAAGAGGGATAGAGAGTTAGAAACATCCATGAGAGAGAAACATCCATCAGCTGCCTCCTGCACACTCCCTACTGGGGATGTGCCCGCAACCCAGGTACATGCCCCCGACCGGAATCGAACCCGGGACCCCTCAGTCCGCAGGCCGACGCTCTATCCACTGAGCCAAACTGGTTAGGGCATATGTTGACTCTTCATTTCTAATAATGAAATCTATGAAGGCGTTTTGCCTTTTTCATGACAGTCTCATCACATGGTTGACTCACTGAACTCTTCGTTCAAATTCCCAGGTATTTTTGTCCAACTGGTTTTTAATCTAGCCTGTGAATTCTGCACTTAGTTTTTTGTTTTTTTATATTTGCCCTTTTAAAATGTTATTATATTTGATTAAGGTCAAATGGGATCAGTGTCCTTATTTAAGTGATTTTTCAAGCATCAATGGGGTAACTTTTCCAAGCAGTTCTAATTCCTCCTTTGTGGGAAAAGCTTGTTCTATAACTTCTCCATGTCTTCCTTCTTGGTGTTACCTTCTTTTATGTGTCAGTTCTTTGCCTCTATTTTTTATTCTTCTCTACCTTCTTAGTGGAGAGGTGGAAAGTGTAGCAGAAAATTGGGAATGAGTTACAATTAAGGTGACTCTTGATTTGGGTGTTGAAGGATGGGTAGGAGTCTGCCAAGTAAGGAAAGGAAGTTGAGAGTTCAGTATTAGGAGAAAGGCAAGAGTACAGTGGGCAGTCCAAGGCAACTCAGAATGGAAGCTGCAAACTGGTGGTCCACAGCTGAATTTGGTCCTCAAGGGTATGACCAGGACCTGTGGCTGGGGGATGCAGTCTGTTTGACCCTCACTATGTTAAATTTAAATCAACATTTTAAAATTGCAGGATTTCACGTAAAAATTGGGATTTTGTGTTTCTCTTAAAAAATCAGAAGCTCTGCCAATACCAGATCCATGAGGGCTCATAGTTGGCAGTACTTGGCGGGATCTGAGTCGCTGCTGGCCCTTTTAGCCAGGGCACACTCTCTCCATTGCCCCATGGTCCCTGCTGTTGTCCAGTGTATGACACCTGCTTGGCTCCTTTAGTTTGCATCCCTGGCCCTTTATTGTTTGAGTTTGTGGCCTTATCTTTTCTTTTTTTTTTTTTTTTTTTACATATCAATAGTCACTTTATTTTTTAAAAATAATTCCTTATTGTTGAAAGTATAACATATGTCCCCTTTTTTCCCCCATTGACCCCCTCCTTCCCTCTTCCGACCCCCACCTCAGGTCTTCAGCACCCTATTGTCTGTGTCCATGGGTTATATGCATATATGCATACAAGGTCTTTGGTACCACCCACCCACCCTCCCCTGCCTTCCCTCTGAGATTCCGCACTCGGTCCCATGCTTTGAGTCTCTGGATCCACTCCGTTCATCAGTTTGTTACTTAGATTTGAGGCCTTATCTTTAAACATTATCTACCAGTGGTTGATTTGTGAATTCTTTAGAATCACCTGGAGGGCTTGTTAAACATGGATTGCTGGGCCCCACCTTGAAGGATTAGTTTCAGATTCAGTAGGTCTGAGAGAAGCCTGAGAATCTGCATTTCTAACAAGTTTCCAGGCCATGTTGATACTGCTGGTCTGGGGACCACACATGGAGAAGGACTTACCTATTCCAACCTCCTTGTTTTCCAGGTAAGGCGACTGAGGCTCCCCACTCCCCTCCGGTAACCCAGAATCTGGCCCCAAGCACAGGTTTTGACTCCAGGTCTGGTACTGAACCCACTGCCCGCTGAGGTGCACCAGTGGGAGGTCCATCTGCATCCTGATTGCTCTCCTTCCCGCCCCAGCCATTCCTGAGAATGGGCGCTGAAGCCCATTTCATTTCCAACCTCAGCTTCCTTAACAATAGCCACCCATTATTCTATGCTCTGATGCCTGCAGAATTTAATTACTTGCTGGGCAGTGAAGTGAATTTGATTGTTGGAAGCTGTGGTGTTCTGGAGGAAGCACTAATGAGGAAAGACTCTCAGCAGAGAAGAGGGGGCATGTGGGGGGCTTGTGTTTGAAAGCAGCCATTCACTGTGTGGCAATAAGGGCTTGGTCTTCAGTGAGCTTTTTCGTTCCCGCCTCGAAGATGTCTGTCGCATTTCATAAATAAATCGGGGCTTTTGTGTGCAATAATTGCTTTGCTTTGTAACCAAGATCAAAAGCACCAATGGCCTTGGATTCAAAGCCAAGTTTATTTTATATTATTGTGTTGAAGGAGAGAGTGAGGGTTTGCATGCTGGAGGGTCCAGCTATGAGGCCTGCAGAAAGAGAGAGAGAGAGAGAGAGAGAGAGAGAGAGAGAGAACAAAGTGGGCAAACTGAAGGTATGAGGGACCTTCAGCCAGTCTCTACCATCTCCCAGGGATATGAAGTCCTGAACGCTTACTCTGCTAGTACAGCCTGCTGAGCTGGTCACTATCAGGCATTCCCAACTCATTGAATAGACATATATTAGTACTATCATGACAGTAGGTAAACAGTAATTATAGATAACAAACAATTAGTGAGTGCTTACTGTGTGCCAGGCTCTGGGCTAAGCATTTTTTAGCCATTGAATTCTTAGAGACGATGCTGTCATCACTAAATTTTACAGATGAGAATGCTGACGCTGGTATAGGTGGAGCTCAGACTGGAATCTAGATTTGTCTGAGTCCAGTGCCCAGTGGTAAAGGCACGTGCTAAAGAAGACAGAGAAATGAGTCAGACATGATGCCCTCCCTCAAGGAGCTCACAGTGTAGACAGATGTGTAGCAGTGATTCAAATGCAGCAGAGAAGAGAGGGGAGCTGGTTTAGAGGACTTCCTATCTGGGCTGGTGGGGTGGTATGAGGGAGTTTGGGGACGGTTTTATGTTGGGGAAGCAGCATTTGAAGTAATCCTTGAAGGATTAGTCTCTATCTCAGTAGGTTCCCCAGAAAGCAGATTCTGGGTCAGTGATTACAATGCAGGGATATATTAGCAAGTACCACTGGGGTTCCCACCTGTAGAAGGAAAGGGAGAGAAGCAGGAGTCAGCCAGTGGAGAAATTGGGTCTTGGTGCAGTCGCAACAAAGGCCTCAACTGACTCCTTGGGGAGCTCTGAAACTGGGGTGCCCTTCCGAGTTGTCCTGGGTTGTGGTAAGGAGATTGAGCGGACCTTTATACCCTCAAATTGTTCCCAGAAAGGGGTGTGGCCTTGGGCATGTGCCTCTTTAGCTGAGAAAGTTCCTAAGGCTGACAGCCAGGGGTGTCTGCTGGCAGCATTCCTCACACCGGGGGGAATAAGTCCTCCAGCCCTAAAGGGGATCTGGGTGGTGCTTCCCTGTGTCCACAACAGATATTCGGAGATTCGGGAAAAGGGAGAAATGGGATTCCAGACCAAAGGAAAGGCCCGTGGGCAGGAAAGTCTGGGCCTGTATCGTGAGCAGGTCTGCCGGTATTGTAGTCTAGTGCAGTGGTTAGACTCTCTGGCTCAATTTCTGTTCTTCCACTCCCAGGCCATGCGAGCTCAGCCTAGTCCCTTGATCCTCTGAGTTTCTTCATTTTCAAAATGGAGCTAATGACGGCCTCCTTAGTGGAGTTGTAAGATTTAAAAAATGACAATATAAAATCCCTGCCTGGTACACAGTAAACAGTTCGTAAATATTAGCGGTTATTGAGATGATTATTGAGACTTTGAGAAAGAACATAGTGAGAGTTAAGATTGAAGATGGAATAAAGGAATATTTTATTCATGGCACGCAGGTTAAATAGTCAGAAGTAAGAAAATGTGCTCAGGAAAGTACTCACAGATTAGTTCTAAATGATGGTGGTCTTACCTTTTCTTTGATAGCCTCTTATTCTTTTATCTTGTCTTATTATATTGGTTAGGACCTCTATCTGGTGCAGTGTGAAGGGAAATGGGAGAGAAGTGGTATTCTTGGCTTTTAAAAGGCATGCTTCTAACATTTCACCATTTAAGATACAAACTCTTAGCAAATTACGAATAAATAGGCACTACCTTAGTCTGACAAATAATATTTACCAAAAACCAACAGCAAATATCATACTTGCTGCTGACAAGAGCTCAGCAAGATGGCTGGTTACAAGATCAATATACAAAAATGAATAACGTTCCTGTGTCCCCGCCACATTCAATTAGAAAATGTAATTTAAGAATGCATACATTAGAAAATAAGAATGACTGAAAATTAATGCCATTAATGCTACAAATTAGCTACGTCCTAGAAGATTTGATAAGTAATGCTTTCACTGTCATTTAGATATAAATATTTCATAATTTGCATTACAGTTTCTTCTTTCCCTCATGAATTATTCAGAATTAAGTTTATTTTAGTTTCAAACATTTTTAAAGCTTTCACTTGCCTTGAATTTCTAACTTTATTACACCATAATCATTTTTTTAAAAAAGATCTGTACGTTTTTGTTGAAGCATTTGCCGTGTCAGAGTACCAAGATTTCCCTAACGTGATGATCAGTAAAGCAAGTGGTGCTAGAGCAGTGCCAGGTAAACTGACCTACAGGGCAGCTCAGAGCCCAGAAACAGCCCTCTCCACATGGGAACACAGTACATGGCAAAGGTGCACTACAGATCCGGGAAAGGGTAGAGTATTTAGTGAATGGGGCCGATTACATTGGTGGGTCATCCTTGTCTTGTTGTTTTAGAAAGTGATTTTTACACACACACACACACACACACACACACACACATTTTTATATGGAGAAAATAAGACCTCCACCTCAGTTCACAAAAATATAGTCTAGATGGATTGACGTGCTAAAGGTAAAAAGCAAAACTTTAAAACTTTTGGAAGATAAAATGGGAGATTATATTTAAAACCTTGAGGTAGGAAAATAAACATAAAAAGATAGTTTTATTTCTGTTTAGAAAAATAAAAAGCATAACCCATAAGGAAAATATTAATAAATTCCATTATATGACAATCTTCCTACAACAACAGCTAACAAGGGAACCTACAGATGAGACAAGAAGATATTTGGGTCTGTACAAAATTCACAAAAGGTTAATACCAAGAATATAAAATCAGTTCCTACAAATTAATAAGAGAGGGGCAAACAACCCAATAGGAACATAGGTAAGAGATATAAATGGGTAAGTCACAGAAAATCATTTTTAAATGGTTAAAAATGTAAGAATAGATGCTGATAATTACTGGTAATCAGGAGAGAGTAAAATAAACTGAGACACAGTTTGAGTGCCACTGGATTGGTAAAGCAGTCCTCAGTGCTGGCAGTGAGGAGCAGCAGGTTCTCTCCTGTCCTCCTGAAAAACCTGTAAATTCTTCCAGCCCCTTAAGAACAGTCGGGCAGTGTCTAGTAACAGTGAAGTGAAGGAAGAGGGGCATACCCTGTGACCCAACAATTCCACTTCTAAGTATAACCTAAAGATGTTCTAGTATATCCATACACACACAGAGCCTTGTACAAGGATATTTGCTGCAGTAGTGTTTGCAGTACACAAACAAAGAGAAATCACCTAAATGTTCATCATGAAGGGAATGGCTAGGTAAGCTATGGATAGTCATATAGTGGAATGTTACACAATAGTTAAGATGGCGGAACTAGATCTACATGTGTCAAGGTGGGTAAAACTTGAAAACACAATGTCGGGTGGAAAAAAGCGAGGATCACTATGATATTTTTATACAATTTTAAATATAAGTTAATAGTTCATATTGTTAGACATCTGTCTGATATAAAGCTATCCAAATATGGACTGTGTAAGAATACATACCAGCTTCAGAATAGTGATTGAGGGGTGAAGGAGTAAGAAAGGTGACAAAGAATACATCGGCTGTACCTATAACATTTTGCTTCCTAAGAGCAATTTTGAAGCAAAAATGAGAAAATCTTAATAGTTATCTAATTTGGGTG
>NW_005871056.1:15860516-15918874 GCF_000147115.1 Myotis lucifugus
AGATTATAAAATGACAAGGAGTTTAAAGAGATGTCTCAGGTCAATGATTCAGCAATGCGATCAATAATGTTTTAATCCAACAAGTAAGCCAGACAACAACCATATTCCCCTTGAAGGTAATGGAGGGAGAAAACAGCTCAAAACCGAGTGGCCTCAGGTTTTCATGGATATTGATTTCTCAAGAAGACAACTTTGTCATGTTCCCCAGGACATAGACTCTCACTCTCACCCCTTAAATCTTTCACTCCTTATCTGTAAGAGATTTGAGGCAAAAACAAAAGCAAAAACCCTCCAAAACACAAGCCAACACCAGGGACATAGTCAAGCAGGATTACTCCTGAGTATATTCTGCCTCTGCACAGACTCAGCCCCGTGGTCCAGACCAACTCCTTCTTCCTGGGCCTGGAGGCCAGGAGGAGGGCCTGGAATTTGGTCACTGATAACAGGAGATTCTGCAAAATGGCACTGAGCACTGTATGTTATTTCATACTTACAATGATCTAAAGCAGAGCTTGTAAACATCAGTATGCTTTTTATGCGAAGCCAGAGGAGATCTATGTTTTATAATTACCTTGGAATGTTTGGGGGGAAAATTCTAAACGCGTGCAGAGGGCTAGCTCTCTCAGTGGAGGCAACAGAGTGGATTGGTTGAGAGAATCACATTTACCAGCTCTATGATCTTGGGCAAATTACTCACCCTCCCCGAGCCCTGGTATCCTGATCTTTAAAGTGGGGTTAACAATGTTGCCTCCTATGAAGGGGCTGATAATAGGCTGGCATGAGGTACAGTATTGTCTATAAAGCAGTTATCATTGTGCCTGACACATGCTAAGATATCAAGAAACAATAGCTATTATTGTTGTTATTAACTACTAGAGGCCCGGTGCATGAAAATTCATGCACTGGAGCGGGGGGGTCCCTCAGCCCGACCTGCCCCCTCTCACAGTCCAGGAGCCCTCAGGGGCAGCAGGCAACCCAGCGCTCAGGGGAAGGCGACACCTCTGCTGCTGTCACTGCCGGCAGAGCAAGCCTCGGCCAGCACTAGTTACCTGAGCCTCGGGTAGCCATCTGAGGCTTGCCTGCCCCTCGGGCCGGCCCTGGATGACTGGGGGGCTGAGGGGATTGGGTGCTGCCATCTCTGAGGGCGTGACAGTCAATTAGCATATTCCCTCCTTATTGGTGGTGGACGCTGCCATCTTTGAGGGTGGGGCAGTCAATTAGCATATTCCCTCTTTATTAGATAGGATAATGATAAGTATTATTAGTAATAGTATCAAGCATTATTATTAATAATGATAAGCATTACTACTATTAATATTTCATATTATTAGTAGAGAGCCTGACCACAGTAGGTCACCTGTTCATAGCCATCCCAAGGTATCTTTGGGCTTCCTCAGATCTGTTATTTTAAGCATTTCTGAAAATAAAGGCTTTCAGTGCAAACAGAATCCAAGAGAGATGCTGGGAGTAATTACAGGGGGAAGAGGGTGGCAGGCTTCTTGCCTCAGCTCATTGCTGGGCTCCAGTGGGGCCCACCACTGCCAAGAACCTATGATGAGTGGTTCCAGGACCTTCCTATTTTCTTGCAGCTCGGTATCCCAGCCACAGCAACAGGGGGGAAGAGTTCAAGCCTCAAGTCTGCATTCCAGCTTCTTGCAAAAACAACATGCAGATGACAGCATTTGGAGTTGCAGCAACAGGAGACATAAATTAGTTTGGGAAGGGGAGGAAAAGAAGGGAGGTGTCCAGGAGCAGGGAGAGAAAGAAGGTGGGGGAGGGGGGAGAAGAGGAGGGGTAACAAGGGTCCAGATGGAAGGTGGAGCGGAGTATAGGCTGAGGATGACGTTGGGTGGCAAGGAGTGGTGACATGACAGAGTGCAGGCAGCCCAGTTATTGGCAAGCTAGGACACAGCCAGGAGACACAGCCAGCCAGCTAGCTGTCCAGGCTGCCATGTGCAGGGATAAGCTGACCTTCCAGGACAGACCGGAGAAGCCCATTCCTCTGAGACACGCCTTTAAGGCCTTCGCGTTGGAAATGAAAACACAACCACTTTGGGAGCTGGCCAGTGCTTACATATACCAGATACTTAAATAGGGAACATCTGTGGGTCTCAACTTTTGTTATTTGATGAGAAAACAGGCTGGAGTGTGGAAAAGCAGTGGGATTTAGACCTACAAGAGACAGGAGTTTTTGTTTTTATTTAGTCTTGTTGGTTTATTTGCTTCCCATTGTTTGCTTGGAACCCCAGAACTGGGAAAACCATGGAATGTCCCAAAGGTAACCAACCCTCCATGAGAATATCTAGTCAAGCAAGAGTGAGAAAAGAGAGGCCTTGCTGTAGCAGGGTCTGGTGAGAAGGAGTTGAGGCCTGGAGGCCCCGCATGGGTAACTGGGGGTTGAGGAAGCCTCCACTTTATTTCCTGCATTAAGAATGGTCCCCTATGGAGAAGTGAAGGGGGAGCTTGTCGTTAAAACACAACATTTTAGGACGGCATTATTTTCTAGACGTAAAGAGTGACTTTAGCCATGGGAATGACCTACTTTTGAGTTCATTTGAGGGAGACAGAGACATGCCCTTAAATAATTGAACTTTTTAAATACAGTTCAAGCCCTGGCCTCGTAGCTCAGTTGGTTAGAGCATCATCCAGATATGCCAAGGTTGCGGGTTCAATTTCTGGTAAGGGTACATACAAGAAGCAACCAATGAATACATGAATAAGTGGAACAACAAATCGATGTTTCTCTCTCTCTCTCAAAATTTTAAAAAATAATAATACAGCTCATAAAGCCCTAGGTCTTATAGTGTTAGTTTTGAGGGTTTTCCTTTAAAACATTGTTAACCTGTATTGAAAACTAAATCAAGCAACCCATTGCAAGATTTTCATGGTGAAGAAATTTATTTAATTCAGGAACCATTGTGTCAAAAAAATTTAGTTCCATCTTGACATGACTGTGTGGGGTTTCGTGCACAGGCATTGGAGCTCCTTGTATATGCGAGTCTTCGTGATCTGCACCCTTGGAAGCCAGACTGCCAGTGTCCACTAATTGATTGGAACTTGGTCCTTTTGCAGGAGCTGTGTGAAAGCTGGTGCTTGGTGGAGGGTTTGCGGAAGCCTGTGTCCCTCCATGCTCCTTTTGGCGCTTTCACGCTGGCATAGCACTTATTATATCAGTATTCTTTCACATAAGCAAAAATGAAAATTCGCTGGATCTTGTAAGCTGGAAAGTACAGAGGTAAATCTTACCTAGATATCTCGAGGTCCAGGACTTCAATGCTGATGTCCTGATTCTCCTTCTGATGAGCAGCCCAAGACCCCTGACATCCTAGCCCAGGGACGCCAGAGGAGAGATGAACTGAGAATGTGGTTGTTAGAAAGCTCCCATAGAAGATTCTTATTGGCTCTGCCTGGAATATATTTCTATCCCTGACCCAATCACTAGACATGAGGAGCCAGAGCGCTCTGGCCACACTGGGTCCCATGCCCGATGGACCATCTTGTGTGACCAGGCAAGCAGGGGTCAGTGCCATCATATTTCATCGCCCGTTATCAGCAGGAGGAAGGGAGAAGTTAGAGACGGCTATCGTGGCTGAGATTTATTCCTAACAGGACAGGTGGGCCAAGAAGGACCAGGCCAAGGACAACTAACTGTGCCTGCTAGTGGGGACAAGGGACGAGGATGCAGATTTCTGCACAAGTGGTGAGAAAGTGGCTTGGACAGGCAGGTGATGTCCAGAGGGCATGCTCTCCTTGTACCTTCTTTGTGGCCTGAACTCATCTCTATTGCAGCATTGTGCTAGGCACTAAGGAAGCAGACTACAGGAAGTCATTACAAGTGCCAACTGTGGAGTCAGACCAACTAAAAGCTGAATCCTGGCTCTGCTCCTTCCTAGCTGTGCAACCTGGGGCTAGTTGCTCAGCCCTTCTGAGCCTCCAGCTATCAAGTGGACATAATATTATTACCTACCTTAAAGGTTTCAATTACATCATGTATGGATGTGCTTTTGGACAGTGTTCAGCAAATGGAAAGTGCTCCATAAATGCTAGCTGTGATGGATCGAGGTGGGCTGTATCTCTTTCTGCTTTGTGTCTTTGGTGCCTGGTTGAAGTTGGTATCCAGTAGGTCTCAGTAAATGCTGGTATAAATAGATACAAAGCTAGAAGAGGTAGTGTCAGCAAGAGGACAGGTTCAGGGGATGCTGGGATTCTACCCAGGCTGTGCTGTTGGGGTCCATGGGGGAACCAGGAGTTTCAGTCTCAGGAAGCGGATGCTTCAGTGGCTTTCAAAGTTGGGATATGAGAAGGACGTTGGTTGAAAAGGGACTCTCACAGGTTAGCGATGGCTGTTGTTGACAAGGGATTCTGATGGCTACTCCCTGTGAGACCCCATTTGTTCTGGGTCCTAAACTCAAATGCCCCCCTGGGCCAGTGAAAGGAGATGCTGGGCACTGCAGCCAACAGGAGAGCACAAACCCCACCCAAAGGGCTGCCATGCCCGAAGTGGGGGCCCAGTATTACTGGATCTTCTAGTTTTTTTCAGGAAAAACTGAAAATCTGGACGTGTAAGGGGCATTTCCTGATTTTTAAAAGCTGGGAAAAGAATCAGATTATCTGAAAACACTGAATGGCCAAATAAAACACATCTGCAGGCCAGAGAAGCTGCCATTTGAAGCCCTTAGTCTAGGGCAGTGGTTCTCAGCCAGGGCGGTTTTGTCCCCCAGAGGACATTTGGCCATGTTGGAGATAATTTCTATTATCATAACTTGGGGTAGAGGTGGGGAATGGTCCTGGCATCTGGTGGTTAGAGACCAGGGATGATGAACATCTTACAATGCCCAGGATGGCCCCACCCCCATCAAAGAGCTATCTGACCCTATTAGAGTTTAACTGGCATTAGCTGCGGGCAGAAGAAAGAGGCAGGGCCGGGCCACCTGCCACCTGATTTTACAGACTTATTTGGGTCAGACAGACAGTGTTGTACCCTTTCAACCCCAAAGAACCACGGTTGCCATGGCTGAGCCCTACTTGGTCCAATGTAATTATTTTCTACAGTCCACACACTTCCTGCGCATGAAGGAAGCAGCCTGCCACCCCTGACCTCTGCAGGCATGAAAGTCATGTGAGAAATGTGGACAGAGAGTGCTAATGCATTGCCACTTGGGTCCCCAAGGGCTGGGTGTGATGGTCTGCTAGAGATTATCAGGGTTTTGGCCTCCTGTTCCTGGTGGAATGTTTGGTTTGGGTTCCTCATTCAGTAGTTTCTGAAACTGTGGTTGAGAATATTTCCCTTCTCAACCAGCCCCAACCATAGAAAAATAAAATTCCTTTGAGTCCTGTGCAGTGTAGTAACTATTTGCTGAGTACTCACTCTCTGGCCAGCCGTGCTTGGTGCTGAGAGGGAGGTGAGCAGAGACTCACTCAGGCAGGTTCCCTCTGGTGACTTCCTGTGCCGTTGAGGAAACACAGGCACCAGGCCTCCAGCTCCTCCCCGTCCAGTCTACCCTGTCTTCTTCTTCTACACCCTCTCTTCATCTTCCTGAGGAAGCACATCTCTGATCACAGCCTTCAGAGGCTCCCAGTTCCACTCCGCATGAAACCTGCACTCCACAGCCTGTGTTGACCCAGCTCCGTTTCCAGCTCATCTTCTGCTCTCCCGTTGCTGTGCTTCTCTCTTTGCAAACCAAGCTTTTCCCTGGTGCCAGTCTCTATGCCTTTGCTCCGGCTGCACCCCCTTCCTCAAATACCGTCTCTGTCCTTTCACACAAGGTGAGGTGGCTCTGGTGGTTGTCCCTGTATCCTCTTCATCACTTCATCCCACATCACCTCATCTGTCACTCACTCCTGCCTTAGAATTATTTGGTTCTTGACTCTCAATCCTGCCAAACTAGGAGATTCTTAAGGGACAACTTAATAAAAAAATTCAACTCTTGTTTCCTTTTCTGAGCGACTTCCTAGCTTTGTCCCTGGCGTCAGTGGATGTCAGTTCAGCATGCACTGTTTCCCAAGCTCTTCATCGATGCCAAGTGCTGCCATATGTGTTACCGCTTTTCATCCTCACAGGGACTCTGAGACATCATCCCACTTTTACAGATAAGGAAACTAAGGCTTAGAGGAACTGTCCCTTCATCTGTTCATAGATTTATTCACTAGGAGGCAGGCTTTGGGTTCAGTTCAACCAGTTTCTCAGGGAGTCCTTAAGGAACCAATATTCTTTTGTTCTGCCACTCAAGGCTACTGATAACAATTGGGGCTCCATGGTTATTTTGCTGGCACTCATTGGAAAAGCTAAAACCTTCCTCTTAATCATCTGAGTCCTTCTCTTCTATCTAGGTAAGTCACATACCCCTGGGCTAACAACATACCAGAATGTGTTATCTCAAGTTGGGATGAGGTCATGTCCTTGGAAGAACTCAGCTGGAGGGCTGAATGCAGGGCCAAAATTCATAGCTCTGTTAGGAAGCAGGAAGGGCAGGAATGGATGCTGGGGAAGGAACCAGCATCACCTGCTACTGAGAGCAAAGTATTAGGCAGTTAGAAGGAAGGCGGCAATGACAGATTGGATTAAGGAGGAGGGATTTTTTTTTATTTTTTTTTTTTGTCAAAACTCCAGATTTTCCAGTTGCCACGCCTGGGAATATATTGTCCCATTGACCAAATTCAAGGAGATGGAGGAAAGTTCAGGAGTTTGCTTTTGGTTAATTGAGTTTGATGTGATGAGGGAACATCCAGACTGTACTGTTTTGCAACAGTTGAAGATACAGGTCTCTGAGCTTGGGCTCAGGGTCATGCAGGGCAGAGCCCAGGAGAGAGGACCATGGAGATGGTAGACATGGCTGCTAATCTCTGAGAAGTGGGAGGTGGAGTCAGTAGTGTGTGGGGAGCTGGCTGGGGCAGAGGCTGAGAAGGCAAGGCTGGTGGGAGTTTTGAAGGCAGGACTCTTCCCAGCAGAGCTGCTTCTAGGAATTTATCTGACAGGGTGCACAGTGATAGAGTACGAGGATGTTCACTGCATCATTGTTTGAAATATTAGGGGACTAGATACAACCTAAATGCCTGTCACTATGCAGCTGGTTAATTAATTGATACATCTGGTATATGGAACCCCAAGCAGCTGTCAAAAAAGGAGGATGCAAGAGCTACATAGGCTATGAAGGAAGAATCTCTCAGGTATATTGTTAGGTAGAAAAAGCAAGATGCAAAGGTGTTTAAAAAAGAACATACGCTATCCAAATGCATGCTTGTGTATCCGTAGCCTGTTTCTGGGAGGTATCAGAAGAAACTTTGAATAGCAGTTGACTCTGGGCAGGCGTCTGGGAGCCTGAGAGACTTACTCTTCTCTTTTACTTTGCTGGCTGTTAGGGTCCTTTAACCACATGCACTTAGTACCTTCAAAAAGTGAGATCATAAAAATAAAGACAGAAGAAACTGGGTCTTGGATGTCAGAGATATTGGTAAGACTGAGCACGGAGAGGAGCCACTGTGGATGTCAGAGTACAGGGTCAGCAGTGGGGCAAACATCAGGGGGCTGGGCCACAGGAGAAACTGAGGCACAGACTGAGAATCAGGGAGAATAAGAGAAAATGGGGGTAACTAATTGGGTTCATCACACACTATGTAGATGCAAGGGATGGCGCTGAAGGCTCCCTGCGAGCTCTGCACAGACAGTTCTGCTGAGACTCTGCTGTGCTGTTGGATTGGGTCCCTTCTCTTTAGTCACCAGAACTGGAGTGAGGTCTGAGCAGATCCCTGGAATTGCCCCAGAGCTTTTGCTGTCTGTTACGAGATCTGGTAAATGCAGGGGCTGCCTGCAGACAAGTGACTCTTGGCAAGTCTAGGCCCAGAAACTGAGAGAAAGGCTGTGGGTGAGAAGAAGGAGGCTGATACTGAGCCCTCCCCAGCTACCACTGAGCCCAGGGCCTGCTGACCTGCGCAGGGCGGGGCAGAGGAAGGCTGGTCTCTGCCCATCAGCTGCTGGTCATGCTTGAGGCTGAGGGAGCTGAAAGGGAGAGCAGGATGACTCAGCTGTCAGGGAGCAGAGACCAGGGCTCCTATTTTCAATACGGAAACTTCACATGATGGTCCAAGCAAACAGGGGGAGTAATAATAATAATAATAATAATAATATTAATAAGTAACAGAATCCTAGACTCTTTAGGCTGGATGGAACCTGGAGATAATTTGTTTGTTATTTTCTAAATTGTGTCCCTCAATATACTGAACATGTATGTAACTGCGAAAAAGGATTGAGGTCAACTAAATTACACACTACAGCCCCCTTCACATACAGTCCATGCATGTGAGGGTACAAAAGCCTCTGAAAAATTCTGCAGTAAGAAAAACCTGTCTCACTTTAACTAGCTTTTCCCAAATGTATTTGGTCACAGAAGCTCCCATCCCTTTTATAGTGTGGCACCCCCCCCACCTCCCAGCATGCTTTGGGAAGTGTTTCTTTTAAATTTTTTATTTTATAACGTGGTAACTAAGTCTCCAAGGCCACATGGCCAGTTGGTGATACAGCGGAGGCCAGAACCTCCGTGTTCTGCCAGTGATCCAGAGGGCTGTCTTTTTACCTGCCCTGCTCTGATGGATTGAGATGCTACATCATTCTTTCTCAGACTGTGTTCTGTGGAATCCCACCCATGAAATGTTAATGAGTATTGAACTAGGGACATACATTCTGGTCACATAAACATAGGACACACAGAATTAAAGAAAGATGGCTGTGGGGTTTCTCAGAATCTTTAATATGGTAATATCTCTGTGAATCACCAAGCAGGGTTCCCCAACTTACATGGCCAGGGAAGACTTTGTTTTGTGGATACAAGTTGAGGAATTCAAGTCTAGATCAATGAGTTTTATGTTGATTTCTGCAGCCCCTGCCCAGAGCATTCCTGCCCTTACCGTGTTGAAAAGGAAATTTAAAGCCAACAGTTACCTTCTCCCCCTCTGACATGTGCTCTTTCACATTCCAGAGCAAGGAGATTGGCCTGCAGATGCACGAGGAGCTCCTGAAGGTCACCAACGAGCTCTACACAGTAAGTCCTGCTCAGCTCTGCTGCCATGAGATCGGGCCCCTTTCCTCAGTTCCCAGGGCTGGAGGGAGGCTAACCACGAGTCTGGGAGGACCCTGAGCCTTTTTTACGATGTGCCCAAGGGACAGGGGGTCATTATGGTGGGAGGCAGTGATTCAAAACCCCAGCTTCTCATTCTGTACATCTGGGGTGGGGCCCTGGACATGTTTACTTAGTAAAAGTTCCAGCTGTGGGAATGTGTTACCTACCAAAGCAGAAGGCACAGAGTTGGGGTGGGGGAGCATGGACACAAAGCTCCTGAGGAAGGAGTGTGGGTTTGGAGTCAGGTAGGACAGGCTAAAGTCGAGGCCTGCTCCTTGCTGACCGTGGGACCTTCGGCACCCATGTAGCTCATGTGGGCTCAGTATTCTTATCTGCAAAATGAAGCACTGCTCTGAGGCTCACATGCGGTGAGGGGGATGAGCATGCCTTGCCATCTCCAGGAAATAATTTCAGAACATCACAGTTTGGCCAAGAATTGACCTTGCTATCTGCGTGGAGGCAAAATCTAACTGGACTTAGGATGAGTGTTAGGATCCAAGAAGGCGAGTGGATGGGGGAACACAAACACACAGGTCAGAGTGCAGGAATTTATTTGGTAGATAGTGCAGCAGGATTTCAAACCCAGATTTGTCTGTAATCAGATTTGTTTGCTCTGTTGGGAATCTCCATTGCCTCTCCTGCTGAGAATTCCCTTTCTCTTCCTCTCTTCCCCTCTGCTTTTTGAATTCTTTCCCATCCAAAGGCACCAAGCTCAAACTCACTCTTGATCACAGAAGCTCACCTGGAGCCATCACTTTTCTGAACTCTTAACTAATCTCTCATGCACATGCACACTCTTCCTCTCATTTCTTCACTCACCAAATAAGTATTGATCGCCGGCTATATGCCAGCACTGCTAGCTGGAGGCTCTGGACACACTGTGGAGAACATGGTGCAGCCTCCACAGGCTCACGGTCTAGACACCCTCCCTCCCAGGCCACATATCCAGCACACACTCTGCTCTGTTTGGGGCTACTGTATCATCCTTTCACATGCTTTACTCTTGTCTCCCTGCCCAGACTCTAAACTCCTTGTGGGCAAAACCAGTTTCTTTCATTTATTCATATACCCCTCCCTCCCTTCTCTGCTTCAGTAAGCACCCTGGGAAGACCAGGGATGTATAAGACACTTCAAAGACCAACTCTTGAAATGTTCACAGCCTGCCACTGTGCCTCTTACAGCACTGGGTCCACAGCAGGCAGCTGCATGTGCTTAAAATGAATTTCTGGGCAACTACTGAAGACTCAGTGTGCAGTCAGCAAATGACCTAGGGAGGGGTTTGCTGTTGGCATCCCAGTGCTCTCACTCTGTTGGCAGCTACAACAAAAATGGCACCAGGTGTTAGACCAGTGGGGTCAGATGGGGCCTTAGTTCAGTAATCTTGGTACTTGAGTTCTGGCTCAGAAAGAATTCAGAACCAAGATTCAAACTATAAGAGAAAATTTATTTAGAAAGTCACAGAGGTAGAAGAGTGGGTGGTAGAAGAAATGGGCTCAGGAAACAAGTTACAGCATCAAAAGAAGGGCCCTTGGAGTTTAAGAGAGAGAAGGGTAAAGGTAATGTACCTGGGAGGCGGGGGTTAGGAGGAGTGGAGGGGGAGGGGAAAGGCCCAGGTGTGCTAGGGTACAGATTTCAGGGGAGTTCCCAGGGGAGGATCTCAATAGAATATTTATCAGCTTTCCAGGTGTGTTCTTTCTGGATTGTGGTCTCCACGGATTGGTTGGCGCCAGGGGGTCTTTAGTCAATACAGCTGGTCCAGAGGTCAGCGTGTTGTCTCTGGTCTGGTTTTGCTGCTTTTCTGGTTTTGCAGCTTTTCTGGGCCTGGAGCTGAAACACAGCAGAGGCCTAGATGTA
The DNA here is from genome assembly GCF_000147115.1 of Myotis lucifugus. Taxonomy (NCBI): domain Eukaryota; kingdom Metazoa; phylum Chordata; class Mammalia; order Chiroptera; family Vespertilionidae; genus Myotis; species Myotis lucifugus. The sequence continues at coordinate 15,871,484 of NW_005871056.1, forward strand.
TTTGATGCAGGTCAGAACCTCATTGTCCTGGGGGCTTAATGCTTAAGGGCTATTCCCTGGCCCCCTTGTTTGTACCCTCTCTAAGGGGGCCTAACCCACATGACTAGCAACATGCCAGGGGAGGAAAGGTCAGGGGAGGGTCTGAATCTCATGATCAGCAATATGCTAGGGTAGGGAAGTCACCCTGGAGACGAGGTTCTTGTTTTCCCAGTTTTGCCTTGGTGACCTCTGTACCTGGCCCATTGTCCTTGCTCTGCTCATGCCTGTCTAACTGCCTACCACAACTCTTCTGCAGCAAGCAGCACCCCAAAATACTCACCAGATCAAAGGCAATAGAACAGTACCTCCTCTATTTTATCCCATTTCCTCCCTCAGTTTCCTTCCTTCCTTCCTTCCTTCCTTCCTTCCTCCCTCCCTCCTCTCCTCTCCTCTCCTCTCCTCTCCTCTCTCCTCTCCTCTCCTCTCCTCTCCTCTCCTCTCCTTTTCTTTTCCTTCCTTCCTCCCCTCTTCTTTCCTTCCTTTCTCTCTCTCTCTCTCTCTCTCTCTCTCTCTCTCTCTCTCCCCCTCCCTCCCTTCCTCCCTCCCTCCTTTCCTCCTCCTTTCTTACCATCTGTCTGTCTACACATCTATCCATTCATCCATCCATCATCCACCCATCCATCTACCTGTGGAAATCAGCCTGTCTCCCTCCTTTGGTTTTGTTTTCCTCTGTTCTGCTTTCATGATCAGGCAGGTTTCTCCTATTGGTCACAAAGATGGTCTCCCCACCCAGCCCCACTGTAAGTTCATTTTCTATCAGCTTAGCGCCCCCTAGTGGAAAGAGAAGTGCCCTTTCCCGTGTGTCCAGCAAAGCCCAGGGCTGTCTCTTATTGGCCTGGCTGGAATCATGAGGTCTAATCACTGTGGCCAGGTTAACATAATGTTACTAATTGGCCAGGCCTGGGTCTCATGCTCACCCTCAGGTGGAGTCTGGTTTTACTTTCCCATCAACCACCACATGGACTGAAGGTGGGGAGGGGAATTGGGGGGATTTCCTTAAAGAAAATCAGGGAGCTGTTCTAAAAGAAGGAGGACTAGATGATCCTAGGCAGATGTCCACTGAGGAGTCGCTGGGGGAGAATAAGGAAGTAGCTGCATTGGCTAGTGCTCAAACAAACCTCTGCTCCTCAAACTTATTGGCTCCTGCTGCTTCTGGGCTTAATGCTCACACTGCTCCCTTTGTCTAGAATATTCCACCCCACCCCCACTCCATGCCCTTTTCACCCAGCTAACAGCTACTCTTCCTCAAGGTTCAGTTTAGATGTCACTTCCTCCAGGAAGCCTTCCTTTAATGCCCTGTACTTCCCTCATCGTAGTACTTAACATACCATGTGATAATCACGTACATCATTGTATCCCTACTAGAGGGTGTGTTCTGTGAGGGCAGAGACCCTATCTGTCTTTCACACTGTGGTATTTCCTAGTATAGTACCTAGCACATAATAACCTGTTCAATAAAAATGTGATTATTAAAGGTATAGCTATGCCCCACCCGAATTATATTTACCAGATTAAAGGCAGTAAAACTATACCTCCCCTATTTTATTCTCCCTCCTCTCCTCTCTCCCTCCCTTCTATTCACATATCCATTATTTTACCCACCTACTTATCCATCTACCCACCATCCATCCACCCACCTATCTATCTATCTATCTATCCATCCATTCATCTATCCATCTACCCATCCACCTATCCATCTATTCAGCCAGCCAACTCTTATTCATTCATTCTGGGTATCCGTCTCCACTTTAATATAATGAATATGATCATAAATGGGGTTCTGGCCCTCCTGGACTTTAACTTTAGCAGGGGGGTTCTGGCCCTCCTGGACTTTAACTTTAGCAGGGATGTTTATAAACATGTAAAACGAATAAATAAAATAGTGATGGTCAGACTGAAATTTAGGGACTTCTCTTTTCTTTCAAGGGTGTCTTTGACATGCGTTAGCTCAGGGTCTCCCCCACACAACTCTAGGATAACCCAGGGATGGCCCTGGGGTATAGGAAGCACACCTGCACTACACCATTGGAAACCTGTTTTCTAACAACTGATCCTTATCCTGTCCCAGCGTGTCCCTTTATTGATACTGTCAACTTCCAGGTCGTCTTTGCCTTTGTTTGCATGTAAAAGAGCATCGGAGGGGCTGTGCAGATAATACTTTCCTGTTTTCATGATCTGAGGCTTTGGGAAGATGTCAAAGGCAAAGTGCACACAGCAGAAGGCAGTGTGATTACCAGAAAAGACAATGCCCACTGCTAAGAAGGCCTGACTGTCCACCTTGCTATCTGACTTTGAACAGCACACTAGCTATTTCTGGGCTTTAGTGTCCTTCCATGAGGGGTTAATTCACCAAGATTTCTGAGGGGCCTTCCAAGCACCTATGAAACTAATCTGGGTCCAAGAACAGTGGTCTCCGCTTCCATATTCCTACGCTGTGCATCTCAGCCTTGTTCTGAGGCCCCCCTTCTGATAGGGTCCGAGGGCAGGACAGGAACCCCCATCTGGCATGAAGCTGGGTGTGTGCCTCTGAGGGGCCCTTTAGCGATCCCAGGTTGGAGACTGGGCCTTGGCTAAAGGCCTGCTCCCTTCCCAGCCCAGCACTGCTGTCAGCCAGTCACTTTACAGTCGTACTTTTTGAAGCATCTTCCTACCTACCTCCCATCTGGTCTTCGCCAGGTAGCACAGAGAGGACAAGCCTCTGCCACGGTCACCCAGCAGTGGTGGGAGCGTTGAGTCTCAAAGCCGGGCCTCCGGGGTCCCTGTGGGGTAGAGGATCCTTCATCCCTATTTTGTGGTTTCCTCTTCTATAAAGCAGGGATTACATGGTACCCACCTCATAGGGTGTTGTTGTTTTATTTTATGAGAAATAAATGAGTTGCTATATATAAAAACCTGGTAGGTAGTAAGTGCTCAGTAAATGTCAGCTGTGATTGTTATTGTTATCACATTGCCTCCCAGGATTTGGGATAAGGATGAACTGAAATGCTCCTTGGAGATAATAAAAGCAGAGGTTTGCAAACTCTGAAGTTTAAATATTAGTTAACATATCCTAGACTGGCAATATTGAGCAGACTATTCTAGGCTATTCAGCTAAGGACCTTTCATGCTGACTCCTATGTTTCAGTTTATCTAGAGCAGTGGTTCTCAACCTTCCTAATGCCGTGACCCTTTAATACAGTTCCTCATGTTGTGGTGACACCCAACCATAAAATTATTTTCGTTGCTACTTCATAACTGTAATTTTGCTACTGTTATGAATCGTAATGTAAATATCTGGTATGCAGGATGTATTTTCATTGTTACAAATTGAACATAATTAAAGCATAGTGATGAATCACAAAAACAATATGTAATTATATATGTGTTTTCCGATGGTCTTAGGCGACCCCTGTGAAAGGGTGGTTCGACCCCCAAAGGGGTCGCGACCCACAGGTGGAGAACCGCTGATCTAGAGGATTCTGGGTATAAGTACTTAGGCCCGTTTCAGAGATGTCCCCAGGTGAACTTTTTTGTGGCAGCTGTTGGACATAAGTCACCCGGGCCATCCAGTTCCCTGATATTCTTGGGATCAGGCATTACCAATTGGACCACATAGCATGTGGCTCCAGCATTGTCAGGGCTGTGCTCTCCAAACATGGGGTTTTGGGAATGCAGTTCAAAGACTGCACTGGGAAGCTTGGCTTGTTGAAGAGCGGAAAGAGTGCTCTATGGTCCAAGAAGAGTAGAAAACTGGGCAAAGGAAAATGTGAGAAACTGAGAACACCCTGCTGGGGTGCTGACCCTGTAACCGGACAATCAAAGGGTCTGGGCTTAAGCCAGTTTAGCAGAGACAGGGTTGAATCATATATGAGCATTTATTCCAATACTGCCAGCAGTATGGGAGAGCAGCAGGTCACCCACAAAAATCTGCTCTGGGAAGTAGGCAAAAAGGTATGTCAAATGGGCAGTTTACAGGTAATGCGGCCTGGAGACTTGCAAAGGCCTACAGGTATGCAAAGGCTGGGGGTCTTCAAAGGGCTGGCAGCTCTGGTTTCTGCATTAAGGTTATCTTTCGATGATAATAGGCAGCTCCCAGATGGGGAGGATGGGTCACATTTCCAGGTGAGCTCCAGGTCCCACGTGCAACTCCCAGCCAGGTTAGAATGTGCCTTCTTTAATCAGAACAAAACAATCATGGTTAACAGAGTATGATTAATATTTCTTATAATTATAGCCGGTCCCCAATATTCTATTTCTGCCCCTCTCAACCCGAGTGAGTAGATGGATGCATGCATGGATGATTGCACAGGAAGATCTAGCTGCAAATAGAAATGCGCTCTCTTCCTCTGCACTACCTAACACAGATGACAGATTTAGTGCTGAAATAAGCAGACCTCAGCAGTTGAAGTAGAAAAAAAATGGATGTAGCAGGAAGGATTGAACCCAGAAAGGGAGGAGTCCAGAAATGAACATCACCAGAAGCATGGCAGAAAAGCAAAGAAAGCAGTGGTATCTGTGAATGTGGAGGGATAGAGGAAGATTCAAGAATGGGAAAGGCAGGGTCCTGGAGACAGACTGGAGCAGGCATTACCAACTCTTAGCTGCATCACGTTCCTGGAGCCATTGCACAAAGGAGGTGGTTAAAAATAGCCAACTGCCTTGGTTATCCACAAGCCTGCAGCCCTTCCTTTTGGCCACTAGATGTCAAGAATGCACCAATCCAGCACCCTTTCTGGCCCCTTGAGTTTGGAAATAGGCTGAGTGGAAATGAGTGGGTGAAATCAGCAAGATGGGGATCTCTAGAGGTTTTAGGGCAACTGCAAATATGCAAAAATAAAATAAAATAAATAAAATAAGATTGGGTAGAATGCAGACAAGCGGTCTTCTCACCAAGACCTGCAAAGAAAATTGATTGCATTTTTTATCCATTTATTTTTTTGAAATTTGGGGAGGTTTTCCCGCGGGCCGTACTTTGCCCACGGCTGGTATAGAATATATATTTTTTCACAATAGTAGATGTTCTGTAGAATTTGCAAACATTTTCCTGAAGTCAAGTGAGTTTAAGGTTCTGAAACCCTCAGCCTAAACAGGGAGGATGGTGATCATGGTGATGGGGGCAGCTGATGCTCTTAACCCTGCAGCAGGTAATGTTCTCAGCACTTTACAAAAACTGACTCCTTAAGTCCTCACAACAAACCTGGAGGTAGGTGCTATTATCCTCATTTTACAGATGAGGAGGGAGAGGTCAGAGAGGGGAGGACTTGCCCAAAGTCACACAGCTTGTAAATGGCAGCCTCAGGATTCAGCCCAGACATTTGGGCCCAGAGTCCGTATGTTTACCCACCATGTTGTACCATAGATGTTGCCCCTATTGACTCCTGACCTCTGGCAAAGGGAACTTTCTGAACCACAGATCAATGCTGTGACTTAATGGTGAGAGTCACAGAAGAAATCCTCATTCTAATAAACTTACCTCACAAGACTTTAAATGAGAATAAATAAGGTTATAATGTTGGCCAGTATTTCATTCCAAGTTCCCTGACTTTGAAGGGCTTGGCTAGGCAGGAGTACACCCCATGACCTCATAGAAGCCTCTGCTCTATTAGCTGCTGTAATTATCCAAAGGACAGAGAGAATAAACAAGGCCCAGGAGCCATGGATTCCAGAAATTTCTTAGCATAGAAAGATGATCATAAACTTGATATTGCAAAGGAAAAATATACTTTTAGTTGGGGACCAAGAGACAGGATATTGCTTAAAGGCTGCCAAGAGTATTCAATTGATGAGAAAATTGGAATAAATTAAGGAAACAGTATGATATGTTAGAAACATGGTGGATTAAAAGTCAGAGACAGAGATTTCTAATTTGGCTAAATATACACTTACCATATGACTCACCACTCCACTCCTAGATATTTACCTAAGGGAAATGAAAACATATGTCCACGCAAAGAATTATACAGGAACATTCATAGCAGCTTTACAACACTGTAAACAATACATATAACTATCAACATCCAAATAGATAATCAGACCTCACCAGTGGATCAGTGGTTAGAGCATTGGCCTGCACATTGAAGGGTAAAGGATTCAATTCCCAGTCAAGGGCACATATCTGGGTTGCAGGTTTGATCCGCAGCCCTTCAGGCATGTGCAGGAGGCAACCAATCAATCTCTCTCTCTCACATCAATGATTCTCTCCCTCCTTCCCTCCTTCCCTCCTTCCCTCCCTTACACTCTCTCTAAAAATCGATGGAAAAAATATCCTTGAGTGAGGATGAACAAACAAACAAAAATAGATAAACAAATTGTGGTATAGCCATACAATGATACATGCAACAAATAGGAGAATCTAAAAAAATTACGCTGAGTGAAAGAGGGTAGACCCAAAAGGGTTTATACTCTATGGTTCCATATAAATGAAATTCTACAGTGATAGAAAGCGAGTCAGTGATTGCCTGGGTCTGGGGTAGGGGTGGGGAAGGACTGTGTAGGGGCACCAGGCTCTTTCAGGTGTAATGGAAGTGCTCTATATCTTGATTGTGGGCTTGGCCACATGGATGTAAAGTCTAGAGACTATGCTGATACTACTGCTGATCTTGGAGGACCTCCTGGGCCTCAGTTTCCCTATTTATAAAATTTGGTAGTCAGATTAGATGACATCTAGGATTTCCTCTGACTCAAAAATCCCTTTGTTATAACAACATCCAACTTTTGTTATGGATGCAGAGTAGCAAAGGGCAATATGCTTTACAGGAATTCATTTTATAGTCAAGGATGAGTTTAGTTCAGAGAGCATAGAATATGCATTCAGATGTATTGTTACCCAATAGTACTCCTTTTGGGAACAGTCATTTGTAGGCCAATTTTTCTTAATGAAACAGCTGAGAAAATAATTTGCTTGTGAGTAAGAAGGATGTTCCCATGGAAGCTCCAAGAGTACTGTAGGAGGAGCTTTCCCAGTGACACGAGAATTATGGTTGGGAGGCTAGAGAGAGCAGCAACTTTGCCATATCACCTCTGAGACCCCAAATGCTTGGGGACTGTGGTTGCCCTTTTAAATTTTCTCTTTGCTAGTCCATTCTTGGCACTTAGTAAGGACTTAATGATGGTGATGGTGATGATGATGATGATGATGATGATGATAACTATGATCATCATCTCCAGTCCTCCGAGAGTTGTTGCAGAAGTAAAGAGCTGTGGGAGCTCAGAGTGTGTCGCGGGAAGAGGCGGGAAGAGGGAGGGCTGAGCAGACTGGAGCGCAGAACTTAGGGGGCCGAGAGCACCAGAGCCACTCAGGCTGGGCCCTAACAGCCTGCTGATTCCTGCACTTGTGTGTCCCCAGGTCATGAAAACCTACCACATGTACCACGCGGAGAGCATCAGTGCGGAGAGCAAGCTGAAGGAGGCTGAGAAGCAGGAGGAGAAGCAGTTCAACAAGGCAGGAGAGCTCAGCATGAACCTGCTCCGGCACGACGACCGGCCCCAGCGCCGCAGCTCTGTGAAGAAGATTGAGAAGATGAAGGAGAAGGCAAGTGAGGGCCCTGGGGGCCATGCTCTCTGACAGCTTTGGCCTCCCCCTCTGCACCCTGGGGGTTGTGAGGGTAGAATAATGCTGCCCGCATCTGCCCTCTTGGAGGTCAGTGTCATGGAGGAGGCAGGTCTGGCTTGTGCCAGGGTCAGCAGGTGGAAGAGGTCTTCAGCTGACAAGAGAGCTGAACTGTGATGAGACTCATAGCCCGGAGCACAGGCATTCGTGAGGGGTGGGGGCTTGCTCTGGGGGTCAGTTAGGTGTCTGGGGACTGGTTGGGACTGAGTGTGTCCCAACAAGAGGGAACAGCACTGGGCTGCCAACCACCACTGGGAACTTGGGAAAGAACCATTCCAGTATTGCCATTGCCAAAGCAGAGGCAGGTGATTGGAATGGCTGTGTATCAGTGCTGGAAAGTGCCTCAGGAGGACATGGTGAGAGGAGTACTGGTTCTGGAGTCAGATAGACTGGGTTTTGAAAATGCCACAACTATTACACCTCTGAACTTCAGTTTTAAATCTGACAGTGATGGCAGATAATTCTCCTCTCTCAGTCAACTCTGATGGATTGGTAGTGGCTGCCCAAGGCTCTGTGTTGAGGATCATGAGCTCTCTCCTGGCTTTAGCTGAAAATGGTGCTGTGATCAATTAATAATGTCTGCCATGGCCAGAATATAGAGGGGCAGTGCACAGGTTGCTTTTCTGTCATCCTAGACTAGGCAACTTCTAAGGTTCATTTCTTCTTGAAAGACTACGATTTCTTGTTGAGTCTTCTGCATCCATTCATTCTATGGAATCAACAAACATTTCCTGAGCTCTATGTGCCAAACATTGTGCCAGATGTTTATTTGGGCTTCAGTGAGATGAATTTTATGATGATATGATCCTACAGCTCTTAAAAATTATAGGAAATAGAGTGGGAACAAGATCCAACAGGACCTACGTAAGCAGGAAAAGTAATCAGAGGCAAATAAAATAAGACTTCAGGGTAATTGCTAAAGGCAAAGAAAAATGGGCTCCACAATAATTAGGCAGAGACTCAATTAAAAAATGGGCAAAGTATTTGAATAGACATTTCTCCAAAGAACATGTATGAGTGGTCAGTAAGTACATGAAAAGATGCTTGGCATCATTAGTCATTAAGGACGTGCAAAGCCAAACCACAGTGAGACCACTTCATGGCCATTAGGATGGCTAAAATAAAAAGACAGACAATGACAAACATTGATGAGGATGTGGAGAAAGTGGAACCCGTGGACACTGCTGGCGGGAAGGTAACGTGATTCAGCCACTTTGGAGAAGGTTTTGGCAATCCCACAAAGTTTTAAACATAGACTAAGTTACCATATGACTTAACAATTCTGCTCCTAAGTATCACTCAAGAGAAATGTAAGCATATGTCCACACAAAAACTTGCACATGAATGTTCATTGAAACCTTATTCATAATAGCTCCAAAGTGGCAACAACCCAGATGTCTGTCAACTGATGAATGGATGAATAAAATGTGACCTGTCCACACAACAGAATATTATTTAGTCATAAAAAGGAATGGAGTACTGATTCATGCTACCGCATAGATGAATTTTGGAAACAGTGAAATAAGCCAATCACAAGAGGCCACATATGTAGGATTCTATTTATATTAAATGTCCAGAAGAGATAAATCCATAGAGATAGGAAGTAGATTAGTGGTTGTCAGGGGCTGGGGCAGAGGAGAATAGGGAGTGACTGCTAATGGGTACAGGATTTCTTTTTGGGGTGATGAAAACATTCTAAATTTAGATAGTGGTGATGGTTATATAACTCTGTGAATATACTAAAAACAAAGAAATATTTAGCACAACTGATGTGGCTCAGTGGTCGAGTGTCAACCTATGAACCAGGAGGTCACAATTCAATTCCCGGTCAGAGCACACGCCTGGGTTGTGGGCTTGATCCTCATTGAGGGGCGTACAGGAGGCAGCCAATCAATGATTCTCTCTCATCATTAATGTTTCTATCACTCTCTCCCTTTCCCTTCCTCTCTGAAATCAATAAAAAATGTATATAAAAAAAGAAATATTTTAAAAAAGATAACCAGGCAGGGAATTACAGAACAACATGGGGGGATATGTAAGGGGGTAGAGAGAATACTGGCTGGGAGTCTGGAGACTAATGTTTTGTTCAGAGTTGTATGTAAATTAGCCATTTGGCCCTTGGAAAAGCTACTTCTCCCCTTTAGTTATCTTTTCACTTATAAAATGGATGAATTACACTAAAATACCTTTACTATACTTCCAAGGTATAAACTTTTATGAGTCCATAAAGGGCTAAAAATGGTCTCAGGGTCAGAGTAGTCCCCTGCAAACTGGTCAGGGTTATCAAAACTCTCTGTGAGGGCTGGATGCATGGCTGGTACAGGAGGTAATTACCTGAAGTCTGTTTTTGGAAATTCCCAGAATAAGTGGACCCTGGAGAAAGAAAGGTCAGAGGGGATCTCTGGGGACACCTCTAGTAAGAAGCTAGGTCTAGATGAAGGAGGAAACTCTAAGGAGAGCTGTATTTTTACCCAGCAGTGGGACTCATGAGCTGTATTTTTACCCAGCAGTGGGACTCATTAGTCTGAAAGGAGTAAGGGGATAGCTCTCCAACCCATGAACTCTGCTCGGCAGTCGGACTCCTCGCCATCACTGCCCCTGGGCTGCCTGCTCTGCCTCCTCCTCCCACATCCAGACAGCCCATGAAAACCACGGAATGACTGCCTTTTGCAGGGACTGGTCTGGGTGTTACAGGTCCAGAGCTGAGCAAGGCAGAAAGTCCCTGACTTCACAGGGCCTACTTTCTAGTGGGGGGTCTGAAAATCAGCAAGTACACAAAGAAGTAAAAAATATAATTTTGGGCGGTAAGAAGTGCTTTTGAAGAAATCAAGATGTCCTTCAGTAGGTGAATGGATAAATAAACTGTGGTAAATCCAAACAATGGAATGTTGACTAAATATTCAAGATCCAAAAAGAAATGAACTAGCAAGCCATGAAAAGACATAGAGGAACCTTAAAGTGCCTATGATTAAGTGAAAGAAGCCAATTTGAAAACAGTACATACTGTATGAGTCCAACCATATGACATTCTGGAAAAGGCAAAATGATGGAGACAAGGAAAGTTAAGAGGTTGCCAGGGGTTGGAGGGAGGGAAGGATGAAAAGGCAGAACACAGCAGGTTTTTAGGGCAGGGAAACGAATCTGTGTGCTACTATAATGGTGTCCAAACCCATAGAATACAGACACCAAGAGTGAAGCCCAGGGCAAACTGTGGACTCTGGGTGATAATTAGTGAATGTGCTGTTCTGGTGGGGGTTGTTGATAATGGATGAGGTTGTGTGTGTGTGTGGGGGGCAGAGGCATATGGAAAGTCTCTGCACCGATCTTCTTAATTTTGCTATAGACTAAAACTGCTATAAAATAATGTCTTAAAAATGGAATAAAGATTAAATAAACGAAAAAAATTGAAAAGGGCAAAATGATAGAGGATGAAGGGAGGGACAGTGGAGATGCTGGCAACATTTTAGACAAGGCTGCCGTCAGAGTCTGAGCTGACCATTTTGTCAATCCCACAAAATGTTCAACATAGACCTTGGGTAAGGACCTGAAGGACATGAAGGACCAGATCACACGGAGACTTGGAAGCATGGCCTGCCAGGCAGGGAGAACAATTAGTCTGAAGGCCTAGAGGCAGGAATGAAGTTGGCCTCTGAAAGGATGGGCAGAGAAAGCTGGCGATGAGGGAGAGCCTAGAGGAAGAGGGGCTTGGGACATCACGGGGCCATCGCAGTACTTTGGTCAGCCATTGGGGGCTGGTGAATAGGCCTCAGGAGGTCTTATTAACAAGCTCTGGTGGAGGCCAGTAACAGGCAGCTGCTTATTGAATAGTGCTGTCATTGGCTATATGTGGGCAATGGAAGGTGAGCTTTTTGAGTACAGAGCCCAAATCTTACTCAGCTGGCATATGGAGTAAGGTATTCCAGAGGGGTACAGTGCATTTAATCACCGGAGTGACCATTAAGAAAACCCCAGCCCTGGCTTCTGTGGATCAGTGGTTAGGGCACCACTGTGCACCCAAGGGTCACGGGTTCGATTCCCAGACAAGGATACATACCTGGGTTGCAGGTCCGATCCCTGGCCTGGTCAGAGCATGTGCAGGAGGCAGCTAGTTGATGTGTCTCTCTCACATTGATGTTTCTTTCTCTCCTCCCCTCCCTCCCTCCTTACCACTCTCTCTAAAAATCAATGTGTTTTTTTTAATATCATTCATTGAAGATTAACAAAACAACAACAACAACAACAAAAAACCCCTAAATCCCTGCCATTAGTGGCTCAGCTCTCACACCTACTCTTTTCTTCTTCCAGAGGCAGGCAAAGTATTCTGAGAACAAGCTGAAGTGCACGAAGGCCCGGAATGACTACTTGCTGAATCTGGCTGCCACCAACGCAGCTATAAGCAAATACTACATCCACGATGTCTCCGACCTGATCGATGTGAGCACCTGGCGTCTGGGACTGGAAGGGCCCCACACCGGGCTGGTGCAGATCATCAGCTGAAGGAGGGGCTGGCCCCTGTCCTTCGCTGACGGTCCAGGGTGGAGGGGAAGGGCAGTGAGCGTGTGGGGTCTGGGAAATGAGTTTCCACTTCTGTGGGTGGGAGTGGGCCTGTTGCAGCCCCTACAGAGTTGGGTCGGGCAGTCATATTCAGCGTGCACTTACCAAGTACACTCTACTAGCCCAGGCCCTTGGCTGGGTTTGGGGATACGGGAGTGGTTGTCTACAGCCCTAGGGATTTCCCTGTGTGGTACAGACATGTTCAGCACCCCCAGGTCTAGTCTGCCAGACATATACCACACATGAAAGAAAATAGAATTACAGTTGATCCTTGAACAATGTGGAGGTTAGGAGTGCCAATCTCCCCCTTTAGTGGAAAGTCCATTACATAACTTTTAACTCTCAAAACTTAACTACTTGGGAGACTTGGGATTGCAATTTGGGCAACAGCAGAACTTCTCTCAGCTTCCCAAATTCACCACATTCTTTCTCATCTCTAGGCCGTCTCTCAGTATCTACAGATGCTCAAGTCCCTTATATAAAATGGTGTAGAACAGTGCATATAGTTGATCCCAACATTGGATCAAAAATACTGTCTTCAATCCACGATTGGTGTAATGTGAGGATGTGAAAGCTGGGATATGGAGGGCTGACTGCATATTTAGTGAAAAAACTCCAAGCCTGCACAGTTCAAACCTGAGTTGTTTGAGGGCCCACTATGCACAGGTCAGCTTTCTTGGGGATGTTATCAGTGGAGTAATCAGGCCATTTAAGCAAAAGGAGAATGGAACACTGATTTCCATACCAGCTGCGTAGGATAGGCTGGAAGGACAGCCATGCTTGGAGAAAGACTGTTGTGAGTGGCGTCATCAGGGAGAGCCTCTCTCGCCTGTGTTGGAACTGGGGCTGCTTCTCATGTTTATTGAGCAGCTACTAGTTCTGGGTCTTGAGGTGCTACAGTAGACAAAAGCCAGTGGCTCAGCCCTCATGGAGCTGACCCTGTATAACCCTGACACGTTAACAAGCAATCGCCATGCCACGGGGCAGGTGTCACAATGAGGGAGCTGGAGAGAGATGTGGACCCCGAGAGGAGGGACATCAGATGTAAACTCTGAGTGGGGAGAACATCAGGGAAGACTTCCTGGAGGAAGTAACCTCTAAACTGAAACCTGAAGGAAGGATATTTAAGCAGGAGGAGAGAGGAAGAGTATGCCAGGCAGAGGGAATGCATGTGTGAGAAGGACTGGAGATGAGAAAGAATGTGGTGAATTTGGGAAGCTGAGAGAAGTTCTGCTGTTGCCCAAATTGCAATCCTAAGTCTCCCTGAAGGGTTTAATGTGATTTGTGTGGTAGGGTTACAAAATGCACAAGGGCCCCCAGGATGAAAGATTTTGACTATGGAATGAAAGGTCATCATGATGGGACAGGAAATACTTGTGGTCCCACCTTCACTCACGGCCCTCACTTCACCCTTCTGTTGTGTGCCTGTCTCCAAGTGCTGTGATTTGGGCTTTCATGCCAGCCTGGCCCGCACCTTCCGGACCTACCTCTCAGCCGAGTACAACCTGGAGACCTCTCGCCACGAGGGGCTGGATGTTATTGAGAATGCGGTGGACAACCTGGATTCCAGAAGTGACAAGCACACGGTCATGGACATGTACAACCAGGTCTTCTGTCCTCCACTCAAGTTTGAGTTCCAGCCGCACATGGGGGATGAGGTAGGTTCCTCCCAGGAGCCCATGCTTGAGACTGCTTCCATCTGTTCCCCCACGTGCTCCCAGTACATTGGTGGGAGGGGACCATCAGCCCCCATTCCACATGCAGCATGTTTATCTCAGAGGCCTGGGGTCAAGTTCTTGGTTCAAGGGCTTTCCCAGCTAAGGAGTTTACCACTAATACCTTAACCTTACTGGCTCAAGTTCCCCACCCGCAGAATTGCAGGACCTTAGTGCTCCTTAAAATCCCTCCCAGTTACTGTAGAATATCTCACGTTCCTCCCTTGGATCACTGGAGTCTGGGCCTCATCACAGCCACTCTGGCTAATGTCCTCTGCCTGCCCTCCAATACAGGAGGCACACCACCAACTGAGTTTTCTTCAGTGCTTGTGCTGCTCGGATTCTTGCTATATTCTGGGGTGGGAGGGAGGGTAAGGCACTGGTCACTGGCCCCAAAGAAGCCCTCTGGTTACCCAAGTTTCACAAAATCCTTTATGCAAACAGTTCCCCCCTCTGGGGCTCAGGCCTTAGTCTTGGAACTGAGAATAGCCACAAGACATTGTATCTGTCTCCCCATCTCCATTATCTCTACCCCAGGGATATGTGCACAGAACTTTGTCCTAGTGGCCCCTGTCCCTCCACCAAGACATATCCACCCGTGCACATGGGAGTTTGGAGGACCCAGACCAATAGTGCACAAGACCCTGCCAGCCTCTGGATCCTGTGAGAGCTCAGCTGGGCCATCCACTGAACTTGCTTGGTGGGAAGGGACAAGGAAGCTCCTTAGCAGAGAGCATTTGCTGGACCCTCCAGGTGGCTCTATCCACTTTCTTCATTTGCAAAGGAGAGTCCTGTGTAGGGTTTCCTGCAACACCTGCCCCATCCCTCATGTCCAACCCTTTTATCTGGGCCTTAAAAATTCTGACCTCGTGGTTACTACTAATGACTGGAAAGTTTGGGTTGCCTAGTTAGTGGTAAATAACTAATAAATAACAGAGCCCTGCTGTTCCTTGTGATCTCAGCTGAGTCACCCCAGGCAGCCCAGATTGCAGGTGGTGACAGAGCCCTGGATGGAATGGATGTAGGGAGAACAATATTTCTCTCCACATTTTCTTTCCTCCACCTCACCCAATCTACCTCCTGGGGAAGATGGTCCATGAGAGGCGATCACCTCACAGTTGCCTCTCTGAAGCATCTTCCTGCTGGGGAATAGGAGCACCTGGCTCATTGTTCCCCATTCATCATTCTTTCCATTGGCATCTCTTAGGTCAGTGGTCGGCAAACCGTGGCTTGCGAGCCACATGCGGCTCTTCGGCCCCTTGAGTGTGGCTCTTCCACAAAATACCACATGTGGGCGCGCACGTACAGTGTGATTGAAACTTCATGGCCCATGCGCAGAAGTCGGTATTTTGTGGAAGAGCCACACTCAAGGGGCCAAAGAGCCGCATGTGGCTCTCGAGCCGCAGTTTGCCAAGCCGAAGTTTGCCGACCACTGTCTTAGGTGATTGCTTTCTTTCCATAACTTCCTGCCTGGAAATTAACTAACTCGTCTCACTTTATGAGATTTGCCAGAGCTCTTAGTAAACCCTCAAGAGGGCACAGTGTAGAAGACCATAACTGAGAGGCCACACTTTGCAATTAGAGAGGGTGGCCCCTGGTTCCCATCAGGCGTTATCAAATATAAGCTGTGTTACCTTTGGCAGGTCATTTAAGCTCTCCAAGCCTGTTTCCTCAACATCTGATAGGGATATTAGTGACTAGTGACCCGGTGCATGGATTCGTGCACATTGAAAGGACATTAATTAGAAGAAATATTTTAATATCGCTATTTACCCTTTCTCTATAATAGAAGTGTCGACCAAATTCATGATTGACAATGACAGATTGAAACACGCATGCAATTGGCACCAGCAAGAGCTTTATATGTATCGCACATGCGCGAGTCAACTTAGCCTTTTATAGATATAGAGTAAACTTGCTTAATTAGACTTGCTTTCTGATGTAGCCAAACTTTTTCCAGCCCAGTGAAGCACCCCAACTTCTCATTCAGGTAATTGTCAGCAACACAGCAGGAAATATCAACACAAAGCAAATTATTATTGTAGATCATGCAGGGAGAACAAAGGGTAAAATATTTAACTGCAGCAGTGTTTGACTATATCCTGCACAATAAGAAAACCTGAAGTCATTTTCAAGGTCCACCATCTCTTACTTCTTTTCAGTCGGGTCAAGTTTCTAAGCTTTCTAAATCTCCATTTTCCGGCTAATGAAAAGAAAATAGGATTTCACTGAGTCTCCTATCTACCTACTCCAGGACTTCTGTGAGAATCAAATGAGATGAGGTTTCATAGACATTTGGTTAAAGTGTGAAATGTTTGCACCTGGCTATAAAGCAAGTCGTGTTCCTGGGCTGAAGAAACTGCAAGGAGGCTAGTTGTCTCTAGGGAGAGGAAGCCGAGTGTTGCTACGTGACATCATTACCTGGCGCCCACAGTGACCATTTCCAGGCTGGGCTGGGCTGTGGGCTGCATTTTGTGCCATGGGGTCTTGGCAGTGTCGGCAGCAATTTGGTGGGCTGTTGCTCTGGGGTGGTGAGGGGCCTGTGTCCCACTTGGGGGAAGCCGAGTGTTGCTTTGGCGGCACCAGGTCAATTTGTAAATGGCCAGTGCATGTCATGACTGCGTTGAGCATTGCCTCCTGGTGGTCAGTGCACGTCATAGTAACTGGTTGGATGGTCGGACACTTAGCATATTAGCCTTTTATATATATAGATAGCTCCTGCCCTAACTCCACACAGATGATGAGGACACTGGGTGACTGCTGGTGGGGGCTGTTATTCCTACAGGTGTGCCAGGTCAGTGCACAGCAGCCCGTCCAGACAGAATTACTCATGCGGTACCACCAGCTGCAGTCCAGACTGGCCACTCTCAAGATAGAGAATGAGGAGGTAAGTGAGCCCCTCTGCCCTATAAGGGATTTCCTTACAAAGGCCTAACTTGTCCTGGGGATTCCACATTCGCCAAAGAACACATAATAAATTAGGGTTCATCTGTAAGATAGACTTTTACACAACCATTAAAATCATGCACACCAAGAATCTTTCAGGGGGAATGCTCATGAGATGCTGAGTTAAAGAAACACAAAGAAAAAGTAAAATTTTATGTTCAGTATTATCATAACTCAGGTAGACTAGAGTATGTGCATATGTATTTGTGTGTATTCACAGGCATAGAAAAAAGGAAATACTTCCAAATGTTAATAGTGGTTATGTCTGGGTTGTGGATTATAGGTGATTTCTGTGTTGTTGTTGTTTTTGTGCTTTTCTCTATTTTCTGTAATGTTATTTATGTTATTTTTATCATAAGAAATAATAATAGGTATTTTAATTTTTACAATTAAATGAACAACCCCAGGCACATTAAATGTGTCATGGATTCTGAGCCCCAAGGAACTTCTATCTTACCACGATCAGCATATCTCCCATGCAGCTGGTGGCACAGGATTACCACTGGGAGGGTACAAATGGAAAGCCCAGCTGTGGTGGTTCCATTCTGATGTGGACTGATGAGGCTAGGTGGGAAAAATTCTATTCCAGCCTGGATGCCTTCATGCGGGGAGGATGTCAACCAACTGGTGGACACCAGGATGTGGGGAGAAGCGCATTCACAGCAGACAATGGGAGCCAGGGTCCTGTTTTCACATCTCAAGAGGGCTGTCCTGGCAGAGAGGGCGGTTCACTCTGTCTTCATAAAGGACAGAAGTAGGATGAACATGAATGTGAGACAGATTGTCACTCAGGATGATGACAAATCAAAGCAGTCCCTGGGGGGAAGTTTTGTGGAGACAAATTATATATTTGTTTTTCAAACCTGAGAAGAGAGAGGAGATGAACAGAGTGTTTTCTTTATTTACTCCTGCCTACATCTTTCCCCGAAGCATTTAAAAGTGTTTACATGGAACAGTGTATGGATAATAATGTTAATGGATTTAAATTGGAAATTAGGGCCACAGAAAGAATGAAGCGAGTGTTCCTCTGTAGAGGCTGTTCATGATCATGGAATTCTCGATTTGGAACCTGAGCTTCTGTCAGGCTATATTAGAAAGAACTGAGTTGTTAATGTATTCATTCAACAAGTTTTTATTGAACGAATACTTATTCAAGTATTTCTTAAGCATATATTATGTGCTAAACATTGTGCTAAAATGCAGAGTAAAGTGAGTGAACAAGACAACATAGTGCCTCCTCTCATGGAGTTTATATTCCACTGAGAAAAGAGAGATAGTAATAAAAATACAAAAGAAAACAAAGTAATAAATAATGAGTATGCAGATTATTAGACATAGATAGGCACTAAGTTAAAAATTGTAGTCAGGAAGCCTGATGTCACCAGGAGGTGACATTTAAGTTGAGACCTGAGTGACTTCTCCTGGAAATGTTTTTGGAATTACGCTCCATCAAATTATAGGGTTTGCTGTTTAAGCTCAAATCAGTGACGAGGTATTGTGAGGTGAGGGCTCGTGGGCCCTGCATGTGTAGCCTTCCAGGGGTCCCACTCAATCCCAAGGCAGAAATCAGGATCCTGGAGAAATGACTAGACTGTGGTGTCTCGGCATCTCTCTTCCTCAAGGTTCTCTCTTCTGTGAGGGTTTTGATAGGACTCAGGTGGCAGATAGCTGGAGAGTTCATTCATGGAGGATGGCTGGTCACCTTACCCAATCTCTGTCCCCACCCTGAAGAGAACCAAGAGTGTTTATAGTGTTGTCCTTCTTCCCATATAGTTTGGGGCTTATAACCAGGTAAAGAGAAACAAACCAAGAAACCTGAGTTCCTTTTTCGTCACAATATTCTCCAAGGCTCTCTCTGGCTGAAGCAATCTAATAAAATGACTTTAGATTGGTCAACCTGGATGCTCACCCCAGCCAGCTAACTGGCCTTACTTTGCACATCAATATAGTAATGGGAATGATCATCTTTGTCCTGCCTGCCTCCTAGAGGCTTTGTGTGGAAGAAATAAAGGAATGGTTAGGAAAAGGACTTTGAGGTGTCAAATGCATCCTGAGGCTGACGGTTTTCTGTCGACATGCTTCCCCAGGTGAGAAAAACCCTGGATGCCACCATGCAGACCTTACAGGACATGCTGACCGTGGAGGACTTTGATGTCTCTGACGCCTTCCAACACAGTCGGTCCACAGAGTCCGTAAAGTCGGCTGCCTCTGAGACCTACATGAGCAAGATCAACATTGCCAAAAGGAGAGCCAACCAGCAGGAGACAGAAATGTTTTATTTTACAGTAAGTGGACCCCGAACCCGCCGTCTGCTTACCCGCTGGCACTGACTTCTGAAGAGCAGCCCAAGCTAGTGGGAGCCAGTGAAACCACGTGGGTCAGTTAGACCGACAGTCCTTCCAACATGCTTCCCAAATTAAGTTGCCTGGCGTGGCTTTGTGAAATGCAGAAAGTGAATCACCAGTGATAGTATCGGCATTGATCTTGAATTGATGGTTATTGCAATGTTCCTGTTCTAGGAAAAAAACAAACTGTGTTCACTAGGGTGAGAGGAAAATGGTATGGAGCCAAGTGCAAGCTCCAAGTAACAACCCTGAAGTTTAGTGGATGGTTGTCGTGTTGCGTTGTCTTAAATTGGGGTGCAGGCTTTGAAAACAATGCCCTGCGTGATCCATGCAAATTGCTGGTGAGTTGCCAGGCCTTCATGTAAAATTCCAGATGGCGAACGTTCCACTTGGCCAGGGACAGAAGGAACACAGATAAGGGCCATCAAGGCTGTAGTTCAACCTGTGATTAGTGAACATAGAATTTGGGGTTTTAAGGGACCTTAAATCCTCCATCTGACGCTTTATCCCATTCAACCATACCTCTTCAAAAAGTCATCCAGCTCTGCTTGAACAGCCCCAAGTTGAAAAGCTCCCTCCTTCCCCTAGCAGCCCTTTTGTTTGGCCTGTGGCTGGCTATAGATATTATAATGTTTTCCTTTATCTCTGTTCGCTTCAAAAATCTGCCTCACTGGGATTTCTGGTCATTGATCTTGATTCTGTTCTCTGGGGTTATCCAGAGAGCGGCTAATTCTACAGGACAGTCTTTGGTGTGGTCGCAGGGAGTTGGGTTTTCATTTCCAGGTTAGACATATCTGGTTCTTTCAGTCCTGCCTCATAAGCTTTCCCTTTGAGATGCCTCAGTATCCTAGTGACTCTCTCCTGGACATGTTCCATTTGTCGAAGCCTCTTCCAAAATGTGGTCTGACCGGCACAGGCTAGAGCTAAACTCTCACCTCCTTCCACAGTAGGTGCTATGCTCCTTTTCATGTGTCCTAAGATCATATTCCTTTTTTTAAATAAAGCTAAGTTAATACCAATTAAATCTCTATTCCCTATGCACCAACATTAAACCAGGTTGCCCTCCTCCTGAAGGATGAGTAGGTGATGTCTTGGGTAGGTCTTATGTTTATCACATCAGTTAGAGATCTTCTTCATGGATTCAGTGCATGGCTCTAGACCAGCCGTGGGCATCCGGGATCCGGCCCGTTTGAAATGAATAAAACTAAAAAAAAAAAAGACCGTACCCTTTTATGTAATGACGTTTACTTTGAATTTATATTAGTTCACACAAACACTCCATCCATGCTTTTGTTCCGGCCCTCCGGTCCAGTTTAAGAACCCATTGTGGCCCTCGAGTCAAAAAGTTTGCCCACCCCTGCTCTAGACTGACAAGATCCTGATCCAGTTGTTCACCATATATGCTGTCTCTTCAGACCTTGTGTGGTCTTCAGACTCAGTGAGTGTTGCTTCCAAACCTTAATGTTTGTCAATAAAAAAAATAATGGATATGTCAGGGGCAAGGCCAAAGACAGAGTCGTTCAAAACAGGCCATTAGGCTAATATTGACCCCCCCCACCCCCCATTCAGCATCTTTAGATTGTGGTCATTTAACCAGTCATAAACCAACCCAATTCTAGCATTCACCTGTGACAGGCCTTGTCAGATCCCTTGTCAAAAACCCATCTCCCCAACCAACACTCTTCAACTTTGTTGTTCTCAAAAAAGAAGTCATAGCTAGTCTTAGTGAATCAGCCAATGCCAGTCTTTGAGGTTCACCACTTCCACTGGAGACCACCTATGTTTGCAGAGAAAATTTATGGGATACAAAGATAAGTGAGGAAAGGATATGAGTATTAATTCACTTGGGCAGCAGAAGCGAAGCAATTTGGGTGGCAGACGCAGAAAAGGGGGTCAGCCTGCTTGAAATTAAAAGATAGAATTCACCAACGTCCATGATTAAGGGTCATCAATGTTATATTTTAATGTTAGTGTTCAATTTATCATCCTGGTTGGCTAGTAGACCTCATGACTTGATGTTGTGACATTATTTGGGGTATTATTAAGGGTGTAATATTCCTTTTAATGCAGACATAAGTACAATTTGATGGCACTCTTTCCTTCATGGGTCACATGTGAAACCTGGGTGAAGGTTGGAAGAAGTGGGCAGAGTCCACAGGCCCCAGAACCCCAGGGTGTAAGTGACGAACCCACTAAGGCTTGAGTTATGTGTTTGGGATTAGAGCAGTGATGGCGAACCTATGACACGCGTGTCAGAGGTGACACGCAAACTCATTTTTTAAAAAATATATTTTATTGATTTTTTACAGAGAGGAAGGGAGAGAGATAGAGAGTTAGAAACATCGATGAGAGAGAAACATCAAATCAGCTGCCTCCTGCACATCTCCTACTGGGGATGTGCCCGCAACCCAGGTACATGCCCTTGACCGGAATCGAACCCGGGACCTTTCAGTCCGCAGGCCGACGCTCTATCCACTGAGCCAAACCAGTTTCGGCGCGAACTCATTTTTTTTGGTTGATTTTTCTTTGTTAAATGGCATTTAAATATATAAAGTAAATATCAAAAATATAAGTCTTTGTTTTACTATGGTTGCAAATACCAAAAAATTTCTATATGTGACACAGCACCAGAGTTAAGTTAGGGTTTTTCAAAATGCTGACACGCCGAGCTCAAAAGGTTCGCCGTCACTGGATTAGAGCTTCAACTAACAGGGGCAGTGAGGCATAGTAGAGAAAACACCTACTTATACCTCAGCTGTGCATTTTATGGTGAATTCTTAAACACGGGATAGAATTAGGGGGCATTGCCAACAGAAGCATTCAGAGAGAGCCTCTAGGTGAGCAGTTATTAAACTGAAGTGTGCACGTGAATCATATGGGAAGCTGTTCAAAACCTAGGTTCCCACACTACCACCTTTCCCGAGGTGGGGCCCTGGAAAGAGGAACATTTCTGGGCCTCTGTGGTGTTCTCCTTGGTGTAAAATGAGGGGTTAGACTCTCAGTATTCCCGAGCAGGAATCTGCATTTTGACCCTCTCTCCAGCCGGTGGGAAGCCATGGTCCTTACGCCACACTTGGAGATAACTGTGAGTCTACTCTCATTTTACCCTGAGGGGGCCATGGAGCCAGAAATCCTATATAATAAGAGAGAAATATGCATATTAGGCCAGGACATCATGACCAGCTCAGAACACGCTCCCAGCCCCAGCAGACACACACCACACACCAGGGCTGGGGGCAGGCTCCGAGCAGCCGCTGCGTGGCTCAGAGCCCGCCCCAGCCCTGAGGCCGTTCCCACTGAGGGTTCATGGGCAGGCATGCCGCACCGCCTGCCCTCAGAACAAGGCCCCCAGCGGATCCGAGGACCCGCCCAGAGGGGCGTGCTCTGAGCTGCCGCAGCCAGACTGTGGGAGCGGACCTAAGCTGTCAGTAGGACATCCCCTGAGGGCTCCCAGACTGTGAGAGGAAGCAGGCTGGGCTGAGGGACATCCACCCAGTGCATGAATTTCGTGCACCGGGCCTCTAGTATTCAATAATCTGCCCAAGGTCACACACTGACTGGCCACGGCTCTGAGCTCCAGTCTCCTCCTGGGTAGAATGGAAATTACAATGCTCCGCCCATTTGCCATCCAAGATTGTGGTGAGGACTGAATGGATGTATTTGACACTGTCGAGTGCTCTATAGATACAAGGGGGAATGACTCCGAAGGACCAAGGGACAAGTCCTAGGAGCTAAAAAGGACATGGCCAAGGTGAGGGGACACCACAACCTTCTACCAGCCCAGTCGGTGCAGAAACCCACCAAGGTGGGGACAGCGTGAGGTGACCCCAATCTTACCTATGCACATGTCAGTCCCTACCCCATAGCCTTGCCCCTACAACTGTTCACAGGAAGATGGTGGTGTTCCAGAAGCTCCTTTACAGGTCACATGGGGGCATCCTGAGCCTCCACAGCTCATTTCTCTGCTCCTCTGCACCCCTTTCTGACCTTCTAGCTAGGGCAATGGAATGGATTTTTTTGTGAGAAACCAGCTGGCAGATTCTGGGCAATCACAGGCATACTTGTACGTTCATACTCAAGGCTTTTGCAATTGCCATTCTATCTGCTTAGAACGCTCCTTCCCCGATGTACCTACATGGCCCTTTCCTCACCTCCTTCAGGCCTTGACTCACATGTCAGCTTTGCAGCCAGGTCTGCCCCAAGTTCCAATCCTCCATTCCTGCCTTATTTTCATTGATAGCTTTCTTCACCATCTGACCAATTGTGTGTTTTACTTACTTTTTTGGTTAGCTTATTGTTTCTCTCCTCACCCTGCTGTGCCAACTTCATCAAGTCAGGGATTTAGCTCAATCTCTCAGCACCTACTTTATACCAGGCATATAGTAGTTACTGAGTTGGGCAAGGACCACACCTGCAGTGGCTCAAGGTCCAGCAATGACATGCCCCAGCAGAGAGGGCTCCAGCCCTGTGTTTGGTGATGAGACACTGGGTGGGGGAGTCGAAGAAAGCTGGTACCTGTATGGAGGTGAGGCTGAGGCCCTGCTGAACTTGGGACAGGTAGGTACATTTCTAGTCTGGGTGGCCCCGTCCCTCCCCACTCCTCAGAGTGCATTGTACTTGGCCAGGCTTCTGAGCTAGAGGCAGCCTGGAGGTCCCAGGAGGCTTGAGCACATCACTTCCCTGTGCTAGCCTTACCTGTCTCATCTGTAAAAAGAAGAAAATAGATTCCCCAATGCAGTTGGGGTTATTCTACTAGGGCTGTCTCTGGGGCCTGCAGAGCCCTTTCTCCTCCAGAGCGGGGCCAGGTGAAGAAAGACCTGTTCCCAGCTCCTCTCTGACAGGTCCGGTAGAGCACTCGCGCTCAGCCGTGTGCCCCAGGGATGGTTCAGTGTTTGTTGATCTTGGCCCAGAAGCACAGTGGAGCTTTGATGACTGAAGAAGCCCTCTACTCAGAGCTCCCACAGTCCTCACCTGACAACGGCGCCTTTCACTGCTCCCATTCCCCTGAGCTTTCTTTGTGGTCCCAGAACTGACCTGAAATGCCTGCAGCCCTCGCGGGATTGGGCAGCTGGGGTCTGATGGGGAAGAGCAAAGGAGCAGCCGCAGAGGCCCCCTTCCCCCACACTGGGGTCCTTGGGGTGACACGCTCTCCCTTTGACCTCCCTGTCCCAGAGGGCCATTCCAGAGCAGAGATTGGAGACTTGGCCCTGTGATCTGTAATGTCCTTGTGCCTTGTGTCTTACAGAAATTTAAAGAATATGTGAACGGCAGTAACCTCATCACTAAGCTGCAGGCCAAGCACGACTTACTCAAGCAGACTCTGGGTGAAGGTGAGTCAGGTGGTGGAGGCCTGTGAGGAGGGGTTGTCTTCCCAACTGGGTTTTGTTGTGGCCCCTTGAGCTGTTTTAGCTTGAGACACAGCACACCTGGCAGAATGAGGCCTGGTACTGGTGCCACCTCCTAGGACTGGGTAAGCTGCTACAGTTTATAATCTATAGCCTTGGTACAAATGCTGAGAGGGGTCCAGTCTGACTGCAGAAATAGGGAGAAAACACAGGTTTTAATTTAGGTTATGTGGAGAGTCTAAGGCAAAGTGATAAAGGGCCCCCCAGTAGGAATTGGGGTGAGATTGCAGAGACATGGGAGGCTGCATAAATGCTTTTCAGCAGATAGCCTATGCCAGGAACTATTGGAGTGTCCAGGATTCTAGGTCCAAAAAAGAAAAATCCATATGAGTAAGGAATGGTTTGGTCCTTGAGGGGCCCAAAGACTAGGCTTAAAACTACCCAAAGTAGTTTATGACAGTTGGAATAAAACCCCGACTCTCATAACATACGAGGCCTTATGTCATTTGACCTCTGCCTGCTTCCCTGATCTCATCTGCCATTCTCTACTTCCTTACTGTGCTCTAGCCACTCAGCACTGTTCAAAACTCGTTGAGCTTTTTTTCTACCCCAGGGCCTTGGCATATGCTCTTCCCTGCCTAGAATGCCCTTACTCCAGATCTCAGTATGGGTGACTCCTTATCCTTCAGTTGACATCACAGATATCACGTCCTCAGTGAGGCTCTCCTTGCCACCTGACCTCAAGGAATCACCACCTCTGTCCCAACATTTTGTTTGATTTTCTTCATCCTACTCATCATCATGTGAAATCACTCTATTTATTATTTGTTCACTTGCTTATTATCTTTGGTCATGCCCCACCCCACTTCAGCAGTATCACATTTCAAATCGAAGTAGGGACTTCCTTGCTTATTTTGTCCACCACTTTATCCTCAGTGCCTAGAAGAGTGCCTGGCTCATAGCTGGCTCTCATATAGTCACTGAATGAATGTTGAATGGAAAGGTCACCAGAACATCAATTAGGACCCAAGGTCAAGGATGTTTTACAGCAAGTTCTGGTGGGCCTGGAACCTGACGTGAGGCTCAGCTGTGAGGAGAGGAAGCTGACTGGGCCCTGCCTGGAGCACCATTAGCCCCACACTCAGATATACTCTGTGTTCTGTTTGGAGAGGGCTGTTGGCAGAAGGGTGTGCTCCATCAAAAGGAAAGAAAACGTAGGCTCCAGGAAATAGGGAGCCAACACGAGAGAGATGAAGGGAATTTCCAAGGTGATGATGCCAGTACATCTGGAGACAGCTTGAAGCAGGCTGAGAAGTCACCGGGATTTGGGGGGAGGCAGGAAAAGCATTACAAAATGAGAGCTGTGCTGGGCAAGGGGCTGGCTCTCATTGGCTCAGTGGGTGTTTGCCATCCACAGCATGTCCTTGCCCTTTACTAGATCATTCTTTTATCCTTGTGGGTGCACATCCCAGTGTCTGTGCTCTGGCCACACAATCCCTCCCTTACACTGTCCCCTCAGCAGCTATCAGGTGGGCTGCTGGATCTCCAGATGCTTGGCAGTTGTGACCCCTATGCTTTAGAGCAGGGGTCCTCAAACTACGGCCCACAGGCCACATGCAAATACAAATATTGTATTTGTTCCCGTTTTGTTTTTTTACTTCAAAATAAGATATGTGCAGTGTGCATAGGAATTTGTTCATAGTTTTTTTTTAAACTATAGTCCGGCCCTCCAACGGTCTGAGGGACAGTGAACTGGCCCCCTGTTTAAAAAGTTTGAGGACCCCTGCTTTAGAGGAATGGATTTCCCAGCCCCAAGGTATTTATAATCTGGCTGGGAGACAAGTCATGATTTCATAAAAAACTAAATAACAATAAAATTGTCACACAGAAAGACTAGATGAATTGCCATGTGGACAGCACAAATTCTGAGGGCAGTGAGTCAGGAGAGGAAGGGATCACCATGGGCCCAGGAGAACTGGAAATGCTTCAAGGAAGGTGGACAGCTAGGGGTTGGAGGAATAACCAGGGCTTTAAAACTAACACCAATGGAAATTTTCCAATTAACTTTATTGATATGTAACATATATACAATAAGATGCACCCATTTTATGTATAGAAATCAGTGTTGATAGACATATACGCCCCGGTATAACCACTCACATCAAGATGCAGATCATCTCCATCACCCCAAAAGGTCCCTTGTGCCTCTTTGCAGTCATTCCCCAAGCTACCACTGCTTTTATTTCTATCAGCATAGATTAACTCAGTGTGTTCCAGCTGGTAAGGGCTGGGGAACTTTGGACGGGGGGGGAGGGGAGGGGCGATGATGGAAATGTTCTGAATTCTGATTTGGGTGGTGGTTATAAATGGGTGTATATATTTGTCAAAACTCACTGACTGAGGGGTAAGGGTGAGGAAGAATCAGTTGTTTCTTCGTTTCCTCCCACCCCTCTACATGCTGCCCATCCTGACATTTCAGTATTGGGCCAGGTGAGTGGGGCCATTGAGGAGTGTGGGAAACACAACAGCGGGAATGGAGTAAAAGAGGCAGAAAGTCCTAGAGAGGAGATGGGTGAGTGTGTGACATGTGAGTTGGTGGCTAAACTTTAATTTCAAGATCAGATGCCCTAGATTTAGAAAACTAGATATTCTTTGAAAAAATAAGATGAGAAAGTGCTTCTCTCCAGCTCCCCTATGAGTGATCTCAGATGCAACCTGAATGGCCTTCATGAAATACTACTACTAATAGTTTTTTTTGGAATAACTCCAAAAAAGAAAAATCCATATGGCCCCACTCACCTGGCCCAATACTGAAATGTCAGGATGGGCAGCATGTCAGGGGTGGGAGGAAAAGAAGAAACAACCGATTCTTCCTCACTGGTCTTGCAAGTTTATTGAGCCCTTCCAGCGGTTCTCAACCTGTGGGTCGCGACCATCGGAAAACACATATAGCATGTCAGATATTTACATTACGATTCATAACAGTAGCAACATTACAGTTATGAAGTAGCAACGAAAATAATGTCATGGTTGGGGGTCACCACAACATGAGGAACTGTATTAAAGGGTCGCGGCATTAGGAAGGCTGAGAACCACTGCTGGACACACCTTTCTCTGAGATGTGATTTACCAGTCGTTTCTCTGGGAGTTGAGCTGAACAGCAACAAGAAACTGCAGGAAAATGTAGCTTCCAAAGTATAAGGGCAGCAAAGAGCGAGCCATCTACAAGACTCACCACTGTCCTGTTCTCTAGTAAGCCAGCAGTGGGAAAGCCACTGTGTTCCTTTCGATAACTGAGATGGGGGCGTCTTAATAAATTTTTTGTTTTAGACTAGTTTTAGATTTACAGAAAAGTTGCAAAGGAAGTACAGAGTTCCCGTGTACTCCATGTCCTATTTCCCCTATTATTAACACCTTACATTAATACAGCATATTTGTCACAGTTAATGAATATTGGTACATTATTATTAACTAAAGTTAATAAATTACAGAATTAATGAAAAAACTGAAGCTGAGACCAAATCTTTTTGTTGTTGTTCAGTGCATGATAAAGGTGTATGTGGATTCTTAGGACATTGGGTGAAAGGGAGAATTTTCAACCAGGAGAATTTGCGCCAACTTAGACTGATAAAGTTCTTGCCCATTGGGCAAGGGGGAGGCATGGAATAAATAGGCCAAAGAGCTCAGAAGTTTGGCTAATTCATTCTTCCAAGTATCAACGGATGGTTCACCTTTACCTGAGTGCATTGACTTCCATTCAGTAGAAAGCCCTTCTAAGGGTGGGGCAAGGGGAGGGTTAAACCTGCATCAATGGCCTTCTTATTTCATAGGAGAGCTATTTTGCATGGGGAGGAACAATGTGGAAATTTTGAAAACAGGGGAGAAATATGGGGCCAAATGGAATACTTTGCCTGAAAAAATACGAGTGTGTGGGGTTTTTTAATGAAATAAAGTATCATGTTGAATGCTTTGCCAGCATTCTATTTTCATAAGTTAGGGAAAACACAAAGTCTTTTGGCTCACCTTCACTTAGAAGTGAATTTTTTAACACAATCAATTCCAGACACATAAATAAAAAAGCTCCTGTGTGCCCCACAAATTGGCATTCTTGTTATAAATAATATCACTGCCACATCTTGGGAACAAGAGCGCCCACCCTTATATGCCTTTGGTTGTTGCTATGTTGTTTTATTGGCCAGAGAATTCTTAGTTTATCATCTCTGAGTCTTAGATCTTTGACCTTTTTATTGCTCTGGGTAGTCTGTAATCTCCAGGGCTTACACACAAGATACAGATGGTTTTGCAATTTACTAGAGCCCCTCAAGGATGAATGGTGCATCGTCTATTAAAGGGAAGGGACATAACCTTTCAGGCCAAGATTTAATAGTGCATTACTGAGCATAGTGTCCACTAGGACCAGGCAGTCTGACCTTTTAGAAAATGACTGAGCCACTGAGTATAAAATATTTCTTTTTAATCTCAACAGGTCTCAGAAGGTAAAGGGCAGAGCATTTTTTATTTCTGATATTTGTTAGAAGTTGAGACAACAGACTCCAAAAGATGCTGGTGATGGGGTTCTTGAGAGCTGGGGTTGGTCTAAAGCTGAGGAGCGTGTAGTAGAGTCCTCACCAGAGGAAAGGCTGCCTGAGTGTGTGCTGGACTTCCACCATAGGACCTAACCCTCTGATCCCTGCCCTCCTTGCCCTGTCTGTCCCTTCATCTGTCCATCCTCTATGTACACAAGACAGACAAGGTTCCTGCCTTTATGGGGAAGAGAGACCTCAAAGAGTAAACAAACTATAAAGAATTATAACTGCGATAAGTGCCATGAATGGAAAATTCGGGCTGAGATCAGTTGGGGCGCGGGGAGGCAGCAATGGGGTGGCCTGCTTTAGGTTGGGTGATCAGAGAGGCCTCAAAGGGGAGGTGCTGGTTAAGCTGAGACCGAAAAGAGAAGGCATCAGTCACATGAAAAACTGGGGAAAGAGTGTTGGGACCGAGAGAACAGCACGTGCAAAGGTGTGGGGAATACATGGAAGAGGGGGAGCAGGAAACTCCCCCTGGGTCCCTTTTACAGCCAGCACAGGCCACTGGCTCAGCCCTTTCATGGGTTGCCATTGGCTCCTACTCAGGGTCTTGGGTCCACATGAAAATTCTCCTCAGCTTGGTGTCTGATAGGAAGTTGCCCCAGACCCCAGACACACAATCAAGATTGTTTTACCTGACTTTTCTATTATTCTGCTTTGGTCTGGCTCCAGTTCAACCAGCTTCAGTCACTCTTGTGACTGCTTGTGGCTTTGGTCAGGAATTAAGGAATTGTGTGTTGGTTTGTTCTCAGTTCTATTTTCAGATCTCTGTTACTCTCTTCCTCCCCTCACTTCTCTCCCTAGCCCCATTCAGCATTGTTTTCTGTAGGGAAAATAAATGCTCAGTTCTTTCTTTTAAAAAGTCCCTTTAGCCCTAACCGGTTTGGCTCAGTGGATAGAGCGTCGGCCTGTGGACTGAAGGGTTCCAGGTTCGATTCCAATCAAGGGCATGTACCTTGGTTGTGGGCACATCCCCAGAAGGGGGTGTGCAGGAGGCAGCTGATGGATGTTTCTCTCTCATCGATGTTTCTAACTCTCTATCCCTCTCCTTTCCTCTCTGCAAAAAAAATCAATAAAAGATTAAAACAAAAAAAAGTCCCTTCATGTGACTGCTGGATGGGGTTCTAGAGTCTAGAGCTGTGCTGCCCAGTATGGTGGCCACTACCAGTGGCTATTGAGCACATGAAGCGTGGCCAGTCTGAACTGAGATGTGTAAAGTGAACACTAGATTTCAAAGTTAGTGCCCCCCCACAAAGAATACAAAATATCTTATTAATTTTTATGTTGATCCATATTGAAATGAGAATGTTTTTTATATGTTAGATTAAATACAATATGTTATTAAAATTAATCTCACCTGTTTCTTTTTACTTTTTGTAATGTGGCTACTAGACATTATGGCTTGCATTATTTTCGCATTGGACAGCATGGTCTAGAGGTCTGCTCCTGCTCCATGAAAGGAATGAAGTACTGAATCATGCTGTATGGAAGGACTTCAAAAGCATTAGGCTCAGTGAAAGAAGCATAAGGCCACATCTCTCATGATTCCATTTGTAGGAAATGTCCAGTATAGGCAGATCTGAAGAGGCAGAGAGTAGATTAGTAGATTCATGGTTTCCAGGGGCTGGAGGTGAGAAGATGGAGAGACTGAATTGGCACAAGGGATCTTTCCCATGTGATGGAAATGCTCTAACATTGAATTGTAGGTGACGGCTGCACAACTTTGGATATTAACTAAAAATTATTGAGGTGTACATTTCAAGTGGGTGAATTTTATGATCTATAAATTATGCCTCAGTAAAACTGTTCAAAATTAAAAAAGGGGCAATCTAGGAGTCCAGGGGCATGTGGAATCTGGAGATAAGATTAGGGAGTCCTAGAGAGGGTGCACAGAAAGAGAAGAGAAGGAGGTGCGGGTATATGTTCTAGGAGCATTCCGTCATTTAGAGGTTGGAGGTGGGCAGATGAGGAGGTGACAACGAGAGAAACTGAGGAGCAGCTGGAGGGGAGGAAGGACACCTGAGATAAGGACCTGGGAAGTGTGGATCCATGAAAAGCAAGAGGAGAACGCTTCTAAGAGGAAGGGAGCAATGAGCTGAGTTGAATGGTGCTGAGAAGTCAGATAAGAGCGGAGAGGGCATTGGACTCAGCCATGCAGAGCCGGCTCCATGGAGTGGTGAGGGCAGAAGCCACTGCAGTTGGGGAGGGAGGAGGGACAGTGACCGACAGCTCCTTCGGGAAGTGCTGCTGTACAGAGAGCTGAGAAATGCAGACGTAGTTAGAGGGAAAGTTACAAAGCTAGCATATACATATCCAGAATATGTCTCTATGCGAATGGAATGATCTAGAAGGGAGGGAATTGGTAATGCTAGCCAGAGAGAGAGGAGGCACTTGCAGGAACAGGGCTCCTGAGAAAGGTAGAGGGAGGGGACCCAGAGCACAGGGAGAAGGCCTGAGCTTTGGCAGAAGCAGGGTGCTTCCTCAGGAGTACCAGCAAGTAGCTGGTGAGTGGGTGGGTGCAGGTAGGTGGGCAGGTCTCTTGGAGGCAACACCAAGACCCCATCTTACTGATTTTTCTTTTCCACGGAAGGAAGTGAGCAGGTCCTCAGCTGTGAATGAAGGATGGGAGGGGGTAGCAGGGTTGAGGAACAACAAGAAAGTATCTTGTGGTTGATACACTTCAGGGCCAGTGAATCTTTATTGATATAAAGCAATGCCAGCCACCGGCTTTAGCATGCAGAGGGAATCCCCCGGGAGTGCTTGTCAAAATGTAGATTCAGAGGTTCTTATCTCAGAGTCTGACTCAGGACGCCCATGCAAGGGCCCAGAAACCTGCCTTTTTAGCAAGGGTCCCGGGTGGGACTCTGATGCAGACAGCAGACTGTAGTTTGAGAATCACTGAAAAAAATGTATGTGAACAATAAAAATGAAATGTATGTGAACATAGCCCCACTGATAGGATGTGATAAGAGGCAGTTCTTTCCAACAGACCATACATACCTCAGGCATGGTTTTGTTCTTCATTTCACAAATAATCAAGGCCAGTTGTTTTTTGTTTTTAGGAAAAATAAATGAATGTTCTCTGGTTAAAAAACAACTAAACATCAATATATACCTTTCTTTCCAGGGGAAAGAGCAGACTGTGGCACAACCAGGTAAGAGCTGGGCATCTTGTTTTGTCTCACCTGCTACCCTGCGGTGGGAGGGGAGGAAGTGGGAGGAGTAGGAGAGGAGGGGAGGGGAAGGTGGAAAACAGACACTGCTGAGAGCTCAGATGGGCTGGGGTTTCTGAGAGCGGGCCAGCTCTTCCCCACTGTCTCGAGGGGGGTGTTTTTGTGGCTGTTCTGCTGGTTCTAGCCTTAGATGGGAGCCATGCCCCCGCCAGGCTGGTGATGGGGAGGGTGCTTTCAGAGCTGCAATGGGTCAGTGGGGTACCCCCCACTCCATGGCACTGGCCATCCAGTGGGACATTAATATGTATTGCAGTGGCTGAGGGCAACCGGTAGAGGCCAGAGGCTGTGCGGTAGCAGTTGACTTGTCTTCCTATCTGTTATATGGCTGTTGAGCAAACTGCCCAGCTGAGCTGGGGGGCCCAGCCTAGGGTCCCCATTT
This sequence comes from Myotis lucifugus, assembly GCF_000147115.1. Taxonomy (NCBI): domain Eukaryota; kingdom Metazoa; phylum Chordata; class Mammalia; order Chiroptera; family Vespertilionidae; genus Myotis; species Myotis lucifugus. Next base: position 15,904,214 of record NW_005871056.1, read on the forward strand.
GCCAAGGCTTTGGATTTGGCTGGAATTGCACACATCTGGACATATGCATGCGCATACCCACATAAGCGTGCGCAGACGCCCCGAACCCTGGCTTTGGACCTCACCCGCACTTGGATGGGGAGTCCCTCGTTGGGAAAATAACAAACGGGCAACTCTGCTTTCTCTCCAGCTTGCTCAGCATTACCCTTTGCGCTTTCCCCTGAGCAGACCAGAGCCAGTGAACACTTTCCACTCAGCAGCTGGTAGCTGACGGCTGACTTCAGCGACTGGACCATTCCTCCACTTTCCGAGTGTAGATCCATAAGCAGGCCTGTCATTGCCCAGGTTGTTCTTAGAGCCCGTCTGTTCCGAGCTCCCAGCAGTAGCTCTCCTACTGCCCAACATGCATTCAGCCATGACCCAGAGGCCTGCCCTTTTCCATCAGGTGCCTCATCCTGGGCCCGGTGACCTGATCACATCCTTCCCCACAAATTCTTCCCTGTGACCCAGAATCCTGGAAAGCTGTTGTACTTGGCAGGAGGGAGGATGAACCCTGCACTCTCTCCTCATCTGGAAGGGAAATGGCTGGGAAGAGGCTTGGAAAGCCCTGGGGTTTTCAATTTGCCAGGCCCAGGATGGCGGAGACTGAGGGCGTCCAGAAGCTTAGCCTGTGCAACTGTCCCTCTGGGAACATCTGGATCACTCATTATGCCAGGCGAGGACCTCTGGCACACGGGTCAGCAGATGTGCAGGGTCACTTTCTAAGAAACTTTTAGAAACAGACCCTTTATTTATTTATGTACTTATTTATTTATTTATTCTGGCAAGAGGGTGTTATCTTAGTCCCAAAACAACAGAAGCCACATTTTACACCAAAATTTGCAAATGGTGAAACAGATGGGGGATGAATTGAACTGTTCCTCGCTTCCTGTGAATTCCTAGAATTTACGTGGGAGAAGATTGTTCCAGCAGGTTGCAGGAGAGAGCTGTCATCAGTCCTTGGCCAGGTCCCAAGATCTACCTCAGAGAAAAGTTGAGGGTTTTTTTTATTATTTTTTATTTGGGGGGGGGGAGAATTTTGTTTTTTAATAAAGCCCACCAAGATGTTGTCTTCCATACCCTCTTTGACCTAGCGCCTGGGAAACCCAAGTTAGGATTACTAGGCCTCCCACTTAGACACATTGCACTATATTGAAAACCCAACCATCTGCGCTCTGGTCCTTGGCCAAGGTCAAAGGCAAATTTGTTAGTAAACTAAAAGCTTCTCCTTACTCTCACAAATCATTTTTAACTTATTGTGCAATGAACTGTCAACTTGGTAATGGTTTTTAAGTTCATCTGAAAGGCCCTGGGTGAGATGTTTCTATACTGTGGCTCTCTGTATTTCCTATGGTTTCCTGCCCAAGGTCAGTGTCGCTGTGGATAATCATTTGAGCAGGTCCCCTCAGCCAAGTCACAGCTGGCCTTGTATAGATAGACCAGTTTTTGCACATGAGCTTTTTCTCATACTTAAGAACCTTATCTTATGATAGCCCAAATTCATAATAGCCCTGTAATTTAGGCTGAACAGACACAATAATGCATTTGAAAAGTGTATGGTAAATGTCAAAGCCAGATACAAGTGTAAGGTTTGATCATTCAAACTAAAGACTGTCTTCCCTAATCCAGGTTGATTTGCCCCTATGGTCTGGATTAGAGGTGAAATCACTGGAGGTTTCTGTCCAAACAGATACAACCCAATGAACACCCATGCACAGCCTCCAAGAACCTGACCACCATTGGACTGCAATATTTGGACATTGTATTGGGGAAGACTCTAATCACCATCCTTTCGGTCACAGTAATTTTGAGGCCAAGTGCTGTGTTGCCAACATATGTTAATTTTCATCTTGGTTGAAAGGCAGAAAGGGGACATTGGTCTCTGGTTTCTCTATCTTCCTCTCTGTGGCTTTCTCTGTTCCTGTTTTCCCTGCCTCTCTTTCTTTCTTTCCTTTTTGCTCTGCAACTGAGCAGCAGAAGAGATGGAAGGCTTAGGCTGCCCCACTTTCCTTGGCTGAGCTGCCCCCCTGCTCCCCACTTTGTGCCCCACCCAGCATTTCAGTAAGTCGGTATCTATTTGATGTCATGCAAAGTTGGGATAGCTACGTTTCCTTGTCAGATTCCAATCAGTGCACAGAGCACCACACAAAGAAAAAAATCCCTATGATTCCAACAGTCCTTTGTTTTCTTGGATTTTTATAGGAGAAATGGGGAAAAGTATCCTATATGCCCTTTATTCCATTTTATCAACTTAAAGGAAAAAAATCCTTAGGACTTATTTTAAGGAAATCCACCAGCTGGGCACCAGGATATTTTGATATGGGGTGTCCATTAAGAGTCTGCATTAAGAGTCTCTACTCTCGCTGGCCATGGGAGTTAATAGATAATTTAGTGCTACTGCTGAATGTTCTGTGATCAAATCAGTTTCCCAATTTTGCACTCACACATGAACCTGGAGTAGGAAGAGCTGACTTCTATTCATTCCCATGACCATGGGCAAGTTTCTTAATCTCTCATCAGCTAATTTGCCTTATGTCTAACGTGGTTTTAATAATTCTTACCTAACTCACAGCATTGTTGTGAGGGTATAATGCCATGTGAGATAAGGAAATGATCTGACAACGTTCAAAAACAGAAACCCAAAACACTATGAGGACAAGTTAGCAAAGTTGCTATCCTCAAGTTATTCCAAATTTCAAGACTTGAAACCTATGGCCCTGTGTCACATTTGTTGCCACTCTGTTTTGGAATTTGGAAATTAAAAAGCAGTTGTGTTGTAAGAAATACCAGCCCTATATACCCACGTCCTTAAAAATAAATAACTTACAAAACAGAAATGACATGGACTTAGCTAACCAAATTGACAAAAGATCCAAGATGGGCTTGAAATAATTTTGCCTGTTGTTTCTTTTCAAAATTTTTGTCTGTGCTGTTATTTTGGTTCCAATGTTTGGGTGGCATGATATTTGGATTCAGCTGTGTCTTTGCCCATGCATGTCCTGGAGCTAGCAGCATTTGCTCAATACTCAAACGCCGAGGAGAAGTTGGTTAGTGCTTCTAGGATGGCTGGGCTATTGAGGAGACATGCACAAGGCCAATGGGCAGAGGCAGCATGACTCTCGTTCACCTGGATTGGCTCCAAAGTCCGTACGATTTCTTGCCCATTTACAGAACTCAATCAAGACCTGGGGACCAGGTCTTGGCTCATCCTGTGTGGACATTACCTGTGCCTGGCTGGGTCCCTACTTGTTGTTTCCCAAATTGTGAACCAAGCCATTTGAAAATGAACTGCCTCTTTTGATGTGGGGGGGACTCCTCCTAACCTCAGAGCCCTTTGCCCTGGAAGGCTAGCAGCATGAGTCAGGCCAACTTGGGTGGCGAAGATGAGCAAATAAGCCAACCCAGGCATATGCATGGTGAGCAACTGGAAACTGGTCCAGTGTGTGTGGCTGTTTCACTGCTCCTGGTGAACTGTATTGCGGTTTCCCCTCCCTGTGGCCAAGAGTGGAGCACAGGGACTGGAGATCCTAAAGCAAAGCAAGACACTCTCAACCTGACCCTACGGGTCCTCCACTGGCAAGGGTTAATGGGAGGGGCGAGTCCTTGGCTGGAAATGAAGAAGTGCCCTAAGGCTCCATGACTGCCTCAGTGGGGAAAATCTTGGATTTGGAGCTAAAGAGACCTGGGTTTGGCGCCTGGCTCTACCAGTTCCCCTCTCTCGGTCTGTCTTTGCCTCTTTAAAAGGAGGCCATACGTACAGGATTGAGCTGACGTTAAGCGTGGTAATGGAGTTGAAAGCGCTGTAATCGAAGTGTACTTGACTGAAGGACAAGATATGATCATCATCCTGGGTCACCCCAGGACCCCAAAGAAACTGCAGCCTCCCTCTTGGCATCAGTTTCTTCATCTCTAAAATGAGAATGATAATTGCCTGGCTCTTGGATCAATGGAATAAAAATTAGTCAAGTGCATTTGAAATGCCAAGAGGCATTAGGAAGATCAGTGCCCTGGTATGTTGGGAGTTGAGACTTGGTGATACATTTAAGCCAAAATAATGAAAATTAACCCTTCCAATCATCTTTGGAAGTCTCTTGCTTTCTCGGGCTACAGATTCCATCTCTCCCCTGAGTCCCCCTCCATGTGGTCAGCTTTGCAGGATGACAGCCTCTGATGGAGGTTCAGTGGTTTCCCAGACGCTTACTATCTCCCGGCTATGATTTAGAATGCATTTGTGTTACACGATTGTTGCTCCCGCCTGACATCGGGGTAAATTAAGATCCCCTAAACATCCAAAGGCCTTCCGATGGAGCATTGGACGCCACTGTGCAGGGGTTCAGGGGCTTCCATCTGCATTTTGTGTTCTCCTCTGGTCGTGGGTTTTAAAAGCGTCTTTCCCAGTTGTATGTTTACATTGGTTACTTTCTTGATTTCTTTTATTCCGTTTTCCCCTAGGCCCCCCTGTCTTCCCCCTAAACCACAGAAAATGAGGAGACCTAGGCCTCTCTCAGTGTGTAACCATAAACTATTTAACGGCTGTATGGAAGCGTTCATTAAGGTACTTGTTGGGAGCCGCAGAGTCCGCGAATATGCCCAATGTAACGGCAGCCTTTCTCCACCTCCTCCCCTCGGCCAGCAGCCCTGCCCCCACCTACCAGAACTTTCCATCTGTGCCCTTGGCCAGGCCCTATGGCGAACTAGTTCCTCCCTGCAGCCTGCGCTTAGCTTCAGTGAGGGCTTCTAATCAGAGCTGCTTTTGTCTCTAACCAATGCCTTGCTGTGATTCTCAGGGGTAAGATCACGGTGAAGTCCATGTGGGGCTGAGATGCCAGCACGGTGGTCCCTGCCAGCCCCATGCCATTGCTCCGGGACTGTGGTCCTCACTAGCTGAAGGGACAGTCAGATAAACCCCTGCCTCGCTTCACACCCACGTCTCCCAAGAAGAGCTTGGTTGGAAGCAACACACAGAAAATCCCTGCGGGCAACAGTGTGATTTCATTTTTTTTAGTCAAGACTATACCAGCAAAGGAAACATAAAATCTGGGTGACAGAACACCCTCCTACCCAGTTTTGCTTCTTGTTAGGTGGTTTGGGAGAAGGGAGAAGAGCTGAGGCAGTTCCTTTAGAATTCCCGGTTAACCCTTTACACCTTAAACGAAAAACGAAAGCGGTTCCACTAGGTGAGTTTCGCTTGCCTTTCTTGCTTCTTGGACGCAAAGGGTGCAGGATTAAGCCACCTGATGGAATGGCTTGGGCAAATTCAGCTGGTGGTGGAGTTGAAAGGGCAGCAGGTAGGGAAAGACTGAGGAAGTGGAGAATCACTCTTAACATTAGCCAAGGGGAGCAAGAGAGAAGGTCCCCGCCAGTTACTTCAGAGCTCACCACCATCCAGTGGAGACACTTTCTGCAGAAAAGAAGGCTGGTGTCCAACAGGGGAAAGTACGGCGGTAGTGGAGGCTCCCCTGCTCTGCCCTCTATCCTCCATCCTCAAGGTGCACCCAGGACTTGCAGAGGGGTGGGGCGCAGGAGGGGTGGGGCGCAGGATGCCTTGATCTCAGGACTGAGTTCTGGGGAAAGGACAGTGGGGCACAAGTGAGACTGCCCAAGTGGGGAGTAGCAGGGGCTGCTTCAGGATACCTCAGAGGAGTGAGGCATGGAGTCCCAAAAGGTGGGGTGCTGTAGGGTGCCTCAGGAAAGAGGTCCTATTTGGAGGTGTCCCTGAGTGAGCACTCTGCCATCTCATAGGTCACAGGAGGATGAGGCTGTGTCAAAAGGGTCCTTCTTTCTTCAGCCTCCCTCCTCTGCCAAGACTGCACCCGGCATCTCTGAAAAGGCCCTCTCCGAAGCTGAGCAGGGCTGAAACGTGTGTAAACTCTTCTCCCTGGCCTCCAGGAGCTTAAAGTGTCAGTCAGGAGGATTTCCACACAGAAAGCTGTAAGTGTAAGGTGATTCAGATGAGCACTTGGTGAATTATCTCCATGGAAACAAGCTCTGTGCGAGCTCAGAGCAAGGAGAGCTGTGCTCTACAGGGCATGGAGGCTTGGGGAGGAGGTAGGGCTTTGAAAGGAGGGTAGGACAGAGGAGTCCCTGAAAGGAGAAACAGAATAACAAAGGCTCAGAGACAGGGATGCCTTCTCCACTTTGCTCAGCTCTTTGGAAATGGGCAATGAGTGAGGACACGGAAGGAGCTGGCGCTTACCTGGCAGGATTGGAAAGTTAAGTGTTCTGTCTGAAGAAATAGTCTCTCCGTAGGCAGCTCCTACATAATGTGAGGCCACCCGGTCATCCTACTTTATTCCTCCTGACAAACACATCAGAACTTCTCCAGCCACCTGAGAGTTTGCCCCTTGGAGGTGGCCACCCTGGGCAGCTACATTCTCAATCTAATGATATGGTATTGCTTCAGCTGGCCAGTCTTCCTCAGAGCCTGCAGCATGGCCTTTGTCAGTGGTGCCAAACTTTGCGTTAGGATGGACACCCTGGTCTTTCAAAGCTCGGCTTTGCAATGCCACTGGAGGTACAAAATGGCAAGAGGCACATGCCAGGGTGGGCTCGTGGACTGGTTCTGAAAAGACCCCCCAAAGAGGGACACCCCAGAGCACTGATCCAGGACACAGCCTCCTCAGGGGACTATTTGACTGAAAAAGAAAGAGATGTGTTTAATGATTACATTTCTGTATAGTTACACTGTACTTATGCCACATACTGACAGTGCAGTTCAGCGAACTCCTGAGCACCTGCAGTGAGAGAGGCAGTGTGTAGACAAGCTTGCATGCAGCATGGTCTTACTCTCAAGGATTATTAACTTTCAGAGAATGAAAGGGCAGTGTAACATGGCCAATTCTTCACCTTCTGAATAGAATTTAACTCTCTCTTATGATTCACATGCTATCTGGAAGAACATTCTGCATGGACTAAGAACCCCGAGCTTTGAAATGCCAAACCTGTGAAAGGCTTTCCAATAGAATAACATCACAGGGACCCCATGATTACGATGGTTTGCAGGGTGGAAAATGTCCGGCCTGTGGCCGTATCATTTGGTCTGGCCCTGCCGAAGCAACTGCAGATGGGACTCGAAATTCAATAAATCTAGGAGCATAGATACTTTTTCATAGCAACATAATTTTTAAGTTGATAATTTCGTATGGCCCACAAATAATGTTATAAATATCCAAATGGCCCTTGGCAGAAAAAAGGTTCCCCAGGCCTGGTTTTGAGGGACAAGGAATCATCCCCAAGTTAAGAAGGACAGATAAATTTTGCTGGAGTTATATAATACATTTCTAGGGCCCTACCTTTTTGAATTGACCTTTTTCAGAATCCTTGATTTTTTTTCTCCTCTCAGATAGAAAGAAACCCATTTTTATTACAAAATTTGAAGCCTGGGAGGTCTGCCCCTGGGCAGAGGGGGAGTCCTCACCTTATATCTATAAAACCCTGTTTCTATAATTACCTGCCTCACAGTGTGTGATACTCTTAACACAAATGAGCTGAGAGACGTCATCTTTGCAGAGCACCGCCCGGCACCCAGTGAGCCATGTGGACATGTTGGCTGTTACCGTTGTCATTAGCTGTTAGGAGACTGCACACAGAGCCCCATCTGACCAGGCTGTTTGCTCAGTTCTGGGAGGCAGGTGGGTTTAGCTGATGTATAATTCCAGTTGTTGAGATGCCGGCAACTGGACAGATGACACCCGATACCCGATGCACATTCTCCAGTTTTTTAGTTTGGCTCCTCAGAAGCCTGGATGGGACACAGCACCTCCCCAGAGCCTGACTGCTGCACTTATGGGGGGAAAGAGCGTGCTCCCCTGAAAAGGGGCGGCTCAGTGGCCTTAGTGAAAGCACAGGCAAGACTGGGAAGGCATGCCCTCCCTCCCCCAGCCTCTCTCAGCTTTGGGTTCCCTGAGGTGTCCTCAGTGCTAGGGTGAGGGTGTAGGGCAGGAAGGGAACAAAGCCCCGTGGCTACCCAGGACAAGCTACCCAGGCTTTTTGGTAGGAAAGCACGGGAAGCTGTTGGAGTTTGGAATCAGGCAGAATCCTGTTGGGAGCCATCCAAAGGGCACGTGATACACATGATCTTAGTAAAATTCCCTTTTTCCCAGGAATGAGCTTTCCTGGGCTGAATTCCAGGGGCAGCGTTGCAGGTGTGTGGGCAGCTGGGCTCTTGCCCACTAGTGAATAATGAGCCCCTGTGTTGAGAAGCTAGGGATGGGATGAGGAAAGGGCTCAGTGCACGCTGTTCCTCCACTCTGACAAGGACTGAAAGCCCCTATGTCACCTGGTGTCCAAGACAGCAACGCTGAAAGGAACTCCCACGAGGCCCTGAGATGCAGGGAACCCCGCCCCACGCAGGCTGGCTGGCAGGCCCCCCGGACCTTTGCTGGCTGCCCTTGCATTTGGGCGTTCACGGACTCTGAAGGATCTGCTCACTCTAACTGGTCTTACTCCTGCATAATCTTTTCTTTTTCTCCTGCTCTGCTGCCTGTTTATTTTTTGTTATCAGAGGAAGAAGAAATGCTCGAACCAGGAACCAGGTACTTACTAGAAAGGTCCGGTAGCCCCCTTCAACTGGAGAAACCTGTCTGTAGTGCTGACGTTAGAACAGGGCCCGCCTTGCCTGTCACCAGTGGGTCTGTGCTGTTATTCCCTCCCTGAGCAGTCAGTCAAGGAAAGAGTTCCCAGGTGGGGTGCGGAGGAGCCACGAAAGCATCCGAATGCCCTTCACAAGAGCATATTGCAAATGCCTTACTGTTTCCTCACTGTCTGAGGAGGCTGGTCATTTAATATGACCCCTTTTAAAGAGAGTTTAAAAAATATTAAGTGCTCTTTCGTGACCTGAAATAGCAGAGAGGCCAACCAATCACAGAATTCAAAAGAAAATTACCCCTTGCCCAGCCCTTGGTGGCCATGGGCCAGTCTAGGAAGATGTAATTGAAAATACATTCACACCCCAGATGCCTATGTTTAGAATTGCATCTTAGTCAGCCTGTTTGACTAAAGTTGGCCACTCAGTGGTCAAGGGCTGACTTATTGTTTTTAGAACCTTTGTTTATAACACTGCTAAACAAGTATCTGTCTGGGTGTTTAGGTTGTAACATCCTGAGTGGAACTGGTCTTCCCTTCTCAGAGCTCAAAAGGCCCCTGGGTCCAGCCTGGCGTCTCCCATACTGCGTTCTTCTTAATCCCGGCATTAGGTACCGCAGTCCTGGGAGGAGGCCTTGGTCCTGCTTTCTCATCCCTGAGCCCTGGGAGAATAGCTTGAGTTGGGGCAAAGTGGAGTGGGCGGCAGAGAACCCTGCAAGAGCTGACTCCAGCCCCTCCACCCAGTGGGTTCCCCCCTTCCAGAGTGCCTATCAGGCCTCCTGGCCCTGATTCCTTCCCAGCGGAGTGAGAAGACAGAGCATTTCTCTAAAATTATCATAGCTATGCCTTTTTTTGCACTTAACTGAAGATTTTCTATTTTAACTGTTTGTGGAGCCTTTAGGATTAGCAATTCCTTGCTTGTTTTCCTACTAATCTGATGGTACTAATATTCTGGCTTGAGTTTATAATCTGTGTTTGCAATGTCTGTTCTCCCATGGTGGTTGCCAAGCCCAATAAAACTCACACATTTTTTTCTTAAGGATTCGGGACAAGCTATCCCACTGGTAGTTGAGAGCTGCATCCGATACATCAATTTATACGGTAAGCTCAATCATGGGGCAGTGTTTTCAGCTCTTTCCAGAGCAGGTGCTAGGCTTTCTCAAAGGAAATGGATACTAATTCATCTGGAAGACTTCCTGTCACTGCTCTGCTTCCGAGGGGAGACGCTCCGCCGAACAGCTGCCTTTCTGAGTGCTATCTTTTGAGCCTTGTGTGTCAGGGATAGAAAGACCCAGGAATGGGGAAGGTCAAGGGGGGCAAAAAAAAAGGAGATATATGTAATACTCTTTGTAATACTTTAAGCAATAAAACAAAAAAATTTTTTTAAAAAAAAGAAAGACCCAGGAACTAGGAAAACCGAGGAGCAGGGAGGGCATGGACTGGAGAACCATCTTAGCTCCTTCCTCACTCCCACCCGACCCCAGAGCTCTGTGCTTTGAGCACTGAATGTAGCTGGTGTCAGTCAGTTAATACTGCAAGTGTGTAGTAAGCTCCATGAAGGAAACACAGTGTCTGGGATTTGCTAACCACGGTATCCTTAGCACTTAACTCGTGCTTTCATCGATTTATTTATTCATTTCTCCAAAAATATTTTTTTCAGAGTGCATAGTAGGCACTGTTTGGACAATGGGAATATAGATACCAGCCAATATAACATAGCTTATATTACCAATTAGAAGGTCAAGGAAATAAACAAGCAGAGAAATAAACATTAATCTCAAGCAGCAATAATGCCTAAAAACTAATGAAGAGGGAATACAAATGACTGGAGCAGGGCAGGGCTGGTTTGGCTAAGGTGGTGAGGAGAGACCTCTCCCAGAGAGTAATTAAGACTCCAGGGCCCTTTAAGACTCCAGTGAGTAGAGGAAGCCAGCCATGCAGTCCAGATGGAGAGAAAGACAAGTGTAAAGGCCTAATATGGGACGAAGGCCAATGTGACTGGACAAGTGGGCCAGTGACATAGGGGGTAGAAAGTCAGTATTGGTTAACAAAAGAAATAAACAAGCGTCTGTCGAGCAAATGCTTTGTACAAACCAAACTTTGACAAAAGCCTACCTTTTAAGAGTAAACTCTTTCCTAAATTATAATGTGGAGAGTTGTCTTATATAGGAAAACTGAATCCAGGAAAAGGATCAGAGTATCCTCCATTAATTCCCATTTAAAAGGAGGGAGGTCTTTCAATTCCCTCAACCCTATGGGTTGCTGTATGTCATTACTGTTAGGGCCGGTATTAGGGCAGTGATGGCGAACCTATGACACGCGTGTCAGAGGTGACACGTGAACTCATTTTTTTGGTTGATTTTTCTCTGTTAAATGGCATTTAAATATATAAAATAAATATCAAAAATATAAGTCTTTGTTTTACTATTGTTGCAGATATCAAAAAATTTCTATATGTGACACGGCACCAGAGTTAAGTTAGGGTTTTTCAAAATGCTGACAGGCCGAGCTCAAAAGGTTCGCCATCATTGTATTAGGGTCTCCTGTGTTCTGGCCTTGTAGAAACGCTTGAGAAAAATGAGACTGTTTTTCTTTAATGATGTAATCTCTTCTAAATTTCTTGATACCAGGGCAGCATGTACTTTAAAATCTAGCTTTTCTTGAAGGAAGGAAATGTCTGTGTTAGGGGAGGGAGGGCTGAGGCAGTGGAGTTAATCCTTGTTCAAAATCTCTGTGGCTATTTCACTCAAATGGCATTTATAAACTCAGGCCAAGCTCCTTGGTGCCAATGCAACTGGTAAACTCAGTAGCCATGGCACCAACCAGTTATTTGCCTGAGCTGACTTATTGGTTAAATTGGAAGTTATTCATTGATCCAGTCTTGATAAAAATTTCTCGTGGCCTTTTCCTCCAAACCCAGACAAGAGACACAGACATATGAAGCAGGATGTGTCTGAGTATTCTGGTCAGCCACACTTCATTTCAAAGGTTATTTTGGGTTTCTACCAGGACACCTTCATTGGGGGAATGACTCTCTTACAAAGGATGGTGGGAGAAAGAGACAGCAGTGGGGTGAGTCATCAAAGTTCCCAGTGGTCTGATGAGATCAAGGCCTTATGGCATTTTTCTCTTTCTTTCTTTTTTGTTTATTTGTTTTTTTCTTATAGGACTCCAGCAGCAAGGGATCTTCCGAGTGCCAGGATCTCAGGTTGAAGTCAATGACATCAAAAATTCCTTTGAGAGAGGTAGGTGCAGAGTGACCATTTCAAGCTTGTGGCCAGGGGAAGCCAAGGTGGGTGTTAGCACATGTCTTAGAGCCAGTGGTGTGCAGTGACTTCACATTGGTAGCTTGAAATCAGCCATGGTGGGAGTATTTACACCACGGAAATTGGCAAACACAAAGATCTTTTATTTTTATTTTTCTCCTCCAACGAGCTAGCTGTTAAGCATTTACTAGCACACATGGGTGGCTTTTTCTGGTGGGCCATACAGTGGTTGCTGGGAAAGAGGGCCTTGTAAAGCTCTCTGGAATGATATGTGAGTCTGCAAAGGCTGCTGTGTTTTACAAACATTGGAAGAACATAGATAACACCGAGTGGCTTTTAGAATATCCTAATTCTTAATTTTCTATGTAGTGTTTTTGGCAAAACTACACATTGGGAGGAAGAGACTATACATTCCTCCCACCCTCAGTGAGGTTATCTACTTCTCACTTTGATTAATCAAGGATGTAAAGCTTATTAGAAATGAAGTGACTGTCACAATGGGAGCACATGTGGCTTGTTTGGTGTAACCTCCCTTGGCCTCAGATTCCTGATGGGGACAGATAGGTGGCCAGTGACAGTGTCCATGCAAAGTGAGGATTCGTTGGGTCAGGAGTTCAATTCTTAATCCACCTCTGCTTTTTACACTAGGTGCTTATCTCACATCCTAAATAATATCTTTGCCTCCAGTTCACCACCATTTTGGAAGAATAACATCTCCACAGTCTACTCCTCTTAACTCTCACTTACTGCCTTTTTCTCTGAGTGGTTCTGATATTAAGTTTGATCCGAGGCCCCCAATCTCAAACCCATTTCCCCACAATAGAGCACATCCCAACTTTTAAAAAAATCCTCACCTGAGGATATATTTATTGATTTTTAGAGAGAAAGGAAGAGGGAGAGAGAGAGAAACATTGATCTGTTGCCTCCCTTACACACCCCAAACAGGGATTGAACCCACAACCTTTTTGGTGTACAGGATGACGCTCCAACCAACTGAGCCACCCAATTTACAAAGCACTTTCTTACCCATTGTTCTAACAGCCTTGGGAGATGTACGGTTTATCCCCATTGGCTGTGCTCTGGACAGGCCTCCCCTGGGGTTCCGGCCCTAGAATTCTCCCTCCTGTGCACACTCATCCCCTCCCTAACTTCCCAGTTCCATCCTGAGGTCTAGCTCAGGGTGGAGAAAGCGTTCTGTCAGCTCCAGGTGGTCACCACCATAGCCTGCAGCACAGCCCTCTGAGGCCCTAGGCACTCTGACTTGGAGCCAGGGGATTCCACACCCCGGGAACAGCATGTACAGAGGCCACAAAGCAAGAGGTCTCCCCATCAGCATCCCTGATGGAAGTGTTATTCATCATTCCCTGAGCTTCTCTTGACCACACTGGACAGCACAGTCCAGAGCTTTGTTTCTTCATTTCCCCAACTCCTTAGCACCCCTGCTGCCCTGTGTTCATTGTAAATGAGTAGATATGGTCAGGAACCTTTGCTGGTCCCATCTTCCTGGGCTCATCCCATTATAGAGAATTCCTTGAATCTCATGGGTAAACTCACCGCATTTTCCTGCTTCCCCATGTCCTGTAAGTAACCTCACTGTACCAGGCAGCCAGGCCCTATCCCCACCCCAGAAGCACTGCCTTCATTCCTTCTTGGATGTGGTTTTTCTAAGCTTAACACCTTCTGTCACTTGCTTGGGTGCCTTGCAGGGGTGATGTGAAATTTATAAGGACTCTCTGCTCCTAACAAGCCTTAGATCACCCCAGGCAAAGCCCTGGAGGGCAGAGATCACCTGACCCAAATCTCTGCCGCAAAGAATACCTTCTGCTTTTCCTTTGCTATGCGGTTGGCTCCTTTCCCTCTCTTCACCATTCCCAAGTGAATCTCATTCTCTCGCCAGCCTGAGGCTACAGTGAAGCATGGCTAATTCCAGAAGAATCATTCCTGGTATGTCTCTTTTAAGAAAAATCCATTCCTGGCTTCTTTCGGCTGACTAGCCCAGATTTCTCACTTATTCTTTTCTCTTTCTTGACATTCACCAACCAACTGCCCTGGGTTAGGCTCCTCACCCAGCTGACCCTCAGGGGCACCCCACCCACCTCTCCTGAAAACCCACTGTGTTTCTCCCCCTGTCCTCCCACCCCCACTCCCAACAACAGCCAGGTGGCCTGAGCTTGCTCCGGGCTCAGCATTTCTTTTCTCACCCACTCTCCACAGCCCACATGCTCAAACGTGTGACAGGACTTTCTTTCCAAACCAGGACATTGTGTGTTTTTCCTTCCTTTCTTTTATTTTGTAAAATTTCAATCCCCGGCGTGTGCAGGGTGCCTGACCTTCACCCCTTGCTCAGAGAACTGGTCTTCCCTTCTCTGGAGCAGATGGTCTTGCCCACGTTTCCTGTATGGGGCGGTAGAAAGCACCACTCTCTTTTCCTTAATCTTCTGGACAGACATGCTTGGTTTACTATTTCTAAACCCATTTTCTTATTTTTCTCACACAAGTCAACCGGGGTTTTAGTTGAGGTTATTATTATTCTCCTCTTTATTGCTGTCAATAAATCTTAGACTCACTTCTCCAGTGTTAAGATCTTCCTGTCATCTTCTGACAAAATGAAGGAAAGAACATTAGGGAAAGACAGGACTGGGCAGCTGGGCCTGGGGGAGAGCTGAGGCTTGCTGTTGTCTCCCAGGCCAGTTCTCCATCTCTGTTTTCCCCACAAACCAATCCACATCCTCTTTATACATCAAGGTGAGGGGGCTGCCAGGTCTCTCCTGTGTGGAGGGGAAGGGACCCAGTG
>NW_005871056.1:15919943-16000111 GCF_000147115.1 Myotis lucifugus
ATTCTCTCTCTTCCCGTGGGGACATCTGAGAGCTCGACCTGTGGAAGGAGCAGCAGTGTCCTGGCTGCCACATTCGGTCATGCAGGTTGGGCACTGCACAGGGGTGCTCAGCCAAGAGGGCAGGAGGGAGGCGGCTCTGGCTCGTGCTCTAGATGCCACAGCCGCAGTCCAGGAAGGAAGGGGGGCGTTCTCTGAATTGCACTACAGCACGTTGGGGCTCGCAGAGGCCCTGCAGTGACACGCATCCTCTTCCTACGGAGGCAGGGAAAAGAGAGCCAAGGACGAGTTTCCAGTTCTGCTCCTCATGGCTTGCCAGTCCTAGAGTGCCCTGGGCTGTCCTGGGAGGCGGGCCAGACACCATTGTGCAGACCTCTGGCAGCCCCTTCCAGAGGTGGCGGCCTGCTCCCTGCTTCCTCTCACCTCCCCCACAGAAGCCATCCTAGCTCAGCAGTTCCTGGTGTGAACTAGCTCAGCAGCCCCTGATTAAACTGGAAAGTGCTGCTCTCCTGAGAGATTATTTGCCCTGTCCAATTGGCAAAAACTCAGAAGGCTGACACCTTTCCATGGGCAGGGCTGGGGGAAAAAGAAGCATTCTCCTGGGTTGCTAGTAGGAGTGTAAACTGTGCAGCCCCAGTGGAGAGAACGTCGATGTGGCAAAGTGAGTGTAAGTGAAGGGTGGTGGGTGGTCATCATTTCAATTTTACAACATTCCTCTAGGTTTGAACATTTACAGAATCAGTTGCAGGGGGAACTCTAAACGTGCTGTGTTGAGGAGGTCCCATCTGCCTGCTCCAGTTCAGGCTGGCCTGGGTCCTCTCTTCTGCCATCTGCCTGGTCCCCGCCTCCTTATCGTCACCCCTGTTTCCTCACAGGTGAAGACCCCCTTGTGGATGATCAAAATGAACGAGATATCAATTCCGTCGCCGGTGTTTTAAAACTGTATTTCCGAGGACTGGAAAACCCACTCTTTCCTAAGGAAAGGTTTCAAGATTTGATATCTACTATTAGTAAGTATTTCCCAGGTGGGATGATCATTTTCTTGAGAAATCTTTATTGAGATTGCACTATGGGCTCATCACTGTGCTAGGCACACAGGGGGGACACTGTGAAAGAAGCAGTATGGCTCTTGTCCTCATAGAGCTTAAAACCTAGTTGTAGAAATAACAAGGTGGATTATAATGCAAGAGTTCGTGGGCATGGTACACCCCTGGGTATGGAAGGAGCTCAGAAGAGAAGAGAGGAAGACTTAGTATCCAGATCTTAGCTGAGAGTGATATGCATAGTGCAAGAGGCTGGAAGGGTGCAATGGAGCAAGAGAGGGAAGACCTTGAATGCCTTGCAAGGATTCCAGAGATTTTCCCTTTGGGAAATGGGGAGCCATGGAGGGTTTGGGAGTTCAGGTCAGCAATATGTCGAACAAGGGAAGTGCTGAAAGTAAGTGGACTAGCATCTTCCTCTGACTCGCTAGCCATCAGAGTCCTCCTTGACTGATTGTCTGTGGATGAAGTGAGGAGTCCTGTCCAGGAGCTTGAAGTAAAGGCGCCTTCACTGCAAGATGCCAATGTCCAAGGCAACTTTTTGGGAATATTTTTTTTAAAACTTTTAATATTAGAATATGGGAATTTTAGTATTTTGGAATAAACTCTTTAATATGATCGATAGAAAATTAGCCCACTGGGGATGCTTCTCACAGTACTCTGAGAGAGATTTGCAGCCAAGCATGTGTCTCAGGAGGTGGTGACAGCTGCCTTGTGTAAAGGACCCTCTCCCCCGCCCCCTGCCCTCCACACTACTTGCTCCTCATCTTTCCAGACCCACTTCAAGCTCCAATTCAGCTCTCGGATATTCCAGGCCACAAAGGTCCCACCTTGCCTGAGCCCTGTGTCCCTTGCTCAGCCAGTGTTTCCAGTTCCCGAGCAAGGCCCTCAGCAGACAAGGTCGTTGACCTCTGGAACAAGCTCCTGGCATTGGATAAGTTGAATCACACCCGGAATCACACAGTGAGAAAGAATGTCACTTCTTAGTTTCTTCCCAAACCCTGTGATTATTCACATCAAGGAGAAGACCTCATGGGTCAATCTCCCTTCTACACAGAGAGACAGAATTTAGTCTCAGGAACTTTTGTAGAGAACCATGTCTACATATAACTTAGTAATATTGCTTTGCTTACATTATATCTATTTTTATGTTACCTTCTAATTGTGGTAAGTGATCCTGGTTTCTCACTTATAGAGTGAGGTCAAGTCTCCTTTTTAAATAAATATTTTAAAGAAAAAAATTAATAAATAATAGTGGAGGTGATACCAGGGCACAATGACTAGAAGCTGAGGAGGTGGAGCAGCAGCGGATCAGTAAAGGTACAAGGGCCTTAACTTTGTGGGAAGGCTTCGGCGAGGCTCCCTGGAGCCAGACCTTGGTAGTCTGCAGTGTGCCCGACAGGGAAGAGAGATCAACAGTGTGTGCAAAGCCCCAGGGACAGCCAGGTCCTTTGTGAGAGGGAGAAGGTGGATGAAGTGGCCTGGCACAGAGTTTCTCAATGGGGAACTGTTGGCAGTGAGGGTAGAGCAGTACCTTGCGTGTTACCTACACTCAGGACACTTAGCACCTTGCCCCTGAATCCCAAATGCCGGTAGCACCCTCCAGTCTCTGACAACCTCAAAGAATGCCTCATATCTTTGTAAATTCCCCTAGAGGTACACTACTTATTTGAGAAGCGTAGCTCTAAATCATCCTCAGGTACTTTGTGAAGGGGCAGTGACTAGGAGATGGGTCATGCAAGGTTGGTTGAAGCCCCATCATAAAGAGCCTTGGATGCAGAGGAGAAACAGAAGTAATGTTTTAGAAGAAGCATGTTGACAGATGTGGAGGCTGGAGGGAGGAGCTATATGAGAAAAAAAAAGTGTTTTCTGAAAAAGAAACTGACATGGATTTGTGTATCAGCCCTGCAGATGAACATCAGAGCTTCAGCAGCTCACTCTCCTGAATGCCAGCTTTCCCTTTCCACAAGGCAAAGTCCGCAAAGCACTTTTCTCTCCTTATCAAGCCCAATTTGCTGCTCCCATCCCTGGCCTGACTGATAAAAATACCAGTGTCTGTCTCCTAGGATTGACCTGAAAACAGAGGTCAGAGACGAGATCCCAAGCACCTGCCAGGCTCTTTGGCCAATATATAGTTTGAGAGACGGTTATTTATTCAACACGTTTCCTGAATACCTACTATGTGCCGCCTTATGTTGTAGCTGGTGTTTATAAAGAGTTTAATGAAACATGGGCTACCTGTATTCATCAGGACTCGTGGGTTACAGGCGACAGAAACTCAACTTATACTGGCTTAATCCATTAAAGGGAATGTCTTGGCTCACGTTCCTGAAAGTTAGGCACCGCTGGATGCACATTTCACTTGGCATCAGCAGGAATCTGTCCCCTTGTCTCCATGCTGTCTTCACTTTCAGGCAGGGTCTTCTTCCCTGGGGTCCCTCAGCTGCTTCACGCTTCCCTCGATCCAGTTTCAAGAGAGTGCCTCTCTCTAGGTTTCTCCAGTCCAAAGCCCCAAGGATCAACTGCTATTGGTTCTGATTAGGTCGTGTAGCCCTCCCTAGACCTACCCTGGGGCCAGGAGAATATGATGCTTTGATTGGCCAGGCCAGGGTCACATTTCAGTCCCCAGAACTGAGTAGAACGGGCTCCCCTGAACTGATCTAGGAGGTGGGACTCGCAAATGTTGACTGCTTGGCTCTCTGAGGATGACGGACAACCTGAAAGCCCCTTTATGTTGCAGAACTGGAGAGCCCAGCTGAGAGGGTGCACCAGATCCAACAAATCCTCATCACCCTTCCCCGCGTGGTCATCGTGGTCATGAGATATCTCTTCGCTTTCCTCAACCAGTGAGTTGTCCAGCTGGGGGTGGGGGGTGAGGAGGGCACGCCCCTTTTTTACTCAGGGGGTCCTGAGACCTTTGCAGGTACAGCTGTTCTTAGAACATGGAACCTTCCCAGATTTGAGTGGAGCCTTCAAGAGAAAGAAATCGCAGGGGGAGGCTTCGCCTTTCCCAGGTGACCTGTGGGTGCCTCCTCTCTTACAGCCTCTCGCAGTACAGTGACGAGAACATGATGGATCCCTACAACCTGGCCATCTGCTTCGGGCCCACCCTCATGCACATTCCTGATGGGCAGGACCCTGTGTCCTGCCAGGCCCACGTCAACGAAGTCATCAAAACCATCATCATCCATCATGAAGCCATCTTTCCCAGCCCCCGGGAGCTAGAAGGACCCGTGTATGAAAAATGCATGGCTGGAGGGGAAGAATATTGGTAAGATTCCATTCCTCTTCATATTATTATCCCATTCCTCTTAATACTGTTATTATCATGTTGTTACTGTTGAACGGGAACAGTAAGAAACCCTTTAATTTTCTTACTGCTTTATAGTCTGTACTCTCATTTGAGCTTCACAGCAGCCTGACATGAGATAGATGCATCAGTCCAGACTCTATTGATTTATAAGGGACAGGAGTAGAGCTCAAAGTGGTTTAAACTAAATGGGATTTATTGGTTTACTTAAAAAGTCTGGATCATGGCGTCAGGTATAGCTAGATCCAGGGGTTCAACTGTTATCATCAGGACTCGGTCCTGCCATCCTCAGCCTGTGGCTCCTCTTTCTTCCATGTTGGCCTCATTCTCAGGCAGCCTTTTTCCTGGTGGTTTCAAGAAGGCATCGGTAACTCCAGATTTAGAGCCCATTCTCTCAGCATCCCCAGTGGAAAAAGAGCTCCTCCTTCCCAAATGTTCCAACACAAGCCCAAGAATGGTGTCTCCTTGCTGGGGCTTGAGGCTGGTGAACTAATCACATTGGTTAGCAGATCCAATGCTGTCCTTGGCCAGGTGAGTTGTAAGTCCATCTCAGGCAGCAGGGAAGGGGATAATCTCCACCTCAAACTCACGAACTGAGAGAATGACACTCCCTGCCATTGTCCCCATCCACCAGGAGGTCTCTTTTCCAGCAAAGTGAATCCAGTCTTTGAGAGCTCCACACCAGGTCAAGAGTTGCTAGTTGGGCACTTACACTGGGTCAGGGGAGAAATATGTCAGAATCTTATCAAAATCAGGGCCGACTACCTTCCCCAGGCTGAGACCTTAAATGTGGTAAGACAGGAAATTTTTTTTTTATGTGGAAAAGACAGGAGATTCAGAACACTGGCTGACAGAGACCAGTCAAAGGGTTGGCACTCTTTCTTTATCCCCAACCCAGGACAATACACAGCTATATATTTAGCATTGCCTGCACTGCTCTGAGCCAGGTGCCTGCAGGAATTTGTCTTTTGATTGTCAAAGCATTCCTGGATTCTTGAATGGCTTTAGTTCTGAAGGCATATTTGGGCAACTGCTTCAAAGAAGGGAGCTGTTCTGGCCCATTTCCCCATTACACTTCCCTGCACAGAAAGACGGGCCCTGGTATTATCTAATCGCAGCTCTCTAATCTCCTGCGAGGCCCCAGGAGCAAGTCTGTCCCTGTTCTGTTACAGATACATTGAAGAACCAGTCTGTTACAGATACATTGAAGAACCAGCAAGCAGACTTTTTGGACAGAGAAGCTTTTCAAGTTTTTGTACCATTACCAGTTCTCTGTTCTTGTTGCAATATATATATATATAATTAGTGTTCTGGGAAGGGTCCTTAAAAAGATCGTACTGTGCTTATCAAAGAACAATATGCAATCACCACACTTTTCTTAATCTCATTCGCATCCCATGAGAAAGGAAAACTGTCAATTACATGGTAATTTTGGAGACATTTTCAAATCCCCGGCTGAGGATCTCATCACAGTGGACAACATTCACTGATTCAACAAATGGTTACTGAACATATGTCCTGGCTCAGGCCCTGGGAAGCGGGGTGGAGGATGGGGAGGAATGTGCCCTGAACAGGATTAACCCCTGATGCAGGCAGCTCTGGTGGAGGAGGGAATAGGCAGTTCCAGAAGTAGGGTCCCCTGAGCCAATATAGGGAGTTCAGAAAATGCCTCTTGAAGGAGACAGGGACTTAACTGAGACCTACAGACCTACAGGCAGCCAGGTGAGGAGCAGGCAAAGAATGGTCTAAACATGGAACATTCCATAACATGGAAAGCAGCTCTGTTTCCACAGTGTTTCCCGTGACCAGGAGGTGGTGAGGGAGGACCCTCTGTGGGACAGCAGGGGCTGAGTTAGGAGAGGTCTTAAGCCTTGTGCAGAGTCTGGGCCTTATCCAGGAGGCAACAGAGAGTTTTTCCTAATAAAATCTATATTCCTTTAAATGGTATTGCAAATGTCACCTACTCTGAGAAGCCTTCCCTGGCCACCCTATATAGGTCCCCTCTGCTGTTTTTGTCTCTGTTCATTTGTTCCTACATAAAGCATTTCCACTTGCAGTTTTATTTCCTGGCCCATGAGGGTGGGTCTGTGTCCATCTGACCCATCAATGCATCCCTTGTACCTAGCACAGTGTCAGGCATATATTAGGACTCAATCAATGACTCAGTAAAAAAAAACAAAAAACTGACTGACCAGCTGTGTGAATGAACCTTGGCTTAATCTTGTGAGAGGGAAGCAGCTGGTGAAATTATGCCAGTGCGTTAAGGACTAAATTTGACCGGCCTGGATTCCCTCTGTCAGCCTGTCCATCATGGGTGCTGGCCTGCTCACACCACCTGGGCTGGTCTGGGCTTTTGCACACAGCATCTAAGGCAGCACTGAGGACCCCTGCTTGTGAGCGTCACCCCACCTTGCTGGGTGTGTCACTTCTCGCATAAGACAGGGAGCAGGGCTAAATGAATGACTCCCAATACTTCCAAAAGTCCTTTCTACCCTGTGGTTCTTCTAAGGAGAAAAGTCAGGGTTTTGCCACTGCCCTCTGGATCTTACAGAACACCTTGGTATTGACAACCTTTACCAAGAAAACAGCCCAACCAATTCCAGGGCTGCGTCATCTGGGGAAGATTATACAGGGAAGCTTCCCGACCAGGAGGCTGAAGTGGTTTTCTCTTAGGAAGGAAGGTCCATGGGTGGTCAGATGGAAAAGAAGGGACCCAGTGGGCCTGGGCCTGATCTGGTCAAGGCCCAGAGGTGGACTGGGCTGGTGCCCGAGGGAGGCTAAGGGCAGCATGAGGGTACAAAGCCCCCCAACGAGTCCCCTTTCCATGTTTCTTTGCAGTGATAGCCCACACAGTGAGCCAGGGACCATTGATGAAGTTGACCATGACAATGGCACTGAACCTCACACCAGTGATGAAGGTGAGTGGAGGGAAATCTGGGACCAAGGAACCCACTGGGGGCCTCTCGTGCTGGCCCAGGACTGCTCAACGCTGGGCCGGCCACAGAACCCCTCCCGCTTCGCAAGTCAGCACGTCGTCCCCAGAATAGATGGGGACTCGGAAAGACCTCGGAGGCTTGTGCGTTCCATGGATCACATTCCTAGCTGGCTGCCTCGTCCCTGTCTGTGTCCTTGTTGATCCAAGTGCAAATCCTAAGTGACAAGAGTTTCCTAAGTAGGAAGCATGCTTTGTCCCTCGGTTCCTCCCCAACCAGGCATCTGTTCTGTGCCCAGCTGTGCTGGGACTTGGGGCCTATCGATGAACGAGACATGGATCGCTGGGACCTGCAGTCTCATCACCTGACAGGTTGGGAGCAGCTCCCCACAATGCAGAGTGATAATGCCAGACTGCAACTGCACCCCCAGAGCGGTGGGTGCCTGAATACAAAGCCTAACAGGGCCGGCCCAGGGAAGTGGAGGGAGGGAGGGAAAGGCCAGCCTGGCTTCTGACGGCTCACCGGGCCCTTCCACCATTCTAGACAAGGAGAAGAGAGTCAGGTTAGTCTTGCGGGAGCCTGGACTGTGCAGATAAGCAACGTGGATAATACAGGCCCAGGGCCACACGTCCATTAGGCACAGCAGGCACAGTAGGCACAGTGTCCTGGGCCCACAACACTTGAAAATGTTCTAATTTCTTTTAAAGTAAGAAGAAAAATATGAATATGGTCCAGCCTGGACTACATTTATCTTTATGCCAATACAGTTGTAAATGTAATTTTAACTTTTTGTTAATGGAGGAAGAGACCTGTCAGGGCCAGCCTGACTGGTTGAACCGGGCTGAGGTAGGGAGGTGGGAATTGAGAAAAGAAAGAAAGACGGGAGAGCGGGATCGGGAGGACTACAGCTCAATCGAGGAACTGCAGTAAGTTTATTAACCACACAATGCTTTTTATACACAAGACACTGAATAGGACGTCTGTCAAGAGGAATGTATTCTTTGTTCTTCTTAATCTCTAAGGGAGAGATAGAGCAGAAGGACAAATTCTCGGTACAGCAACTCTCAGTAAATAGTTACAGACTTCTTGGTAAGCCATGAAAGGCTGTTCTCATTCTACAAAGGTTGCTCTCATTCTACTGATAACTGCCATCCAAACAAGTCTGGGAAAACTGTGGGTAAGGGTTCCAGCCTTGCTAGCCCCTTCAGGTGCAAGGACCATGTCAGCTTACACCCGGTCTCCAACAGAGACCCATGCAAAAACAAGTGCAGAGTGCCTGTGAGAGTCATAGCACAGCCCTCCTGCCTCCCTGAGAGAGTTTTGCTTTTTTATCAATCTTGCTTTTTTATCAATCACTATTTAGCGTTTCTGACCTTGTGTTTCTATTGTGGGACATTTGGGTTTTGTTCCGAGCACAAAGAACAAGAGAGTTTCATGATCTAATTTATGATTTTTAATTGAATTCATTGGGCTGACATTGATTAATAAAATTATACAGGTTTAATAAAATTATACAGGTTTCAGGTATTGTGTGTTTACCACCCCAAGTCTATTCTCCTTCCAACACCATTTATCCCCTTTTCCTTCTTCTAACTCGCCCCTCCCCTCTTCACCCTGGCAATCACCATACGGTTGCCTATGTCCATGAGTCTTTCTTTTTTTCCTTTGCTTAATCCCATCACCTTTTTCACCTAGTCCCCAACCCTCTCCCCTCTGACAGCTGTTCTCTGTATCCAGGAATCTGTCTCCATTTTGTTTGTTAGTTTACTTTGTTCATTAGATTCCATATATAAGTGAAATAATATGGTACTTGTCTTTCCCTGGCTGGCTTGTTTCACTTTGCATAATACTCTCCAGGTCTGGCTGCTGTGGGGAGAAACGGCTCCCCATGCAAGAATGAAAGCCAGGAAGGCAGGTAGAGGGACAACAGTGGCAGGGGAGGTGGTGAGACTGGTCAGACTCAGGGGATAGCTGCAAGGGGCTGCTGATGGGTGAGATGTGGGACTCTGAAGAGCAACTGCAAGGCTTTGGCCTGAGCCAGTGAGCAAGGTGGTTCTATTTCCTAACTGGGGAAGATGAGAGAATTCACTACGTTTGGTGAGGGGTGTGTGGGAGAATGGTGCAAGGGAGAATAACATACTTTATTTCGGTATTATAGACCCAAATAATGGCTTTCTTAATAACTGGTAGCTGCTAGTACTGTTCCCACCACACACACTTACATAATGACATCTGTACACGTGTTCACGGTCAGCTGGGGCTCAGCTCGGCTCCTCCCATTTTCTTCTTTTCTTTCTCTTTCATTTTCCATTCCTCCCCCCCCTTCCAACCCCCACCCCCCCGCTTCCCCACCCCCACCCCCCAGCACCAGACTACCCCAGCTACCCAAGGGGCTCCTGTGTGCTGCTCCTAGCAGGAGCTAACCTCTGCTCAGGCCAGCTTCTTTATCAGCTGAATCAGCTGGCTCAGAGGACACCCTGGGGTGAACGCCCAGAGCACCGCCAGCCGGGTTCAGCTCCTGCC
Source organism: Myotis lucifugus (assembly GCF_000147115.1). NCBI lineage: Eukaryota > Metazoa > Chordata > Mammalia > Chiroptera > Vespertilionidae > Myotis > Myotis lucifugus. The sequence goes on from NW_005871056.1 coordinate 15,929,747, forward strand.
TTAGACCCTCTGGCCTTTCTGCTCTCTGTAGCTGGGCTGCAGGCAGTGCTAGCATGTGGTTGGCTCAGAGAAGAGTCAAAGAGGCAGAGGAGGATGGAGATCTCCCCAATTTTCCGAGAAGGTGACTCTGAGTCAGGATCCGAGATATTTGACCCATTTAGCTGTGCTGTCATTCTGCATCAGTTGTGTTAGGAAGGCATTTAAAGACATTTGTCAGGGAGCCAGCTGGGAAAAGCTGACTTAACTGTCCAACACCCGCTCCCCACAGAAGGCTGCCCCAGGCACTGAGGATTGTGTGCTTCCAAAGACTTCTGTGTCTCATGGGATCACCAACAGTCATCCGGGGCCAGCTGCTTACAGAGAGCCCGAGTACACGTGTATGGCGGGGATCAGTGGGGGGATGAACAAAGCGGTTTGCTCCCTCTGCTCTTTGACTTTCCATACTGCCTTAGCCCCTGAAAGTACATCAGCTCTAGTGACAACAACTAACTCTCATATGAGTTTACCATATGCGCACACTATTGCAAGCACTTCATGTATGGTAGCTCATTTAATCCTCATAACAACCCTAGAAGGTATAGGTACTATTATTATTCATTCCCATTCTACAGATGAGGAAACTGAGGCTTAGAAAGGAGAAATAAGTTGCCAAAGGTCACACAGCTAAAAAGCAGCAAAACCAGGTGTTCTGGCCTTTCTTCCATGAAGGACAGGTAGATGGCTGGAAGGACAGATACAGATAATCTACCAGGAATGGAGCAGATATGGAGACCCATGGATGCTAAGCATAGGGAAAGTATCTGCAGGCTAGAGAAAGCAAGGGTCACTTTTGTTACTCTTGTTCTATTAGGATTAATATACCTACACATATTATTTGAATAATATTAAACATTTTTGTGCTTGTTTTAAAATATAAATACATTAATACCTATACACAGTTTTCTACCAAGTGTGGACATTTCTTAGGGTATAAACTATAGTATAGGTTAAATCAGTCATAGGCATAACTTTCCTGCTCCCTATACAGTCTCCTCCCCAGACATCATCAGCTGTATGGTTGTAACTCAAACTCTTGGCAGCTTAGATTTCTTATTTAGACCTACCCCATAGGCTAAATCCATTAGTAATAATAATCATAATCATGAGAGCCATTATCAACTGAATACCTAATGTATGTCTGTGCTATGTTGTCTTTCATGCATTACCTTTTAATCCTCCTAACAACCCTTACAGGTAAGGCAGCTGAGGGGTACGGAGGTTAAGTAACTTCCCTGAGCTCCAGACAACAGGTGACAGAGCTGGGTAGTAGGAGTGCTTCAAGCACAAGAGCCATATTCTCATTGTTTAACCCAGTCCCAGCCTGTCACTGTCCAGAGAAGAGTAAATGTTTGATCGGTAAATATGTATGTGCAAAGAGATGTGCTGGAGCTATGGCCCCAGTAAGAATTCTCCTTCCCTCCACATTAAGTCCATGGATGAATGGGTTAGTCAGCTCCGGCTGCCATAACAGAATACCACAGACCAGGTAGCTTAACCAACATAGATTATTCCCTCAGCATTCTGGAGGCTGTAGAAGTTCAAGGTCAAGATGCCATCAGGATTGGCTTCTGGGGAAGTCTCTCTTCCTGGCTGGTAGACAGCTGCATGTGGAGAGAGAGAAATCTCTGAAGCCTCTTCCTCTTCTTAGAGGGACACCAGTTCTATGCGATTAGGGCCCCACCCTTTTGATCTTATTTAACCTCAGTTACCTCCCAAAGGCCCCATCTCCAAAAACATCACATTGGGGGTTAGGGCTTCCACATATGGGTTTTGGGGGATGCTGTTCAGTGTAAAATGATGAGCTTTGAGGAAACCTTAAAGCAAGCGTGTCAAGCTCAGAAGGCTAACATGGGCCAAATAAACAAGGCATGCAGGCCGCGGACCAAGAGTTTGACATGCTTGCCTTAAAGAGTTCTGGGAACCCTTAAAAATGTGTATGTGTATAACATTTTGCATAGATAGCAGTCCACATACACCTCCTGTTTAACTTCCCCCAAAATAAAAATCACTAAAAGTATTGTAAGTGGACAAAGAGGGAAACGGTTCATGGAAAAATGGAAACAGAATTTGTTTTAAGGGGTAGAAGGAAAATAAATTTCTTATAATGTTGTTAAGTGTTTTAAAGATAGAGAACAAAAAGAGCAGTGGAAAATAAGGACATGTATGTGAGCCCCCTCTTTCCATTTTGAGAAGTTAGATGGCCTGCCTGGGTCACAGCATGGGAGAGTGGATCTGAGCCTAGAACCCTGGGGCCCTCACCCCAGCCCACACTGTTTACACTGGGCTTGCTGTCTGTGCTGCCCCATAGAAGCCAGGGCCATCTGAGCAAGGCCCCCAGGCTGTCCTTCTGCTGACCTTATGGATGCTCTTCTTCTTCCTCTCCCTCCAGAAGTGGAACAGATTGAGGCCATCGCCAAGTTTGACTACGTGGGGCGGTCCCCACGTGAGCTGTCCTTCAAGAAGGGGGCCTCGCTGCTATTGTACCACCGTGCCTCGGAGGACTGGTGGGAAGGTCGTCACAACGGCGTGGATGGGCTCATCCCACATCAGTACATAGTCGTACAGGACATGTGAGTGGGAGCTGGACCCTACTGTGAAGAATGCCATAATCGATTAGTGATGTCTAGAATGGGCACAGGAAGGGGAGCTCGGGGTCATATACCAGGGATGTGCTCTCACTGATATAATTACCCTTGGTCTCCTAAGAACAGATCCCCCCTTAAATGGTGATCCTGTTAACAAATAAGCAAATTGCTCACACTTCAGAGCACATGGAGACAGCCTGGGTGCCCTTGGTCCCCTTCCTGACCCACCTGACAGCCTCCAGAGCACTCCTCACCCACATGGTTCTCAGTGTCCAGTGGATCTGACCATGTGCCTTCACTCTCCTGGCCTTCCTTGTAGCCAGAGGCCAGCCCACCACCCCCTTAACTGCCCACCATCCTCCACCCCCGAGGTGGCATTCTCAGGGGACAGCAGGAGCAATCATCCCCTCATTTCGAGTTAATAGAGTACTATTTTTTTATTAAGGTGTAATTGACATATAACATTATATTAATTGCAGGTGTGCAAATGACTTGATATTTTTATATATTGCAAAATAATCACCACAATAAATTTAGTTAACATCCATCAGCACACAGTTATAATTTTTTCATATATGATGAGAACTTTTAAAATCTCCTCTCTTAGCAACTTCCAAATATGCAGTACATAATTATGTGCTATGTAAATATGCTGTACATCACATTCCCAGAACTTATTTATTTTGTAACTGAGAATTTGTACCTTTTGACCCTCTTCACCTATGTCACCTCTCCACCCCCCGCTGCCCACCTCTGACAGCCACCTATCTGTTCCCTGAATCTATAGGTATTATTTTCTTTTAAACAATTTCAGGCCTGAAAAAGGCCCTGCATCCCAAATACTAGCCCTACCAGAGAGCCAGAAAGTCCACACCTTCCATTCTCTGAAAGCTATTGAGGGTTCCTGCACACACACTCCCACTGAGCTCTGGTCAGGCTCCATGGAACCGATTTATCAAGGAAGCAGCCACCAAGCTAGACCTCAAAGGAAGGGGGCCAAAGGCAAAGTTTTGGTGGCAGAAGGGACGGTCTGAAGCCAGAGAAGTCTGGAATGGGCATATCCCACGAGGAATGCCACAGGGAGGGCTCCTGGCACTCTGATGTCCCCAGGCCTCTGTGGACAGGGACAGGGCACTGGAAGGAAGAGGGTGTGGGAGGAGGCTGGCAGAGACATCCAGCTAGCTCCAGCCACCTCACAGTTCAAGCCTTGGGTGAGGAGGGGAGGGATGGCGGCACCTTCTCCCTCCCTTGCTTACCCCTAAAGCACTCCTCACAGAACCACGGGGAGAGTCGGCACTCAGTGCCCAGCTTGCAGGGTCCGCTCCCCATTTCTCCAACACACCGTCCAGCATTATTTAGCTTGCCTCACCCCTGGGAGAGAAGAACCTAGAGGAGGGGAGAGGAGAAGGTAGGCATGGGGTGGTGGGTCAGAGGAGGAAGTTCTGCTGGAGAAACTGACTTAGGAGCGCTGGTGCGTAGTGGTGAAACGACGTGGGAGGTGACTCACCCCGAGCTGTGGGTGTATCTTAACTTTGAGGTGTATGTTGACCCAGCAGAGCCCGGCACATCCTCTGGAGCACTCCCAACTCACATCTGTCCTTCTCCCCAGGGATGATGCCTTCTCCGACAGCCTAAGCCAGAAGGCGGACAGTGAGGCCAGCAGTGGGCCACTGCTGGACGACAAGGCCTCCTCCAAAAACGACCTGCAGTCCCCCACGGACCACATCTCGGATTACGGCTTTGGGGGGGTGATGGGCCGGTAGGAAACACGGATTCATTCTTTTTCTGCTAGTACCACGCCTGTTGGTATCTGATTTGGGAGGAAAACGGGGGCAGGAGGGAGAGACGTAGACTGTTGTGGACCCTGTTCCCCACAGGTGACATTGAGCACACCTGGGAGGGGCAGGGGCTGTAGAGAAGGAGGAAGAAAGACATATCTTAGCAAATCAGTGCTTTTTATTTTAAATAATAATAATAAATGGTGGGGGGCGATTACAAATTGGCAAGTATTTTTCCAACTTCTCTCTCTAGTTCTTGCACCTCCTCCACTTTCCGTTGAAGATCCAAGTAGTTATATTTAAAAATTTAAAGGTTATATACTCCCTGAAGTGTGCTATATAAACACAAAACTCACACCCCCTCAAGTGTGGGGGAAATTGACACTCAACTCCACCGATTTATCTGGTGGGAGCACATTTGCCAATTTCTTTACTCTCCATGTGTGGGCCAGGCTGTGTCACATGACCTTTCTGCCAAGAAGGGAACTGAGCTCCTTATTCTGCATACAGGTGTGGTCCAAAGTATGTGGTAGTTTAAAAACTAATACTATTAAGGAAAAGAAAAAAAAGGACCAAAAACCTGACAGTTCTCACTGCTTTCCTAATCAGGTTCTCAAAATGTAATTTTCTTTGTTTACTCGGTGGAGAGGTCAGGGGACCAGCCTACACATATGAGTGCTTGCAAATAGAGCCAAAAAATTCCCTCACAATGGAAACATACGTTTATGAACTTATTTCAGAAGTCCCAGTGCCTCCTTTAGCATATTCTATTCAGTGGAGCCAACAGTTGGGGTCCTGGGATAGATGATACAGTTGGGAGGGAAAGTGGAAAGCTGGGATAGGTAGATGACAAAGTCATGGTCCCTTGATTTCTGGGGGAGGTGGGGGGGGGGGGCGCGGATTTCTATCTTCTCCTGCCTTAATTTTCCTCTCCCTCCCTCATCTACTTCCTCCTTGTTCTTTTTTTTCTCAATACCTCTTCCTCTCCAGTGCCTCTGCTTTGGTCCTGTTGGGGTACCCACAGGCAGTGCTTAGCTTGGCTGGTGGCATTAAGACCTAAAGCGCTGCTGACCACATTGAACTTGGTCCCGTGGTCGCAATCCATTCCAACACTCTGTCCCTGCTCCCCACCCCCTGGATACTGCAGCTTTCCTCCCTCTTTGGTGGCCTCCATGGGATGTAGCAAAATCTCCAGGAGGTGGAACCTTTTATCTTCAAAGTGCTTTCATACCCACTGAACCTCTTTCAAAGGTGGGCAAGGAATATTATGCCCATTTGACAGATTAATAAAATGGGGCCTCAAAGAGGACCCAGGGAAGTCTGTGACAGCAGGATAAGGACTCACCCTCATGTGTCCCTTTTGTCCAAATGCACGGAAGGCATGTTCAATGATGCACTTTTCCCTCTTGGATGACTTGTTTCCCAAGATCTGGAAAAGGGCTCTTAGAAGTAGCCCTTTGCTGGGGAGGTTGGGGTGGGTAACAATACTGGGCTGTGTTCTGTTCCCAGGGGGGCCCTCCTGTGCTTGCAGGGGAGCGGGTAACTTTGGGTACAGTAAAGCCTCAATGCTTCAGACCAGTTAGAAGCCCTTCAGCATCATGGCGATGTCTGAACTGCTTACTAGTAACGTATCTCGAGCCCAACTAACCTTCACCAAAGCAGTCTAAGGTTGAAATCCTCTGGCCTTGACTTAACAGCTTCACTGTGGAATTGGCACCACCACCCTCTGAGCTTGGAAACAATGCTCTGGTTCCCTCCTGTGTGCGGGTTAAGCCTGTCCCCCGGTGAGGCCCGTGCTCAGCCGGTGCTTTCATGTGGAATCGCAGTCTGGCTGAAGGAGGCTTTACTATACCTTGGCTAGACTAGTGACTAGTGTGTAGTGCGTAGCCTGGGGGTTGACTGACTCATTCTGATTGCCAGGGTTGACCTCTGCCCCATGCCCCTGCCCCCTGGCTCCTTTGCAGAGTGCGGTTACGATCTGATGGAGCAGCCATTCCCAGGCGCCGAAGCGGGGGCGACACACACAGCCCACCCCGGGGCCTGGGCCCCAGCATAGACACGCCGCCCCGGGCCGCCGCCTGCCCCAGCAGCCCCCACAAAATCCCCCTCACCCGGGGCAGGATCGAGAGCCCCGAGAAGCGGAGGATGGCGACGTTCGGGAGCGCTGGCAGCATCAACTACTCTGACAAGAAGGCGCTCTCAGAAGGGCACTCCATGAGGTCGACATGCGGCTCCACCAGGCACAGCAGCCTGGGGGACCACAAGTCCCTGGAGGCCGAGGCCCTGGCAGAAGTAAGGGCCATCAGGAATGCAGGCCGGGCCGGTGGAGACCCCCAGAGGGGGAGCAGGGTGGGGACTTGTGGACGGGGGGGCCACTTTGCCCTTAATGCCAGGCTTAAGACTAAGCCAGAACACAAGATAGATAGGGAACTGGCTTCCCACCTGCCTGCTGGCCTCCCCATGGGAGTGGAAGTTGGATGGGTGCTGCTGCAGGCTAGGGTTCCTGTGAAGACTGAAGAGCCCCCCTTAATCTTCAGGAATGGAGGGGGAATTCCTGACTAAGGGAAAGGCTGGAAGCTGGAGATGTAGGAATGGCAGGTGATTCCATGAGAAGGCATAGCTGAGTTATTCATTCATTCATTCATCTATCTGTTCATTCATTCATTTCATTCATTGACTCATATTGATTGAGCACCTATTGTGTGACAATCACTGGGCTAGGCACTGAGAGTACAATGATGACCTAGAATGGACCCAGGCCCTGCCTAATTTAGAGAAGAAAGAGACATCAACCAATAACACAGCTGTGAAATGGCAGTTGGGCCAGGTTCTTTGAAAGAGTGGTATGTGATATTTTGAGAGCCTAAAATGTAGGGATTGCTCAGAGGGGGAGAGACTTCTTGGGGGGTCTTCTATGACCTGAGATACAGAGGATAGGGGGAATAAATGGCTGACGCTGGGGTGGAGGGTGGAGATATGACCCGATATACAGAGGTTAGGTGGAATAAACAGCTGACGCTGGAAGGGAAGATGCAGCCAGAACCTTCTTGGCTGTGAGAATTGCTCCTTAGAGAGTGGTATTTGAATCCCTGTTACAAGGGGAAGGGGAAAGTTGTGGGTTTGGGGGCTGTGCTCTAAAGGAGACCAGGAAAGTTTCCCCGGGGAAAACCAATGCAGAAACAACTCATCCAGCAGCTAGAACTCCTGCTCACACCCACAGGGTCTAGCTGGGCCCCATGTCCTGATGCCCACTCCCGAGGGACACCTGAAGATCAGCACCTTGGCATGGCCCCGCAGAGGAAGACCTACTTGTCCTTCCATCCTTCAAGGCTGTCCCCTTGGGGAGCATCACCCTAGCATCCACCATTACCCGAAGCTCTAGTAAGAGCCAGGATGGGGAGTGGGTTCCCCAAGGCCCAGAGCCCTTAACATAAACAATCAAATGCAGTGCAGTCTAGGCCAGTGTTTCCAAAAGTAGCTCCCACAGCAGGCTAGTTCACAGGATGTTAATGGGGGGAGAGGGGAAATGTGTTTTGTTGTCAACCAACTTTGGGAAATTCCTGTCTGACAAAGTTGAATGCCTTGTCTACAAGATTTCTTAGAACCTTTAAGTATGTTGAAGTATGTGTATTATGAATCTCCAAAAAGAGAAGAGGGCACACCCAGACTTCTTTGGGCTTTATTCACAGCACATTCATAAGACAAGCCTAAAGAATGAACACACTTGGGAAATGCTTTATGCATTTTTCTCCCTTTGTAAACATACCTACACACTCTCTAATTTGATAGCTGCCATTCAAAAGCTCCTTTCATGGACAGAGGTGAAATGGGAAAGCATGGTAGATAATATGTAAATAGCCAAGAGGGGCACTAGATGGCCTCCAGCCTGCTCAGCATTGGCACTGCCTTCTCAGACTACAAAAAGGAGCCGTGGCAAGGAAATACCAAGTGGTCGATGGAGCTACTAGAAATTCTCTGGTCTCAAAATACCCTTTAGGACTTAGATTTGAACCCAGTGAAGAGGCTGTTTGGGGAACTTGCTACACTGCCATCCAAAGTGGGAAGATGTAATTTGTGAGGAGCTGAAAAGTACTCCTTTCCTATCCCACCCGCCGGAAGTCCATCACCCGCCAGCACCTCTCTGCAGCTCCACTCTGGAGATTATGGCTCACCCCTCAGACTAATGCCAGGCTCCTGCCTAAACTACTCAGCTGATCTTTCTCTGAGCTTTCTGTCTTTCTGGCTCACACTCTGCCAGGGTAGAGTGGTAGTGGTGGGAGGGATGGTGGTGGAAGGGCGATAATTGCACTTTATTTATTGAAGTTTTACCTTTCAGCTCACACTGGAGTAGAGCAAACAAAGAGTAGTGAAGTTAATAGAGGAGTTAATTTAAGCAGAGTGGCATGTTGAAAGTAGACTTTATTCCTGCAGGTTTGGGAGAAGGCAAAGATGGGGAGAGACTGCTCTCTCTCCCCTCATGCAGAAAATCCCCCACAGCTAATCCTGTAGGTAAAGGCCCAAAGGCCCCTTCTTAAAGGAGCCAGTATTATGGGGAAGCCTAAAAGCTAATATTAGCTTTATGTTAATACTAGAGGCCCAGTGCACGGATTCGTGCAACAGTGGGCTCCCTCAGCCTGGTCTGCACCCTCTCGCAATCCAGGACCTCTCGGGGGATGTCGAAGACCTGGTTTTGGCCTGATCTCCGCAGGCAAGGTCGAGGGACCCACTAGGGCATGAATCCGTGCACTCGGCCTCTAGTATGCATATAAGATCTTTCATTAATCTCTTCCCAACTCCCTCTGAGATTCATCAGTCTGTTCCATGTTTCCATGCCTGTGCATTGAGCGTCTGCACCCTGGTGGTCATTGCGTGTCATAGCTACTGGCCGGTCGGCCAGTTGCTTAGGCTTTTATATATATAGACTAGAGGCCTGGTGCACGAATTCATGCACCAGTAGGGTCCCTTGGCCTGGCCTGCAGGATCGGGCTGAAACTGGCTCTCTGACATCCCCTGAGGGGTCCCGGATTGCAAGAGGGTGCAGGCCAGGCCGAGGGACCCCACTGGTACACGATTGGGGCTGGGGAAGGATGCAGGAGGTTGGCCAGCAGGGGAGGGACCACGGGAGGGCTCCAGGGTGTGTCTGGCCCATCTCACTCAGTCCCAATCGGCTGGACCCCAGCAGCAAGCTAACTTACTGGCTGGAGCGTCTGCCCCCTGGTGGCATATCAATAGCATATTATGCTTTAATTGGTTGAACAGCTGCATAGTCGACCGGACACTTAGCATATTAGGTAGGCTTTTATTATATAGGATTATCTAATTAGCCATTAGCTAGTTATCAATAGCTCTTAACAGATCCTAAAAAAGATGGCTGGGACCTTGATTGTCGCCAGACTGGAGGGTGTCATAGGGGCCCAGGACAGGCATTAGGCCACCTGCTAACGGGAGGAAAGGTGGAGGTAAAAGAAGTGGGTATGGAGAGGGGCAGCCAGGACATCCCCAGGCTCCAACCCCATTAGTCTGACCAGACCTGTAGATTTTCCAGATTTGCCCCTGGGCAGAAAAGCAGTGAGTCTTAATAGTCATCATGGTTATTGAGGCTGTGCACAGACCTTCCAACAGTGGTTTTAAGCAGTATCCTTAATTGTCCCCTCAGTGGCCCAGTCCGTGGTGCTCTGGTCCAACTCAGCCTGAGCAGCTCCTCTCATGTGCTTGATGTGAACCAAGGACTCTGGCTAAAGGGACTTTAAAAACCACTGTCTGGCAGTTTACAAAGCTTCATCACATCCATTATCTCATTCCATCTTCACAATAAACTTGTGGGCTTTCAACAGATGAACAAAGTATGGTGCTGAGCAACTGAGACTTGCAAGTGGCAAAGGAGTCTTTGCTCAAAAGTCCTAGCCTAGGGCTCCGAAGTTAAATGCTGGCTTCCAGCTCCAGCACCCCCTACTGGCTGGAAGGGGAACAGAGGCCTTGGAAGAGGCAGGGATGAGCCAGCCATGACCTCGCTCTGTGTCATTCAGAGCACTCTCATCCATATGAGCTTAAATATTAAAACTTCCCAGGAAATTACGTAGGCAGATACGGATTTTTGTCGCTTTATAAGACTTCCATTTTAAAAAAATCAAAAGTTCCTGATTATAACAGAGAAGAACGTAACAGTCCCATCACTTTGAGGTGAACATTCTGATATTTAACCTCCAAGGAATTTTTCTATGGGCAAGGATTTTTTAAAATAATAATAATGGTTAGTGGCGTGGACTTTGGAGACAGACAACCTGGGTTGAGACTTAGACTGTGCTACTAAGTAGCTGTGTGACCTTGGACAAGTTACTTAACCAGCCTGAGCTTCCCCATCCTCCTGTGTACCTGAGCTTAATGGTAGTTCCTACCTGATACGTGTGGGGATGGACTGAATTATTCGGGGCGGGGCTTGGCTTGGTGCTTTGTGCGCGCTTAATGTGTGCCAGGGGTCAGGCCTTGCTCTTCACAGGGACCATATCATTTCATACTCAGCCAGCTCCGAGGTCTGTCTTCTAATGATCTGTAATCTGCGGCCCAGGGAGCTGAGGTGACTTGTCCAAGTCATGCAGCAAAGAAGTGGCAGAGCCAGAATTTGAACCCATGTCTGTCTGGCTGCAGAGCTGGCCTTTCTTAGCCAGCAGTCTGACGTGCTCTCACTGTCAGCTCCCTGTTCAGACAGTGTGCGGGCCACCACCATGTGGGTTCCCCAACTGGCGACACCCTGGGGATTCAGTCTCCACCCCAGCCATTGGCCCCTGGGCAACCTCCCTCAGACACCCCCACGCTGCCCAGGAAGGGTGCTGACCAGAGCTCTCTCTGCCCCCAGGACATAGAGAAGACCATGAGCACGGCTCTGCACGAGTTGCGGGAACTCGAGAGGCAGAACACGGTCAAGCAGGCGCCAGACGTGGTGCTGGACACCCTGGAGCCCCTGAAGAACCCGCCCGGCCCGGTCAGCTCGGAGCCCGCCAGCCCACTGCACACCATCGCCATCCGCGACCCCGACGCCGCCGTGCGCCGCGGCTGCAGCTCCTCCGCCGAGATGATGACCACCTTCAAGCCCGCGCTGTCCGCCCGCCTGGCCGGCGCCCAGCTGCGCCCGCCCCCCGTGCGGCCCGTGCGGCCCACGGTCCAGCACCGGTCCAGCAGCAGCAGCAGCTCAGGGGTGGGCAGCCCGGCCGTGACGCCCACCGAGAAGATGTTCCCCAACAGCTCAGCGGACAAGTCGGGCACCATGTGACCCGCAGGCTGGGGCGCACCATGGCCGGGGGGGCCTCTGTGACTTCCACGCCCTTCCCAGTGCTCCTGGCCTCACCGGGCGGGGCCAGAGGTCAGCCTGAAAGAATGTCTGTGCAGAGCTGAGGCCTAGCGCGGGCAGCAGCTCCATCCAGCTCGCGGGTGTGACGTGACGGAGGCCAGAGGAGCAGGAGCTGGAGCTGGAGCAGGCGCGGGAGCAGAGCAGCCCCAGCTAGAGCGTGTCCTTAGGTTGTGGCAACATGGTCAATGGCTTCGCCGGCATATCGTCACTGGAAAACGATTCTCTCGACATTCTCTCTACATACATAAATATGTGTGTATGTATGTATATGTGTGCATATATACACATACATATGTATGTATGTGTCTGTAGGTGTGTGTACATATATATATTTATGCATCTATATACATATACTAGATCGGGACACATACTAAATGTATATAGGATCTCCTTTTTCTTTTTACGAAACTTAGATTTACCTCAGACCCATGCCACCAAACATCTCCCGCTGTTATTTGGTGGGATTTGCAGGGACTTTTCTGGGAGAACTTAGAGGCCCACAGTAACTGCGAATGAAGCAATATACCACTAAGCTGCAGAAAAACAAACACAGTCTCCCACTGTCTCCAGAAGTCGTGGCCTTCCAGAACAGTCTGCCCCTACATGAAGGGTGGGGCAGGCAGTCCCCAAGCAGGCTGCTCCTAGAGGTGGGGAACCCCCCCGTCCAACCCAGAGACCCTGCCTTTCCACCTGAAGGCCAAGGACCAACTGTACCCCCAAAGGCACGGGAGGACGTTGGCAGGAAGACCCCTGACCACGGCATCCGTGTGTTTGTACGTAGAAAAGGGGGTAGTGAGAACCTAAGCCCCATCGTAGCACAGTATTATGTGTGGTTGGGAAAAAAATAATAAAACCACAGTGGTATGGAACACTTCAAAACCTAGAAACGCCGTAGGAATATTTCTGGTAACTATAGAGGTTTAACTTATACAATTTTCAAAGTATTTAATTTTTTTTCCTTTCCTCTTTCTACTAATTATACTGTGTCAGATGTGGAACTAAACAGGCAAGGAGGTTCTGAGTCACATCGTTTTCATTAAAAATCAGGCCATGACGCACTTTGGCTGGTGCCTCTTGCACGAAGTGCATGAACCGTAAGTGCCCAGGGCCGGGGAGGGGCGGTCCTTGGCACTTCCTGTCCCAGAGGATGCTTCGGTTGAGTTTATGCAAGTGAAATAGCTTCCCTCTCGCCCTTCCCTGCCCCTTCACCTGCCTTCTCCAGAGCATTTAATGTAAGTGAAAACATGGTGAAAGAATTGGGGGTGTGATCATCAAGTACATGAGCAGGGCTTTCACCTCTTGGCTGGGAAAGGGCCTCTGGATCACCCTCGTTCGATTCTGTTTTGCTTCCTCTTTGCATCTCCTGGTTTTCCAGAGATGGCTGTTTATGGATAATGGGACACAGATGAGTTAGATTCCAACGGGACCACCTTTATTCACTACCTTCATGCCAAGCCAAGGGTTTCCTCCCTATTCTTCTCACGCTTCATCTCTTTCTCAAGGCCTCTGAGTATGTCCATGGCTGTGGTTTGGAATAAAAAGTCCTGTGCGTCCCAGCGCCCACCACTTGGGAGCCGTGGGACTCTGGCATGTCCCCGCACCTCATTGAGTCTCAGTTTCCTGCTCCGTAAAATGAAGATAATAATGATGAAATGTAAACGAGTAAGCTGTTTAGAAAGCACTGTGCCAACACGATTATTCTTTTTATTGTCATTAGTAAGGTAGGTCTTTTAGCCTAAAAACCATCCGAGACCTTTTTGAAACCTCCTAATGGCTTTTGAGAGTAGGCAGTGGAATTTTCCTACCAGCTTCATAAGATCCCCAAGCACAGCCCTACAGACATATCACCTACAAATGCTCGAAATTCCATCGATATCATTTCACCCCATTAGATGAATTTTGCCTTGTCCTCTGGTCTTCCGCAAAAAGGTGACCCCCAGAGGGAGGGACCCATTGAGTCACTAATCCTTGGGTGTGTGGGAGTGGCAAGCCCTTCTGCCTCACCTGAGGATTGACATTGAGAGCACACAGTGGAAGGAAGAAGCAAGCAAGGCTCCAAAAAGAGAATGGCAAGGAGAGGCCATCACAAGCTTGACCTTCCTTGTTTTGCCTGGAACCAGCTGTTCTCTTAGCTCCTGGAAATGAAAGCACCTCAGAGCAAGCACCTCTGTGGGCCGTAAGAATATATCCCCGTTGTACAGCTTAGAAAAGAAAGCAAGTCTGTGCCATGCTCATAATTTAATGGGTGTCTGAGAGCAGGGGTCATGTCAGGCGCGGAAGTCATTTATTTGCGAGGATGCTATCCTGTCCAGCCAGGGTACAAGATATCCCATTCCTACCCCACAGATACTGCCAGACCGTAAATATAGTTGCCTCCTGAGCAAAACGTAGCATTCTCTGCCAGGACTACCAGACGTAAAGAGAAAATTTGAGTTGACAGACCTGGTGCCTGATCTACATAACACCAGTCCAACCATGTGGCTTTTCCTCTGAATTGATTAACTTCATTTTTCTTTCCTGAGAATGGACCTGCCTTTTACTGAATTATCTGAAGGCAGAGCTGTAGCTGTGTTCTTTAAGCACCTGTTTTTCCATTGGGAAAAGGCTGATGAGTTCACATTTAGAGAAGCTCACATCTCACTCATCCAGCCCCAAATCTGAGCCTTGTCGCAGAACCAAATGGAAAAATACTTTCCTGCATCCCCCACCCGCACCCCCCACTTCCTCATCTGGCACTCTGCATGTCTCGGTCCCTCCACAGGCACCCAGTCCCACCCACGGTCACTGAGCACTGGCATTCTCTTCCTGACTCCTGCCTGTGTTAGTCCACTATATATTGCTGTCTTTGCTTAAATGCTGGAAAGTAACTGTTAAAATGTGAAATCGTAATTTTAAAAAAGGCGACAATTAAATTATAGCCAATGCCACTCACCAAATCTTTGCACCTAGTAGATAGTTCAATGTAAAAAACAAATACGAGAAACCTAACTGTACAGTGAGTGTGGGGGAAATGTAGTAACCTAGTTCGTAGTCCTCAATATAACCAATTGTACAAGGGGAAGTGGTGTTTACCTACTTGTTCATCACCATTACTGAAAGCTGTGCTGATCAGTTTGTCGATAACGGGCATTTTTTTTTAAATTATTTTTTTGCTTTTCACAGAATGCTTTCTTAACCTTCGACTTATCCTGAGGTCAGGCCTTTTGTCTTTATGTGTAACCGATGTTCAGTCTATTTTAGGAATGAACCAGCAAGATGTTCATTTAAAACTGACCAAAGACAATTCCTTCCTGGTCTAGTTTCCTGGGCCCCGGGGCCCAGTCGCCGCTAAAGACCTTTCTCGGATAAAATTGAGAACAAGCCGTGCTTCCTGCCCCACTCTCCCTCTCTCCTTTCCTTTCCTCTTGAAGAGCTGCTCTGAGCTGTGGGATTCTATGAAAAATTCTTGCCTTTCCTTGTTTCCAGTGCTAACGATTTCTCACCTTGAAGCGCCTTTGAACCCGGACAGAGCACCAATGGGAGGGATATGTAAGCTTGGGCATTAGACTTGGGAGTCTGTCCTCTGAGGCCACCAGGCCGAGGAGCAGGAGAGAAGTGGATTCCCAAGGGCTAACAGGTTTCTATTCAATGAAGAAATCCGAGTGGGAAGAGACACAGGGAAATGGAGCCAACCTTTGGCCACGGCTGGAACCAGCAGTTCAGAGATCTGCCTTATAAACCCTTCAGAACTGGTTTGCGATGCACAGAGGGAGCCAGCGTGGGGAAGGGCCTTGACGCGGGGCTGGCTCCTCTGTTGGAGGCCCTTGGAGTGCCTTGGTGGGTACGTTTCTTCCTCATTCAGGAAGCATCAATGCAAAGGACTTCCTGTGACCTGGCTGTTACTTGGCACTCAGCGCACATCCTCGGCTGATGGGAAACCACAAGGACTAACGTAACGGTTCTTCCTCTCGGTCTTCCTAGTCCTCACTTTTCACACATCCAGAAGGTTTTACACATGAGCAAATGCCTCATTCTCCCGAGAAACCCGGAAAGAGGAGTGGTTGGCTCACAACCATGGTGGGCGGGCCCTGTTGGGCTTGGCGGTCGGTTGGCAGGGAGGAAAAGGCAGGAAGGGGTGAGCCGAGGTGTTGCTTAGCTGATTTTCTGCTGTGCAGAGCTAATGCTGACGTTTCATGTCAACTTCCCCGGTTCTCTGGGGTCTCCTCTCTCGTATAGAGAATTCCCCACATGCCCTAACTGCCAGGGGAGCTGAGCGAAGGGACCTGCTGTCGGTTGGAGCGCTCCTGGCCTCTCTGAGGCTGATCTGCCAGGGTCCCGCTGTCCCGTCCTCTGGGACTGGCCGAATGGCCAGCGCTGCCCCTCGCTGACACCTCCTTTCTGTGTGAACTGTCCCTAACAAAGCTGTTTCTTGGACCAGAACAAGCAGAACGCACTCCGCCTTCCTTAGACCAAGGCTCTGCTGGAGTTCCTGCTGGGCCCTGGCTCCCGGCAGTGTGGCTGTTTACACGGTTTGGCAATAGGCTTGGTTCTGATTGCTTCAGAGTGGCTGGTCTATTTTGTTTCCTTTGGTTTCCCTCCTCCCGAAACTGTGTCAGGAAAAAAAAAAAAATCGAAACCACCCTCGGAAAATTGCTGGTTGCTTGTCCCCACGTGATGAGAAGTGCTGCCCTCTTCCAGATATTGTTTCTCTACCTTACAGCCAACGCCCGTCCTATAGAGTGTCTGATTGGATCCTCTGTCGCATATTCTGATGGTGCCTGCTGGTTTGATGTGGAGCTATCCTGTGAAATAAAACAGCTTAACTTTTCTCAAACACGCGCTCCGGTGGCTTTTTGAAAGGGTGAGGCGGCCCATTGCGGGTTGGGGGGGGGGGGGTCCCGGAGGGGTGTTCCTACCCCCGAGTCCACACTGTGTGCGTGCTTCTCCCAGATCAAGCTTCCAAGGAGGACTGCTTCAACCACAGAGCTGACAGGAGGAGGTGACTGTGGGGTGTCCCCTGCAAGCAGAGCTGGAAGTGTCAAAGCAAAGGCAAGTGGGAGGAGCTGTCTGCAGAGGGAGGGCTTTCAAACGTTTAAACATCACACACAAGGCCACAGGATACTGACTTCCAGTGTGAAGGCAAATGCAGTATTTTGGCATTCGTTGTCTACACACATTTGATAGAGCCCCTAGGACTGTGTTGTTCCTGTTTTTAACATATGTTTTGGGTTTGGTTTTTTTGGTTGTGTGTGTGTGTGTGTGTGTGTGTGTGTGAAGTGTTTACTGATCACATTTCTGCCCCAGGTACTAGATTAAGCCTTTTACTTCTCATCAAATTCTCAAAACAGCTGTTGAAGGTAAGTGCTTTTTTAAATAAAATTTAAAAAATATATTTTTATTGATTTCAGAGAGAAAGCGAGAGGGAGAGAGAAAGATGCAAGTATCAATGATGAAAGAGAATCATTGATAGGCTGCCTCCTGCACACCCCCCCACTGGGGATCGAGCCCACAACCTGGGCACATGCTCTGACCGGGAATGGAACCATGACCTCCTGGTTCATAGGTCGATGCTCAATCACTGAGCCACACTGACCAAGCTAAGTGCCCTTCTTAAACCCCAATTTGCAGATGAGGAAACGGAGGCTCTGAGAGGTTTAGAGGCTCACCCAAGGTTAGGCTAGGAAGTGAAGGAGCCAGAATTTGAGTCTAGTCTATCTGACTCCAAAGTCATGCTCTTTCCAAGTTCACTGTATGGCCTGTCACTGAGCATTCTCAATACACCAGGTTGGCGGCAGGATCTCACGATTAAGGTAGCTTGATTGTGGCTTACCTGCCACAATCAAGGGAAATTCCAGGGCCCTTCCTTTCTGGTGAACCCTCTGGAAGATCTTCATGCAGGGGCCCCTTTGCAGAAGAGAACGAGGTCTCCTGCCAGCCTCAGGGAACCCATTATTCCCACCGTAACCACTTGACACTCAACGGAAGCCTCTGGCAAATTCCAGGTTCCAATACTGTGTCTCTGTCCCAGAGCCTCTTCTTCTTTGGGAGACCTTACACTCAATGCCCTTCCTCGGTGCCAACGGAGTGGGTGTCTGTTTCTTGCAATAAAATGGGAAAAGAGGAAAGAGTAGTAATAGCCAACATGTTTACTAGCTTCCAGGCATCCTTCGGAGCCCTTTCACATGTAAAAGCCAACTCAGCAATCCTATGGACCACCCTACAAAGCGGGACTGCCCAGTGTACATATGAGGAAATGGCACAGAGGGTAAGTAACTTGCCAAAGGACACACTGCCAGGAAGTTGGAGCTCGGGTCCCACTTAGTCTCACTCTGGAGGTGGATCTTTGCCGTTCTTCCCCACGCCCCAGGCACAGACAGGCCTCTGGGTGTGATCTGAGCAGAGGACAGGGTGGAACTGTGAGGTTCACTGGTCTGCACGCGTTTGTCCCAAGACCCCTCACTCAGGGGCCTTGTGCCAGGCACAGGGCAGCGGTGGTGCGGATGGTGGTCTGCTGCTGCTCAGACGGTCTCTACAGGAGCCAGGACAGATTCAGTGTCCTGCCTCTGACACGAGTGAGCATTTCATATCGATCCCCTAAACCGCAGCTCATGAGCCACATGCAGCTCTTTGGCCCCTTGAGTGTGGCTCTTCCGCAAAACACTGGCTCTTCCACAAAATATCAACTTCTGCGCATGGGACACGAAGTTTCAATCGCACTGTACGTGCGCGCCCGCACGTGGTATTTTGTGGAAGAGCCACACTCAAGGGGCCAAAGAGCCGCATGTGGCTCGCGAGCCGCGGTTTGCTGACCACGGCGAGAAAGGGTGTGTGTGCTTAGGGGGAGAAGCCTAGAAATGGCCCTGCCACTGCCTCAACGTGTGCAGCCACGGGGACTCACCCCTGGAGAGGCCATCAGAAGGGCTTTCCCAGCGGAAGGTTGTGGAAAGGATGGCGTGGGAGGTGGGCAGAGTGCAGCAGAGACCAGCAGCAGCCGCAGGAGTGGCAGCTTTCCTGTCGCTGCGAGGGAGGTTGTGTTTAAATAAAGGATTGTAAGAAGAGGCAGGGAGGGGATGAGAGCGCCCCAGGCCTTCCCAGCCACTCCAGAACAGAGGTCCAGCCTGGGTTCAAGAAGCAGATGCTAGCAGCTGTTCTCAACCTGTGGGTCGCAACCCCTTTGGGGGTCGAACGACCCTTTCACAGGGGTCGCTTAAGACCATCGGAAAACACATATAGCGTATCAGATATTTACATTACGATTCATAACAGTAGCAAAATTACAGTTATGAAGTAGCAACGAAAATAATTTTATGGTTGGGGGTCACCACAACATGAGGAACTGTATTAAAGGGTCGTGGCATTAGGAAGGTTGAGAACCACTGTGCTAAAGGAAGGATGCCTTATAGAACCAGCGCTGGGCCTCACCTGCAACCTTCCTCAGCCGCCCCAGGGGCCTGGAATCAGATCTCTGAACCCCTCCCTGTGGCCCACAAAGCCCCCACCCTCTGCCCCAGGACCCAGCCCCTGCCCATCTCAGCTTCTCTCCCCTCCATCCTCAGCATTCTCCACCTGAGCCCTCCTCGCCTGGAACCCACTGAGGGCTTCCTACCTCAGGGCCTTGGTCCTTGCTCATCCTCTACCTGCCAGGCTCTTCCCAGCCTCTTCTCCTTGCCGCCTCCTCCCCTCCCTTACAGTGTCTGTTCACATGTCTTTGCCTCGAAGGGGCCTCCTTTGACCACCTTGTTTAGATCTGTCCCTGCCCCCAGTCACCATTGGGCTTATTTGTTTTATTTTCCTCATTGCATTTATCATCACTGAAATTTACTCTGTTCATTTGTTTACTTATGCATTGTCTCTCTCCCCCAAAACTAGAATGTAAGCTCCAGAAAATTGGGGTTTCTGTCTATCTTGGTCACACTATCTCCACAGGGTATGGCGCCCAGCATAGTAAGTGCTCCATAAATATTTATGAACAAAATGAATATCTATCCACAACTGGGGGGAAATGCCATTTCTGAGTGAGGAGGGCTAAGTACTTAAACAAAATCACATTTTTGGGTGTCATTCATTCATTTAACAAATTATTCTTAAGCACCTACTGTGTGCCAAGCTTCCGGTGAGTACCAGGGCTGTAGCCATGAGCAAAGTGGACCAAGATCCCTGTGGAATTTTATGGTCAAATACTAGAGATCAAACAATGACCACAACAAAACAGGAAGCACCAAGGGTGTGGGGAGGAAGGATATCAGCTCCTGCTTCAGACTGGGAGGTTGGGACAGTCCCTCTGAGGAGAAGCTGAAACTGGGAACAGAAGCCTGAGAAGGAGCCCACCATGTGGGGTTGGAGAGGTGACCGGGAGGGCAAACATCACGGCAAAGGCTCTGGGGTGAGAAAGAGGTTGGTGTGTGAGACTGAAGGCCAATGTGGCTGGGCTGGGGGTGAGAGATGTGAAAACAGCTGGCAAGGAGGAAGGCATAGGCAGCACCTGTGAGCCACAGCGAGAATGTATTGTCAGAGCAATGAGAAGCCCTTGAAAGGTGTCCACAGGGGGCATTACTCGGTCCTGTTTATTGCTGTTAAACAATGATCTCTGGCTTCTAGATTGCAGCTACTTCTTAATGATGGAGGCTGGAGTGCTGCTTGAGGACTTAAACACTGTATGGGGCTATGATGCAGTGTCAGGAGCCCTGGACTATGATGAACCTGCTTCTCTGTACCTGAGGGCTGATAAAGCAGATGGAGGCATTTTATTATTATTTATGGGCTTCGAATACCCCCAGGCCATTTTGTCTCTGGATTTCCAGCTCTGCTCATCCATACATCCACCCCCCCCACCCCCCACCCCCAAGGGCTTATTGGAATTCTTCCTGATATGGAGATCAGTGGCCCACGCATGGAGCCGACCTGTAGACCTTCTTTATAGGCAATTTACAGAGTCCTGTTATCTATGGAACAAGATTTTCCTTCTTCAAATGCCTATTCGTTTAACCAAACTTAGACCGGTGCTCATAGGTTTTTGATGTCATGATAAATAGCTTGGCTCTTTCTAGTTTACGTCATGCTGTTGAGAACACATTAAGTCAGGACTAAAACACCCAACTCAGCTTGCCTTCAACGAAAGGAATAATTTTTGCTCCATCTGAATGAAAATAAAACGGGGTTCAGGAAGGACCGGATCCAGGTGTTCAACAATGTCAACAAGCTCCTGTCTCTCCAACTCCTTCCTTTTCAACAAAAGCTATACGGTATGAACTATTATTAGCCCCACAAGGTTCCGAGAGGTAAAGGACTTTTCCAAGATCATACAGTTGATAAGTGTGTACATCTATCTGAATGCACGTACAAGAGGTTACCTCACACAGGTGGCAGATTCCCTCTTCCCTGGGTTAAGTTCTTTGTTTCTGATATGTCCAGCCAAGGTCTCCATTCCAGTGACCTCAAACATAGAGACATCCACGTCTGCAAGGACCCAAGTCCTGGTGACTGCCCCTTCTGGGTACACTATTTACACAAGTGGCTATAGCAGGGCAGGGGCAGGGGTTCATTTGACTTTGTCCTCAATTCGCCCAGCTTAGGGCCCTTTGGGAAGTCAAATGCAAAGATGAGAAGAGATAAAAGAATAAAGAATGAATGGGGTGACTGCTCTTCCGCATTTCTTCCTCAAAGCTTGAGTCCACACCCAGCCCGATACTCTACTGTCGCCATGTGGCCATCTGTAAAATGGCAGGTGGGATGAGTTATCTCGGATTTTTATTGTGAAATATTTCAAACGTAAAGAAGAATACGGAGAATGGTATAATTAACCCATTATATCTATCATCTATACTTAACAGTTATTTACACTTTTTCCAAATTTACTTTATCTTTTTAAAATTTCAAATAAATCACCTATATCATGACATTTTATCCTGAAATACATCAGCACACATCTCTAAAAATGACGTTTTTCTACATGACAATGCCATTATCACATCTAATAGAATTAGTAATATTTTGTCAGTATAATGTCATACCTAATTCATATTCAAATTTCATGGATTGTTCCCAAAAATGTCTTTTAAAGGTTGGTTTGTTGAAATCAGGATCCAAACAAGGCTGTAACAAGGTTATGTCTTTTAAATCCTTTTTGTTCCAGAACAGTGACCTCATGTCCTCTGGAAGAATCTGGCTCATTTTCTCGTACAAGGCCCCACAGTCAGGGTTTGTCTGGTTGCTTCCTTGAGCTGTCAACTCCCTGGTTGCTGTCGTCCATGAATATCTTATAAACCAGCGGTTCTCAACCTGTGGGTCACGAACCCTTTGGGGGTCAAACGACCCTTTCACAGGGGTCGCCTAAGACCATCGGAAAGCAAATATTGAATATATAATTACATATTGTTTTTGTGATTAATCACTATGCTTTAGTTATGTTCAGTTTGTAACAATGAAAATACATCCTACATATCAGATATTTACATTATGATTCATAACAGTTGCAAAATTACAGTTATGAAGTAGCAATGAAAATAATTTTATGGTTGGGGGTCACTACAACATGAGGAACTGTATTAAAGGGTCGAGGCATTAGGAGGGTTGAGAACCACTGTTATAAACTAAAGTTGGATCTAAACATTTGATTTGATTCGGCTGTACCATTTTTGGCAAGAATGCTCCCTAGATGATGTGTCTTCATCTAGGCACTCCCTGTTTGGTACCCACTTTTGGAGAAGATTAACCAATAGGTTCAGGTGGGTTCACCCTCATCCCTCCATTAAAAAGTTGCATTTCCCTGTGAGCAGAAGCTAAACGGTGGTTTGATGATTTGGAACCTGGTGAATATCCGGTTCCCCAACAATCTCTCCCCATGGCTGATCATTGCCTGGAACACTAATGTTTCATTAGAAGATGCAAAATGGCCATTTTTCTAACTCTATCGTTTCTTCTATATTTTTAAGATCGAATTCTCATCTACAAGGGCTAGTATTTCCCTAAAGTATAGATCTTTCTGGAAAAGAATACATGGTTAATTCTTTCCCCTTCTTTATCAACGTACAGAGTGAGAAGCTGATGTAATGACTACCTCCAACAGTAGCAAATGAGGGATTTTCCTTTTTCTGCTGAGACTCATTAGAAATCCCTGGATTTTAAAATATTTCGTGAGGTTCCCACAGACTATTGCAGCCAGTGGTCTTTCAGAGGCTGAAGTCAGTGGGAGCGGCTTCAAGCTGGCTCTTGTGTTTTTGACCTTATTTTTGACAACTTCCTTATTTTGGGCGCAATAAGATGCTGAGGGCTAAAGGCTTAAGATCAGCGATGTCTCCAAGGGGCTCTGGTTCCTCTTCGTGGGGACCACACTCCGTGCACTAGTACTAGTGAGGGGCAGAGCTGAGATTTGAACGCCGGCAGTCTGACTTCCGAGCGAAAGCTCTTAACTTCCATGCCCTCTGGTTAATAATGTGTCCTAGAGATAATAACAGCAATAATTATAACTATTACTCCTGCTGCCATAGGCAGCCACTCATTATGTGTCGGACACCCTGAGAGGTGCTTCCAAAAATTTAAAAATGTATTCATTACAGCCCTCAGATGTAGGCATTATTCTTCTCATCTCACAGAAGCGGAAATTGAGGTTCTGAAAGGTAAGTGGCTTATCCCAGATCACATGGGAAGTGGGAGAGCATGGATGCAAATCGAGGTCCATGTGACTCTAAGTCGTGTGCTCTTAGTCCCCATAGACCAGACTGGTTGGTGAGAATTCTGTCTTTGGTAATTTCCACTCTGTCTCCTTTCAAAGGTCCGTTGCTTTGCTCCCCTAGCCCCAGGCACTCCCTGTGTCCCAGGACCCCAGAGCCCCTGGGCCAGACATCATTTGGTATCTTTCCAGGTGATCCACCCAGTGAGCATTGGTGGGCCCCTGCTACGTTCACAGCTGTGCTAGGACACAGAAGGTCTAGTTGGGGAGACTAAGTAATTGCATACAGCGAGTGTGTTTGTGCTGTAAGGTAACAGGTGCAACCTGCTTTAGCAACCCCAGAGGAACATTCAACCCTCCCACGGGGCTTTGGGGATCTAAACAGCCTTGAAGAGCCAAAGAATGGAGCTTGAAAGGGGAAGCGGTGTCCAGACACCATGACAGATGGTGGAGATTCCCTGGCACAGGAACTCAGCTGCACGCCCTTCACTTTGTTTCGGGTAGATGGCTGCCTCCTTGTAAGGAGAAATGCCTGGAGCCTACAGAGACCAGGAGAATCGCACAGGACTTGCTCTTCACAAGAAAGATTGCTCTGCCGCTGGCACTCATAAGTCAGTACCAGATCGGAAGCAGAGTAGAGACAGGTATTGGGATCAAAGTGAGCAGGTGAAGATTGCTATTTGGGGGGCTGGGGGCGGGGGGAGGAGGGACCGTCAGGGCTGAGGCTCGAGCAAGTCTATCTGGGGGCTCCCAAGCCAGCCCCAGGCAAGCAGAAGGCTCCTGTGGAGGGTCACTGTGGTTTTAGATCACTGTCGCCGTTACCTATTGCTGTATAACGAACCACCCCCAAATCTGGTGGCTTAAGATACTCAACACTGACCGTGTCCAGTGAGTGTGTTGAGCCGTTTTCTGGTCAGGACGAGCTGAGCTGCTCTCTGTGGTAAGGAAGTGGGTGGTCTAGGATGGCCTCACTCGCATGCCTTGTAGGTGGCTCAGTGTCAGCTGGGTGATAAAGGTGACTTGGCCAACTGTCTCTCATCATCCAGGAGGATTGTTAGGGTTTGTTCACATGGTGCTGGTTAGAAGGTTCCCAAGAGCAGCAAGAACAGGGGTAAGCTCCAGTGTATGGGCACTTTTCAACCCTATTTGCATCACCTTTGTTAATGTCACATTGACCAAAGCAAGACAGCAAAGTCCAGATTCAGACAGAAGGATTGAAAAAGAAGTCCACCTCTTGATGGAAGGACTCAGATCGTAAAGAGGTGTG
Source organism: Myotis lucifugus (assembly GCF_000147115.1). Taxonomy (NCBI): domain Eukaryota; kingdom Metazoa; phylum Chordata; class Mammalia; order Chiroptera; family Vespertilionidae; genus Myotis; species Myotis lucifugus. The sequence goes on from NW_005871056.1 coordinate 15,954,408, forward strand.
GTTATAGGCAGGGGGATAATTTGCAACTATTTTTGCAATCTGCATGTTTATAGGCATGTATTCCCTCTCTTACTATATACAGCACTCCACGTTCATTTGGGCATCCACCCCTACCCACACACTGAGGCCTAGACAATCTGCGGCACAGTGATTAGTTCAAAGATGGGACATGTGACCCAACTCTGGCCAATGAGATTCAGCCCTGGCACTTTTGCTGGGTTCTATTGGGAATGAGGTGCTTTCTTTTCCACGAGGGTAGACCTGGGTCATTCTGGCTAGAGACCCTGTTTGCCTCCATGTGTATGTGTGTGTGTGGGGGGGACTGCTTGAGCATTAAGCCAGCACTGAAGAAAACAGATACAAGACATCAAGAAAGAGAGATTGAGCCCAGCTGGTGTGGCTCAGTGGTTGAGTGAACCAGCAGGTCATTTGATTCCTGGTTGGGTTGCAGCCTCTATTCCAGTGAGGGGAGAGTGGGGGAGGCAGCTGATCGATGATTCTCTCTCATCATTGATGTTTCTATCTCCCTCTTCCTTCCTCTCTGAAATCAATGAAAATATATTTAAAAATATATGTATATCATGTTCAATATTTGGGATGTATTTATATTAAAAATTGTTTTCTATTTATCTGAAATTCACATTTCCTTGGCATTCTGTACTTTATCTGGCAGCCCTATCCTGGGTCCTCACTCTGTGCTGAGTGCCATGGGAGATTCCTCTGAGCACTAGCCTGCTTTTTTATGTGGAACATTTTGTTTTTACTCCTGAATAAGGAAGTACAATCTCTTTATTGATTTACAGAAGGAGAATATCCGTGGAAACAGCAGCATGTTAGAGGAGATTGGCTCCCGGGGTGGATAAATGCCCCGGGAAGGCAAGACAGCTGCCTTGTGTGACTCAAGGTGGACCCTCAGAACTGCTTGTGCCTGTGACTTCACTTCCCAGGTCCAAGGAGGGCTTGAGTGGGTGCTGTTTCCAAGAGCAGGAACAGAATTGCTCGGCCTGGGAGGGAACGATTTATGGAAATGTGGGCTTATTCCGGTGATTCACTCACTCATTCAGTCTCACTGAGCAGCTGGTGGCTGGAACTTAGAGATGAATAGCATTGGGTGCTGCCCTGGAGGCCTCCAGACTCAGGGAGATGGATCTGGACCCCAGGACCCACAAGTGTTGCCTCCCAAATCTGTCTTCATGGTTGAACGGAAAGAATGTATTTCTTGCCTAACTGGTTTAGCTCAGTGGATAGAGAATTGGCCTGCGGACTGAAAGGTCTCAAGTTCGATTCCGGTCAAGGGCATGTACCTTGGTTGTGGGCACATCCCCAGTGGGAGGTGTGCAGGAGGCAGCTGATCGATGTTTCTAACTATCTCTCTCCCTTCCTCTCTGTAAAAAATCAATAAAATATATTTTTAAAAAGAGAATGTATTTCTTTCCCTTCTTTTCTCTCCTTCCTTTCCCATTTATATTTTTTCTTTTCTCATCTCCTCTTCCCTCACATCCCAGCTCTTTGTCATCTAATTACAAACCTAATTACTTTGTAACCAACTAGTACCATAAAGGAACAATTACTGGTGCACTCAGGTGGGGAACCTGGTCTTTGTCTCAATTCCTTTGTCTCTCCAAGCCCAGCATTCAGATCTAGGTAGGCAAAGCCATCTAACTCAGCCTGGAGTTCATTTTCACACCCTTTTCTGATTGGCTGATACAAACCCACTGCCGCCTCCCCCTTTCCCTGATGAAGGCCCACTAGGTCCAGCATCCTGAGATCCTCAAACCTCTGCTCTGCTGCCCTGTCTGCTCAATTATTCCTCTGTAAAGTGTCAGTGGGTGATCCCTTCTGGTTTGGGGTTAAAAGACCTAGGTTCAAGGCTAGAAATTGCCGCTGGCAATCGGCATAATCTTGAATGAGTTCCTTCGCCTCTCTGAGACTCAATTTCCATGTCTATAAAATGGAACTAGTTCTCATAATGAGGACCTTATGAAAATATTCTGCAGTGGTTAATATGGACTCTTAAGCCCACACTGCCCAAGTTCAAATCTTTCCTCTTTCACTTACTGGCAGAGTGCCCTAAGCGAGTTTCCTGTTACTTCCCTTTTCTCATTTGGTTGGAGTCTGAAATAAGTCAACATGTGTAAAAATACCTAGAACAATGCTTTGCATACAAGTGCCTAATAAATGTCAGTTATTTATTATAATACTAGAGGCCTGTTGCATGAAGAGATTCGTGCAATAGGCCTTCCTTTCCCCTGGCTGCTGACACCGGTTTGCCTCTGGCACCCGGGGCCTAGGCCTTTGCTCTGGCTGAATTCTGGCCGGAGCCGGCCCCGGAAACGTCAGGCCTCACTGCTCTGCCAGCCCCGGGTTGTCAGGCTTCACTCCACTGTTTGGAGCCTACGTATGCAAATTAACCGCCTTCTTTGTTGGAGGTTAATTTGCATATTGTGCTGATTAGCCAATGGGAGGTGTAGCGAAGGTATGGTCAATTACCATGTTTATCTATTATTAGATAGGAGGATATATTAAAGTCCTCTGTCCAACTGCTATTATTATTATTATTATTATTGCCCAGTGAGTATTTAGGAAAAATCAGTGGAGTACAACTCTGGCTCTGGGGCCAGAGGTTCCTTAAGAAGAGGGGCCAAAGGAATGAAGCCTTAACCTCTTTGAGCCTCAGTATCTGTGTCTATAAAATGGCAATAACAACCTCACCTCTGCCTACTTCACAGGGAAGCTTGAGTGCTGATGGTAAGCACTTAGAAAAATATCTGAATGAATGAATGAATGAATGCATGGATCAGGAGGGGTGGCAGTGGCAAGCTACCCTGAGCAGCATAACTGTTGACTTGCTGCCCAGGAGACCTGACAATGGCCCACTTAGGGCAATGGATGAGAGCTGAGGTGAGCAGAGAGGCTGGGTGGTGTGCTGGTGAGTTTTGGACAATAGGTACTCTTATACTCACTTAGTGAGAGTGTAAATGTATTGGTACAGCCTTTTTGGAAAATCACACAGCACAGTTTAAAAGTTTAAACAAATTAACCTAATAGTTTCATTTATTGGAAGTCATCCACCAGATATCCAGGCTCAAGTGTGCCAAGATTTATATAGTGTGTTCATTGCAACTCTTGGCAATAGTGAAAAATTGGAAACAACCTAAATGTTCCTCAGTATTGGAGTAGATAAATTGTGGTGTATCTAGATAATGGACTACATAGCTATTAAAAAGAATGAGGTAAAGCTATATGTATTAACATCCAGAGGTCTCAAGATGTATAGTTAAGTAAACATATAGAAAAACTCAAGTTGACAGAGCTTTGCATTTATAATAACACTAGAGGCCCGAAATTCATGCATGGGCAGGGTCCCTAGGCCTGGCCAGCGATCAGGGCCGATCTGTGGGGCAACCAGAGGGGTGATGGGGGGAGGAGAGGAACACTGGCACCCACCTTGGCTGGCCTGGGGCCTGAAGGCTGGGGGCAGCTCCTGCATTAAGTGTCTGCCCCCTGGTGGTCAGTTCTCATCATAGCGACAGGTTGTTCCACAGTGTGGTCCATTTGCATATTAGGCTTTTATTATATAGGATTTGTGGAAAAATCTTATCTATGTATCAGCATAGGAATTATCTGGAAAGTTATACAAAGTTAAGGTGGTTAAGAAAAGGAATAACTTAAAATTAAAATTTTAATTTTATAAAAGAGCACCCATTCAAAGAGGTCCTGATTGTATAATCTGGACAATGACACTGTGTGACTCAAGAACACGCTATTCAATCCTGAAAAAAACAACAAAAAAGAACACACTATTCAAGTTTTTATTTTTATTTATTTATTATATATTTTATTTATTTTTTACAGAGAGGAAGGGAGAGGGATAGAGAGCCAAAAACATCAATGAAAGAGAAACATCAAACAGCTGCTTCCTGCCCACCCCCCAGTGGGGATGCGCCTGCAACCCAGGCACATGCCCTTGACCGGAATCGAACCTGGGACCCTTCAGTCCACAGGCCGGTGCTCTATTCACTGGCCAAACCAGTTAGGGCACTATTCAAGTTTTTAAGCGGAAGCTTCCTTTTGTGTACACTGGCAATGATAATGCTTACCTCGCAGTACTGTGATGGGGTTAGATGAAATAATAGATATGAAAATCTTTGCTCACAGCAGTTATAGCAATCAGGGAAGGCAACCCGAAGGAGAAAGCATTAGCCTATAGGCCCTAGACCTTGAAAGATTTGGTAAAGTGTGGATTTGGTTTGACTCCCGGCTGTCTTTCCCCAACATTCAACAGGCATTTATTTATTCAGGGTCAAAATACAAAAGCAATGCGGGCCCATTAACCATTTACTTTCGGCTGGAAAGGTGAATCTAGCGCATGCGCAATAATAGCATCTGGGCTGCGCTCCGCCCACGTACTACAACTCCCGGCAGGCTCCGCGCACGCCGCCGGCGCGTCGCGGACTGCTGTCGTAGCGCGGTAGCGCGGGGAATTTCGAGTGGCAGTGGAGCGCGGGAGGCCAGTGGGCAGCGGAACCCCCAGCATCCTTTGGGGAGACCATGGACTCCCTGGTCGAGCCTCGGTGGCCTCCGGGCCTGGAAGTTATGAAGGTGAGCGCTGCGGGCAGGTTGGGGGCGCCCGGGTGTCCGCGGGAGGCCAGCCCCGCCGCGAGAGGACCCGGCGCGAGCGACCGGCGTGGGCCAGGGTGCCCGCTTTTGCTCTGCCACTTGCCCACCGGCCGCCCGCGTGGCTCTGGGCCTCAGTGTCCCGGGGACAGGCCTCGGTCCCTTTTTCTGAGCCGAGGTTGGCGGCCTTAAGGAACCCGGTGTTGGGCAGTTCGGCCACAGCAATCACAGCGACCTCGAGAAGGAACGGTTAGTCCGCACAGTGACAGCGACCGCGACTGTTAACCCTTTCGGCGGGTTCACGACGTGCTGAGCTCGATGTCAACTCTCCCCGGACCTCGGCTGAGAATTTCCGAGGTGACACTGGACATGATTTTGGGTAGAACGTGCATCGGAAAGCATTTACTTAGTCACCGAGCGAAGCAGGTGGGCTCCTTGACGTTTTCTTTAGTTTGTTCTCATCACCCTCCGGAAGCCTAGTGCAGGTGTGCCCTGACCCCTTCCTGACATGTCCCAACTCCTCACAGTTGTGCCTGTTTCTCTTTTAAACAAAGAGATCAGGACTCAGGCTCAGCGTTAGCCAGCCTTCCATTTAACCGAATTATTTCGCCTAAATGACATTGGTTTGGTGTTTGGCAAGGCGTTTCGGTAGTGGTGAGCCCAGGACCCCTGCTCTGTTTGGTCAAGAGCAAATAACATTTTGCTGCGCTCAGCATCAGTGGCTTGGTTTTTCTCCTGGCGGGTAAGATCACTTTCTCCTTCTCTTCCTCGGTTTTGTTTACTTGAGGATTATGGCGTCTGCCCCACTGACTCAGCAGGCGGATCTGAGGATTAAGTGAAGGGGCTTGTGGGCGGTTAAAGTAAGTGTGAACCTTATTCTTCCTGTCATCGTCACTGTCACCTGCAGTCCCTGGGGAGACGAGATTAGCCCCATGGTGAAAGCTGACATTGTGGAAAGGAGCTAGGAAAGCTGTGGTTTTCCAGCTCTGGTGGCTTTGGCATTCACGTGCAGTGGAGAAGAGCACAGGTTTGAGTTAAGGCAGTTATGCCCATTCTCAAGAGCACAGCCCAAATATAAATGCTAGGAATAGTTTTAGAAATGTTGCATGATGATCAATTTCTGTAATGCAAGCAGAACAACTAGAAAAAAATCTTTAAGGGTGGAAAGCCATGAGTCATCAATTTGGAGAGTCAACAAACGCTTGAGTTGCCATGGTTAACAGGACATAGTGCAAAAAACGATGATCCTGGGTTAAGTCTGATCTCGGCCTCTCATTTAACTGTGTGACCTTGAGTTAGTTACTAAAACTCTCTGACTAAAACTCTCTGAGCCTGAACTTCCTCAACTATCAACTGGAGGCAAAAATAAACAGTCTGTAGGGTTGGTTAAATGAGTTGGTCTGTCTGACTTACTGAGCTTAATGTGGGGGCTCACAAATTACTTGCCAGTTGATTGAAGGTATCTGGAAGTCAAACATTCAATTGATGCATCTTATTATTAGCACTTAACGTACGTTAACTTTTCAACGCCTTTTTGTTGTGAAGATCTAATTGGATAAAGGAAGTGAAAGTTCTGTAACCTGTAAAGCTACCTTTTGCTTGTAAATTTAAGCATATTTTGTATATTCCTACAGTGGTCTTTAGAGGCAGCTTCCATGTTTTCTGTGGCTTTAATATCTCACCACAGCACTGAATTGAGGGTTCAGCACCAGGGAGTGTTCAGTGATAGAGTCGATTGAGCCCATATTAGAATCATGAAATCTTAAGGTTGGGAAGCCAGTCCCTTCAGTATTTTAATCCCTTTTATAATGTATTCTGCCATTTCTCATCTCGGTTTTTGTTTGAACCCTTCCAGGGACAAAGAATTAGCTGCTCCCTGAAGTAGCTCTGTTTGGAGTTCTTCCTTATATTGAATAAAAATCTGACTCTAGATCCATGGTTCCTAATCTAGGATCCATGGAAAGACTTTGGTAACTGGATTATTTATTAAAAATTTTGTCTGTATGTGTGCTTTTCTGAGAAGAGAGTCCACAGTTTTAATCCATTTTTCAAAGGGATCTTGTGACACCAAAAACTTAAGAACCTTTGCTCTGAAGATTGTCTTTTCACCCATTCTCTATTTCCCTGTTCCACTTTCTCTAAATTAAAGAAATCTGAGGGCATCTGCTTGATCTGTTTGGGTTGAGCGTGCATGTTACTCTCTTGGAGTGGCATGATGGAAATTCATATGAATATATATATATAAAAGGCTAATATGCTAAGTGTCCTTCCCACTGTCCAACCGGTCGCTATGATGCACACTGATCACCAGGGGGCAGACACTCAACATAGGGGCTGCCGTGACACACACAGACCTGGTGCCGACAAAGCAACACTCGGCTTCCCCCAGGTGGGACACAGGCCCCACCACCACTCCGGAGCCATAGCCCACCAAATTACAGCCGATGCTGCCATGGCGCAAAATGCGGCCCACAGCCCAGCCCAGCTCACAAACAGTGGCTGTGGGTACCGGGTAATGACGTCACATTTTTGTTGACATTCTGAAGCCGAAATTGTCGACAGAATATGTCGGAAGACCAACTATTGCCACACTGTACCTCTGAAGCCGAAAGAAGCTGGTGTTGTTGACAGAATGTATCTGAAGAAAACTATTGGCACAACGTACCTCTGAGGCTGAAAGAAAGCAACGTCAGAATATGTCTGAAGAACAGTCATCGACAAGTACTACCAATACTGGTAGGAACTGCCTTCATAGCGAAAATGAGGTAAATGAGGATGCAGTTATCGAACACAGTTGTGGCGGAATGACTGTTACATGTCAATTTTGCCTATTCCTAAATTTCTCCTATGAAAAACCATCTGATGGAAAATTTACTCGATGTTGTAGCAAAGGCAGTTTGTCCAAATGATATAAATTTTCCAGAATACCCGGCATATTTAAAAGAATTAATGATAAACGAAGATTCTGACAGTAAAAATTTCATGGAAAATATTCGTTGTTATATCATGTTATTGTTTCTTATTAATCAATTTTTATATTATTTTAATGTACATTTTACTAATTTTCTTTCATCTCTGACACTTCTATTATAGACAAAGGGCGAATAGAGATATTAAAATATTTCTTCTAATTAATTTCCTTTCAATATGCATGAATTGGTGCACTGGACCACTAGTGTTATATACCAGCTTGTTTGATGTGGTGTCACCTTCCACAGATCTTGCTCAGCAGACCTGTCAGAACCACTCCTCCACCGGAAGAGGATGGTTATATAGAAGAAATTACAATGGACTAGATGCCAGGGCTCTGTCTTCCAGTTCTGCTTCTGCTCTTAATCAATTTTCAACACAACCCTCTTGCTTTTTGAGTCAATGGTAGCTTACTATATAAAATAATGGAAGGTTTTGGTATTTTAATGTTTATTTCCCTGGTTTAACAATAACAAAAATTTCTGGCTTTGACAGGTTATAAATGTATGTGTATATAGTAGAAAAAAAATTAAACTTCAGGATAAGAGCAAGGACTAAATGAGTTACCCATTATCCTATCGTCTAGAGCAGTGGTCGCCAACCGGTGGTCCACAGACCACTGGTGGTCTGTGAGGTCCGAAAGGTTGGTGACCGCTGGTCTAGAGATAACTACTGTTTGACATTTTCTCTTATTTCTGGTCAGTTTACCTTGTGTGTGCTCATGCCCGCACATGCCCACAATGTGTAAATGCATTTAAAATTTGGGATTTTGGGGGGTCAACTTCTTGGGTTTGATCCAACTGCTTTTAAGCTCTGTAGTCTGAGTCTGCAAGGCTGGGATTCAGGTGCTATATATAGACCTCATTGGATTGTTATGGCGATTAAACTACATGGTTCTGTTATTATTTATTATTGTTATAGATTTGTTCTCTGATATATTTTTTTTCAGTTTCCATTAAAACATGAACATTTTCCTATGGCATTTTTCTTTGAAAGAATATATTTTTTTAAATGGCTACATAATATTTCATCATATAGACTATTAGTGACATTAGTCTTTTTTCATTTGTTATTTGAAAATTTAAGTAATACGCTCACATGGTTAAAAAAATACATGAAAGAAAAGTAAAAGTCTACCTCCCAGCTCGTCCCTCTTCTATCCAGTTTTCTAACTCCTGTGACCATTTATTACTTTCTTGTGTATCTTTTCAGAATTTCTTTATACCTGCATACAAGATAAACATGGAACACATTCTTATTCTCCCCTGCCTTTTAAGCCAAAGGTAGCATACCATATGTACTGCCTTTTTTCACTTATCTTGACAATCTTTCCATATCAGTGCATAAGAGAGCTCCCTCTTTTTTGTCTTTTAAGTATCTTCTCAGTATTCTATTGAAAAACATTTTATTTTAAATGATTTAAGGATTTGGGATTGTGAGAGTAGATCCTTTTTGGTTGCATTCCAGGTTGATACACATCTGTCTGACTTTCCAGATTGTCCACTTCTTCACCTCCCTCTGCTGTCACTGGCCCCAGTCTCCCTAGGGCTTCTTTGGCTCCATTGTGGAACCATGCAGAAGCCAGTCGGGAGACAGGAAGTTTAGTCCAGGCCGGACTCGTGCCCCATATGCGTGCCTACTCTGGATACTAGTGTCCTTATGTGTAAAGTAAGGGGTTTAACTAGATAATTTCTAATGTTTGACTTTAATATTCTCTGATTTGGTTTTAACCTGTGTGCTGACTGGCTACTGGTACTTTTCCCTTAGCAGTGACTAGGCCGGGGGATGCGGTCTGAAGAGGAGGTGGCTGGGAGTACAAACTGGAAACGTGTGGGAAGTGGAGCAGGAATAGAGTAGTCCTTTTGTGAAGGAGTAACAGTATTGTGTAAAAATCTGTACACTGCCAGCTTGATCCGTTTACAGTGTTTTGAATGTGTAAGAGTCACATGGGGGAGGTTTTTCTCTATTTGTTAAGATCTCCTGCAGTTTATGTGGAGTTCGTAAATTTGACAAATAAGTATTACTAAGTTATTTTTTTAGGGATGGAGAAAGAGTTCTGTGCCAGACATTCCAATGTGGGTGTCTTTCTGATACATATATATGTATATTATTTGCATTTCAGACAGTAGATGATTTGCTGCGGTGTGGAATTTGCTTTGAATATTTCAACATTGCAATGATGATTCCTCAGTGTTCACATAACTGTAAGTATATACTGTTTCTGTGAATTAGTCAAAATGTGATTTTTATGTAAGTTAGTGTCGGGTCCGAGCCCCTCTGTCAGTGACTAGACCTTCTTGAATGCTGGGTATTCAGAGACGGAGAAGCCATGAGAAGTTGTGGGTAGGTAAGGGAGTCTTTATTGTAGAAGCCAGTAGCCATGTCGCCATTGCTAACAAGGAGCCATTAGACAAAACAGTTCCTTCAAAGCAAAGTCCCATTCAGTAGCCACACAGGCTAGGTAACAACACATCTTTCCCACACAGTAGCAGTAGCCTCTGTACCCACAGCAGCAGCCTGCTGGTCAGTAATGCAGCCCCACATAACAGCAGCCTGCCTTTCCTGGGAGCAGCCTCACCAAGCAGCCGCACCGAGCTGGTCAGTAACATCCTTCCTGTTACTTCTTTCCAAATAGTGACCTGAGTCTTTTGGGTTATAGAAGAGCACGCTTGCGCAGTGTACATACAGATTACTGTGGCCTTGCTCGCACCTGTGTGTAGTCCTTGGATACCCTGATTAAGATTCTCATGCTAGGGGATTTTTGTCTGATAGTCACATTGAGAACCTGGTAGACTTCTTGGAGTGAAAACACATAAGTGTGAGCCCCTCCTCACTCTCACCCCGTCCCCAGTATTTGTGTTGCCTTAGGATTTTTAAACTCAGACTGTCCACACCATTTGTCAGTTGCAGTTCAGGTTTTACCCCAGCTCTGGTTCCCATGCAAGTTTCTGAGTATGGGTTTCTACTCTGGTAAGTTGTGATTCTATTTCCAGCCTGATGTCTCCAATTCGGGGGGCAGCAGTTTGCCCTGTGACCTCACTTCTCTGGTGTATCCAAGAAAAGTTGTTGATTTTTCAGTCTGTATGTTGTTTTTCTTGTTGTTAGATAGAGCTATGACTTCTGAGCTCCTTACGTGCCAGATCAGAAACCAGAAGTCCCCTTTTTACCATGGCTTCCCAAAGAACTTAACCCGTTTTTATCTTTTTTATAACTCATTCTTTTGTTTTTCCTCCTGAATGTTCTTACTAAGGCTGGTATGACTTGTTCATTTACTGGCCGTCTGTATCTGAAAGCATACTGTCTCCTCCTCCTTCACTAAACTGAGTCCTTTTTTAAATGAAGCCCCTTCATTAAGCTGAACTTGGCCTAAAAGCACATTGTCTACCAGTATGATAACATTCTATTAATCATATCTATTTTTTCTTTCGGAGAGATCATTTTACACTGCCTTGGATGTGAAGAATTTAGTTAATGTCAACTTCCTGCTTAAATTGTTAGGACTTATTACACTGTAATTACTTGGCTATTTTGTTAGCTCCTTAAGGTCAAGAACCTTCCATTATGTATTGTTCTTTTCTTAGTGATAGCCACAAAAGTACTTGTTAAATGTGGGATAATGGACATCATTATAGAGTTAGGATGTAGAAATCCTAACTGTGTGTATATATATCTTATTTCAAAATTTATATGTTAGAATGTTAGTCAGTGGAGATATCTGACATCTAGAATAAAAGTGTGATATGCAAATTGACTAAACGGCCAAACAGCAGAACGACCATCCCAACAACCACGCTATGACACTGGCTGGCACCAGGCCAGCCAAGGCGGGTGCAATTGGTCGGGGGCCTGGCCATTGCCCCATGATCGCCAGGCAGAGGGAGGCCCAGGCTACTGGCCGGCGGGGCGATCAATCGGGGAACTCCACGATTGCCCCAAAGAGGGAGGCCCAGGCCACCAACCGGCGGGCTGTGGCGGGTGGATGGGGCCTCCCTCTGCAGGGCACGATCGATCACCCCAAAGAGGGAGGCCCAGGTTACCCTGCTGTGGTGGGTTGGGGGGGCCTTACTCTGTGGGAGTGATCCATCGCAGAGCCCTGGCCGAGTGGGCAGGGCCTACCTCTTTGGAGCGATCGATCGCAGGGCTTCTGGACTGTGAGAGGGTACAGGCTGGACTGAGGAACACGCCCCTCCCCCTGAGTGCATGAATTTTGTGCACCAGGCCTCTAGTGTTTATATAATATCCATTCCAGGTCTTACATGTATGTTTCCTACATTTTACAGATGGAGGATATAGAGAGTGATGTATTTTGCTTATGGAGTTGTAATGCTCTAGGGACTCATGATTATTATTATTTGATATGCTTCTCTCTCCTAAAAATGCTACTTAATCACATTTGCAAATGTGCATAGGTAGAGTAGAGGTACTAGAATTTTGATATTATAATGATACTAGAGGCCTGGTGCACAAATTTGTGCATGGGTGGGGTCCCTCGGCCTGGCCAGCGATTGAGGCCTATCAGGGACTGGCCAGGCAGGGGGAGGGGTTTGGAGAGGGGCTGCAGGAAGTTGGCTGGCATGGGAGGTTGGCTGTGGGAGCGCACTGACCACTAGGGGGCAGCTCCTGCATTGAGCGTCTGCCCCCTGGTATTCAGTGCGCATCATAGCAACTGGTCATTCCGGTTGTTCTCTATAGGCTTTTATATATAGAGATACCTTATCTGTGGTTGCCAACCTTTCAGACCTCACAGACCACCAGTGGTCCATGGACCACTGATTGGTGACCGCTGCCTTAGATGATGCAAATATTCTACACCTTATGTCAGATTTTGTTAGAAGTCAGATTCCTGTACTATTAATATAGCTTAACTAATTTATGTTGCATTTATGTTTTTGCAGACTGTTCTCTCTGTATAAGAAAATTTTTGTCCTATAAAACACAGTGTCCAACTTGTTGTGTGGTAAGTTGTTCTTTCCTTTTTTGTTTTTTAAAGAACTTATTCAGTGGTGCAAATATTTCTGCTTCATGTGTATGCAGAAGCCCAAGGGAAGATGTGTAATTATTGAATTGAGCTGTAAAAAAGACATTTTGAGAGAAAGGACCTCTAAAACACATATATGGGGAACTGTGCTTTGTTCAAGTTTTTATGGGGACTTGGATGACCTAAATGTATTTTAGGAGGAAAAACTAATTTTAAGGCCAGAATGTAGCACTCATAAAATGTTAAGACCCATGTTTTTATGGCTTTTCACTTGTTGTTATTTCTCACATTGCATAGGAAATCTGATAGTAGGATTATTATTTGCAAGTGACTGGTGTAAGTATTTGTGCAGAAGGCAAAGATTCATGGCCATTGAGCTGAACCCAGCCTAACTGGTCCCTTACGTCTTTCCCAAAACAGACCTTCAGGGACAACACTAGGAAATTTGTTGTTAGTTTTGTTAGTGGTTTCTGAAGCTTTTCAAGTAGTGGAAATAGATGAAAAGGTAGGTTAAAAGGGAAAGTAGACATTAATAGGAGTAAAGAAAGAAGTAAAAGAGACAGTAAGGCCTAACAGCAAGGACACTTGGACTAGTTAAAGGGGCTTGGGTTCTAGTTCCGTTGGGCTCATGGTGTGAGGATGCCATTGTGTATTTATGTGTTTACTATTATGTAAGAACCCTATGAAAGAAATGATAGTTTGTTTCTCGAGTCTAAGCTTTTACAACATCAGGCACACTGTCTTTGTCAAGATGGTATCATCAGGGAGATGAACTGTATTCCATTTATGCTAAATAACTACTGGATTTACCATTTTCCTCTTGCATTCCTAAAAACCAATCTTGTTTTTAAGAGAGCATCTTTTCTGTTCTTCGGGAGAAATGTTTGGTAAAGCTGAGTGTTGGCATCCTCACTCATATTAAGTTTTACCTTAGTACAGCGTATATATGCTTTGTAGAACTTTTATCAGACTTTCAGTTGGCTGATACTAACTCTGTTTTTAAATACCATATTAGTGTGAGATAAATAAACTTTATTTTGAGGCTTTCCTGGAAGATTTAATGGGATGGGAAGTCTCGGGAGGATGGGTCACACATTTTCAAAAACAAGATCATGACAAGTAAATTATTGTTTATGACTTTTTTCCATCTGTTGTTTTTCTGTTCTAGACGGTCACAGAGCCAGACCTGAAAAATAACCGCTCATTGGATGAACTGGTAAAAAGCTTGAATTTTGCACGGTATGATGTGATTTTGTGACTAACCCCTAACTACTTTCGCCTTTTATGTGTCCCCTCTTTACTTTGCACTTTTGGGGATTAGGGAAGCAGGGTTGCATATTTGGGGTAAAGTAGGGAGGCAGCAACAGTTATTAATCAAGCATGGACAATTTAATTGTAATGGGATTGTCTCCCTCTACTTAACAGAATCCACCTGTTTTGAAAAACAAGAGTTAAAATGCAGATTTGAGCACGCACTTACTTTTGGGTACTACAAAGATACTCCAGTTCATTTTTTATTTTTCCTGCCCCAGGCCTAGAGTCAACCATTTCCCAAGGAGCCCTGGTTCCTTTTATTGGAGAATGGTGTTTAGAAATGAGGATCTGGAGTGGGCTGTGCTCATTGTTACTGGGGTGTCATTGCTTCTAGGCCCTCTTCGTGGATAGAGCTGGGCAACATGTGCATGTGTATTTATGTGTTTACTAACCCATGTATACATATACATCTACAATTGTTTCTGTGTCCATTACATATTAATCTGTTCATTCTTAATCTGATTTTCTTAGCATGTATAAAATGATGTGCCATGTGAAATATGTACTAGCCACTTTATTAAAGTCAGAAACGTAGCTTTTCTTCTTAACTGAAATGCATGATGGTGAAGGTGAGTTTGTTCACCTAAAGGGATATTAAAAGGCATGTTTTACCAAACAGCATCTTGAATTATTTTTAGTTTAAAGCATGCAAGTGAAGTAGGAATTTTTATTAAGAATATACTGTTTAGTTAATGGTAGGTACCCATGTACTTAGTATATGACTTCCAGGCTTTTGGAGCATTCTTGGATGTATATTACATTGCGTCTAAAAATGTAGAGATTTCTTCCAGTAGAATTGTACAATGATTGATCCTAAAAAACGATCAAATTTAGTACTCTGCACTTACAAATATGACATTCTAGAAATTGGCTCGTTAGTTATTTCCCTAAGGAAAATCATAAAAAGGTGGTAAGCTTTCCTAGATGAAGAAACTCTGAGATTCTCTGATTCTCATAATCAAAGTTATTGCTTTTTTAATGTTAAAGTCTTTCAGTCAATTTGATTTTGAAGCCTGTGAGAAAAGTTGGAGTCATGTCTTAGGAAAGGAATTTTTGAGACAGTATAATTGTATCTCAGGCTTATTTTTTCTCTTTAGCTGGTACTGAAAACATAACAACCTCCCTGCTAAGAAAAAGGGAGTGTTGTGGAAGAGAAGCGATCAGTATCTTTGGGTTCACAGACCTTTTGGTAACTTAAAGGGAGGCCTTGGAATGACTGAACTCTCTCCTTCCTCCCTCCCCAAAGGAATAGGTTATTTAGTTATTCATTACAGTGGTGTGGTGGAGTGGGAAGCATTCTCTGTAGATTTGGGGTGGATTTTATTTACTTCTTTTGTTAGCCTTGGAGTTGCCTTATGGTGAGCATTCCTCTGACATTTGTCATGTCTAAAGCACTGTGGTATCTCATTTGCAAAATTAGGAATGAAATTCAAGCTAATTTTATTACTTATTTAAAATCTGGTTTACAGTGGATGAGGGAAGATGTTTACTTTTATGACAAAATGTAAGATATTTATATTGTTTGTTGATTTTGTTTCTTTCTGTCTTCATTGCCATTTTATGACATAATTTTTAAAACTTTAATATTCTAAATGGGATAACAAAAGGGTATTGGAAATAATTCTAGAGGTTTTCAGACACAGGCTGACATGCACATCTTACATTTTCTTCTAACTTTTGCCTTTTATTTTAAAGAACAGTGTTGTTTTTTCTCAACTCAATTTTATTTAAAATAATGGCCTTAAGAAACTGTGTGTTGAACAAAATTTAATTAAGATATGTTTGTTTTAGTGGAATGTCATTCTTGACCTAAGTAAGAAAATACTGTTTCTGTATTTTTTCATAGCAGCCAGTCTATATCTATATCATTATTTTTATGAATTGAGAGAGTAGAATATAATTTAATACTTTGGTTTATTCACCATTGAGGTATGAATTTTTCTCCATGAATTAACTCCACGTTTAAGAAGTTAAACATTTTAGATTATAACTGTGATAGATAATTCCTTTAGCATCTCACAAAAGTATGTAGAATATAATTTCACCTTTTCTTATGGTGAAATTTAAAGTAGAAGTAGAAGTATATTCCAGTCTTGGCCCTGCTAGTTCTAATGTGAATGTGATCGAGATGTTGAACCTTTTTGACCACTGTTCCACATCTGAAAAGTGGGGACAATATTGTTGATACTTTGAGAGATTGTTGTAAGAATTAGAAATGAAGAGTTATACAAAATGATACCCAGGATAGTACCTGGAACAAAGGCACCTACTAACATCCCTATTATTATATATACTAGAGGCCTGATGCACGAAGATTCGTGCAAGAATGGGCCTTCCTTTCCCTGGCTGCCGGCACCGCCTTCACTCTGGCTGGAGCCGCCTTTCTGCCTTCCCATGCTGCCCAGAGGCCCAGAGCAGCTGGAGTGGTGCAGAAAGCCTGCGTTGTCGCCATGGCAATGACGCGAGCGTCGCGCCCCCAACCGCTCAGCGCCTGTATATGCAAATTAACCCGCCATCTTTGTTGGGTTAATTTGCATACTCACTCCTGATTGGCTGGTGGGCGTTGCGAAGGTACGATCAAGTTGCATCTTTCTCTTTTATTAGTGTAGATTGTTCCTCTGTTAATATAGTGCTATCCTATTACATGTTTATGCCCTAAGGTGCTAATAAGAATTTGTGCTGTGGTAGGCTTCTGCCCGTCTAACTAAATAGTTTTAGATTACTGTTTGCATATTTCAGATCAGAACAGGCACTTGCAGGGAGTTTCACTAGTTACAGAAGTCCATGGGCTTGATTGCATGGATTTTAGGATTGCCCCTGTCCACCCAAAGACCTATTTTGACTCTTGATTCTTTTTAGCTGCATTCTGAAGAGGTAACATTATTGTATAGTTAACAAATGGGCAAGAATTAATTTTCTAAAGTCCATAATTCCTCCAAAAAATGTGTGTTTATAATGAATGCCTTTAGGCATTGTAATACCAACTCACTTTAATATGTATTCATCACAGTGATGGAAATTATAGGAAAAATTACCAATTCAATTTAAATCTATCAATTTGGGAATTAATATTTTTACATAGCTCATTTAAAATATTTTTAAAAGCTTTATTGAGATATAATTAGCATATAATAAGCTGTACATATTTAAAGTGTACAATTGGGTAAGTCTTGACATTGGTTCCTATGAAATTATCACAACCAAAGTAATGAACCTATCCATCACCCACAAAAGTTTCTATGTGCCTCTTTGTGATCCCTCTCTCCTGGCCCTCACAGCTCCATCCCCAAGCAAACACTAATCTGTTGACTATAGTTGCATTTTCTAGGTTTTTATATAAGAATCATATATCATAATTTTATATGTATTACAAGGTATGGGTTCAAGTTGATAATTTTTGCATATAGATATCCAATTGTTCTAGCAACATTTGCTGAAAAGGCTATTCTACTCTTTTTTTAAAAAAATATATATATATTTTGAGGAAGGGAGAGGGAGAGAGAGAGAAACATCAATGATGAGAGAGAATCATTGATCAGCCGCCTCCTGCATGGCCCCCACTGAGGATTGAGCCCACAACCTGGGCATGTGCCCTCACCTGGAATCGACCATGATCACCTGGTTCATAGGTCGACACTCAACCATTGAGCCACACCGGCCGGGCTATCCTTCTACTCTTAATTTGCCGAGTGTCTTTGTCATGAGGGGTGTTGAAGTTTTGTCAGGTGCTTTTCTGCATCTATGGAGATGATCATGTGGTGGTTCTCCTTAGTCCTGTCATATTAGTGTGCTGTATACTTTGATTTCCCTATGCATTTCTAGGGTAAATCCCATTTGTTCATAGTGTGTAATCCTTCTTAATGTGCCATCAGATAGGTTTAGTCGTATTTTGTTGAGGATTTTTGTATCTATATTCATAAGGAATATTGGTCTATAGTTTTCTTATGGAATCTTTCTCTGGCTTTGTTATCAGGATACTGCTGGCCTCATAGAATGTTATAGAAAGTGTTCTCTTATTTTTTTTTTTTTTAAGAGTTGGAATAGGGTTGATGTTTTTTAAAACTATTTTATTTTTTTTAATTTACTGGGGTGACATTATTTAATAAAATTATATAGGTTTCAGGTGTACCATTCTATAATACATCATCTATATATTACATTGTATGTTCACTACCCCAAGTCCAGTCTCCTTCCATCATTTTTAAGCTGTGTAAATTGCCATAAATAACCTCATGGTTTTAAATACCACTTGTACATACATGGCTTCCAAATTTATATCTTCAGCTAGATCCCCCCCAAAACTTTAGTCTTATATATCCAACTGCTCATCTCACATCTCAAATTGGTCCTCTTGAAAGCAACTCTTGATAGCATGGCCAAAACTAAACTCCAAACTGCCTATGCCACTCCCCAACCCCCACTCCAAATCTGCTGCTCCCACAGTCTTCCTCATCTCAGTAAATGGCAGCTCCATTCTTTCGTTTGCCCAGGCTAAAAACCTTGGAGTCATCCTTGACCTCTCTCTTTCACATTTATCTGTCATTCCATCAGTAAATCCTGTTGGCTGTGTTTAAAATACTTGCAGAATCTGACAGCTGTTCATCACCTTACCAGTATTCTGCCCATGCCAGCATCAGCCTAGATTACTGTGGTCACTTCCTAGTGATCTGATTTCTTCTTTGCCTTCTTACAGTTCTTCTGAGGACAGCACCATGGTGACCCTTTACAATAAAAAGTCAGGTCACACTCAGTACCATCCAGAGGTGGCTTCCCATCTCATTGGAAGCAAAAGCCTAAGTCCTCAGTGGCAGTCTTCTGCTTCCTACATAATAGGATCCCTCTCTGACTTCATCTCCGACTTCTCCCCCCGCACCCCCTTGTTTTTAGCTTCAGTCACACTGGCCTTGTTGCTGTTTCTCAAACATGTTATTCATACTCTGACCCTAGAGACTTTGACTTATTTCTAGGTGAAACAGTTTTCCCAGCTATCCATGTGGTTTAGTCCTCCACTTGCTTTGGACTCTATTTTTCATGGGTCATCTTCTCGGTGAGGTCTTCTGTGACCATCCCGTGGAGTCTGAAGCTCTTTTCTTCCCATAGCACTTTTCACGTATGTTGGGTGTGTCTATTCTCCCTCCCTTTACTATAGTGTAAGCTTCATGAGGACAGAGACCACTTTGGTATCAATTATATTTCCACCGCCTAGAGACAGGCATATAAAAAAATGAGTGAATTTTAATTTTAGCATGGGGCATAATTTTATCATTGCAGTATTGAAATTAGCAGATTCGTAAAGTAAACTTCATCTCAATTGCTTGTATCAGTATTCATTATTTTTTATTGCTGAATAGTATTCATTGTGAATAAACATAGTTTCATTATTCATCTATTGATGAATTTGGATTATTACCACTTTTTCACTAGTATGGTTAAAAGCTGCCAGGAACATTTGTGAGCAGTCTTTGTATAGGCATCTTTTTTCATTTCTTTTAGTTATATATCTAGGAATGAAATTGCTGGCTTACAGGGTAGATGGATATTGAACTTTATAAGAAATTGTCAAACAGTGTTCTAATTGGGTTGGGCAACACCCACCAATAGTGTATGGCGTTTCAGTTGCTCCAAATCCTGTTTAATATTTGGTACTGTTAGTCCTTTTAGTTGTAAGTATTCTGTTGTGTGAAATGGTAGCATTGTGGTTTTAATAGCAGACAAAATAAACTTTAAGGCAAAAAGTTTTATGAGATTATAGATATCTCATTGTTGTTTAATTTGCATTTCTCTCATAATACTTTTTGCCTTAAAGTCTATTTTGTCTGCTATTAATGTTGCCACATCAGCTTTCTTTTGGTTAGTGTTTTCATGGTACATCTTTTTCCATCTTTTGGGTTTCTTAGGATATATTCTCAGAAGTGGAATAACTGGATAATAAGGCAGTTCCATTTTTAATTTTTTTGAGGTAACTCTATACTGAGAAGTCAATGATATTTCTTCCTGTTGTTCCCTTATGAATGGCTCTTACCTGAGAGTAATTTTGCCTTTTAGCCCCTCCCCAAGGGACATTTGGTAATGTAAGCATATGCAGGATGTCCTCAAGAAATGTATACACACTTTGAATAATTACAAAGGCAGTATTTATTAAAATACATTTCATTTTCAAAATGTAATAGAATCTACAGACATTGTTTGTATACTTTTTTGGTAGACACCCTGCATTTTGTTGTCTCAACCTGGCTGGGAGGAAGATATGCTACTGACCTTTGGTGGGTGCTGTAGTGGCTTCTAAGCTTCCTACAATGCACAGAAAAGTTCCTTACAACAAAAATTGTCTGACTCAAATTGTCAATAGTGCCAAGATTGAGAAGCTGTGTCTTATTTTTTTCTGGTTACTTACAAAATTTCCTCATTACTTTTTATTTTCCAGTGATACGCCTTTTTCCTTCCTGGGATGGATTTTAATTCCCTCTTACAAGACACTATCTTTCTATCCATTTGATTATGTTCTCTTTTTTGTTGAACATATTCATCATAGTTACTTTGATGACATAGTTACTTTTTGAATGACTTCTGGATTTGCTTTCCTTGATTATTGGCTACTTTTCTTGCCTCTTTGCGTGTCTAGTAATTTTTAATTGTATGTTGAACATTGTGGGTGAAAATATAATAGGGGCTGTGAATTATTTTTCCTTTGAAAGATGTTGAATTTTTTTGTTCTGATAGGCAGTTAAGTTACCAGCTCTTCACTTTTATCCTATGTAGGCCTAGTTTAGTGTTTTGTTAGGTTTGGTCTATTTTAGTTTTACTTATATGTCTAGGGTGTGATCCTTCTTCCTAAGGTGTGGCCTTTGTCGGGTTACAACTGAATGTCTGAGGTCTTACACCGAGGTCTCTCAGCTTTGGCTGGGCTCCAACTCCCAACACGTTTCTAGCACTGAACTTTGGAATCTCAGCTTTCCAGCATCTGTGTCCACTGACCTTTGGAACCTCAGCTTCCTGGCATGTTTCCTATAGTGTCTCCTGTTTTCCTCTTATGCTCTGCAGTCTTGGAGATGATCAGGAATTGACAACATTTTCTAAGCAGACGTCTGGGGTTCCCTTTCCATGGCTAACTCCTATCTACAGCCTGTCCCTCCAATCCTAGCCACCTTTCCCTAGACCTGTGGTCTCTGTTCCCTCTACCCAGTGAGATCACTGGTCTATGTTTGACTCGGTTTAATATACAACTCCCAGGAAATGCTTCCAGGGGACATTCTTGGGGGATATACCTCATCTTTCCCTTCTTGCAGGGATTCTAGCCTTATGTCGATTATAGCCCATGCTTACAAACAGTTGTTTTATATATTTTATCCACATTTTAAAGTTATTTATGAATGGACATTAATTCTCAGACTAGCTATTCTCCATCATCAGACTGAAGTCCCTCCATTTTTTTAATAGACAGATTAACTGATTTTTAAAGTTCGATATATTATTTTTTATTTATTTTATTCTAGAAGAAACAATTTGGTTTGGTTGTCATTATGGAATAAGTTCTATATTTCATAGAAATAAGTGTTAATTGGGAAAACAGCTTATGTTACTTAACTTACTCCACATTACTTGGTATCTTAATTGCCCGTTGTGTTTTTTGTGCTTAAAGGAATCATTTGTTGCAGCTTGCCTCAGAGTCACCACCCATTTCTCCTGCTTCCTCCTCTTCAAAGAATATTGCTGCCAAAGCCCATACTCCTGTAGCCTTCAAACAGCCTTTAAAGCAAGGAAGCAGGTTAATGGAGAATTTCTTGATCAGAGAAACTAGTGGTTCTACATCAGAGTTGATAAATGAGAATGGAAGCAAAGTCAACCCTCAAAAGGAGATGAGCAGTTCTGCAAAGACCAAAGAGACACCTTCTTTAGAAAGGACAGCTGCATGTATCGCGGGTGCTAATGTTCCTGAGGCACCCTCTACATCGACTTTGAAACAAGTTACTAAAGGTAGGAAATGATTTTCGCGTGTATTTTCTTACTCAGTGGGAATCCTCTCATCCTGTATTCCAGATGAATCAATAAGCAGCATTTTAGACTCTATCCAGAGCCTAACCACTCTTTGGTTTTGTTAGATAATATTGATAGCTTATATCACTAAAGTGTGACAGCACATGTTTCCTGGACCATGTGTATAATTTGCTTATCTTTTTGATGAGCGGGTCAGCTTGTTTAGCCTATTGTTTCATGTCTGTTCTTGCCAGTGAAGTTTAAAGGACCCTGGGTCTTTAGACATAGCACACACAGTGCAGGCTATTAGTTGTTATTAAATTTAGATTGACATTAGGTTATTAGTAGCAAGTATTTAAAGTTCATAAGGGTATGTGAATTTTACCTGCATTTCCTAGCACACCTTATATTTGGTCCGTCTGTCAATTCACAGTTCTTATGGTAGTGTTTATAGCTTGATAGTTAGTTTTTTTCCTTTAGCAACATTATTTTTTCAAATGAAATCTTACAAGGAACCATAACTTGAAAAAGAGAGAGATACAATAGGCCTTGCTGCCTTAGAGATGTGCTGCTCCATCTGCTCTTCCCCTTCGTCCCTACCTGTTACCCAGAGTGGCTGCTAGGCCCCCAGACACCGCCACACATCACCACAATCCATGAAACAGTTGGAGAATGATTGTGTTTTCCTAATTTTACAAGCGAGAGCTAAATTAACCAATTTTTAGCCATGGATAAATTGAGCAGTAATTGGCTTAAACCAGTAAATGCTTTGATCTAGCTGCACCATCACCCCTTCACCCTGCCCCCAGCCAAGTGTGTCTTCCTCAGGTGTTATGATTGCTTCGGAGCTAAACATGCAGGAATGCCTCCTAAGAGTTGGGAAAACCTAAGATTAGTTTTATAGTTTGGTCACATCTTGGTAGAAAAGATTTAACCAAAGCATCTTACTAATAAAAGCCTAGGTGGTCCTCAACACTGTCACAAGATGGCTGTGCGCACAGCTGGGCGGGTCCCGGTGGCTGCTCTGCGCAGCTTCCGCCGGGGTTCCCGCGGCCCCTTGCCCGCCGCAGAGGCGGGACTCCCGTCTCCGGCCTATGTCTTTGGGGCAATCCATTGAGGAGCCCTGGATGGCTGGGCGGGGCCTACCTCTTTGGGGCAATTGATCACGGGGCTCCCACACTGTGAGAGGGCGCAGGCCAGGCTGCGAACGCGCCCCCCCCCCCCCAGTGCATGAATTTTGTGCACCGGGCCTCTAGTTTTCTAATAAACACATTTCCAGACTTTTCTGCAGTATCTTCGTCTAGGCCCAGGATTTGAATTAGGTGACTTTCCACAATTCAGTCATTACCTAGTAACCTGTCTGTCCCACTCCTGTTGGCTGGAGATGTCATTCCTTTTCTCTTCTGCTTTTCTAAGTACACGTTCATGTTGGCATTCTGTTTTGTATCTTAATCTCTGAAAGATGCCATGTTATAATATTTTTGACCATTTTACAAGCAATAAAGTCTTTCTTTCTTTAAAAAAAAATACAGTGGAATGTCCTGTGTGCGGGGTTGGTATTCTAGAAGATCACATCAATAAGCACTTGGACAGCTGTTTATCCCGTGAAGAGAAGAAGGAGAGCCTCAGAAGGTAAGAAAGTTAAGCATAACCATTGAGCCGCTTTAGCTGGGTGCTTCATGTGCTTTATAAATTTGGGGCAAAAAATATAGTGTTCATTGTATCCTAGTGACCAGTTGTCCAAGTCCCTCTCCCATATGCTCTTTCCTTTACTTCTGTCAGTTGACGCTTCCATTCCCTTTGCCAAATAGGATTAACTATTGAACTTAACTGCTAATAAAATTTGACTTAATAAGAAATTAGTGACTTAGGATTAAATTTTATTTTAACTTGTTTTCTTCCCTTAGAACTTTATTTTATTTTTTAAATATATATTTTATTGATTTTTTACAGAGAGGAAAGGAGAGGGATAGAGAGTTAGAAACATCAATGAGAGAGAAACATCGATCAGCTGCCTCCTGCACACCCCCTATTGGGGATGTGCCCGCAACCAAGGTACATGCCCTTGACCGGAACCGAACCTGGGACCCTTCAGTCCGCAGGCCGACGCTCTATTCACGGAGCCAAACCAGTTAGGGCATTCTTCCCTTAGAACTTTAGAACTACCATAAAGCCCCTTAGCCAAAGAAAGCAAGGTTAGACTCTGAATATAGAACATATAAAATCTTTCTTTGGTTCTTAGGATGCTCGTAAGTTTTATAATTTAAAAAAAAAGTTTCAAAAACTTTTTTCCAAATAGGCAATTATCTATATATAACATTAAAAGGCACAAAAGGGTATGTTGAAATGGAATGTCCTCCTGCCCCAGCCCCCAACCACCAGGGGGCATAGGTAGTAAGTAGTCAACTCATTGTTTGCACCCAAACTTCTGTTTTGCCTCCTTCATATATCAAAGTTACAGTAATTTATTGATGTAGGCCACTGTTGTTATGCATACAAATTGTTTGGGAATGAAATTTTAGTCAAAGATATATTTCAGGGAATCAGAGGTTAATGAAGATGATAAGCAGAAGCTGCAAAGTAGAGGAGTCTGGTGATGAAGGAAAGAAGAGAGATGAGATGATAGTCTGGGAAAGGAGTATGTAAACATCAAGATCAAGGAAGATTTTATTTTTTAAAATAGAAATTGGTTAAACTTTCAGTCTCTCTTTTTCCACTGTCTCCAGGGAGAGATCAGATGATAGATGGCACAAGATTGGGATCATAAGAGATGACGAGTCCAGTCATGAAGTTGTCCTTGATGTGTAGAAAGAATTCTCCTTCTGAAGGGAGTGGGGGGGGCAGTAGGTGATAATTCAGAGAGATTTGGAAAAGGAGATGAGGGGAACTGAAGAAACTGATGGTATCTGGGAGTGGAGTGAATAGAATGATTGGCTCTTACTGTTTGGTCTGTTTTGAAGGACTTGGAAGAGTATTTTCCAAAAACCATGTTAATAAGGCAGGACCTTTTACTGTTTTATTGTGATTAAAGATAAAATGGTGTCACAATTTTTATGAGTAAATATGGAATGAAGTCAGATTCCAGGGGACAAACTCATGCCGTTATAACTTACAAAAGGTAGTATATGCAGCATGATAATGCTTTATTAATTTACAGTGGGGGCATTAATTGACAGTTCTTACTGTGTTTTTAGTTTGAGAGTTGATAGCACTTTTTTCAAGTGAAATCTTACTGTGACCTAAAACATATAAAATAGATAAAATTGGCTGTGCTGCATTTAAGGAGAGATGGAGGGCCTGGGGGTTGTGCTGCTTCACCTGACCTCCCCCTTCGTCCCTGCCTCTCATCCATGGTGGCCTCTAGGCCCCCAGGTGCCGCCACAAATTCCTACGCAGTCTTGTGTGCACAGCACTCCCTCCTAGTGGGAAAATTTGTTGACGAGAATAAAATTTAGATTTTTTTTCAGGTTACTTTGTTAGTTGAGGTTTGGAATAAATGAAGCTGGGTCATCCCAAGGATTATTTCCCATAAGCCATGAGAACCTGATGACCTGCATTTCTCTTTAGAAATGTTTCTTCCTAAAGAAAGAGTTGGGAATATAGAGGCTGAGCATTTTCTCCTTGAAAAGTTAGGAATCAACACTGATACCTTGCTTAGACTGCTGTTTTACTAGATGCATCCACATATTTCTTCTAACACATTTAACTCTTTCAATTAATCCAAAGACATACGCACCCATGTATAATTAAGTTCAAGTTCCACTGGTTGTTCCAACCCTGCTCCATGGGATGCTATAGTCCTGCCAGTTGCTCTGTTGTGCAGCTGAGAAGCACCGCAAACCCAATCTCTCCCTCAGGACGACTATACAAGTTAGTGTATTGAAGGCTCTGAGAAGTCCTACGTTAAAGGTCATTGTTGGATTTTTCTTTAATCCAGTACCTTCTAAATTTATTTCACTCCCAAACCTATTTGTCCTCATACCTCATATCTTGTGAACTAGTGTTTGTGAAGATGCACTTAGGGAAACATTGAGCCACATTTCTCTTTAAAGAAGTTACATCTAGGTCCTGGGGTCTGTTCACATTAAAGAGTCTGACATGTGAAAATTCTTCTCCACAACTCCCTGACAGGCCGTTCCTCGATGTGGATGCCCACCCTTATCCATTCTGTGTAGATTCATATCAGAGTTGATTCAAAGAATGCTCTTTCTTTTGATGTCTTCAGATTCTCAGGACTCTTAGTGCAGTATTCCATTTCACTAAATCATGGAAGAAGGATCAATGTCATTTTCATGTTTTGGGAAACATTTATCAGGCTTTAGATTTAACATTCTTGGTAGAAATTGTTGATTTCTGCTGGCGCTTTTCATTGCAAATGCCAGCAAACAGTACAGTTTTTCATTAGAATTTCATAGTCTTAAGTTAATCATCTATCCTTGATAAAGTATTTTAAATATACAGACTTAGTGAGTTGTTCCTCATAATGTGCTTGTATAAACTCATACAGAATGTTTCAGCTCTGACTGCCTACTGAAGTTTTATTTAGCTATAATTGTATCAGTCTCATTGAGTTCAATAGGCTGTTATAACAAATGCAATTTTCAGAAAAAAATGTAATCTGTTGAAGGTTTACAGGTCTTTCTGCAGTTAAATAGTTATCTCTGGCTTTTAGACTTTATTAGAATATAAAAGAAATAATTTATCCAGGGAATAATTTAGTAGAGAAATGTCTATTTTCAGTCTATATATAACTGTACCATATCTCTCATTATCTTCTTTACTATTTGGATCAGTTTTACCCTGTGAAACCTTATTAATATAGATTTACGTCTCCACTTTAGGACCAAGTGAGTTGGGGGTGGTGTGGAGAAGTGACAGAATCTGCATTCTAAATAAGCTCTCCGGGGAGGCTGTGAGATACACTCGAATTTGGTTAGCATGGCCTTTTGTTAATAGGTATATGGAAGTCCTTTGTATAATTTTGTGGTGTTTTTTTTTTAAATAAACCTATTGCTTTCAACTTCCTGTTAATTTTTTCCTGAACCTTTGATAGTCTTGTTTAAAATGATTTGTACCGACTGCCTGGAATACATATTTATTAAGCATCTAAATGCCATAGTGTTGAGTGAGGTGGGTGATGCACTCGGAGAAACAGATTGCAATCAGATTAAAACTCATTAACTTGTTCATGTTTATAAAATTGCCTCAAGTTATTGTTACCCATAGGTAGCTTAACTTCCATTCCATTTAACAAGTAATGTTTATTAACAGGTATTTTGGAGGGAGTAAAATAAAGTCATTTTATAGGGCTTTGTTATATTTAAAATTGTATCTTAGTGCTGATCAGTATATTAATTATGAAAAAAGAATGAAGAGCCAGGTGGTGATTTTGCTAATACACTTCTTGTAATGCCTTATATATTTGTTAGTATAATTAACGTAAGTTGAAGAGAACAAACCCCTGTTGTGGTTTTTGCTGTTGTTTTCAATTGTGTTCTTTTAAGATGATACTACAAGAATATCATCTATCTGTCAATTTTCTGAATTCTCTTTTCATTAGTGGTAATGAGTTGAGTAAAGCTAATCGTCCCAACAGGTGTTCTTTTATTTCATCTACTGCTTTTGCAATATGATTGCCTTGGGTTTGAGGGGTATTTTTGCCTGTGGATCAAAACTTCTTCTAAAGAAGCTGTCTTCTATAATAATAAAAGCGTAATATGCTAATTAGACCGGACCAGACCAAGCTGTGGCAGGCGGGGGCTGAGGCAGAGGCAGCTGCTGCAGTGGTGGGGGCCGAGCCCCTTGCATGAATTTCATGCTCGAGCCTCTAGTATATGATAATAATGTTAAATCCATAGCTTAATACTCAATAGCATTTGTACTCTAATCATCTGATATAACTGGCTTTTATAGAGCTTTTGCATGGAAACCATAGGCACATTTTGGGAAAAGCATGCTTTAAAGAGATAGAGAATTGCATAAGTCTATGTAAGTGTGGTTCTTGGTGAAGTTCTCATAGCATTTAGTTCACAAGCCTTCTATGTGAGGTCCAGGTCTGCATCTTTAGGACTGACCTCTTTCTGAGACCTAAGTTTCTCTAAGTTTGCTGTCACCTAGACCCCTCAATCTGAATGTCCCACTGGCACCTCAGATGGGTCATGTTGAACACTTTTAACTTTATTTGTAAATTTCATCCTTTCCCCCCCACCCCCATTTTTATCTTAATGATCGTGTTCTCTCAGTCAACTGGTATTGAGTCAGAAGGTAAATTACTATTTTACATGAAAAGCATTTGATGATTCACAATAACCCTTAGTGATCTTTTTTTTCCCCTTTTTAGTTCTGGTCACAAAAGGAAGCCGCTGCCCAAAACTGTATATAATTTGCTATCAGATCGTGATTTAAAGAAAAAGCTAAAACAGCATGGATTATCTATTCAAGGAAATAAACAACAGCTCATTAAAAGGCACCAAGAATTTGTTCACATGTATAATGCCCAGTGTGATGCTTTGCATCCTAAATCAGGTAAAGCAATAGAACAATGAGTTACGTGTGTCCTGGATAAAGCCGTTTGTGTAGCTCAGGGATTATAACCATAGAAAACACTTTTTAATAGGTACATTTTTGAAAATAGGTAAGACATGCAAATGCATTCCTTCAGAAGGTACCAGATATAGTATGATAGCCAGTCTCAGTCCCCATTCCCTTCTCAGAAGCAGTTACTGCTGCCAGTGGCTTATGTGTCTTTCCAGAGAGAGTGTGGGGTAGAGTTGATCTAGAGAACCTGGGTTATAGTCCCATCTTTGCAGCTCTAAGACTGTGTGACTTTGGGCAAGTGCCTTAAGTTCCTTATCTCAGTTTTCGTATCCATAAAATAAGGGTTATGACACTACCTACTTCATAGTGTTTTTGAGAGGAATAGATGAAAAAAATGCATATAAAATGCCTAGCATAGTGCCTTAGCAAGTAGTTAGTGTTCAATAAATGTTACCATTATGATTATTATAGGTAAACATATGTCCTTGATCATTATTGTCTTATAAAATTGTTAGTATTTTATAGTCAGACGCCACAGAACATTTTGGTTAATGATGGGTCACAGATAGGACAGTAGTTTCTTAAGATTGTAATGGAAAAATTCCTATGGCCTAGTGATGTTGTAGTTGTTGAAATGTCATGTTATGACCTCATAATGTAATGCATTACACAAATACTTACCATTATGTTATAGTTGCCTAGTAACATGTACAGGCTTGTAGCGTAAGAGCAATAGGCTATATCATTTAGCCTAGGTGT
Organism: Myotis lucifugus; assembly: GCF_000147115.1. NCBI lineage: Eukaryota > Metazoa > Chordata > Mammalia > Chiroptera > Vespertilionidae > Myotis > Myotis lucifugus. The sequence continues at coordinate 15,983,557 of NW_005871056.1, forward strand.
GCAGCAGACTTTACCGTCTAGGTTTGTGTAAGTGCACTCTGATATTTGCACAACAAAATCGCCTAATGGCACATTTCTCACAGCATATCCCTATTAAGCAGTGCATGACTATTTAATATTAAGCAGTACACACTATTTAATCATTTGTTCCTTTCACTTAACACACACACATTTCAATTAAAAAAAATTAAAGTATACTATGCAAACAGAAAAATACACAAATTATAAGTATATTGTTTGGTGAATTATTATGAAATAAGTTTCACAAATGGCAAATGTCTTTGTATACTACTCAGATTACCATCAACATCCAGAAGCCCCTGTCCTCCCCTCCCAATTACTGTCACCTTCATTCTCACAGATGACCACTATCTTGACCACTATATATTTATTTTGCCTGTTTTAGCTTATAATTTATCTTTATAAATGGAATAATAGATAGCTTATATAAATTATTTGAATCTGTATTTGCACACACATGTAAAATATGTGTGTGCAACATTATGTTTATAAGTTTCATTCATGTTTTTGTGTACATTTGTGATTTTGTTGTTGCTGTAGAGTATTCTACTGTATCTCACTGTCCATTCAATGGTTGATGGACATTTGGATTTTTCCACTCTTTGGCTCATCAAAATTATGCTGCTATGAATAATCTTTGTGTATCTCTGTATATTCAGGCACACACATTTTTTGAATATATATACCTAAGAATGGAATAGTATGTTTTTGCAGATGTTCAGCTTTTGTGGATTCAGCCAAGAACTCAGTACCAATGTACATTGTCATCAGGAGGATGTGAGTTCCAGTTTTTCCACATTCTTAACAACATTAGTATAGTCAATTTTCCATTTTGGCTCTTCTAATGGATCCATTTGAATCTTTCATTACGGTTTTAATTCACATTTCCCTAATGATTTATAATGTTCAGCACATTTTTATATGGCTATTGGCCATCTGGATATCCTCTTTGGTAAAATATCCATTTAGGTCTTATGGCTAATTTTTCTATGCTGTGGATCTATTTTTTCTTATTTGTGGGAGTACATGAAATTTTCTGGATACACATCTTGCTGGATGTATCTATATTAAATCTCTTCTTCCATTTCACCTTTTCATTGTTAATGGTTTCAGTTGAGAAGAAGTTCTTAATTTCAATATAATCCAATTAGTTGCATTTTTCTTTTTGGTGTATGCTTTTTATATCCTTGCCTACCACAAGATCATGAGGATCTTCTCTTGTTTTCTTCTAAAAGTTTTATTGTTACTGCTTTTACATTTTGACCTACAGTTTATCTGAAATGATTTTAGCATATGTTGTTAATTACGGAGCGAGATTCTTTTGTGTGTGTTTTTTCCATATAGATAGCCATTTGACACAGCATCATTTATTGAAAAACCATTCTTAACCCAGTGAATTGTCAGTACATTTTCTTTGACAATCAGCTAACTATACGTGTGTCTGGACATTGTTTATTGAGTGATTTATTTATCAGCAGTGTACTGTCTTAATTTTAATTTATAATAGATCTTGCTGTCTGGTAATGTACTTCCTCCAGCTTTGCTGTTTATTGAGATTGCCTCAGTTTTTCTAGGCCCTTTGCATTTTCATATAAATTTTAGAAGAAGCTTGCAAATTTCTATCAAGAAAAAACCTGCTTGGGTTGGGATTACATTGAGTCTATAGATCACTTTGGGGAAAGTTGATAGCTATACAGTATCTTCCAATTCATGAATTTAGTTTATCTCCAACCAACCGAGGCACCTGGCCAGGACATTATGTGTGTATTTAAAAAATTGAGGTATAATTTACTTATGTAATTATCACTTTAAAGTGTATAGTTTAATAAATTTTGACAAATGTATATATAGTCATTTAGCCATCACTTCAGTTAAAACTATGCACCCCCAAAAGTTCTTCTGCCTCTTTGCAGTAAATTTCCTCTCCCTTACTATAGATCCTGGGAAATACTGATTCTTTTATGTCCCTGAAGTTTTGCCTTTTCTAAAATGCCAGATAAATGGCATTAATACAAATGGTACAGCATATCGTTTTTGTATCTGGCTTCTTTCACTCAGCACAGTGCTTTTGAGGTTTGTCCTGGTGTTGCATTTATTGTATGGCTGTATTGCATATTAATAGATGCCTAGTCTGTCTCCAATTTTTGGCTGTTATGAGTAAAGCTGTCATGAACATGGGCTTACAGATTTTTGCATTTCTCTGTGATAAATACCCAGGAGTAGAATTGCTGCGTCATGTGGGTTATATATACTTAAATATATAAGAAATTGCCAGCCTGTTTTTAATGGCTACATCATTTTATCTTCTGTGAAAGGTCCATTAGCTCTTTTCAGCCTTTAACTTGTTTTTAGGACTGAGTGGCAACTTCCAGGCTTTTTACAAGCAGAGCTGGAAACTGGAAGTTCATTTCATTTAAATGAAATCATAAAATAGTTGGCTTTTCTGTGACTGACTTCTTTCACTTAACATATTTTCAAGGTTTTTCCATGGTCAGTACCTCATTTTTTCTTTTTATTGCTGAATAATATTTCATTGTATGGATATGCCACATTTTTTGCCCATTCATCAATTGATTGACATTTTGGATTTTTCCACATTTTGGCTGTTATGACTAATCCTGCTGTGAACATTCTTGTACACGCTTTTATGTGGACATATGTTTATATTTCTCTTGAATATGTACCTAGGAGTGAAATTGCTGGGTCAACTGGTAAAACTCTGAACATTTTGAGGAATTGCCAGTCTGTTTTCCAGTGTGGCCACAACATTTTACATCCCACTAGTAGTGGGTGAGGGTTCCAGTTTCTTTACATCGTTGCTACCACTTGTTATTCTGTCTTTTCTATTGTAGCCATCCTAGTGGGTGTGAAATGGTATGTCATTATGGTTTTGATTTGCATTACATTGATTTTTTAATATTAAACATACCATTTATCTTTAGCAAGTAATTTATCCATTTTATCTAAGTTGATGAATTTATAATTTACCAACTTTAAAAAATATAATATTTCTTCATTAGCCTTGTAATGTCTGTGGGATCTGTGGTAATGTCCTGTCTTTCATTTTTGATATTAGAAATGTGTCTTCCCTTTTATTTTTTATTGATTGGATTACTTATAGGTTAACAATTTCATTGATCTTTTCAAAGAACCAACTTTCAATTTCATTTATTTTTTTCTCATTTTTTGTTTGTTTTGTATTTCATTGAATTCCACTTTTTTCCTTTTTGTATTTCATTGAATTGAACTGTGACCTTCTGGTTCATAGGTCAACGCTCAACCACTGAGCACGCCAGCTGGGCCACATATGTGTTTTTTTTTTAGTCTGAGAGTAAGTTGTGTAATCTTAACTCTTTTGTTGTTGTTGTTAATCCTTACTTGAGGATATTTTTTCCATTGAGTTTTAGAGAGAGTGGAAGGGAGGGAAGAAGGGACAGGAAGTGGAGAGAGAGAGAAACATTGATTGATTGGTTGCCTCCTGCATGTGCCCCAACCAGGGCTGGTATTGAACCTGCAATCCAGATTCGTGCCTTGACTATGAATGGAATCTGAGACCCTTTGGTGCTCCGGCAGATGCTCCAGTCACTGACTGGGATACACCATCTAGGGCTAATCTTGACTCTTTATCCCTAAGTATTTATTGTGTATTTCCTAAGAAAAAGGATATTCTCTCTTATATAGTTATTAATCTCAGTAAATTCAACTTCGTTACAGTACTTTATTATCTCTATTCCGGTTTCAGCAATGGACCCAAAAATGGCCTTTGTAGATTTTCTTCCTCTCCAGTGCATGATCCAGTTTTGGATCACATACTGCATTCAGTTGTAATATCTTTTCAATCTTTTTCAATTTGGAACAGCATTTCTTTGTCTTTTTATGACATTGGCATTTTACTAGTAAAAGAATATAGTCTTTGTGTTTTGTTTTTCTCCCTCAAATAAACTGTTTCTCATTTTGACTTTGTCTAATATCTATACTAATAAAAGAGTAATATGCTAATTAGGCCAGACGTCTTCCAGACATCCATTTGGACAAAGCTGCAGCAGCTACGAAGTGGAGGCGGCGCTGCTGTATGAGTGGGAGTGGGAGTGGAGCCGGTGGCGCTGCCCCTTTCACAGAGGCGGCGCAGGAGAGGCCACTGTGTGGGCCGGTCCAGTGCCTGGGTCCCTTCGGCAGAGGCAGCAGGAGAGGGGGCTGCACAGTCTGGGTCTCAGTGCTGCCCCTTCCACAGAGGCAGCGACGCGGGCCCGGTCCCATGGCTGTGCCTCCGCAGAGGCTGGAGGGGGTGTGACCTGCTGTGGCTCAACCTCTCACAGCCCCTCCCCCAGCCAGCCTGGCCCCAGATCGCTCCCCACCCACCAGTGGGCAGGGGGCGGGGCCAGTGCTAAGAAGCGAGGGCCCTGGGCGGGCAGCTGCAGCAGCCGGCAGTGGCAGTGGCCAGCAGTGGCAGCAGTAGTGGGATGATGGGGGCAAAGCCTTCCCATGATTGGCCCAGTCACCTCCCACAAAGGGAGGCCAGACTGTGGTTTAGGCCCACTGTCAGTAGGACATCCCCTGAGGGCTCCCAGACTGTGAGAGGGGGCAGGCCAGGCTGAGGGACCCCCCCCTCCAATGCACGAATTTTTGTGCACCGGGCCTCTAGTTTTCTTATAATAACATTCAGGTTGCACATTCCTGAATGTTGATGAACTGCTGGCTACTCCTTCCTGTATTTGATTGGTCTCAATACTCTATGAACACAATATAAGTAATGTTCTGTCCTTTTCAGAACATCAGTAACAGCCGGAGATATTCAACATCTTTGTGCCCCTCAATGTGATTGCAGGTTTGATCACCTTGTCAATTTCTCCATTGTATAGTCTCCCCCTTGATACTAATAAGAAGTCTGTATAATAACATTTGAATACCATAAAAATATTCTATATATCATTAAAATATTACCCCGGTATTTAGCATTCATTGGTAATTTTATCTTCTCTGATAGTTGCAAAATGATCATTTTCTAACGTCAGCATTCCTTTCACATTTGCCAGTTGCCACTTGCCATGATTCTGAAAATAAGGGCCCTCTTGTTTTTTTTTCTTAGTCTATAATCAGTGTAGATTCACATATTTATAACTTATAATCACCCTTATATTGGTTTTATGTTTTTCCAGATTTGGCCAGTGGGAGCTTCTTTATTTTATATATATATGCATATATATTATTATATATATAATAAAATCATAATATGCTAATTAGACCAGACATCCTTCCAGATGACCTTCTGGACGAAGCCAGGGCTGTGAGGGAAACCCTGGTCTCAGGTGCCAGAGGGAAGCTGGTGCCGGCAGCTGGCGGGGGGAAGGAAGGCCTACTCTTGCACGAATTTTGTGCATTGGGCCTCTAGTATAGATATATATATATATGGTATCAGCCATTTCCCTGAGGACCTTTACTTCTTATTTTTTTGCAAACCAGGATATGTTGCCTTTGCTTCCAGGTGCTTTCAATATATGGAACTCAGGAATATATACATCAGATTTACCTATATGAAAGAATTCCAGATTTTTTATTTTAATAAATTTTTTTATTCCTCTCTACCCAGCCTTCCCTCTTCCCTCCTCCCTGGCCTGGGCTGAGGATATATAGTCAGATACTGTGTTGATAAGTTCCTTTTTGTCTCCCTTCATTACAGTTATATTACTTATTTGAAATATAGTGGGATTCATTTATTTTACTTTGTTTACAATTTTTGTTATTGCTATTTAGTAACCCCCTTTTCAGTATAAGAAATTAATAACTTAAATGTAACTTTTAAAAGATGTATTTTTACAATGGACCTATGTCTGTCATAAAAGTATTACATATAATAGTAGTTTTGTCAGCTTTTGTTTCAAGAGTGTTCCTAGTTGCTCCTTGAAGCATTTTTATGATGGTAACTTTATAATTCTTGTCAGATAATTCCAACATCTAAGTCATCTTTAGTGTTGGCATCTGTTGATTGTCTTTATTCATTTAAGTTGTGATTTTCCTGCTTCTTACTATGACAAATGTTTCTGTTTTATCCTGGACACGTTGAGTATAATGTTATGAGATTCTAGAACCTATTTAAATATTCTGTTATATCAGTCAGTCACCCTGTTTTTAGTTAGCACGCAGATCCTGGCCTACTTTTGTGGGCTGTGGTTCTAATGACAATTTAGTTTCCAGAGCTCATGTCATGTTATTCTGGTCTATCTCCTGTCATTGCTACCTGGAGGCCACTCTGAAACCTGGTATTCCATACTGTGGTTCAGTTCTCAGACTTTTTGCCATATTCAGGACTTTTAGTCAGGGGTGTGTCCAGGACTTCCTGTGCAGGTTTAAAGAATGCTTTTCTCCAGGTTTTTCTTGGGGCTTTTCCCACCCTTGTGCCTGTTGGTGGTTCTGGGTTGCATGCTTCACCAAAGAATAGTCATGGACAGATATATTTGTCCATTTCCTCCAGGTTAGTCAAGATAAAAGAAAAATTGGAGACCCCATAGTGGTGTTGTTCCTCAAATTATTAGATCCTTAGTTCATTTTCTTCCTTCCACTTTTCAGAGTTCTCTTATTGTGTTATATTTAGGATGTTTGGTTATACTTAATGGGGGAGAATATGAGAAATGAGAAGGCAGTGAGTCTAGTTTAAATCCAGAAGTTCTTGTTTATATATTTTAAATTTCTGTTTCAGGTGCAAACACATTGGAGATTATGTCTGGTTAATTGCCCCTCTTCCTATAATTTCTCTCTTTATTCCTGTTAACATTCATTTTTCTGAAGTCTCTTGTGCTTCATGTTAATCTAGCTATTTCAAGTTTTTTTAAATCTGTATTTATATGATATATCTCTTTCCATACTTTATTTTGACTTATCGATGCCTTTTATTTAAAACTAGAGGCCAGGTGCACGAAAATTCATGTACTTGGCGGGGGGGAGGGGCGTCCCTCAGCCCAGCCTGCACCCTCTTGCAGTCCGGGAGCCCTTGGGGGATGTCCAACTGACAGCTTAGGCCTGCTCCCCATAAGCCACAGTCTGGCCTCCCTCTGTAGGAGGCAACCGGTAGACCAATCGGGAGACAGTGCCAACCGGCGAGTGGCTGACCCCACCGCCCCGATTGCCCCTTTGCCATTGCTGGTCGCTGCTGCCCCCTGATCACTGTCCCCTCCCTCTGCCTGCTGGCATCTACCTTGGCTGGCCCACCGCTGCCCACTCACTGGCCCCGCCCCCTGCTGACTGGTCATTCCGCTGTTTGGTCATTTTGCATATTAGGCTTTTATTATATAGGATGGGTTCTCTGTTGAAAGCATATAGTGTGGCCTTTCTTTTTTATCTAATCTTCATTCTCTGTCTCTTATTGGTGCTTTTAGGACATTTACATTTAATGTAATTATGATACAGTTGGTTTTAACCTTATCATATTGCCAATTATTTTGCTTGTTTTATATACTTTTTGTTTCTTTTACCCTTTTTTGCTGTCTTTTGGATTGAGTATTTTTATTACATCTTATTTTTACTATTGGCTTATTGTTATTATTTTGTTGTTGTTAATGCTCACCTTAGGATATTTTTTTCATAGATATTTAGAGAGAATGGAAAGGAGGGAGAGGGAAAGATAGAGGGAGGGGAGTAGGGAGATACCTAATTAACATTGATTATATGTGTTTATTTTAACAGCTGCTGAAATAGTTCAAGAACTTGAAAATATGGAGAAGACTAGGATGCGTCTTGAAGCTAGTAAACTCAGTGAAAGAGTATGTTATGGTCTATTTCAGTATCTGGGTAGAAATAAAGGAAAGTTGAATACTCTACTAAAATTAAAGCAAGCCAGAATGTACTAGAACACGTTTTTACTTAATATATTATGATTTACCTGCAGCTCATTTTTTAGCACAAAATTCTGTCATGATTGGCAGTCTTCTAGTACAAAATGCAATCTAGAGTTTATTAATGGTTAATAGTCTTTAGAAAAAGCATATGCCTACATATCAGCCCTTTCTCTGCTCGTTGTATTTGATAAGCTATTTAACCTCTGCTTCCCTTACCATCTTCATCTGTAAAATTTCGGGATTGAACTCTATGATCTCTAAGATCCCCTTTTAGCTCTGGCATTCTGCAATTCCATGATTGTCCTGATTGAGAAATTAAGTAATTATAGGAGTTTATAGACTATCTATTGAGCTTATTGAGGTAACCAAAAACCTAAAATGTTTCACTATTTCCTTCCTCTAGCATGATGGCCCAAAACTTGAGGAAAGGATGTCAAAGAAGAAAATAGTCATGTGTCCTAGACACTGTAGGCAGTGTTTTGGGCTCTTCCAAGTAGACTTTTTTCCCTAGGCCATCGATAATGTGTTTGTAGGGGAGAGTGAGTTTATAATCAGTAGTAGGAAACAATGAGATTTGCATTAACTTTATTACTACCTGAGTGCTAACTGTAAGATGGAGACGGTAGTGAGTCATGTAAGTACACTTGATTTTTTAAGTCTCAGATGTGAAAAAGCGGAACTATAAATGTAACATTTCTTGTATTTTCCCTATATATTACATTTCTTATAGATTTGGTGAAGTTAGGCTGGAAAAGATAGAAGGCAGACAAGAAAATCTGCCTTATTAATGATCTGCTAAATGTCGCCAGTCTTGTAGTTTAAAGTGTTTTGTAGTTTGTTGTATTAATGAATGTGAAAAAGTTAACTATTTAAAATAGGAAAGTTAATTGATTGTTTTATTAATACTTTATGTATTCTAATGGCATTCATGTTGCATTTTCTACTGATGAGAAATAAGTAATGAGTAAAATATATATTAAGTATGATATTCAAGGGAAATACACAGGAGTTACTTTTCTTAGGTCTATTTGAAGCAAAGATGAGCAATTATTTTACTCTATTTAAACATCCACATTTGAGATTTTAAAGTTTATAGTACTGATTTCTATTTTTGTCATTTAATTAATTTTTAATTAAGATTTTTTTATTATTTTAGATAATGGTTTTTACGAAGGACCAAACAGAAAAGGAAATAGATGAAATCCACAGTAAATACCGTAAGTTGTAGGTTTTCTTTATTTGCAAAGAATTTGGGTTGCAGTTTTTTATCTTAAAGTTTTAAAATAAATTTTTTACATTAATGTTTGGTATACACTTATCTTGTTAATATTACTTAAGAGACTGAATTTAGTTGTGCTTATTCAGACAGGGACCTTTTTTATAAGTCACTTCGCCTGCTTTTTGATTAGTGACTAGCATTCTACTTTGAGCTTATCACTAAGCACTTTGCAAATATTAATTAGTTGCTCTCAAAGCATCTTTGTGAGAAGAAAATGGGATTAAAATGGAAGCATTTCTGACTTTCCTGTCCTCAAGCCACTCAATGACAATACTGTAAAGAATTTCAGCACTAATAGCTTGCACATTTGTGCCAAAAAGAGTTTTCATTTTATTAGGTATTAACTTCCTAACTTTATCACTTCCTTTTTCTTTTTCTTTTTTATTTTTTTTTATTTTTTTATTTTTTTATTTTATTTTTTTCGCTAAAAGTATTACAAAGGGTATTACATAAGTGTCCTTTTTTCCCCGGGCAGCTGATCGATGTTTCTCTCTCATCGATGTTTCTAACTCTCTATCTCTCTCCCTTCCTCTCTGTAGAAAATCAATAAAATATATTAAAAAAAAAAAAAAGAGAGAGAGATCCAGACTCTATACCGTACAAAATCCTGAAAATGTACAAAATGGTTTTCTGGAAGTCTTTCTTTGAGGGCAGCCCCTCAGTAAAATTCTGTAAGCCTCTATTGAGGCTTTGGATCCTCTGTGAGATTCTTCAGGTAAAGCACCTAAAATTCCCCATGATAAAGCTTCCCTTCTTTGTTTGCTATTCATAAGGAATTTATTACTCTCTTTTTCATATTTATATTATCTACATGTATATTTTTTTTTAATTTTTTTTATTTTTCGCTAAAAGTATTACAAAGGGTATTACATAGTGTCCTTTTTTCCCCCCCACCCTTGACGAGCCCCTGCCCTCCCTTGCCCCCCAGTGTCTTATGTCCATTAGTTATGGTTATATGGATGCATACAAGTCCTTCAGTTGATCTCTTACTCCCCTCCCTCCTGTCCCCCAACCCTCCCTGGCCTACCCACTGCAGTCCGACAATCGGTTTGAGGCAGCTCTGCCACTGTATTTATTATTGTTCAAAAGTTTGTAATGGTCTTAATTATCCATGAAAGAGTGCGATCATGTGGTATTTTTCCTTCATTGACTGGCTTGTTTCACTTAGCATAATGCTCTCCAGTTCCATCCATGCTGTTGCAAATGGTAAGAGTTCCTTCTTTTTAACAGCAGCATAGTATTCCATCGTGTAGATGTACCACAGTTTTCTAATCCATTCATCTACTGATGGGCACTTAGGCTGTTTCCAGATCTTAGCTATGGTGAATTGTGCTGCTATGAACATCTGGGTGCATATATCCTTTCTGATTGGTGTTTCTGGTTTCTTGGGATATATTCCTAGAAGTGGGATCACAGGGTCAAATGGGAGTTCCATTTCCAATTTTTTGAGGAACCTCCATACTGCCTTCCATAGTGGCTGCACCAGTCTGCATTCCCACCAGCAGTGCACAAGTGTTCCTTTTTCTCCACATCCTCTCCAGCACTTGTCGTTTGTTGATTTGTTGATGATGGCCATTCTGACAGGTGTGAGATGGTACCTCATTGTTGTTTTGATTTGCATCTCTCGGATGATTAGTGACTTTGAGCATGTTTTCATATGTCTCTTGGCTTTCTGAATGTCCTCTTTTGAAAGGTGTCTATTTAGATCCTTTGCCCATTTTTTGATTGGATTGTTTATCTTCTTTTTGTTAAGTTGTATGAGTTCCCTATAAATTTTGGAGATTAAGCCCTTATCAGATATGACGTTGGCAAATATGTTTTCCCACGAGGTGGGTTTTCTTGTTGTTTTGTTGATGGTTTCTTTTGCTGTGCAGAAGCTTTTTATTTTGATGTAGTCCCATTTGTTCATTTTCTCTTTAGTTTCAACTGCCCTAGGAGCTGTATCAGTGAAGAAATTGTTTTGGCATATGTCTGAGATTTTGTTGCCTTTGTATTCTTCTAGAATTTTTATGGTTTCCTGTCGTACATTTAAGTCCTTTATCCATTTTGAGTTTATTCTTGTGTATGGTGTAAGTTGGTGGTCTAGTTTCATTTTCTTGCATATATCTGTCCAATTTTCCCAACACCATTTATTGAAGAGACTATCTTGGCTCCATTGTATGTTCATGCCTCCTTTGTCAAAAATTAATTGAGCATATTGGTTCGGGCTAATTTCTGGTAGCTGTTATCCTTTGTTTAATTGGTTTGTTTTTAGTTTAAATTTAAATTTAAGTGCTTGGCAAACAGTAGATAGTTAATAAATATTTGTTGAGTGAGTATACCACACATACAATGTTTTGGTTGTGCTAAGAGAATTTTGTCTTCTTTTTTCAGTTCTTTAGTTTTGAAGGGGCAGATTCAGCAGTGGTCTATTTGGGGAGGGAGGATGCAGAAGTACACAGGCACTAGATGTAGATGTGATGGCTTGTGCTGAACAACAAAAGTCATGTCTCTGTTGCTAGAAAGATAAGTATGGTGTGATTTTTTTTTTTAAACCAATGGGAAGCCAAAGTGATTTTTCTTGAGACAGGAGGTAGACAACCAAATGATCACTGATTTGGCAAAATTAAGGCCTGTAATGATAAGGAAAACGGAAAATTTGCATGAAAAAAAGTAATTTAAATCACTAAAAGAGTGGTATCTAACAAATATGCCTCACTAAGAAAGAAGTGGATTAGATGCAGGCAAGACAATATACAAATATCTATTGCCCACTATTAAATATCTAAAAAAAAAAGCTTTACTTTACCAAATAGGTCATGTTAAACTAATTGGTTTAGCCCTAAAATACCTCAGTATATACTTAAAAAAACACACCAAAAAACCCCCCACAAAACTTTCAGGCTCTTCTAAAGCTTAAGTTCTTACTATGTAGTCATACATTTGGATTTCGTGTTGGGCTCTAAATATACTATTGATTTCTTTTAAACATTTTAATTAATGTTTTACATGCATGTCGTTTTTTTAAAAAAATTTGATTTTAAAGAAGGAGGAAGGGAGAGGGAGAAAGAAGAGAGAGAGGAGAGAGAGAGGCAAGAAGGGAGAGGGAGAGAGAGGAGAGAGAGGAGAGAGAGGAGAGAGAGGGGAGAGGAGGAGGGAGCAAGCACCCTAGGAGTCTGCAGAAGGTTCACCTTGTGTAGTCGTTCAGCATACAAAGTGTACTCTTCTGACTGTTACTGAAGAAGGACCTGGACCCGGTGGGTCTGCCCTGGCATGGTCTGGAAATAGGATTCTTCTGAGGTGTTTCAGGAAAAGAATTTTAGGACAGGCACATAGGAGGAATTTAAGTGGCAAGATTTATTGGAGTGAGCGAGGTCGTACATCCTTGGAGAGGCAGAGAGCCATTTGGCTATGTAGTGGCCTTGTGGACAGAGGCAAAAGGAGAGTCCTCTGCCACTGCTTGCTGCTCCCCTGGTGGCAAGTCTGGTGGGGATCCTTAGAGTTTAGGAGGAAAGAAGGCAGAAAGTACATGCCCGAAAGAAGGGCATGGGCATGCTCCAAGGAGGGCGCTGGGTTTTTGTCTAGCTTTTATATATTTCCTTGAGTTCAGAAAAGAGCAGGCTTTCGTTTTAACTATTCAGTCTTCAGTCTCTCTCCTGACTTTTTCCCAGGCAGTGCCAATGCCCTCCCCCATCCAATCTCATTCCGGATCTTCTGGGGTTTTGTGGCCTTATCCTATTGGATCTTTTCCCCAGACTTCCTCAGGCTAGTCCCCTTCCCCTTTATGGTTGCCATTTTGGCTTCTAATGCTCATGCACTCAGTGAAAGGACTCCCCTGACCCCCTTCTTTTTCCCTCCCTGCTCAATCAAGTGAAATGGTGCAGGTTGCTCCTGGGGTGACTGAAGCTGTCCTTTTCTGGTTAATCCGGGTTAATCAGATGTCTGGTTCCGTTTGCGCCCTTCCTTTTTGTTAATGTCTAGCAAACTGCCGGCTATAACGTGACCACAATAGAATTAAATTGGAAATCAGTAACAAAGCCTTCTGGAAAATTGCCAAATATTTGGAAACTAAGCAACACACTTCCAAATAACTCATGGATCAAAGGAAAATTAAAACCAAGAAATTTCAAAATTATTTATTAACTCATTTAAAAATAACAAATCCATTACATATTAACATAATCTGATAGAAAATAATGTTCCCAAAATAAAACAAAAAAATCAAAATGGAATTTTCTACTATCCCAGATAGCATAACAGAGACTATATTTACTTTCCTTCATTAATAAACTAGAAAACCTGATTAAATGTATGAAGCAATGGTTTTTTTAGGTAGATACTGGGGGAAAGTAGCACAGGATTGTGATTCCTGAAGGAAGGAAAACAAAGTGGTGAGCTCTCCAGTTCCAGAGCTTACTGCCTAGAGGCAGTTTTCAGGCATTGGGTAGGAGAACCCCAAAATAATCTGGTGGGTCACTAAGTAGGTAAACCAGAAATGAAAGTTGTGGGAGGCCAAGGTGCTAGAATTTGTGGGACATCTTACCAGAGAGGAGAGAACCTCAGAGAGACCAGAGCTCTATATGATGCATAGAAGATCCTGTTAAGCTTTTGGCTGCCTAGCAATTTGCACATGAATGAGAGGAAAGTGCCTGAGACTAGGGAAAGGCTACTTGAAAGGATCAGCTCCAGAACAATTTCTGGAGCTCACATAGGGCCTGAAACAATTTGAATTCATCACAAGCCCTAGTACAAAAAACCCCCCCAAAACCTCAAAATATATGGGGACCTCAGACAGAATCCTCAGAAAGTTTTTATTACTTTAGTAGCTGGGCTAATCTAATCTACCTTAGGGCCAGATAATAAATATTTTAGGCTTTATATGGTCTTTGTCAAATGTTCTATTTGTTTTTTTTTTTAATTAAATCTTTATTGTTCTGATTACATTTGTTCCTCTTTTTTTCCCATAACTCCCCTTCTCCCAGTTCCCGCCCCACCCTCCGCCGTCACTCCCCACCCACTGTCCTCATCCATAGGTGCACGATTTTTGTCCATTCTCTTCCCGCATCTCCCATTCCCCTTCCCCCCCAAGAATAGTCAGTCCATTCCCCTTCTATGTCCCTGATTCATTGTAATCACCAGTTCATTCTGTACATCAGATTATTTATTCACTTGATTCTTAGATTCACTTGTTGATAGATGCATGTTTGTTGTTCACAATTTGTATCTTTACCTTTTTCTTCTTCCTCTTCTTAAAGGAAACCTTTCAGCATTTCGTATAATACTGGTTTAGTGGTGATGAAGTCCTGTAGCTTTTCCTTATCTGTGAAGCTCTTTATCTGACCTTCAATTCTGAATGATAGCTTTGCTGGATAAAGTAATCTTGGTTGTAGGTTCTTGGTATTCAGCACTTTGAATATTTCTTGCCATTCCCTTCTGGCCTGCAAAGTTTCTGTTGAGAAATCAGCTGACAGTCGTATGGGTATTCCCTTGTAGGTAATTGAGTCTCTTTCTCTTGCTGCTTTTAAGATTCTCTCTTTGTCTTTTGCTCTTGGCATTTTAATGATGATGTGTCTTGGTGTGGTCCTCTTTGGATTCCTTTTGTTTGGGGTTCTCTGCGCTTCTTGGACCTGTAAGTCCATTTCTTTCACCAGGTGGGGGAAGTTTTCTGTCATTATTTCTTGAAATAGGTTTTCAATATCTTGCTGTCTCTCATCTTCTGGCACCCCTATTATTCTGATATTAGTGCGCTTGAAGCTGTCCCAGAGGCTCCTTACACTATCTTCACACTTTCGGATTCTTTTTTCATTTTGCTTTTCCAGTTGGGTGTTTTTTGTCGAATCTTTGGTTTGATTCTTGTGCTCCTCTGGTCTGCTATTGGGTATAATATTCTTTATTTCAGTCCGTGTATGCTTACTTTCTAATTTCTTTATCGTAGCATCGAGGGTCTCATTAGTTTTCGTGAGGCTCTGCTCAAGTTTATAGCAAGCCCTCAAAATTGCGATTCTTAGCTCCATATCCTCCATTTCTGTCATGTTTTTTTGTCTCCGCATCTTATATGCTTTCTTGGTGCACCCCCTTGTGGTCTCTGTGCGCAGTCTTGTTCTAGCCAAGCCTTAATTGTTGTAGTTAACACTAGAGGGATTTGACCACCAGGCCGACTGGCTGTAGGAATCAGCTGTGTGGAAAACGTCTGTCTCCTGGGGAGGCGCTAATCCAGCCTTTGCCTGAGGCGATCGGCAAATGGCTGTGTACAGGGTTTGGGCGGGGCGGGGCGGGATCAACAGGGCGGGCGGAGGGAGCAGTTATGGCCGCTCTCAGTCCCGTTCCCAGAGGCTCTGCTTCTCAGAACCCCCGCAGCCGCTGCAAACCTTGGAGAGAAAGCTGCCCTCAGGTTCCAACTGATGCCGGATAATCCCGCTTCTCCCGTTTGAGTCTGGGTCCCTAGAGATTCGCCCGGATCTGGAGCCCAGAGTCTGAGACTCACTCCCGACCGAAAACGACAACCGCGCCCTCAGCCACCAGCCCTCTTTCGCGCGCACCTCGGTACCTTTGTATTTTCCACACTGCGCCTCCTCTGAGCCTCGGTTTGCTGTTCTCTTTCCTTCTAGTTGTAGAGTCTCTCTTCAGCCAGCCTTCCTGTGGTTCTGGGTGATGTCCGTTCCGTCTTTTAGTTGTATTTTTGAAATGGTTGTTTGCAGCAGCGGTCTCTGGTGTTTACCTACGCCGCCATCTTTGTCCCCTCCTCTTGGAGTCCCTTGTATGTCCTTGTGATAACCACACATCCCTTCCCCCTTTTTTGAGCACTTCCTTACTTTCTTGTATAATAAATCCAAGTTATTTAAGATCTAGTTCAAATGTTATCTTTTCCAGGGCAACATCCAAGACTACTTCTTCCCCAAAGATGGTTTAATTTTTCAGCACACTGATGTACAAATTGTACAGAATTCTTATTCTTTCGTATCCTTAGAAGTTATTTCTAGTTGTTTCATATATTTGACTTATCTCTTCAATAGACTGCGTTTTAAGACCACAATCTGTGTTTTCTACCTAAAAATAAGATCCTCCTTGGAACCTTAAACTATTTAGTTATACAAGAGATGTCAAATAATGGTTCTTATGAATAAGTAAATGAAGGAAGGAAAAAAAGGAAGGAAACAGTCTCTCTGTTTCTATTTTACACTTTTCAATTTATATGTTGATTGGAGTTAAGTGTTGGAGGGTATTAGACTAGGAGCAGAGAACATTGAAATTGTGTATCCCTATACTAGTGATATAGAAAATAATAAGACAAAAAAGGCAGTGACCTCATTAGAGAACATTTAATGATCTCAGTTACCCAAATAACTGGTTGATTTTTTTCTTTTTATTCAGAATTTGAGGCAGTTTTTTTGCATTATTATATTTTAGCAGGTGTTGGTGTTATTTTTTGAGGTGATGTAGTTGATAT
>NW_005871056.1:16002481-16007369 GCF_000147115.1 Myotis lucifugus
ACTGATTTTTTAGAGAATGTGGAAAGGAGGATGGGGAAGAGAAGGGGGGAGGGAGAGAGAGAAACATCGATTGGTTGCCTCCTACACAGGAATTGAACCCTTGACCCTTTAATACATGGACTGATGCTCTACCACTGAACCACACAGGCCAGGACTATACAAAGAACTCTTACAGCCCTAGCTGGTTTGGATCAGTGGATAGAGCGTTGGCTTGCAGACTGAAGGATCCCGGGTTTGATTCTGGTCAGGGGCACATGCCTGGGTTGTGGGTTCTATCCCCACTGGGGGGCATGTAGAAAGCAACCGATCAATGATTCTCTCTCATCATTGATGTTTCTCTCTCTCTCTCTCTCTCTCTTTCTCTCTCTCTCTCTCTCTCTCTCTCTCTCTCTCTCTCTTCCTTCCTCTCTGAAATCAATAAAAATATATTTTTTAAAAAGGACTCTTACAATTTAATAATAAGGCATATGCTATATTTTTAAAAAGGGCAAAGATTTAAACATATTCTTCAGCAAAGGAGATATTCAGACACCAAATAACCACATAAGACGATATGGTTAGTTTTACTAGTCATTACTTTTTAGGAAAATATAAATTAAAATGACAATGAAATAATGCTATAATACTACACACTTATTTTAATTGAAAAAACACAAAAGGACAATACTAAGTGCTAACAGGATGTATAGCAAATGGAACTCTTATACATTGCTGGTGATAATGCAAAATGATACATTCACTTAGGTAAACAGTTAGTTTGTTATAAAGTCAAGCATACACCTACCATACATTCTATTCCTAGCTATTTACCCAAGACAAATGAAAGCATATGTCTACACAGATTTTTACAATCAGATTTATTGAGATATAATTTACAAAAAAATTTATCAGTTGTAAATGAACAGTTTGAGTGTTATAGACAAATGTTATAGCAGTTTATTCATATTATCCTAAAATGAAAACAACCTACATATTCATAAATACTGTGATACATCCATATAAAAGAATTAACTCCTTTTACATGGATGTATCTCAGAAACATTATGCTAAGAGAAAACCAAATTAAAATGGAAAATATTGTATGATTCCACTTATATAAAGTCTAGAAAAGGCAAAAATATAGAACAGAGACCAGATTGGTACTGCCAGGGGCTATGGGTGGAGAAAAAAAGGAGGGAGACTGATTACAAAGGATCATGAAGAACTCTTGGGTGATTTAAATCGTTGGTTTCATGATTGTATTGGTAGTTACATGACCATACATTTTTTTAAAAAAACATCAGTGTTTACTTAAAATTGATTAATTTTTGTGTAAATTATTTCTCAAGTCTGATTTTAAAAATTTATTGAGAAGAATGGCATTCTTTTCTATTTTTGCAGATCTCCTTAATGTCTTGCTTAATAAAAGATATCTCAATTCTCTTTTTTTAAAAAAATATATTTTATTGATTTTTTTCCAGAGAGGAAGGGAGAGGGATAGAGAGTTAGAAACATCGATGAGAGAGAAACATCAATCAGCTGCCTCCTGCACACCCCCTATTGGGGATATGCCCGCAACCAAGGTACATGCCCTTGACCGGAATCGAACCTGGGACCCTTCAGTCCACAGGCCAATGCTCTATCCACTGAGCCAAACCAGTTAGGGCGATATCTCAATTCTTATACTAGCTTTTGCACTTAAACTGTCGCCCTGTGTTATTTCTCTGAAAGTATATGAAAAATATCCAGTCTGTGAGAAAGGTTATTGAAAAGAGGAAGAGTGTTTCAATAAATGTTTTAGACAATTGTAGATATTCTTTGATATTACACTAAAATATGGCAGTGTTATTTTAGAAAGGTTAATTACAATAGAATTTGAAATTATATTAATGAAGGTTTTGTACTTTAATTACATTAAAATCCTCTGTCAGGCACTTTGAATGGACCGTTTATCTGTGAATTTATAACATCATTTGTTGGTTATTTGGAAAATATTGGTTTATTGAGGTCCAAATGTTTGTATATTTCATTTATCCTATCTAATAAAGAGGGAATATGCAAATTGACCATCACTCAGCCACAAAGATGGAGGCGCCCAAAGCCACAAGATGGCAGTGCCCAGTCCCCTCAGCCCCGCTGGAGTTCTCTAGTACTTTCAGCCCCGCCGGGGGGGGTGGGGGGAGTTGCAGGCACGCGGTGTGGCTGGACCTGCCCTCAGCCCCCAGCCATCCAGAGCTGGCCCGAGGCTCAGGCAAGCTTTGGGTGTCGGCTGCCCAGCTGCCTAGGGCCGGCCTCAGGAGCAGGCAGGCCTTGGATGGCGGCTGCCCAGCCGACGCCCAAGGTGCAGGCAAGCCTTGGATGGCGGCTGCCCAGCCGCCTAGGGCCACCCAAGGTTCAGGTAACCAGGGATGGCCGAGGCTTGCGCTGCCGGCAGTGGCAGCAGCAGAGGTGTGATGGGGGCGTTGCCTTCCCCTGATTGCCAGGTCGCCTCCCGTCCCTGAGGGCTCCCGGACTATGAGAGGGGACAAGCTGGACTGAGGGCCCCCCCCGTCCAGTGCATGAATTTTCATGCACTGGGCCTCTAGTATATAATAATACTAAAAAATAGCATTCCTTGCCCAGCTGGTGTAGCTCATTGGTTGAGTGTTGACCTGTGCATCAAAAAGTTGCTGCTTCATTCCCAGTCAGGACACATGCCCAGGCTCAATCCCCTGTGAGGGGTGTGCAGGATGCAGCCAATCAATGTTATCTCTCATCGATGTTTCTCTCTCTCTTTCCCTTTCTCTCTGTAAAAAATTAATTAAAAACATATTTTTAAAACATAGCATTCCTTAATATCACTACCCATCTCATCAGGAAAGTATTGGTTAGCTGGCAAGCTCACAGTGGTGGATGCAGCAGTATCTCAGTAGTGTCAGTGGAGAGGGGGTGACTGTGCCCAATCTTGGAAGAGCTTGGTTTTGGTCTTGTACACCCCTGGGTTTACGGGCAGAACCAGAAACATCTGGCTGTAAAAACTGTTCTAAAAAAGACTAATTAAGGTGGTCAGAGAGTGAAGGGCTTGACTTGGCACTAGAAAGATTATGGTATTTCAACTTGAAGAGGCAGAAAGGGTGGTATGATTCAGGTATTAAAAATCTTGAAGAATATGATTTGGTTGAATGTGGGCTTATTCATCAGTTCCCACAACTATTTGAGCCACTTAAGACTTTTAAGAGGTAAATGCAGGGCATCTAACCAGCAGAATGGAGATTTTAAACTCTATAAAGTACTCCTTGCCAAATGGCAGAACTTCTAAAATGAGGTGAAGGATGAGTTTGAACAGGCTTATTAGTCACTAGAGGTCCAGTGCATGAATTTCACGCACTCGGGGGGGAGGGGTTCCCCTTAGCCCGGCCTGTGCCCTCTTGCAGTCCAGGAGCCCTCAGGGGATGTCC
Organism: Myotis lucifugus; assembly: GCF_000147115.1. Lineage (NCBI taxonomy): Eukaryota > Metazoa > Chordata > Mammalia > Chiroptera > Vespertilionidae > Myotis > Myotis lucifugus. Next base: position 16,005,898 of record NW_005871056.1, read on the forward strand.
AACTGACAGCTTAGGCCCCCTGAGCAGTCAGACATCCTTAGCGCTGCCGCGGAGGCGGGAGGCTCCCACCACCACCACTGTGCTCACCAGCTATGAGCCCAGCTTCTGGCTGAGTGGTGCTCCCCCTGTGGGAGCGCACTGATCACCAGGGGCAGCTCCTGCGTTGAGCATCTGCCCTCTGGTGGTCAGTGCGCATCATAGTGACTGGTTGTTCTGCCATTAGGTCGATTTGCATATTAGCCTTTTACAATATAGGATAGTCTCTTGGCATTTTTTTTTCCTTTTTTGATTAAAGTGTAGTTGACATACAATATTATATTAGTTTCAAATGTACAACCTAGTGATTCAAGATTTATATATTTTATGAAATTGTTTTTTGAGCAGTGATTATTGGACTTCTTGGGCCAAAGCCAGAGCAGTGGCTGCCATTTACTTTTTGGTTTCCAGCCCTGGTGTAGGAGTAATTAGATTTAAAAAAGAAAATCTTTTTTAATCCTGGGATTTTATTGCTCAAAAGATAAAGTCATTAAGCCTCCTTGGCTGTTAATGAGATTACTTTAGCAAGTTTCTTGTGTAACTTAAGTTCTTAAACCCACAATTCACAAGTACACAATGGAGTGGCCTTACTAGGAAAACGGCCTACACCTGTTCTAAATAAATTCCAGAGACCCCATGGTGCTGTTGCCCTAACAGAAACCACTATGGTGTGAGCCCATATATATTTTTTATTCTGGGGAGGTGAAGCAGTACAAAATAATTACCTTTAAATGCATAGAGTTAAATAGGACTTGAAAGATCACTTAGCTTGTAATCTTAGGATCTCACTTCTTTCCAAAAAGCTAATTTTCCAGTAACCTTATGGCCAACTTTTATTTCTTTTGCTGAAATTTTAACCAGTATCTTACTTAAATTTTACCGGACACTTTATAACCCAGCACCTTGGTTTAGTGGGAGTTTTCATACAGATACCATACACATAAACATATTAAAATTAGGAGCAATCTCTCCCTAGTGGCTAAAGACCAGTACACTTATTGATCAGGAATCCTATGTAATAAAGAGGGAATATGCAAATTGACCCTCACTCCATCATGTCACACGATGGGTGCACCCACCACGGAGGCAGGGTTCCCATAACACAAGATAGCTGCACCCACAGCGGAGGTGGGGGTTCCTGTAACGAGTGACCAACGGGGACCTGAGGCTGCGTCCCCCGCCTGGTGAGGCTTGACGGGGAACCTCAGGCTGCACCCCCCACCCCGGGCTGGGGGACCCGAGGCCACGACCCTTGCCCCGGCATCGGGCTGGGGGTCCTGACGCCGCACCCCCGGCCCAGCGAGGCTTGATGGGGGCCCACAGGCCACACCCCCCACCCTGCGGGGCTTGAAGGGGGACCTCAGGCCATGCCCTGCGCCCGGCGCTGGGCCGGGGGTCCTGAGGCTGTGCCCCCCTTACCCAGCGGGCTTTGACGG